>NW_027554113.1:631892-1263785 GCF_045843805.1 Urocitellus parryii | reverse complement strand
CCTTGAGCTTTATCAGTGGGTTATTTGTGATCTCTCATTTTTTATGTGTGGGCACTCATAACTATAATTTTCTATCTTAGTACTGCTTTAACTGTATCCCATAATTCTAGTTTTACTATTGTGTTAAAATTTTCATTTTATTC
Organism: Urocitellus parryii; assembly: GCF_045843805.1. Taxonomy (NCBI): domain Eukaryota; kingdom Metazoa; phylum Chordata; class Mammalia; order Rodentia; family Sciuridae; genus Urocitellus; species Urocitellus parryii. The sequence goes on along the minus strand of NW_027554113.1, from coordinate 1,263,642 downwards.
TAAACATTTTTAAAATTCCTCATTTATTTAGTGACTTACTATTGAATTAAAAGTATGTTTTTTATGTTCTGTAGCTACTATTGCTGTTGATTTTTAGTTCATTCCATTATTATTTGATAAGATGCAAGAAATTATTTCAGTTTTTAAAAATTTGTTTAGTCCTTCTTTGTGGCCTAAAATGTGTTCTGTATTCACAAATATCTATGAGTAAATGGAAAGGGTGTGTATTCTGTAGCTGTAGAATAGTCTGTAGAAGTATGCTAATTCTATCTGATCTACAGTATATCTTTCATGTTTCTATGTTGATTATTTGTCTGGATGATCTATCTATTGGTGAAAATTGGCTGCCAAGCTCACCTGCTATTAATGTATGGGAACCTATCTCCTTCTGCATGTCCAGTAGTGTTTGTTTTATAAAATTGGGTGATTTGCCATTTGGTTCATACGTTCATAATTATTATCCTTCTTAATGGATTGATTGTTCCCTTTGTCAATATGTAATGATCTTTTCTCTCTTCTCATTCATTTTGCTTAAAATATGTCCTATAAAATAAAATAATAACTTCTTGCTTTTGAATTTCATTTGATTGGAATGTGATTTTCCATTCTTTTCCTTTCAGGCTGTGTATTTCTTTATTGTTGAGGTGAATTTCTGGCATGCAGCATATTGTTGGATCTTTTTTGCTTAATCCAGTCAAATTAAGATAATCTATTTTTATTTCTTCTTCCCTTATTCATCTTGGAGTTTTCATGCTTTACTGAATGAATAATGTTTGATTCTTTCTTACTTCTTGTTTATCTACTCTAAAAAGATTTGTTCTTTCTTATCCTCTCATGATTGTTTATCTTGTTTCCTCTTCTCCTCTTTCCTCTTCTCCCAGTAGTGTTCCTTTAAGTGTCTTTTCTGAAGCTGTTTTGGTGTTCATAAATTTCTTTAGTTTATGTTTACCTTGAAACTTCTTTATTTTTAATTCTCTTCTGAAGGATAACTTTTCTGGATAGAGTACCCTAGGTTGTAGTTATTTTCTTTTAGATTTCAAAATATATCATTCCATACCCTCCTGTTCTTTAGAGTTTCTGCTCAGAAATCTGTTATTCTAATGGGGCTGTGTTTATGCGTGAATTTGGCACATTTCTCGTGTAATGTTGAATAGTCTTTCTTTGATCTGTACTTTGGTAATCTAATTATAAGATAATGTGTAGAGGTTCTTTAAGTCTTATCTATTTGGTGTTCTAAATACCTCCTGTATCTGTATGTTCATATCTTTCCCCAAACTTGGGAAATTTTCTACTATTATTTCACCAAATAAATTTTCTATGCCTTTAGGCTGTACCTCTACTCCTTTACCTAGACCTATAATTTACATGTTTAATCATTTGAGTCCCATAGGTCTTACATATTCTCTTCATTCTGTGTCATATTTTATTCATCACAATGTAAATATGTTAATTTATCTACTTTGGCTTCAAGCCCTCATATTCTTTATATATATATAAATTTGGTACAACTGACTATAGTCCGTGCATCTGAGCGTATGGAATATATCCAAACTTTGGTATACACCTAGGATGCCCCAAGTTGTAATGAGGGAACAATCAAAGTAGTGAAATCTTCTCTGGAGAGGAAGGACTGGGAAATGTGCATTTTGCCACCCTTGATCTTGGCAGTCTCATACGTGGGTCCTTGATAAAACACATGCAACTGATCTCAATACTCATCCTAGAATGTGGGACCACTGACCTCTACTGCCCATATTTTCTGCTGTTTGAACCACTTGGTGATTTCATGTCTATCTCTCCCCCTAATTGTAACTGTCTTGTGTGATTGTCTTCCTTTCAGTCTGTGGTAGAGTGTCTATAGTGATCCTGAATTGTGATTGCTCAGATTTTCCTTCTCCCCATAGCAGTTTGGTCCTTACCAATAGGACCCCTGTCAAGATAACATCTGGCTGTAGCACTTTTAGAGCTTTCTGTGCAATGTATTGACTTTATTCTTAAGTATGCTTGCTGTGCAGAAGGAGACTCAGACCACACATCTCTTAACTAGATATAAAGTTTGTGTGAAACATAAATTTCTTCTGCAGTCAGGTCTGCTACTCTGAAGTTATTATCATAGTTGAATATACTGTTCAGCTTACCTTATACTTGTTGTGCATGATTCCCCTCCCCTCATCAGAGAACAGAGTTGTGTTTCACTTTCCTCTGCATTACCTTTTGGATTCGCTGTGCTGTCACTTTTTATTGTTCTTCAGATTTTTTCCTCCCTTTCTTTCCTTGGGATATAGTTTAACCTTTGTTGTTCTGACTTTGCTTCCTCTCCAAGTCATGTGAAGGGAACTTCTATTTTGCCATCTTGCCTCTTCTGGACAGCTTTCTTTTATGAGGTTAATTAATATTCCATTGTATACATACACACAGTATCGTAATTCTTTTTTGTTGTTTTTGGGTCTGGTGATTGAACCCAGGGCCTTGTGCATGTGAGGCAAGCACTCTACAAACTGAACTATATCCCCCAAACCCTAAAGTATCATAATTCTTATCCCATTCTCTTGCATTTCTTTTGTGTCTTAAACTATGTACCCTAGAGTCAGGGAACAAGGTCTTATTCAACCTTAAGTCTGCAAATCTGAAGTCTATTTTTAAAATTTAAACATTGAAGGTGTAAATGACAAATGACTAAGAAGGTAAAGGCAATTACATCTGCCTTTCAATTCTTGTTTATAGTAGAGATGAAACAATTCAATAAAAAGGTTTGCACATTTTCTTGAAGATGTCTAGAAGTCATCCCATTTTTGTAAGCTGTTCTAGAGTCTTAACTGCCTTACTCTGCAAATATTTCCCAACACAGCACTTAATTTAGTTGTTCTTCTTGAAAGCTGAGAATCATCTACTTCAACTTTCTCAATATATGTGGTCAAGCTTCAAATCAACCTGGAAAGTATATATCAATAACTTTTAGTAGTATGTCAGGTATTGTCAACCTAAAGCACTTCATATGAAAGGTGAAATGAAACAGACTTAAAATTCTGAAATTCTGTACAGTCAAGTTGAAATACACATTGAACTTTGTTTTGTCAATTTGGCATGACACTTGGGGATTAGCACAGATTTTCCACTCACCATATCATATCCTTAGATTTTTCTCAGCTATCATTGTTTATAAATCAGATTTATTTTACAGTAATTTGACACTTATTCATCAAGAGATATGCTTGTTCCCCTTCTCTTAAATTTATATGTGGGACATCATAACTCAAAGACTATGCCAGAAGTAACATTATATGATTATTCAGGCTAGGTCATAAAAGATGATATAGCTTCTAACTTGCATTTTCTTTCCCTACTCCTCTCCCCCACCATCTCTGTATGCTTGACCTACAATTCACCTATCATCCTCTGAAGAATCATAGGGCCATAGAAAGGCTCACATGGCTTCAGTCCAGGCTGAGCACTTTTGCAATATTAAGCACCAATTTGCCAACCAAGCATGTGATCCATCTTGGAGTGTGTCCTCTATTCTACCATCTCAATCAAACCCCCTCAATTTATGCCAGATAGAGCAGACATTAGCTTTCTTCATCAAACTCTGCTTGCATTATAGTCATGTGTTAACTAATGATTGTTGTTTTAAGCTATTAGGTTTAAGGATGCTTTGTTAAACATCAGTAGATAACAGGAAAGGTATTTGAATAGAGAACCATGTTCAAAATAAGACTATCACATCACTAGAAAGTTTACTTTCTTTATTGGGATAGGAAAAAAATGTCATTTCAGAGTTTCCATTCCCTTTCTCTGTGTGGCAGAGTCTGTTCATTTTTAGGAGACCATTTACAGTATCTTTTTATTTCAAGAATATTTTCTGAATCCAGAGTTCACCATTATTTTCTATGCTCCCTCTGTGTTCACCTTTGTTCAACTCTATATTATATTGCTTATCTTTTTTTGCACTCTTGTACATTTCTAACTCTTTTCCAACCATATACCTATATAACCAGGGACATGTAAAATATGTTCTCAACTACAAATCAAGAGTGATTACAGTATTTATCCTGAATTTAAGCATTCAGTTGTGAATTTTCTACCCTTACAATACATGACCTCTATTGTTGCTGCTAAAGAATAAAAGTGTGGAGAAGGCTCCAGTTTCCCTAAGATCAATAGGGATCCACATCATGGCATTAACTTTTTTTTAAAAATTGGGTTTGAGTATTTTTTTTTCTGGTACCAGGGATTGAATCCAAGGGTATTTAACCCCTGAGATACATTGCCATTCCTTTTATAAATTTTTAAAATTTAGAGACAGGGTCTTTTTGTTGAGTTACTTAGGGCCTTGCTAGATGAATGGATAGAGGCTGGCTTTGAATTTGTGATTCTCCTGCCTGAGTCTCCTGAGCTGCTGGGATTACAGGCATGTACCACTGTGCCCTGTTACACTAACATTTTTTTTTTAATTTTAATTTTATGTATTTATTCTAATTTGTTATTTATCACAGCAGAATGCATTTCAATTCATAGTATACATATAGAGCACATTTTTTCATGTTTCTGGTTGTACACAAAGTAGAGTCACACCATTCATGTGTTCATACATGTACTTATGGTAATGGTGTCCATCTCATTCCACTGTCTTTCCTACTTCTATGCCCCCTCCCTTACCCTCCCTCCCCTTTGCCCTAACTAAAGTTTCTCCATTCCTCCCATGTTCCCCCCACCCCCATTTTGGATCAGCATTCACATATTAGACAAAACATTCAGCATTTGGTTTTTTGGAGATTGGCTTACTTAGCATAATATTCTCTAACTCAATCCATTTACCTTCAAATGCCATGATTTTATTCTCTTTTAATGCTGAGTAATATCCCATTGTGTATTATACCACAGTTTCTCTATCCATTCATCTACCATAGGGCATCTAGTTTAGTTACACAATTTATCTATTGCTAATTGTGCTACTATAAAAATTGATGTGGCTGCATCACTGTAGTATGCTATTTTTAAATCCTTTGGGTATAAACACAAGGAGTGGGATAGCTGGGTCAAATGGTGGTTCCATTTCAACTTTTCTGAGGAATCCCCATGCTGTTTTACATTATTGGTTGCACCAATTTGCAGTCCCACCAGCAATGTATGAATGTACCTTTTCTCCCACATCCTCACCAACTCCTATTTTTGTTTGTATTCTTAATAGCTGTCATTCTGACTGGGGTGAGATGAAATCTTAGAGTAGTTTTGATTTGCATTTCTCTAATTACTAGAGATATTGAACATTTTTTCATATAATTGTTGATTGATTGTATATCATCTTCTGAGAAGTATCTGTTCAGTTCCTTGGCCCATTTATTGGTAGGGTTATTTGATTCTTTGGTGTTAAAATTTTTGAGTTCCTTATATATCCTAGAGATTAGTGTTGTATCTGATGTCTGTGTGGTAAAAATTTGTTTCTGTTCTGTAGGCTCTCAGTTTACCTCACTAATTGTTCCTTTTGCTGAGAAGAAGTTTTTAGTTTGAATCCATCTCATTTATTGATTCTGGATTTTATTTCTTGTGCTTTAGGAGTCTTTTTAAGGAAGTCAGGGCCTAATCTGCAATGATGGAGAACTGGGCCTACTTTTTCTTCTATTGGGTTCAAGGTTTAATTCCTAGGTCCTTGATCCATTTTGAATGAGTTTTGTACATGGTGAGAGATAGGGCCTTAATTTTGCTGCCTAGTTCTACCAGAAAAATTTTAGAATTTTAATAAATGAATTCAACAAAGTAGCAGGATATAAAATCAACACCTGTAAATCAAAGGCATTTCTGTACATCAGTGACAACATCAGTGACAAATCCTCTAGGAAAACTACCCCATTTACAACAGCCTAAAAAATAAAGAATAAAACACTTGGGAATCAACTTAATGAGAGAGGTGAAAGACCTCTACAATGAAAATTACAGAATGCTAAAGAAAGAAATTAAAGAAGACCTTAGAAGATGGAAAGATCTCCCTTGTTCTTGGATAGGTAGAATTAATATTGTCAAAATGACCATACTACCTAAAGCACTATACAATTTTAATACAATTCCAATCAAAATCCCAATGGCATTCCTCATAGAAATTAAAGAAGCAATCATGAAATTTATCTGGAAAAATAAGAGACCCAGAATAGCCAAAGCAATCCTTAGCAAGAAGAGTGAAGCAGGAGGCATCACAATCCCAGACTGTAAACTATACTACAAAGCAAAGTTATAAAACAACATGGTATTGGCACCTAAACAGACTAGTAGACCAATGGTCCAAAATAGAGGATACAGAGACAAACCCACATAAACACACTTATCTCATACTAGACAAAGCCTCCAAAAACATTGGAGAAAAGGTAGCCTCTTCAACAAATGGTGCTAGGAAAATTGGAAATTCATATGTAGGAAAATGAAATTTAAGCCCTTATCTCTCACGATAAAGACAGAACAAAGCCCATGACACCAACTGATTATAAGAGAAATAAGAATAATAATTCCTTGTTGAGCAGCCTTATCCTTGAATCAACACTCCCTATGTTTCAGAAAGGGAGCTTGAATTTTAAATGGTTAACTAGCTTGCTATGTTTCTGGAATAGTCAAAACCAGAAAGTCAAAATAAATGAAGATGAATTATAATAGCTTCCCTATTTGTGATACTTTCTAGCTATCAAATTTTGAATAAATCATAATTTTCATGAGGATTTATTTATAAAGTACACATAATAATAAAATTGACTTCACATTAGAGGTAAGGATTAAAAAAGGCTACATTGGGTAAGCAATTTACATATGCTATGCATTAGTTCTATATGAGGAGGGGCTTTTGTGCTTCATATTGTATTATCATTGATACATTTCACATGTTATTAATAAATTCATAGTAGATAAATGCTATTTCTGTCATGCCTTCAGAAAAATTGATATTAAAAATTATTTGGATTGCTTATATACTAAGGCTATGCTCTTAAAAGTATGTAATCTCAATGTTTTCTGAGAAAAGTCAGATGAAAGAAAATGGAGCCCAGGAAAATACAACCACAAAAATATTAATAGTAAAAGTAAAATATCTACTGTTGGTTGAGAGTTATTATATAATGAAATTTTATATAAATTAAAATTATTAATATAAAAATTAATCCTGACAAATAATATAATTTTTTATATTTTAATGTTGAAAATTTAAGGCACAGAGAATTAAGATAATTCGCCTGCTTTCACTTTTCTAATAAGAGGGAAAAGTTGGATTTGAACTTACTCTCACTCCCTGGCCTGATAATTTAATGTTATGAGGTACATTTCACCAGCTTTCTTGGTGAACCTGTGGAGCATAAAAAAAAAAATAGTGATGTCATGCTTCTCCTTTTGAGTAGTTGGGAAAATTTAATAATCTGTGCAAAAATTGTGAGTCTATTAGGGTGGAACTAATAATATTTGAAGGTACTCTGATTCCATGAGTATTGATATGTATTTTAAAGATCAAGTGCATTATCTGTGTTGGAATTTGTGTAGATGATTGAAGAAGATATTTTTCTAAATCAAAATTTGAGCCATAACCCTATTTCATAACAATCTACCTGGGTAGAGTATTTGGGACACCTTGGGGCAGATATGAGTTCAGAATTATCTGTAAAATATTCAGCAGTGTATTGTGTAGCTATATAGCTGTGTTCAAAGAAGAAAAAACTCTTAGAGGGAGAATTTATGGAATATGAAATTCCATAACTAGAGAGGAATTCTTATGCAGGTATGAACATTCATATGAAATAATAAATCTACCCCATAATTGTTTTTTAGTATTCAGGAAATTTTTATTCTACCATCAAGTTACCCTTATACATACTGAGATTACATATGAACCTATATTCATGAAGAACAAACTTTATGTAGTGACAGAGCTCACAATGTTCTATAAACTTACAATAATATTTTTAGTTCACAAATAGTGTATTATAAACTTAAAGGTATCTCTCTGTTCCTTGGTGATACTTCAGAGCAACTTGCTCTGGCACTCCATAGCTATGTATCAGAAGTTGTACATGTTTGAATTGACTGTAAAATGTCACCAGGAAGACATGTTCTACCATACATAAAATATGTTTTTTGCTTTTTTCCTCTGGAACTTTTTTTGTTGTTGCTTTGAATGCTGATATTAACTGTTTGAACGTTACTTATTTTAAAGTACTTTTACATAATGGAAATAGTTATTAAAACATAGCCCTAATGTCAAAAATTGAACATAGTTAATTTGCAAAACTACCAACTTTGACAATGGAGCTGTTATTTATTATCTTGTTATTGTCTCCAATGGAACCAGGAAGTCTGAATGCATCTGAATTGCTGAGGGATTATGATGCATTTACAAGATAAAAGAAAAATGTTGAGAGGACCAATGTTCTTAGATGTTAGGGTAAAATAATTTTGTAAAATTAGGCAATAGCTTAATAGTGAATAGTATGTGGAGATGAAAGAAAATAAAAGGGGAGTGAGGGAATTTCATCAAAACAATGAGAAGGTTAGTATAATAGTTGAATGGGGATTAAGAAGAGGAAGAAGGAACAGGAATAGGGATAAACAGTGGAATGAATCTGACCAAATGTTAGTATGTGCATTCACGGATGTGGCATGGTGGGTCCCAGCGTCAGCTGTATCCACAGGACACTAGGTGGTTTTTTTTTTTTTTTTTTTTTAAAGTAAACTGTAAATGGATTGAAGAGGGATTGGTAGAGTTGGAGAGAGCGGAATGGGGAAGGAGTGCTGGGGACTGATCAGAGTGCATTGGGTTCCATGCTTTGTATTTATGTCAAGGTGTATCCTGATGCTGTATCACAACTAAAGAGAATTAAAAAAATAAATTTATATTGAATGAAAGCATTAGGACTTAGGGGGGAATTAAAAATTTCCACACACTATTTGAAATTTCTGCTATTCAATTATGAGGTGACACATCCCCTTGAAGTAAGGAAAGCACTATGAATAATTTTAGTAGCATAATTCTGGAGAAAGTAATGCTGTGCAAGTTTCTAGGCTTAGGCTTTAAAGTACTAGAAGATTAATCTCCTAAATTTTGGACCCTTTTATGCTTGAAATAGAGCTGCTATGCCTACTAAGACAGAGAAATATGTCTTCCAAGAAAGTATCTTTCTTTAAGAAGCACAAGACAAGTACAGAGTATTGAAGGATGATACACCATTAAGAGAGACAGAAAAAAAAAGACAAGCAGAAACAGGAACACTGAAGAACCAATCATTATTAAAGAATACATCTTGGAATTGGAACCTGCCACTCCAGCTGCACCCTCTGATGCAAAAACATCAATGGATCAGAGATGAGCCACCTAATTGAGCTTTTCCTAAATTCCTTGCCCACAAAACTGAGCAACCGCAGTAGTATTTAGTTGCTAAATATAGAGGAGTGTGTAATACAGCAATAGATTACAAGAATAGGAATCGTCAAGTAAGTTGTAGAAGAAAGTGATGTTGGATCTTGGCCATCATAATTAGTGCTGCAATAAACATGGGAGTGCAGATGTATCTTTAGCACACTGATTTCATTTCCTTTGCATATATACTTAGAAGTGAGATTTATGAGTAAGATCCAGCGAGGAGCCCCAGCGCGAGCGCGCAGCCCGAGAGCTCGAGCCGCCTCCGCCGCGAGACGCCCCCTCGGCCGCCGCCGCCTGCGCCGCGAGATCCGCACCGGCCTCCCTGAGAGCGAGCCCGGCCATCGCGACCACCAGCCGCGCCAACCGCCGACCAACCGCCACCGAGGTGCCCGAGTGAGAGCAGAGGAGGCGGCATGAGCGAGGCGGGCGAGGCCACCAGCACCACCACCACCACCCTCCCGCAGGCTCCGGCAGAGGCGGCCGCCGCGGCGCCCCAGGACCCCGCGCCCAAGAGCCCTGTGGGCGGCGGTGCGCCCCAGGCCGTGGCTCCTGCGCCCGCCGCCCTCGTCGCAGGAAACCCCGGTGGGGACGCGGCCCCGGCAGCCACGGGCACCGCGGCCCCCGCCTCTTCAGCCACCGCCGGCAGCGAAGACGCGGAGAAAAAAGTTCTCGCCACCAAAGTCCTTGGCACTGTCAAATGGTTCAACGTCAGAAATGGATATGGATTTATAAATCGAAATGACACCAAAGAAGATGTATTTGTACATCAGACTGCCATCAAGAAGAATAACCCACGGAAATATCTGCGTAGTGTAGGAGATGGAGAAACTGTAGAGTTTGATGTGGTTGAAGGAGAAAAGTGTGCTGAAGCAGCCAATGTGACTGGCCCAGATGGAGTTCCTGTAGAAGGGAGTCGATATGCTGCTGATCGGCGCCGTTATAGACGTGGCTACTATGGCAGACGCCGTGGACCTCCCCGTAATTACGCTGGGGAGGAGGAGGAGGAAGGGAGCGGCAGCAGTGAAGGATTTGACCCCCCTGCCACTGACGGGCAGTTCTCTGGGGCCCGGAGTCAGCTGCGCCGCCCCCAGTACCGCCCTCAGTACCGGCAGCGGCGGTTCCCGCCTTACCACGTGGGACAGACCTTTGACAGTCGCTCACGGGTCTTTCCCCATCCCAACAGAATGCAGGCTGGTGAGATTGGAGAGATGAAGGATGGAGTCCCGGAGGGAGCACAGCTTCCGGGACCAGTTCATAGAAATCCAACTTATCGCCCAAGGTACCGTAGGGGACCTCCTCGCCCACGACCTGCCCCAGCTGTTGGAGAGGCTGAAGATAAAGAGAATCAACAAGCAGCCAATGGTCCAAACCAGCCATCTGCTCGCCATGGATACCGGCGTCCCTATAACTATCGACGTCGCCCCCGTCCTCCAAATGCTCCTTCACAAGATGGCAAAGAGACCAAGGCAGGTGAAGCACCAACTGAGAACCCTGCTCCAGCCACGGAGCAGAGCAGTGCTGAGTGACACCCAGCTCCCCAGGCACCTTCACCACCAGCAGGGTGACCTAAAGAATAATGACCATTCAAAAGTAAAGCAAAAAGCACACCCACAACCTTACCAACACCAAAGAAACATCTAAGCAATAAAGTGGAAGACTAACCAAGATTTGGACATTAGAATGTTTACTGTTATTCTTTGAGAAACTAACAACTGCAAAATGAAAATGTCAGCATATTTTTCCAGCAAGCTGCCATTCCGGGAATGTCTGCACAGAGTACGAGAGAGCAACCTCCCCAGTTTCAGCAACCACTAGGTTTATATTTTTTTCCTGGTTTTTACTGTTTTGGTAATATGAATTGAAAGAAGAAATATTAATACCACATGGGGAGAACCCCAACCAAAGAAATCTGAAATATATAGTAAATGCTTTTTTTTCCCTTTTTTGTTCATTTTGGATGCTGGTGCTAAACTTACAAGTGTCATGATTTAAAAAGAAATTTTATGCCCTTCTTATTTATTTCTAGGATGAGGGGAGGATAACATTTTTGCTTTCTTATGTGACTCTCTTTGAAAATGTGCAGTATGAATTCCTCAAAAATAAAATTTTTACCCTTCAAAGGAAAAAAAAAAAAAAGAAGTGAGATTTATGGGTCAAATGGTAGTTTTTTGTTTAAATTTTTGAGGAATCACCATATTATTTTTGATATTGGTTGTCCTCATTTACCTTCCCATCAACATTAATATTGCACAGTGCCGCGTCCCCTCGCCAGCAAAGGAAACACGACACAGGATTCTTCCTTCAGCAGTTTATTCAGGCCTTTATTTTGACATGTCTTCTAGCTTCTACTACTACTCCTACTGCTACTTCTACTGCTACTCCTACTGCTACTCCTACTACTACTACTCCTACTACTGCTATGTGCCCCAGCCCTAATAAAGCAGATAAAGCCCCAATGCACAACTGCCACGTGGATCTTTCTCATAGGGTGTTTTACAGCTACGTGCCAACTCTCCCAAAATAAGGAGTTGTTTATCACAGGCCACGGTGCTATCAGCGCCATCTTGTAATGGCGGCCACAGTACACAGAAACGGCTCACTACAGTTCCCCCTTTTTTGTTTTACTAACACAATACAGGCGAGAGTAGAGGTCCTATCCCACTGTGCAGAAGTGGCTGCATATGGTCCAGCCCTAAGGAGGCGCCTTCCCCAGATCTGGCTCCATATCAGCCGACGCCTTTTTTCGTGGGGCGGGGCGTGGACGTCCAACCCGCATGCAATAGGACATGCTCTCCTTGAGGTCCACTTCAAGGATCACTCAAGTGCAGTGCCTTGCCTCGCATCCTGTATCGTGATGATGGTGGACGAAGGGGGACAGCTGAGGCTGAACTGTGGCTGTATAGAAATACGACGAAAAACAAGTTGGCAGCACCCTGAAAGAAAGGCACGGGCAGCAGAAAGGGGAAGAAATTCGGTCGTGACATCTGCCATTGTTAGATAAAGGCCAAGACGTTCCCGTGGAATCTCAGGCGGATAAACAGGAGGCCTAGTGAGCTGGCCACTTCGACATGCAGAACAAAGAATTGGGGGCTGGGCCCCTGGGGGCCAGGGAAGGCCTGCTATCAGCAAGTTCCCCTCTTTTGTTTATTGCATGTCAAAGGGAATCAAGTAGCCCCTGTCTTAGGTCGTCCACCGCCCCTGCATTGCTTACCCGTCTCTGGGGAGGCCCCATTCCCCTGTCTTAGGTTGCAGTGCAAGCGTGGAAGTTGCCCGTCACTGGGTACTACAAGATCAGCTCAGCATGTTGTGGCCAACAGGACATTGTTATGGTAACCGCCTCCATAAACAGGACCCATGACCATCACCATCAAATGGCAGGTGTAGTTGAACCGTAAGATTAGTTAGTAAAGATCCTAGTGCAGAAAGACAGGGAGGAGAGGTATGCATAGAGGAAAGATATATTAGAAGTTTCAGCATTAGAAGAGTGACAAAAGAAGGACATGTCCATCCCAGTGCAATGTTATAATAACTTGGGGTGCAACGACCATGTCAAAGGTTTACTGTTTAAGATGCGTAAGCCAGACCTGTGGCGAGTTGCCATTTTCTAAAGTAGCAAGAGCTTGTATGATCATAGTCTTATTGTGAGCACTGTGGGCCTTGAGGCGACAGAGAAACCACAAACAGAGAAACATACCAAAGCAACACATTGCATCAAAAATGCCTATTCCCACCCACTCCTTAAAAAAGGAAAAGGCAGATGACAACCAATTGGTAAATTGACCCAAGGTCACTGGATCGACATGGGTGTTATTCAAAACAGCAATCTGAGTTAGTTGAGACTGGATCAAGTTTTCTGCTTCCATGGACCAGGTTCCGGATAGATAGTCTCCAATGATGCATGAGGCATTTCTGGAATCATAAAATCTGACAGAGGTTATACATAAATGTGCTCATTGATCAATACAGCCCAAATGTACTAGGTCAGACAATTCTTCTACCTGAGCTTGAAGTAACTCTATCCTTTGATTAGCAGCCAAAATCCCAGATAAAATGTGTTGATTAATTCTACTTTGAGATTTAGAAATTACTTGATTGTATTTTTACTTAAAAGCAAATTTATAGTAAACACATTTATCTCAAATATCTGTAACTGAAAAGGCAGAATATCTGATAAATGTAAATATAAAACATAAATTATGGGTTTTCTGTTGAAGAAAAACAATTAGGCAAATATATATTAACTAATTAATTAGGCATGTGCTAATTAATTTATAGATTAACAAATATAGGTTATCTAAATATCTAAAAAAATATATATATATATTAAGAATAAGAACATGACTTATAATTGTATTAACTTTATGTAACCACGCGGTCTTAAAATATTTGGATCCATTTAAATTTATTTTTAACTAGGAGTGCACTCTTCTATGTGACGTCACTTGATGTAACTGAAATAAGATCCTTGAGTATACATTTTTATTTTTATAGTTAGCAATGAAAATAAGGATTTTTTGGTCATCACAGGAACTTTGCAGGCTTGTTCCTGTGGCAAGCAAATGCATCCTCATAACCTTCAAAATTAAAAGTAAAATATAAAGAAGCATATTTGATATCTCTCATCAATAGAACATTATTCAGTAACACAACTATAGAGAAAAAGTCAGGTTATTTAACTTAGAATTAGCTTAAATTTAGGACTGTAACATAGAAACCTGTGGAATTAAATTTTGTCTGAAAAAGATATCTTTTGTTAGCATTTACAGGTAGGCATTTTTTATAAATACAGGCTCTGAGCAGCTCAGGTAGAAATCTGAAACACAGCAGTACAGGTTAGTGGCTGGAAGGCGGGACTAGAAGTCCTGTATGAGTGACTGTGGAAGAACCAATCGGAAGCACGCAAAAGTGTGGGAGGTGGGACCAGGAGGCCGCTCTTAGGGCCAGGCACCCCATGGTTACCATGGTGATGCAAACAACATGGAGTTTGCTGCCCATTTTCGGGGCAAAAGTTCTCCAAGTTTTCCTAGCCAATTGCATTTTGCTTGATTTTGTCTGTATTTTCCTCTGCCTTCTGGGGTTGTCCTCATCCCAATCGAGGTTATAAGGAGGGAGCGTGACAGCGATCGGGCCGTAGGTGCTTTAAATCTTGACTTCCTTAATTGACCCTCCAGTTCCTCCTCCTGCCAGCTGTTACCATGGAGCCCAATTAGTAACTCCCTTATCTTAGAAATGTAGTCAGCACTGTGAAGCCCAGCTCAAGGCCAGAGGCCTTGTTTACATATTTTTGTGAAAAACTAGTAAGGGAGTGTCCAGCGCCTGGAGTGCTGACTTTTTCAGACAGTGGCCAAATAAAACAGGGCAACATGAAAATAGCAAGTTTTATCTATATTGAACCTTTTTGTAAAGATTCTTTTGTTGAAAGTCCTAAAATCAGCCATGGTGAATATTTTGGAGAAGGTCAATTAAGACTTTTCTGTGGGCCTGATAGGGAGGGGGAAGATGAGAAGGCGGGGTTGAGAGCGGCTAGGGTGGATCCAATTCCTCAGAACTGTCCGAGCTACTTGTGTCCTTGGGAGTTTTTAACTCAGTCAAGTCCGGATAGAGCCTTTTCCTCTGTTTAACTTTAGACTCCCTCGTTTGTTCACCACTTTTACTCCTAATACTTTCTGCTACCTCGCTATGTGACCCCTCCGATTTTTCTTCATGCAACTGCTCAAGGACTGCCTGACCTTCACTCACAGCTTCCTGGCATTTACCATCTGTTATACATCCTCTAATTAACTTCCAAAGTAGTATAACACCATCCTTCAAGATACCCTGCTCACGAGCGAAATCCAGGTCCTTCCCTAATTTGTCCCAGCTGGGAATCGTCAGACTCCCTGAAAAAACAAACCAAAGAGCTACAGAGTCAGTCTCTTCTAAAAACCTCTGTAATGTGCTCTGTTCCACTTTAAATTCCTTAGAACGCAGCAGCCCATCCAAGGCCAGCAAAATTGGGCTTGAGGAGTTAACACCCATAATGTTTTCAAAACTATGAAGAAAGTGAAAGTACAAAGCCCCGCTCTCTCTTTATCTACAGAGGAGCGTCGTATTTTATTTTATTTTATTTTTTTATTTTATTTTTTTCTGCTCTCTCTTTATCTACCGAGGAGCTGCCCTGCTTTAATCGCGGATCCCATTTACCTGGGACTTATTCCCGCTCTCTCTTTATTTACCGAGGAGCGCCCCGCTTTCATTTGCGGATTCCCATTTACCCGGGAATTTATTATTTTTCCCCGCTCTCTCTTTATCTACAGAGGAGCGTCCCCCGCTTTCATTGCGGATCCCATTTACCTGGGACTTATTCCCGCTCTCTCTTTATCTATAGAGGAGCTGCCCCGCTTTAATTTTGGATTCCCACTTACCTGGGAATTTACTGGTGCACCACCCTTGACTGCTGAAGGTTCTGGATCCTGGGTTCCAGGAGGTTTCCCAGTCCGGGCCACCAACTGCCGCGTCCCCTCGCCAGCAAAGGAAACACGACACAGGATTCTTCCTTCAGCAGTTTATTCAGGCCTTTATTTTGACATGTCTTCTAGCTTCTACTACTACTCCTACTGCTACTTCTACTGCTACTCCTACTGCTACTCCTACTACTACTACTCCTACTACTGCTATGTGCCCCAGCCCTAATAAAGCAGATAAAGCCCCAATGCACAACTGCCACGTGGATCTTTCTCATAGGGTGTTTTACAGCTACGTGCCAACTCTCCCAAAATAAGGAGTTGTTTATCACAGGCCACGGTGCTATCAGCGCCATCTTGTAATGGCGGCCACAGTACACAGAAACGGCTCACTACAGCACAGATTCTTTTTCCTCTGTATCCCACTAGCATTTTTTATCCCCTATCTTTTAAAAATTTTGTTAAAGTTCATTTTAACTGATATTTAAAGACACAATAATTGTATATACTAATGAAGTAACATGGTTCAATACATGTATATATTATATAATATTCACATCAGTTTTAAAGGTATCCATCTCCTCACTTATCAGTTCTTTATGGTAAAAGCTTTCATAGTCCTTTCTTCTGGCCTTTTGAAATATACAGTATATTATCATTATCTGTAGTCATGCTAATGTACAGTAGCACACCAGAGTTTCTCAGTTCTGTCTAACCATAACTATCTATTTATCAACATTTCCCCATATATTCCTTCTCTATTTTCCCCAGACTCTGGTAATCACCATTGTATTCTTAACTTTTAAGAGATCAACATTTTTAGATTCCACATATGAGTGAGATTGTGTAGTACATGATTTTCTGTGCTTGGTTTATTTCAGTTAACAGAATGGTCTCTGTTCCACTGATGTTGTCACAAGTAACACAATTTTCTTTATGTCTGTGTAGTATTTCATTATGTATATAGAACATATTTTCTTTATCCATTTATCAGTTGATAGCTATTTAGGTGGTTTTTATTTCTTGGCTATTGTGAAAAGTACTTTAATAAACATGGAAGTGAAGATGTCTCTTCAAAATAATGATTCCACTTCCTTTGGATGTATAACCAGGAGTGGAATTGCTGGATCTTTTGATGGTTCTATTTTAAATTTATTGAGAAAACCTGCTACTATTTTCCATAATGTGTGTACTAATTTACATTCCCACCAGTAGGCTCCAAGCATTGTTTTTCTCCACATCCTTACTAAAACTTGTTATATTTTATATTTTCTCATGGTTTTAATAGTATATTATAGTTATACATAATAGTGGGGTTCATTTTGACATAATCATATATGCCTGGAATATAATTTGCTCCATTTCAGTCCACAGTGATTCTACTTTTCCTCCTCTCCTCCCTCCTCCATTCTTCTTGCTCTCTACTAGTCTTTCTTCTATTTATTTATTATTCTTTTTTTTGTTATAAGAGGATTTTTTCTTATTTTTTTCTTTCTTTTTTATTATTAGTTGTTCAAAACATTACAAAGCTCTTGACATATCATATTTCATACATTTGATTCAAGCAGATTATGAACTCCCATTTTTACCCCGTTATACATATTGCAGATTCACAACGGTTCCATTCATGCTCTATAAATATACATAAAGGTAGAATTCACTATGGTATATTAATATATGTACATAGTGTAATTTGGTTAATTTTATTCCACTGTTCTTCCCTTTCCCAATCCTTCTTCCCCTCTCTCGATCCCCTTCTTTGACTGTACTTATCTCCCCTTTGTCCTGTCATCCCCCATTTTCCCCTTACTTTGCTTAAGCTTCTGCATTTGAGAGAAAATACTGAATCCTTGTCTTTCTGAATCTGACTTATTTCACTTAGTCATTCTTATTATAATGAAGTGTTACTTCATTTTAAGTTTGATTTGCATTTCCCTAATTATTAGTGATTTTACACATCATTTCAAACACTTGTTGATAAAATTGTTTGTCTAAAATTGGGATACAGATATTAATAGCACTCTGAGTTAAACTTCCAGACTTTAGGCAAAGATTTATATCAAATGAAAAAGCTCTATTTATCTCAATAATACTTTTATATTTAACCTCTTTCACTAATCCTACTTTCTAGCATTATAGTCTAGGCAATTTTCTTGAAAAAAGATACTTTTACCTTCCTTCCCATTGCTGATACTTTTCTTTAATCTTTATAAAGAATGTACAATATTTTAGGAAAAGTTTATCAATGTGATTTTCTCAAAAAATTATTTCTGTGATTACATTAGTTGCAACAGACAAAAGTAAAGATAAATACACGAGTTGACTTAACTCAGGAAGACAGTCTAATTAGAAACTTAATAGGTACTAGGTAGAAATTGACAAGTTTTGCATAAAATTTATCAACCAGACTAACATGCAATATTATCATGAATCAATGAGTAAGTGAATTAATGAATGACTGGAGGAACAGGAAAGAAACAAAGCTGGTTGTGATACTTGTGCTACCTACTAGATTAGCTAAATGGATTTTAGAACTACTTCAATTCAAAAAGTATGGTATTTAAATGGGAATAGACACATTAATAGCATCAAATTAAGAAGCCAGGAACAGAGGGAGGGATGTGTGTGTGTGTGTGTGTGTGTGTGTGTGTGTGTGTTAGTTATAAAGATGCTATAGTATTAAGGATAGGATATTACAAAAATCGTGTCAAGACAATGACCTTCATGTCTGATCATGATAAAACTTTTGGCTATTGTACAGACATTCGTTTTCTCTTTGGTAGTACTTTCTGTAATTAAGAATTTGAACCATCCTCTGGGCTTTCATTTCCTATGTATATATGATTATGGAGGAAGAACTCTGTCATGGTATTTCTTCCATTAAAATATTAACTTTTAAAATGAGCTTTCATAGTTTTATTGCCATTATAGCTTTTTGAGAAAGCGTAGGTCAAATAAATTTGAGGCATAATTGCTCTCTTTTTAGGTAGATAAAATTCAGAGAACTGTTATTTCTATTGTATAGTTATCTTGCCAAATTAATATAAGTATGTGTGTATATAATTGTATACTGTAAAACATAAAAAGTGGAAAATTTTATTTTGAGCAGTATTTTCTATTACAAATATTAGTTGCTGTACTGTTTATATGTACTGCTTTTATTTTCACAGTCTTTACTTCTGTTAATACCTGAGAAGTTTAAAAAGGAAAACAGGTCACACTGAAAATACTTCATTTTTTATTTTCCTTCCTATCAAATGGTTTCCAATTGTATAAAATACAGTGTATTTAACAATCAGGGGTAAGATAAGGGGAAGGAAGTAAAAGTAATAGGGATTGAAGGGGAGCAAATTATGTTATGTGCATATATCTAAATGAACACCCCATGTTATGATTAACTATTTTGCACTAATATAAAAATAAATATTCCCTACTTGTTAAAGCACAATTAGAGGATTAATACCTTACTTATTTTGAATTAAATTGATAAGAGTTGCTATATCATTATTTATTCTATGAAGACAATATTCTTTGCACAAACACATAATTGGTAAAGATATCTTCAAAATTTAGAGATTCGGAGAGAGTACAAATTCATCATTTCTTGAAGTTCACATAAAACAAACTATTGAATACTTTTCTATTTAAAATATTAAATAAATGCATGAGGTAATAAATGCATCAGGCTTCAATGTCCCCACCAAGCTCTGTCTCCACATAGCAGAATCTGGCACTTTCATCTGTTTTGTTCTACTTTTTCTGAATAGTAACTTCCTAACCCCAAAAATTTATCACAATTTTTCTTATTCCAGTAGACAAAACCTATTTTATCCATGACAAAAATATAAGAATATAAGTCACACCGCTTCTGATTTCCCATTGTAGTCCATACTCCTTATATTTTTATTTTTTTTTACCTTTGAAATTGGAAGAAAGAAACAGACATCAACACTGACTCATTTCATAATTTTTTCTTAGGATTTCCAATTCCCTTTCATGGGTAATAATACATTAGTAAACATACCTTTTCATCCACTTTTAGTGTCTTTACTATATTTCATTTCTTTCTCTCCTTTATCTTTTATTTGTCAAGGCAAATAGGAATTTACTCCTGTTTCAGTAATAATATTTAAATGACCTATTTATTTTTTGGTACTGATTTAAAAAATTGAAAAGGGTAATTAGATGAATTTCATTCTAACTGGCTCACTATGCAACAAAATACTGTGCTAAAATTGTATTTTATTTGCATAGGTCCAATCCTGTAATTCTTACTGTTATCTCATCTCATAGATAACACTTCTAATACCAAGATCAAGTGAATTTTTTACAGTTAAATCAGTCATAATATATTGTAGTTTGTTTTGCAGTTTAATCTTGATGTTTTGTTCATCATACTATACCACCCACCCTTGAATTTGTTTTTTCTTTCCTTACTGTTTTCAGATTAGGGATTATACCTTTTTCATAGTGTCACTAATAATTTATATCCTATTATACTTTACTATTGCGACCAATTCTATTTGTAATCTTGAATAAATTATTCTTACCAACATTTGACTGCCCATTTAATTTGCAGCTTTACTTTCTAGACCTACTATAAAGAGACATCATTTTGGAATGTTTTGCTACTTGATTCCTGGTAGAATTCCATCATTTTTTGACTCTTATGTTCTTGCTTCTTGGTTTTCATACTGTAGTTGCTTAGAAGACTAGACTCAGAGGAGGTGCAAAGTAACTTTCTTCAACTTTTTAATTTTGAAAATTACCAAACTTTGTCCACTCTCTTGATGTATAGATTAAATAGACATAAATATAAATATATATATTTATATTTTCATTCCTGAGGATTGAACCCAGGACCTTTTGCATGTGAGGCAAGCACTCTACCAACTGAGCTATATCCCTAGTCCAAAACCATATTTTAATAATCACTGACACAAGACTTTTGAAGAAAACCATGCAATTATGCTAGTTACAAGTTTGATTATAGGGAAGTTTTCATTTAATGGTTGGTGACCTATCTCTGGATATTTTATTATTTGAAAACCTTTGGAGATCTTGCCTTTATCCTTGTCATTCTCAAAGTTCATGATACTATGTTAAGCTATGGGGCTTCTTCTCTCATTCACTTTAAAGGCAATGTCAGTAAGGGACTCTTGGGGGCTCATGGATTTTTTCATCTCTAAAACTAAGGTTGCCAAATTTAATATTCATTTACTATATATTGTGAAATCTAAGATGGCTTCTATTATTTTCCTTTATAAGTTTTCTTTGCATTTATTTTATTTTATTCTGCCTTTCAGGAATACCTATTAGTTGATTTGTTGGGTGTTTTAATCTTTTCTTGCTCTTTATTTTCCATGTCTATTTGAGTTCCAATTTTATTTGCACCATATTCAGGGCTCTCAATGGGTCCTGGCTAAACAGTTTCCCAGGAGTAATTTCTCCCCTCTGGTCTCATCTGTGTCAAAATGACTCTTAGAGATGACTTGGTCCTCTGATTATTTTGCAGAGCTCATACAAGATGGATTGCTGAGGCAGCTCAGTGGTATGGGCCAGATAAAGTCTGGGGTCAGATGATCATACGATGGAGAGAATCTCCATCCAGAGATGACGCTCAGAGTTTGAGGTGTCTTTCCATTTTTAATACCTATATTCAGTCAAGATCATTTACCAATCTTTTTCATAAAATTACTCAGAAGAAGTCCATAAATGACCCATTTATTTTTTCAAGGTAGAAAATAAATATTTGTTGTAAGAATTAAGAAATATTGAATATTGCAAAAGGTTGCCAAATTTAATATTCATTCATTATATATTGTGAAATCTTGCATTGCAATAAATAGCTATTTAATTTGTTTTAGGGAATAGCTCTCCTCATAATATTAATAAGTTCCTATTCATTTTTTATATGGTGAATCTTCCCTGCCTAGTCATCTCAGGTGCACACTATTTCTCTCTGGAAATATCCTCACAGAAACACCCAAAATAATGCTTAACCAGGTTTCCAGGTATTTATTCCACCTAGTCTGATGCAACTGTCTTGTATACAGCTGAAAATATAATAATTTATTCCCAGAATTCTTCATATAGAGTCATTTTATTTGGGAATCATAGTTTCCGGAATTTTAGTAGCTATGATCATCATCTTTCAAGATTGCGACTTTGGAGATTTTAGACTTCAGAAAATTTAGACTTTAGGGTGTTTTATTTGGGCATTTCAACATTCAGGATTGTGGCTTCAGTATTTTGTTTTTTGAGATTATGATCAGCGCCAGTTTTAAGGTGTATCAGAGTTGCATCGGTGCTGAGATGACCTTGTGTCCTGGAAATCCCTAAGTCAGGGTTGGAAATCCCCAGGCCATATTGTGTCAGACTGCTACATGACATAGTATTGGTCTGTAGAGAAATTCAGGTGAGTTTCATGGTTATCTTGAATCTTATATATCCATGATATGCTGCTTTATAGTATACTACAATTAATCTTAAGTTTCTACATTATTTTTGTCTTCTGGAATTTGACTTTTCTCATCTAATGATAGTTCTGACTCTTACTTATAATTGGTTATTTTGTTGTTGTTTATACTGTAATTGTACTGGATCCTTGAGAGAAAACAGAACTAATTTTCTGAGGTTTACTCTCCATCTTATCTGCTTTTCTTTCCTAGATTATTATTTCTGTAAGAGTAGAGACTTCACTTAGTTCAAGGCTGTCTTCTACCACCGAGAAGAAGACTGACACACAGAAAAGTAGGTAGAAAATAAATATTTGTTGTAAGAATTAATAAATCTTAAATATTGCAACAGTAAGGGTCCCAAGAAGAAATAGATGATACCACAGTTGAATAGAGTTCAAGGAGAACTTATTTTTAAGGAGATAAATTTGCAGAATACAGCAGAAATCTAGAAATGGGAATAGCAGAGCTGTCATCATCACTAGGACCAGAGACAGAAAGTGAATTTTTTTTACTATTCATAAACAGAGGTAGAGAGGAAGCCTCTTTGAGAGAGAATGAGTGAGATTCTTTTAAGAGAGACAGCTGACTTAATGGTACGCACAGTGTTGAAGCAGGAAAATTTTAACTCCTTGCCTTTATTCTCCCATTTACCAACCTCATCAGGTCTGAGAGATCACCTGAGCCAACAGATGTCATCCATACATGCCAGAGTTCCCAGGAAAAATGTGAGGTATAAAGAGGAGAAGAAATTATTTCTGGGTGTTGGACAGAAAATTCCAAGCACCAAGGATAACCATGCTATGTTCCTGATATTAGAGATACTTTTATTTCTTACTTCTAGTTTCCTTTCAAGTAACTTAATATTTATTATCATTCTCTGAAGCCAAAGCTTCATTCAGACATAAGTAGTCAATTTTGTATTCAGAGTTTGAAGCCTTCTGCAATTTTGTTATATTAATTTCCTCAGTTATTAATTGCCCTCTCCCTAGATGTTGTATATCAATAAATTTTATAAAATTTGCATGAAAAGTAACCCATTTTCTATTTTCCAACATTTCTCTCTGTGTAATCCTTACTTTTCTTAGTGTATCATACACCAGGCTTTTTGACTTTGGTCTCTGCCTTCTGATTGTATCATGTGTAATCATGACACACAAAATATTAAGATTTTTGTCGGGCTGGGGATGTGGCTCAAGCGGTAGCGCGCTCGCCTGGCATGCGTGCGGCCCGGGTTCGATCCTCAGCACCACATACAAACAAAGATGTTGTGTCTGCCGAAAACTAAAAAAAAATAAATATTAAAAAATTCTCTCTCTCTCTCTATCTATCTCTATCTCTCACTCTCTCTTTAAAAAAAAAAGATTTTTGTCATTGTCATAAATCTTGCCTCAATAAGCAGCACACAGTAAATCCTTTCAAGTTTCTGCCCTTTCACTTCCTCTTCTCTCTACCCAGACACTACCACATCCCTTCTCTAATTATCACCCAGAATCTTCCAAAACTCAGGTCAAATATTAGCTCTTTTCTGGACCCACCCTTACTGCCTTGAACAAAGTGATTATATTTTCCTTTAATATATTTCTTTAGATTTTCATTTTCCAATGTTTCTGTCTTCCTCATCAGCCTGTTGAAAACCTCAAATACCAAACTATATTTTATTCACCTCATTATTCCTAGAACCTAACCTAGCAGATGCCATAAGTTGGAAACATTTCAATTTTGGTTTATGAACTTATTGAAGGTAACCAAAATGTCCAAGTTAGCAAAGAGGGTTATATCTGAATCTAACACTTTTCTAATATATAAATAATCAAGAATTAATGCTTTATATTTTATATAAAATGGCACATTGCAAACAATTTTCCCATTGAGGAAAATATTTAGGATATTTTGTTCACACATAAGGATACTTGGTTTCTGGGAAAGATGATTATTTCTGCCTTTTGCTGGTATGAATATTTAAGTAAGTGGTAATCAAACATTCTTGTAAATGGCAAGAAAATACATACTTTAGGCTTTGCATTACATAAGGTTCTTGTAGCAACTATTCAAAAATACTGCTCTAGCATGCAAGCAGAATCTAACCCAGAAGATGTCATCAATAGGAAATTTAAATGTTCATTTGTGAATTTAGTAAAAGTTACTAAAATGCCCAAGCTACCAAATAGACTTTATGTTCTAGCATGAAACAATACTGAGTCAGTGGCTGTATTCCAATAAAATCTTACTTACAGACTGAATTTGCACCATTGGTTATGACTTGCCAACTACTGATTCAAGATGTATATTTTGAAAATGAAAAATAATTCTGACACATCGTGTTACTTGGATCAGCTAAAATAAAATGGGGTATAACTTTTGACTTCCAAAAGACAGCTCCAACCTGATGTGATTAAACTTCCATGCAAAAGACACAAAGGATCTTAACGAGGTGTATTCTGTGGGACAAAGCTATAATCTTTGACTATAGTGTCTCATACAATTAAGTAGATGCAAACAGTCATATTGCTCAAAGATGGTTTGTTTGTGATGTGTCCCACAGATTTTTCATGTTTTCTTCAGTAGTATGTGTAATTTATTCCTCTTAAAGTGTTAACAGAGCTCTCCAATAAGATTACAGGTTCATCACAGTGTAGCTCATCTCTCTCACAAACTTTAAGACCAATTAAAGTGACAAACTCATAAAGCTGCTTTTATATCCAGGTCAAGAGATTGTATTTCTGAATTTGGGTAGACTTTAGTGTTTTCCATTCTAAGAAAGTGTATTTCCTATCCTTATCATCACCTTAAAAGCTGAAGATGTTTTCCCAGGGAGTTTGAGTAAAAAAAATATCACTTTCCTCATTGTCATTGTCATCATCATCATATTTTGGCAATATTGACATCTTATGGTCTAATAGGTTGAGCAAAAACTGAATTCATTTTTTAATTCCTGAGAAATCCATATATCATATTACTTGGGTCTTATTTTCAACTTAACTTTATATTAATAGTAAAAAATAGAAAATAATTTTCTATTGTAAGCGTTAAAACAAGAAGGCAGAAAAAGTGGTTTTAAAAAGTGATGGTGAAATAGTCCTGTGAAGAAGTAGCCTTGGTTTATTATCTTTATTGCATATTTTTGCATGATAAATTCCACCTTGTAATAAAAGTAATCTTTTTTCTAATTTGGGGAATTTTGAAAATTTAAATATATGCTAAATATATCACATGAAATATTTATAAAATATTCATTGCTCCCATCAAATAAACAATATAGACTTCTTCATGGTATAAAATTAAGAATATTGCCTAATATTGATAACTCCCCTACTTCCTTATGGAAAATAAGTTAAAAATGTGCTAATTTCTTCCTCATTCCATTTGTAAGCATAATTTATTACAAAATATTTTGTTATGAAAATATGACTTGAATTTATGCTATTAGATGAAAGGGAACCTTATCACTTTGTGTAAATGAGAAATGATAACATTTACTACTTTTGAAAAATATTATACATTATTAAAACAGTAAAAACATATGGAAAAGGAGGATATTGGCAGTACTTTTTATACCTCTCCTACTAGGATGTCAACTTTTGAAATGAAAATAGTTGTAATATATTATTAAATTTAACAAAGTGTATAAAAGCAAATTATTTAAAATTTTTCTTTTTCAAATCATTTCCTTAATTTACTGAGTAGAAATTTCATTCATATAAGGTAAATACCTATTCATAAAACATGCATTCCAGATATAGGCTCTACTTATATGACATTCATCTTTTCATTGTGATAATAGCAACAAAACCAAAAATGGTAGGTCATTTAAGAAATATTTACAATAGTCATTCCTCACACTTAACACCATTTATGTTGCAACTTTTGACCCTTATTATGAAAGTATTGCTATTCTCTGCCCCCCCACTTTAGGGTGAAGAAAGTGAATAGTAAAGGAATTCATTCATTAATCAAGCTAACACAATTACAGTTAGAAATAGGATATGAACTTAGATTGTATAAATCTATGTGTCATTGACTGCTAGGACAACATACTGCTTGTAGATATTTCTACCTAAAATATTATCCATAACCAGATAAAGCTAGGACTAATTGAAGTAATTAGGTAAGTATAAGGACTGTCATGTGAAAATATATTCTTTAATTAAGGATTTGATATTCTGGAAGATGATGGCTGAAACATAATATATGACTAATTGACCAAAATTATTAAGAGTAGGATCAAAGTGATAAGGTCCACTTGAGGTCAAAATTAAAAGATGATTCTTCACCTTTTATGAGTGACCATGTATTACCTAACTTAGATACATGCCCCAATAGACTTTGACATCCATGATGTATATAGATGAGGAAAATTCATCAAGTTTTATGTCAACTAAATATAAGCACATCATCTTTTAAATGTTCCACTCTGTTACTGTATTTAATTTTTAAAATACATTTTTTATTTGTAATAGATGTCATTGTATTTGAATGTGTGTGATATATTAATACATAAAACTATACTATAATCAGTTAGCTCTGACCAGTTGGTAAAAATAACAGTAAAGATTGTAGGTAATTTAGTAGAATATTTACAATTGTCATTCCCCATACTAGACATCATTTATGTGTATTACCTGACACAACTACCTTATTGTAGGCTGTATAAAGTTAGAAATATAAATGTTGGCACCTGTTTAATGAATATTAAACTTGATACAAGAACATTTATTTGGTAATGGGGATTGAATTCCGAGCTTCATACATGCTAGACAAGTGCTCTACCACTGAGCTACATCCCCAGCCTTTTTTTTTCCAAGAGGCCCTTGCTAAATTGCCCAGTCTTGTCTGGAACTTGTGATCCTCCTTGCTCAGGCTCCAGAGTACCTGGGATTATAGGCATATGCCAATGTACCTGGCAAGACTGGATTTTTCTTAATCAAAGTTAGGCATACAAGTTTTCATTCTTGGTGTATTTTAAATCCTAACAAGAAAGAAAGTTAGTCTTAAGGTGATTGTCATTTAATAGTTCATACACAGAGGACAAATGTTTTAGCTGCATTTTTTAAAGTCATGTGGAAGCTGAATATCAATTGGTGCTTAATAACATAACTGCATAAAACTGCAGCTTTCCTTCCCTTGGTAGTACTTTCGTTTCATCCTTTGTTTCATACATTTCTTTACATAGACCTATTTAAAGCATTTGGGATTCATTCATAGTTGATGTACATGTGTAACATTGCTATTAATGGAATCAAGACAAGAATATTCCCTCTTGTCAAATCCACAGAGAAAAGCCAAATCGCTTCAACAGCATAAGAGAGACCAGCTGTGAATTTTATATTTGCCTAAATGGTAACAGAAAAGCAAATAAAAGGGAAAAGGCCCAGTTTGTATTCCCTTGAAACAAATTTACTAGATTTTTAGTATTTATGATGAATCTTAAATATAGATTTTTCTATTTCTAAGCTACTGTATTCCTCTTTTAAACAGAAAGATAAATCCTTTTTTGATAAACGTTTTGTGTTCTGTAGAAAATTTTCTGCACTTAACCAGATTTCTTCAGAGGTAGCCAGTATCAAAGGAGGAATAATAAGTCACTGCCATTCTTCCTAGGATTTGCATCCAATCCCCAACTTTGTGAAGCTATAAACCTGTTGGAAAAGACAATATTTACATGCAAACAGCCTTCACAGAGGGACGTGTATAGAAAGTGCTCACAGAATGATATGAACACAACATGGAGCCAAGTGTTATAAGGAGACTGTATTTCAGCAGTAAGAAGCCACTAATGTTCTTAATATAATTCAGCATACACTTCTGTTAAAAATGGCAGCATGTGCTTGCCTGAATGCTTGACTTCTAAAATCCTTCATTTCACTGTTCTTTCATGCTCCCAGGCTGAGGGAGAAGTATCTGCTGGCAGCAGATTTCAGCCTCTGCTATCAATAGTTTCCTAGAAATGTCAAATATTGAATGTCAAGAAAGAATGGACAGTGATGTAGGTATCTTTCTGTCTTCATTCTACTGTTTCCCAAGATTACTTTGCTTTATTTTCAGATATGGAGCATGTAGGCTACACATAATTTTCAGAATATTTTTTCAGGGAAAATATCTTAGTAATAAAATATAGCTAACATAGCAAGTTATTCTCATTGCCCTCTATGCTCTGGCACCTATAACAGATCTCTGAGAGAGAAGACCCCATCAAATGAAGAAATCATCTCAATTATACTTCATTATTGTTTATTTGTCATTAACTGTTATTTCTTTATTTCTGTTATTTGCATCATCTATTATCATTGTGCATTGACCATCTACAACATTCACCTGTATATTATATGAAAACAGCTTGTATCTTATCATTACATTATCAGTATATAGCATAATGCTCAAAATATAAGATTTAATCAACAAATATTTTTTGAATGAATGTTTTTGGCACTTCGAGAATGAAATCTATTAAGACAATATTTAATTTTTACAAATGCTTTATATGATATATTAGAGGAATAGGATGCTACATATATATTATAGCCACAGGAAATTTGCACCTAAAATTAATCACTGTAGAAGGTAGTACCATATTATTATAGGTGCATAGCAATTTCTATTTTTCTAGTAAAATTAAATAATAGCAAGTATTGTTCTTGCATAATACTTTTCTACACAAGTTTAAAATTATCAGGCATATAGCACACATTTTTCCATAAACAAAATCATTCTTATTCATTTTGTCTTTCTTCAAAAATATGAATTTAGACTCTTTTTCATCCTAAAATTTTTATATTCCTGAAAATACCTAATGCTCTCTCACAAAATATGGCTTGGTATCTAATTGGTACTTAATAAATACTTAACTGTCTCCCACAACTAAGAGATACTGCCAACAAGTTTTTGGCAAGCTTTGGATTCTGTCAGTTTATGGTTGAAATCCCTGACAGAAGCCCAAAGCACTGATTATCTGTGTTGTTGACTAAAAAGAGAGCAAAGTGCTTTAGGTCATGGGCATGTATGTGCATGGCAGAATTGGCATTCTGTTTGAAAATGTATCTGACACAAATTCTTGCTTAGATGCAGATCTGTGGAGATCCTTCCCTGTGGATGTGGACTGTAGGGGATCCTTGTGGAAAGTAATTACTTGATTGATGGATAACCAGACACAGTCAGTTAGTTAGGCTATAGGCACTGTTGAGTATTTTCCAGCTCCTTTTAGACTTAGACACTCTAAAGGAATGTGGTATATTTGCTGTTGTTTTGAGGTTTTATTAGGAAATTTGATTTAGCAGCAGTAAAGCCTTGTTTTCAGTGTCAGTACTTTTTGTGTCCCATAGTAATATGGTATTGCCTGAGGTCATGTACTAGCCATCTCCTCCTTTATTTCTTTTCTTTTCCAAATTGTATTGGTTCTTTTCAGTTATCCATAATTATAAAAGCATGGAACATAATTTATTCTAATTCAGCCCACAGTACTTCCCCTTTCCTTCTCCACCCTCCCCTTGTTCCCTTCCCTCTACACTACTGATATTTCTGCAGTTTACTTAGTTTTTTTTTTAATTAATGTCTTGTGGATGTACATGAAAGTGAGATTCACTGTGGTGTGTTCATATATGTACGTAAATGTTAGGTCAAATTCATTCCACTGTCTTTCCCTGTCCCATCTCTCCTCCTTTTCCATCATTCCCTCTTGTCTACTCCACTGACCTTTCTTCTACTCTTTTTCTTATCCCCTCCCTATTTTAGATTAGCTTTTGTATATTTCTTAATTCTCTCTTCTTAACAAGCCATGTGGAATCCCAATCATACATGTAAAGTTTGGGCTACCTACCAGTAATAATCTGTACACAAAGGTCCATTGGTTTCCTTCCCCACTTCTGGTTGGGGAAGCTAGGAAGGGTATCTTTGTCCTCCTTTTCACTGTAGTTGGAGTTGCTAAACAGCTACTATTGAGAGGACATATTCTGGCTATTTTTTCCTTCCATCTTATAGCCCACTGATTAGACTGCAATTTTCTGTGCAGTTGATACCAGGGTTTGAACTAATTCATTTCTCTTAAATGAGTTCAAATTCAAATTTAAATTTGATAGCATTGATAATTTTAAAATAATCATTATTTATAATAATCATACAATAAAACTCAAAAATAATAACACAATAAAACAGATAAGCTGTACTTTACTTTCTATTCATTTTGGAGAAAATTAGCAACTATGGAACGTTGATTTCAGTCCCTTCTGAGACTAAAATTTGAGCATTTTTTTTTCAAAATAGACCCAAACTATTTACTTATATTTATTTTGCAGTCCCTTTTTCAATTTAAAAGGACTCTTGAAAGATTTATTAAATAATAACAAAATCCTATTGTGACTTGTGCTGCTATAAACATTGATGTGGCTGTGTCCCTGCAGTATGCTGTTTTTAAGTCCTTTGGTTATATATAAACCGAGGAGTGAGATACCTGGGTCAAATGGTGGTTCCATTCCAAGTTTTCCAAGGAATCTCCATATTGCTTTCCAGATTGGTTGCACCAGTTTGCAGTTCCACCAGCAATATAAGAGTGTGCCCTCTTCCCCACATCCTCGCCAACACTTATTGTTGTTGTGTTGTTAATAGCTGCCATTCTGACTAGAGTGAGATGAAATACTTATACTCTTCAGTAGATGAATGGATAAAGAGAATGTGGTATATATACACAATGGAATATTACTCAGCATTAAAAGAGAATAAAATCATGGCATTTGCAGGTAAATAGAGAGAGTTGGAGAATGTAATGCTAAGTGAAGTAAGCCAATCCCAAGAAACCAAATGCTGAGTGTCTTCTCTAATATAAGGATGCTGATTCATAATGTGGATGGCAGGGTGGAGCATGGGAGGAATAGATGAACTTTATATAGGGCAAAGGGAAGGAAGGGGAAAGGAGGGGGCATGGGGGTAGGAAAGACGGTGGAATGAGATAGACGTCATTACCCTAAGTACATGTAAATATGTACATGCACTTGAAAGTACATGAAAATACACAAGTACATGAAAATATGAATGAGGTGACTCTACTTTTTATACAACCAGAGACATGAAAACTTGTGCTCTATTTGTGTAATATGAATTGAATTCCATTCTGCTGTCATATATAACAAATTAGAAATAAATAGAATTAAAAACTACATAAAAGAGGTTGTGAGGGGAATTGGAAGAAAAAACAAGGAGAGAAAGGTAGCACAATACAACAGTTACTAGTATGGCATTATGTAAAAATGTGGATGTGTAACCGATGTGATTCTGCAATCTGTATTTGGGGTAAAAATGGGAGTTCATAACTCACTTGAAACTAATGTTTGAAATATGATATGTCAAGTGCTTTGTAAGGTTTTGAACAATCAATAAATAAAAGAAAAAAAAATAAAAGAAACTGCCAAACTGTCTTCCAAAAAAAAAAAAAAAAGAATGACAAAATCCTAAAATTCTTAATGATTTATACCTGAGTTTTAAAATTAGAATGAGGAGAAAGAGAGGATTAGAAGTTGAGGAATTTTAATTTTTATAATGTATAAAAATGCCCATATTATAATTTTATTGTGAGCTCATATAACTTCCTAAAATCAAAAATAATTACAGGAATATTGAAAACTATCAGTGCTTCTTTCCCTCATTCATTCATTCATTCATGCATGCCTTCACTCACTAAACTCATATTTAGTGGGTGCATAATAATTTCAGCACTGGTGAAACAAAAGAAAAATAAAACACAATCTTTGTTACTAAGTATTTAACAGTTCACAGAGGAAACATACGCACCAATGATTATAGTACTGTGGTATAAAATTTGAGAATCTTTACCATGTGGTTGTTAATAATGTAGTCTCTCATATTGCCTGGATTTGAATCCTGACTTGAATATTTACTAGCTAACATATTTTTGGATTATTATTAAATCTCTCTGTGTTCCATTTGCACCATCTGAAAAGTGGGAATAATTAAAACATCTACCTCACTGTGTTGGTGGGTAAATTAAACAAGTTAGTATTGGTAAAGTGCTTTTAAGTATCTGGCAGAATAAACAATCAGTAAGTAGTAACTATTTATCCTGGAAATAAAAATAAAGAGCATACAAACCACATCTTGTTAGAGAGGAGAAAATTAGAGTGGGGGTTTATTAGCCGTGAGGCTAAATTAAATACACAAGAATATTCATAGAGACTTTCTAGATGAAGAAAGATTGGATGTTCTGC
This sequence comes from Urocitellus parryii, assembly GCF_045843805.1. Taxonomy (NCBI): domain Eukaryota; kingdom Metazoa; phylum Chordata; class Mammalia; order Rodentia; family Sciuridae; genus Urocitellus; species Urocitellus parryii. The sequence continues at coordinate 1,231,148 of NW_027554113.1, read as the reverse complement.
TGAGCTTCTGAGCCAACATCAGTTTGCTAGAAGGTTTTGTTTAGTTTGCTCAGTGTTTACCATTTGTAAATATTGTTTTCAGATATTTATTTATCATGACATTTTACATAAAAATCGGATCTTAAAAAGTTGAGAATTTTTAAACATGGGCTCAGATGGCAGCAGGTAGACAGAGCTGTAGGATAACTTTCTAAGGTCCTTACGCGAAGCTTTTTCTCTTTATTTCACCAGCACACTGTGGACTCCTGACACTGAGACACTAAGTAAAAGTACTTGGGCTACTGCTTTCCTTTCATGTTGCCTCCTGCACATATATACTGAACTATTTGGGTTTTTGACCTGTGATGAAGAAAATCCTATGGGGAGTAAATTAAGAAGTAACCCAAGATCAGATCATGGTAGTTTTTCGAGTTATAGATACTGTCTCATTGTTTTTAAAAATGGGTCATCATTTTGCAGTTTTACCAGAAAGGTATAAGAGCCCACTTGTCTCACATCTTAAATATCATTCGATATTTCCAATAGTCAAAATGTTAGCCTTACTACTATATGTGTAACATTTTCATATCTTGGCTAGTTATTTCTCCAATGGCTAGAGAATTTGAGTGTCTTTCCATGTTATTAGTACCCATTTACATATTTTGAGAAGTACCTGTTTAAAGCATCTGTCTATTTAAATATAAAATGATTGCTGATAAGGAGGGACAGGAAAAGGAAAAAATGGTGGAATGAATCTGACCAGACTTTCCTATGTACATATATGAATACAGGACAATGATCTTCACTTTTATGTATACCTACAAGGCACTAATCTAAAAAAAAAAAAAAAACATGTATAAATAAATGGAAGAAAGAGCAGTAGAGGAAAGGGAACATGGAGAGAAGACAAAGGCAAAATACTAGGGACTGAATTAAAGCAAATTATATTCCATGATAGTAAAATTATATAAAAATTAACCTTAATATTACACATGACTTAAATGAATTTAGCAAATTTTCAGAATATGAAGTCAACTTGAATTTTATATTAACTATTTTTAATAAAGCTACTTCAGCCTAAAAAATTACACACACACACACACACACACACACACACACACATATCATTCTGGTCAATATACTTTTTAATTTAATGTTTTATCTCTTCTCTGACACATCCATAATTTAGAAGTGTTTATCAATTTCCAAATATTTTGGAATTTTCTATGTTTATTTTTAATTTAATAATGTTATGTTTAGGAAACATACTTTATATAATTTAATTGTTTTAAATAATACCTGGATTTGTTTTATGGATCTGTGTGTTTATCTGCTATGTATCATATATACAAACTATGTATGTTTTTAGTTGTATATGGGTAGAATACCTTTGTTTAATTAATATTTATATGGTGCTAAGGATTGAACCCAATGCCTCACATATGCCAGGCAAGTAGAGCCACAACTCCAGTCCCAAACTATGTATTCTGATGATGTTGCATTTGAGTTCTATAAATAATCAAATCAATGGGTAAATAGTTTAGTTTCTTTTTATTGTGTATATTTGCTGTAATTTTTTCAGTACTGGGGATTGAACCCAAGTCCTTGGCATGGTAGGCAAACACTGCCCCTCTTGGCCATATCCCTACAAGTTGAATTTTTCATAGTTACATTAAATACTGCAAGAGGGACATTGCAATATATAATTCTTATTTTGGAATTATTGGTTTATTTGTTTAATTATCTCATTTTTTTGATTCGTGCCTTTATTTTAATGAAATATTCCTCATTATCTTTGGTTGTAGTTTGTGTCTTGAATTTTATTTTAAATATTTTAATACAACTACTTCATATGACTTTTATGGCACATAATGTTCTATCAATTAAGTTTCCACCTATTTGTCACTTTATATTTAAAGTGCATTTTTGTAGTTAGCAAGGTAGGTCTCCTTTTATAAAACCTTTTCTTAAAACCTCACTTTTTATTTAATTCTTAATTTTAAATATAATATTTATATCATTTGATTTTCATCTACAATGTTTTATATTTATTTTTTGGTTGTAGTTGGACACAATACCTTTATTTTTATGTGATGCTGAGGATAGTACCCAGCACATGCCAGGTGAGCGCTCTACCGCTGAGCCACAATCACAGCCCTCATCTACAATTGTGTTTGCCCTTTTTTCCCTCTTTTTCCCATTGTTCCTTTCCTAGCCTCTACTTTCATTTTTATTTTTCTTAGAAATGTATTTCAATTTTCCTGTTTTTTAGCCATATTTATATTCATCATTATTTTAGAGAGTGTTCTGAGAATTGAATATTTAAATTTTACTCTTCTGTTATGCTATCTAGTTTATCTTTTCATATATATTATAGATACTGCAGCCCTATAGGTCCTATATATCTCTGGTCCTTATTCTAGATTCATCAACCAATGGCTCATGCTCAAACTTCCTGTTTTATAAATAAAGTTTTATTTGAACACAATCATATCTTTCAACTTACATATTATCTGTGACTGATTTTATGGCACAGTGGCAGTTCAGTAGTTACAACAGAACCCTTATAGCCTGAAAAACCAAAGATATTTCTTATCTCACATGTTACTTTTTATGAGTTATATTTCTAAATATTTTAAAGTTCACTAAAAATGTAGTAGTATTTGCTATAAATATAGTTGAGAGTAAAAGAAAGCAAATAGTCATTTGCATATACCCAATTTTGGTGATTTCTATTTCTCATTTTTTTCTGAGCACATGAATTTCCATCTATATTATTCCATTTCAGCATGTAGAAATTTCTTTAGCATTGCTTATAATTTATATCTTGTAAAAACTTCTTTTATTTACTTTTTAAATAAATATTTGTTTAGTCTGACAGTACGTTTTTATTTTACTATGATTACTGAAGGATATTTTATAGAATACTGTTTATGTAGAATTCTATGTTGATATTTTTGTTTACTTACATTTTGACGTACTTTGTTATCCTCTGTTTTGACATCTATACTGTTCAGTGGAAAAGGTGGCTATTAATTAAAATTTTCCTGTCCTATAAGGCAGAGGGTTTGAATTTTTCCTTCCTCATTTCAAGATTTGCTGGTTTTTTAAAATTTATTCTTTTTAGTTATACATGACAGTAGAGTATAATTTGACATATTTATACAATCATGGAGCACAGATTTGCACTTTTCTCTAGCTTTCAGTCATTTTATTTGTGTTCTTTATGCATGTTATATTTGTAAATTTCTACCTTCAGTTAAATATGAGAAACTTTGGGAATCATTCCTCCTGACACTTTTTCTACAATTCCTCTATTTGAGGAATTCCAATTATATGTTGGAGAGAATATTTAGTATTAACTTACCAATCTATGAGACTCTTTATTTTTAAATATTTTTTATTAGTGCATTGTAGTTATATATAATATTGGGGTTCATTTTGACATAATCATAGATGCATGGAATATAGTTTGCTCCATTTCAGTCCCCAGTGCTTCCTCTTTCCTTCCCCTCCTCCCTTTCCCTGTTCCCTTCCTCTGTCTTACTGGTTTTCCTTCTATTTATTTAGCAGTTTTTTTTAAATTGGTGCCTTATATATATGCATAATGGTGGAATTCACTGTGTATATTCATATGTGTACATAGCATAATTTGGTAAATTTTATTTCACAGTTCCTCCCATTTTCCACCCTCCAACCTCCCCCTCTCTCCTCTTCCTCTCCCCCACTGATCTCACTTCCATTTTCCTAAGATCTCTCTCCTGCCCCTATTTTTTCTAACTTCTGAATATGAGAGAAAACATTTGACCCCTGACTTTATAAGTCTGACTTCTACACTTAGCATAATATTCTCCAGTTCTATCCATTTTCCAGAAAATGTCATGACCTCATTCTTCTTTATGGCTGAATAAAATTTTACTGTGTATATGTTTTCTTTATCCATTCATCTGTTGTCAGGCACCCCCAGCTGGTTCCATAACTTGCTGTTTTAGTCATCTTTTTCACTGCTGTGACCAAAAGACCTGACAAGAAAAACCTTAGAGGAGGAAAAGTTTATTTTGAAGTTGAATGTTTCATAGGTCTACTCCATAGAGAACTAAATCTATTCCTTGGGGCCTGAGATGAGGCAGATATCATAGCAGAAGTGCTTGGTAGAAGAAAGCAGCTGGGAACACGGCACTGAGAAACAGAGAGGGAGAGAGTTCTCACTGTGAAAAACGTCAAAATACATTCTACTGTCATGTATAACTAAAAAGAATAAATAAAATATTAAGAAATAAAAAAGTCCTTAAGAAAACATATATATACCCTACCTACCTACACTTAATCCTTCTTAGTGGCTTAATGCTTAAGGCCTCATAACCTTATCATTTCACCTCTACACTTTCCTGCATTGGCTCACACATAAACTTTTGGGGGACACCTCATATTAAAACCATAACACTTGCCTATTGTGAATTGCAACACTGTAAACACTGATGTGGCTATGTAACTATGGAATGCATATTTTAGTTCTTTTAGATAAATACCAAGGAGTGGGATGATTGGATCTCATAGTGGTTCCATTCTTAGAGTTTTAAGAAATCTCTGTGTTACTTTTTAAAGTGTTTGTACTAATTTGCATTCTTACAAAAAACGTATGTTTGAACCTTTCTACCCACATCCTAGCCAGTATTTTTTAATATTTGTTTTTTTGATGATAGCCATTCTAACTGGAATGAGATGAAATCTTATTGTAGCATTGATTTGCATTTCCCTGGTAACTAGGGTTTTTGAACATTTTTTCATATATTTCTTGGCCATTTTTGTTGTTGTTGTTTTGATTTTGGTTTTAGTTTTTATTGTACTTTTTGATAAATGTATGCTTAGTTCATTTTTTCATTTGTTAATTGAGTTGTTTTATTATTATTAAGATTTTAGAATTATTTACATATTCTGGATATTAATCCCCTGTCCCAGAAGTAGCAGGCAAAAATTTTATCCATTTTGTAGACTTTCTCTTCATAAACTTAATGGTTTTCCTTGCTGTGCATAAGCCTTTTAATTTGATGCCACCCCACTTTTTGATTCTTGGTTTTATTTCCTAAGTTTTTAATCTCCTTAGGAGTCTTGTTAAGGATATCAGTGTCTATGTTAACATATTGGTGCATTAAAACTATGTTTTATTCTAGCAGTTGCAAATTTTCTGATCTAATTCCTAAGTCTTTGATCTACTTTGATTTGACTTTTTTGCAAGATGAAATATAGGTATCTATTTTTATTTTTCTATATATGGATATTCACTATTACCAGTATGATTTGATTAAAAGATTTTTTTCTCCAAAATGTTTTTAGTGTCTTTGTTAAGTATCAGATGACTGTATGTACATTTGTCTCAGTGTCTTTTTTTGCATTGGTCTGTATGTCTGTTTTGATGCTAACACCATGCTGTTTTTGTTACCATATCTCTGTAGGAACATTTGAGATCAAGTATTGTGGTGCCTCCAGAACTATTCTTCTTGTTCAGTATTTATTTGGCTATTCTGAGTCTTTCATTCTTCCAAAAGAATTTTAGGACATTTTTTTGGCTAGTTCTGTGATGAATTGGGTATTTTGATGGGAATTGCATTAAATATATATAAAGCTTTTGGTAGTATGGCCATTGTGACAATATTAATTTTGCCTGTTTAAGAACATGGGAGGATTCTCCATCTCCAAAGACCTTCATTTATTTCTTCAGTGTTCTAAAGTTTTCAATGTATAGGTCTTTTAGTTCCTTGGTTACATTTATTACCAAGTATTTTTTTTAGTTTATTGTAAATATGATAGTTTTTTGATATCTTTCTCAGTAGATTCATTATTGAAGTATAGTAAAGCTATTGATTTATGAATGTTGATCTAGTATCTTGCTACTTGGTGAATATGTTGATTAGCTCTAGAAGTCTTCTGATGGAGTTTTAGGGTATTCTACATATAGGATCATGTTATCAGAAAACAGATCACTTACTTCTCCTTTTCATAGCTGTATCCTTTCAATTTTCTTCTCTTGCAAGATTGCTCTGGCTAGAGTTTCAAGAACGATTTTGAATAGAAGTGGTGAGAGTAGACATCCTTGTCTTGTTCCTGATTTTAGAGGGAAAATTTTCAGTTTTCTTTGTTTAGCATAATGTTGGCCTTCGGTTTGTTCTGTATAGCTTTTACAATATTGAGGTAACCTTCTTTCTCTATTTTCTCTAGCATTTTAAACATGAATTGGTGTTGGATTTTTTCAACTGCTTGTTCTGTATCTATTGAGATGATTGTGTGATTCTTAATTCTATTTATGTAGTGAATTGCATTTATTGATTTGTGTATATTTTTTTAAGAGAGAGAGAGAGAGAGAGAGAGAGAGAGAGAGAGAGAGAGAATTTGTTTAATATTTATTTTCTAGTTCTCGGCGGACACAACATCTTTGTTTGTATGTGGTGCTGAGGATCGAACCCGGGCCGCACGCATGCCAGGCGAGCGTGCTACCGCTTGAGCCACATCCCCAGCCCCTGATTTGTGTATATTAAACCATCCTTGCATCCAGGTGATAAAATCTGCTTGATCATGGTGCACTATTTTCTTAATGTATTTTTGAATGCAGTTTGCCAGTACTTCATTAAGGATTTTTGTGTCTATATTCATCAGGGATATTGATATCTAGTTTTATTTCTTTCTTGTGTTTTTGTCTAGTTTTAATATCAGGGTAATACTGGCTACATGATACTGGGAGTATTTCCTCTCTATTTTATGGGATACTTTGCAGAGGACTGACATTTCTTCTTTAAAGGTCAGGTAGAACTCAGCTGAGAATCCATCTGGTGCTTCAATCTCATTACTTGAAATTGGTCTATTAAGATTTTCTATATCCTTAGGTTCAATTTGGGTAGGTCATATGTGTCAGTGAAATTTGTCAATTTGTTCTACATGTTCCTGCTTTATTGGAATATAAATGTTCAAAATAGTTTCTAACATTCCTTTGAATTTCAGAAGTGTCTGTTGTAATATCTCCTTTTTCACCTCTGATTTTATTTATTTGGTCCACTCCCTCCCCCACTTCTCATTAGTTTTGCTAAAAATTTATCAATTTTGTACAACTTTTCAAAGAACCAACTCTTGTACTGATCTTTATATCAGTTTTTATACTCAATATCATTGATTTCAACTCTTAATTATTTCCTCTTCAGCTAATTTTTATTTTTGGAACTTTATTTTTTGCTTTCTACATGAAAAATTTGTATTTTTGTTTTGGTACTGGGGATTGAACCCAAGGGTGCTAAACCACTGGGCCACATTACTACATTCCTAGCCTGTTTTATTTGGAGATAGGTTCTCCTTAAGTTGCTATGGACTCGCTAAGTTACTGAAGATGTTCTAGAACATGTGATACTCCTGTCTCAGCCTCCAGAGTTGCTGATGTACTGGTTTCTTAAATGTATTTTGTCTTCCCTCTGCCATCTCTATTGTCTGGTAAATTTACCAAAGTTTTGTTTTTAATTTTAATTTCTTTTTTCTTTTTTTTTTAATTTTTATGTGATAGCACAATGCATTACAATTCTTTTTACACATGTAGAGCACTTTTTCATATTTCTGGTGTATACAAAGTATATTTACACAAATTCTTGTCTTCATACATGTTCTTAGGATAATAATGATCATCACATCCTACCATCATTTATGACCCCATGCTGCCTCCCTTCCCCTTCAACCCCTCTGCCCTGACAAGAGTTTGTCTATTCCTCCCATGCTCCCTCTCCCTATCCCATTATGAATCAGTCTCCTTATGTCAAAGAAAACATTTGGCATTTTGGTCTTTTGCTATTGGCTAACTTCACATAGCATTATCTTCTCTAACTCCATCCATTTACCTGCAAACGCCTTGATTTCATTCTCTTTTATTGCTGAGTAATATTCCATTTTGTATATATGCCACATTATTTTTTATCCATTCATCTATTGAAGGGCATCTAGGTTGGTTCCCTAGTTAAGCTATTGTGAATTGTGCTGTTTTAAATATTCATTTGCCTGTGTCCTTGTAGTATACTGTTTTTAAGTCCTTTGGGTATAGACCAAGGAGAGGGCTAGCTGGGTCAAGTGGTGGTTCCATCCCCAATTTTCCAAGAAATTTCCATACTGCTTTTTATATTGGCTGCACCAATTTGCAGTCCCACCAGCAGTGTATGAGTGTACTTTTTCCCCACATCCTCACCAACACTTATTGTTGTTTGTATGTATAATAGCTGCCATTCTGACTGGAGTAAAATGAAATCTTTTTAAAATTGATTTTATTTTTTTAAATTCATGACAGCAGAATGTATTACAATTCTTATTACACATATATATCACAATGATTCATATCTCTGTTTGTATATAAAGTAGGTTGACACCCAATTCAAGTCTTCATACACGTACTTTGAATAATGGTGTTCTTCACATTTCACCATCCTTGCTAATCCCCTGTCTCCTCCCGTTCCCTCCCTCCCCTCTTTTCTATCTAGAATTTATCTATTCCTCCCATGTCCCCCCTCACTACCCCACTATGAGTCAGCCTTTTTATGTCAGAGAAAACATTTGGAATTTGTTTTATTGGGGGATTGGCTGACTTCACTTAGCATTATCTTCTCCAATGCCATCCATTTACCTGCTAATGCCAGGATTTTATTCTCTTTTATTGCTGCGTGAAACTCCATTGTGTATATATGCCACTTTTTTTTTATTCATTCATCCACTGAAGGGCATCAAGGTTGGCTCCACAGTTTAGATATTGTGAATTGTGCTGCTATAAACATTGATGTGGCTGTGTCCCTGTAGTATGCTGTTCTTAAGTCCATTGGATATAGTCTGAGGAGAGGGATAGCTGGGTCAAATGGTGGTTCCATTCCCAGATTTCCAAGGAATCTCCGTACTGCTTTCCATATTGGCTGCACCAATTTCCAGTCCCACCAGCATTGTTTGAGAGTACCATTTTCCCAACATCCTCACCAACACTTATTGTTGTTTGTCTTCATAATAGCTGCCATTCTGACTGGAGTGAGATGCTATCTTAGAGTAGTTTTGATTTCCAATTCTCTGATTGCAAGAGATGATGAGAATTTTTTCATATATTTATTGATTGATTGTATATCATCTTCTGAGAAGTGTCTGTTCAGGTCCTTGTCCCATTTATTGATTTGATTATTTGATTTTTTTGTTCTTAGATTTTTGAGTTCTTTATATATACTAGAGATTAGTGCTCTATGTGATGTGTGAAGGGTAAAAGTTTGCTCCCAAGATGTAGGCTTTCTTATCACCTCACAGATTGTTTCTTTTGCTGAGAAAAAAGCGTTTTGTTTGATTCCATCTCATTTGTTGATCCTTGATTTTAATTCTTGCACCACAGGAGTCTTATCAAGGAAATTGAGGCCTAAATCACATGATGGAGATTAGAGACTACTTTTTCTTCTATTAGATGCAGGGTCTCTGGTTTTATTCCTAAGTCCTTGATCCATTTTGATTTGACTTTGTGCATGGTGATAGATAGGGTTTAATTTCATTTTGTTGCATATGGATTTCCAGTTTTCCCAGCATCATTTGTTGAAGATGCTATCTTTTCTCCAATGCATGTTTTTGGCACCTTTGTCTAATATAAAATACTTATACACGAATTGGTTTCAACATACTTTATATACAAAGATATGAAAAATTGTGCTATATATGTGTAATAAGAATTTTAGTGCATTCCGCTGTCATATATTTTTTTAAATCATTAAAAAATATAATTATAATTTTGTGGGTTAGTCTGTTTCCTCTATTCTGTACCATTGATCTACCAGTCTGTTTTCTTGCCAATACCATGCTGTTTCTGCTACTATTCCTCTGTAGTATATTTTAAGGTCTGGTATAGTGATGCCACCTGCTTTACTTTTCCTGCTAAGGATTGCTTTAGATATTCTGGGTCTCTTATTTTTCCAGATGAATTTCATGATTGCTTTTTCTATTTCTATGAGGATTGTCATTGGAATTTTGATTGCAATTGCATTAAATCTAGATAGTGCTTTTGGAAGTATAGTCATTTTGATAATATTAATTCTGCCTATCCAAGAGCAAGGTAGATCTTTCCATCTTCTAAGGTCTTCTTTGACTTCTTTCTTTAGGGTTCTCTAGTTTTCATTATATAGATCTTTCACCTCTCTTGTTAAGTTGATTCCCAAGAATTTTATTTATTTTTGAGGCTATTGTAAATGGGGTAGTTTTCCTCATTTCCCTTTCTGAGGATTTGTCTTCCCCACCTGGGGAGGAGTAGACCAGTCCTCCTGTGAGCCTGAGTCTTGCATAAGCTGGTGTAAGTGGTTTTGAGCTGCTGGGCTTGACCTCCCGCAATAGTCTACTCTTTAATTTCTTTTTAATTCTAAAATTTTCATGTTAATTTATTTATTATTTCTATTTTTATGGAATTTCCCATTTTTTTTCATTTTTCATTCATTTTGAGGTTTTTTTTACCCCCTGATATATTATTAGAAAAGCTACTTTTAAATCCTTGTGTTTGATATTTCAAAATATGCACCTCATAGTTGATCTCTGTTTGACTTTTTTTCATCTAGTTCCATAGTTTCCATCTTCATTTTAAAATATATTTTTTAGTTGCAGATGGACATAATAACCTTATTTATTTATCTTTTTATGTGATGCTGATGATCAAACCCAGTGCCTCATCCATGATAGGCAAGTGCTTTACAACTGAGCCATAACCCCAGTCCAGTTTTCTTCTTCTTTTCTTTAAAAATTTGTACTGTATCTTGGACACATAAATATCAATTTTAGGAATTTTGATTAATTCTTTTTTCTGAACTAAATGCTTAGACTTTCCTTTTAATAATTAATGGTCTTATTAAACCACCTTTTCTAGTGGCAGTTGTAGCCAGTAGACCACTTCAGATCTCTTGTCATTTGGGGAACTGCTCTGAATCTTGTCTTTGTATACTGGTGTCAAATATCAGGCACAGAGTTGGGCAGAGAGTTTTAGGTGTTACATTCTATGAAGTATTCCTTCAGCCATATTATCCCAATTTCAGTTGTCTGGTAGTCCAGATGAGAAAAAGTGTAGTTTTTTCCCAACAGTTACCCAGCTGTTTTATAAAGTGAATAACTATAACTTATTTCAGGCTAAAATTCAGGAAAATGGGCTTTCATTTTTTTATATCCTTCCTCCTTCATGCATGTCTATTCATTCTCTATTTCTTTAAATCTATTAACTTCTTGCATAATGTTTGGCTTTTAAAATCAGTTTCTCCAGAAGAGTAATTTTGGTAAGGCCTCTTTTGGTTGTTGTTATTATTTTTTTTTATTACTCAAACAGGATTCTCTGGTTTTAATACATTTATTTGTGAAGATATCCTTCATATTTGTCTCCATATGGGTCATTTTGGATACTGTTTGTGATCTTTTCTATTGTGTTTGTAATCACAATCAACTTCTTACAATGGAGTTGAAATCAGTTGTACACTAATCACTGATATCAGAATATGTTTTGTATGTTACCTCTTTTATGTATTTTATAATTATTTTTATAAAACAATATTACAATGAGTATAGATCACAATGATCAGTTATGCAGATATTAGTGAGATTTATTAATTTAAATTTGCATCTAGACTTATTTAAGAGGTAGAACTAGAATACTTTTAAAATCAAAACTTATTCATTTACCACTAGGCTTGATTTGTCTCACCTTTTCTGTATGTCATCAAGTTGAATTAGTGTTTGTAGTGTTTGCTTTTAGATGAATATTTTAAAAATATGCTATCATTGTGAATTTCATATGACTTGTGGATTCTGAGATTATTTTTTTCACTGAGTAGACTAGAAAAGATACTTTCTTTCAGTAGTAGATATGCTAAGTCAAAGAGGTCACATGGAATATCTGGAAATGCTTAGCATACTTTAAGCACACATATTTTTTTTCCTTGAAATATGTTAGGAACTAATAGATACTTTCCTGCACAACCATCTCTTTTACTTCTTTTCAGTAGTTATCAAAGGCTAGTGAATCATTAGAATAATCCCCTGAGTCAATTTAAACAGTTATTTCAGAAACAGGGAAGAAACATCAGTACAGTCCAGATTTATTTTTAACACTTTGACTTCAAGGTCAGAAGCAATTTTTCTTTTGTACATAATGGCAATAAGAAAGGTGAAAGCCAGGAATAAAAATTTATAGGCTTTTATCTTATTATAGTTTATGAAATATGAGTGTTTTTTAAGATTAAAAAGTGCCATGAAGGGATATATTTTATTTCAATCTGGAGAAAATGTGAGTGGTGTTCAGGGTATCATATAGGAAATATAACAATCATTATTTTTCAATTTCATCATCTAAACAGTTAATTAAATAATACCAACCTCATAAGATTTTTTTGTATATCTCAAGTTTTTTAAAAGTTACAATTGTTATTTAATTTTCAAATATTTGAAACTATGGGTTTTGATCATGAGACACTTAGATGGTCAAAGTTCAGACTAAAAATTAGTGATTATTTTGATCCGTGCTAAAATGTTGAACTTGAAACCTAAATAATACCATAATAAGTGAGATTTAAAATGAGAAGTATTTGAGGTAATACAAAGAAGAAAATACCCTCTTATAAGAAAGAAAATTATTTCAAAATATAGAGAGATGTGTAAAGATTATCAGAAAGAATTATTTTACTGGAAATAGGTCATTTTCTTGTTACTTTATTAATATCACATTCTCAATATTTTGTATCTTTGGGGAACTTAGCATGTAGAAAGCATCTGACTCTTTCTAATTTATGAGCAGGTGTTGACATGACTGAAACCTATGACCCCCACAAGAAATTTATGTACTTTCTGCATACTGTGACCTACCTGTAATCCTACCAACTCAGCAGGCTGAGGCAGAAGTATTGCAAGTTCAGTGCCAGCCTTGGCAACTTAGCAAGACCATAAGCAACTTGGTGAGACCCCATCTCAAATATTTTTTAAAAGGGGTGGGTATGTTGTTCAGTGGTAAAGTACCCCAGGATTCAATTGCAGTACCAAAAATAATTAGTTCCTTGCCTAGATAGAGAACTGGAAAATTAGGAGGATGTTTAAATTTCCTTGAGGAAAAGCCCAACATTTCACAAATGAGTTGGGAAGATAGAAAAACTTCCCAAAGTTACCTGGATATGTAGTTAAGAGCAGTGACCACTATTGTAGTGTTTTGAATTTTATGATATTTTACATTTAGTTATGTCATCCTGCCTAGGTATAGTAAAGAATACATGTTATTTAAAAGCAATACCCCCCCATCATAACATGGATCTTATCTTGAACCACTCCATTATATTTTATGACATTTATAAAGTAATCTATATAAATATTAAGTTGTATGATTCGTTGTTTTTAAATATTAGCAGCTTAATGAGTTATCATTATTATGCAGTGAGCTGTACATATTTAAAATGTATAATTTTGAAAGTTTTGATTTATACTTATTTGAAACCACAATCACAATTAAAATAATTCCCAAAGTTTTCTCCTATAATTTTGTTTCCTTCCCTTCTATAACTAATTATCACCCTCATCCCTAGGTAGCAACTTGTCTTCTTTCTGTCACTACATATTTATATTTTTTATAATGTTAGGTGAATGGTAAATAGTATATACTCTATAAATGTCCAACTTATTTTATGCAGTGTAATTATTTTGGGACTCATCAATGTTGTTATCTATGTAACAGTGTATTGCTTCATTTATGTTGAGTAATATTCTATTAAATGGATATACCAGCATTATCTATTCACCCATGAGTGGATATTTGGTGTTTATTTGTGTGTGGTGTTTTTGTGTTGTTTGTTGCCCTTATAAATAAAGCTTCTGGGAATATTTGTGAAAATGTCTTTGTATAGACAAATAAGTTTTACTACTAAGGCAAAAACTAGGAACAGAATGCCAGATCATAGAGTATGTATGAGTTCAATGTTTTTTCAAGACTGCTTTAAACTTCTTTTGAAAGTGTACCATTTTAGATCCTCACTAGCAGTAGATAAGAGTTCCACTTGTTCCTTCTATTTGCCAACATTTGATACAGTTAGTTTATAAAAAATGTTGAGCCATTCTTATTAAATATGCCAGGGTATCTCTTTGAGGTTTTCATTTGCACCATAGATCATCTTTTCATGTTCTTATTTGTAATGAATATATGTTTCAAAATACCAAAGTTTTTTTGTAAATATTTATTTTCTAGTTGTAGTTGGACACAATATCTTCAATTAATTAATTAATTATTTTTTATGTAGTGCTGAAGATCGAACCCAGGGCCTCACCTGTGCTAGGCAAGTGCTCTACCAGTGAGCCTGGGTTCAATCCTCAGCGCCACATTTAAAAAAAAAAGTGAAGACCCAAAATTTTATCACACTTAAATTTTTCTCTAATGCTACTCATCTACATATTCCATTGATTTTCACTCTTTTATTGCTATTGTCTTTTTCCTTTTGCATAGTTTAAATTTAGTTGGCTCTTCTTTTGTTTCTTAGGGGAAAAATGGAAATTGTTTTGGACCCTTTGCTTTATTTCTAAAGTAGGAATTTTGTGCTAAAATGCCCCCCTCTAATAATTTCCTAGCCTGAATTCCACATATCATTTTACGTTTTGTGTTGATTGTCATATATTTCAAAATAATTTCCATTTTATCTTTATTTGGTGAATAGGTTACTTAAAAGTATATTATTTGAGTATTTTAGATGTCTTTTTCTGTAATTCACTTCTGATTGAACTCCAGTGGGGTCAAAGTGAGTACCTGATATAATTTGAGACATTTTTAGATTTGATTCTATTTTCGTACATGTTCTATGCACACTTGAAAAAAATTATTTTGCTCATGGGGTAGAATGTTATACAAATGTCAAGTTAATTTGGTTATTGTATCCTACAATTTTATATCACTTTTGATATCCTCTCTGCTTGTAGAGACAGGAAATGTAGAGAGAAAGATATTTAAATCTCTGTCTACAGTTGTGGATTTTATATTTCTCCATGCAATTCAAATACTTTTTGTATTACTTAATTTGAATGTCTGTTTTTAAGGTACATAAAATTTTAGAATTATGATGACTTCTTGCTGAATTGGTCCATATATCACTGGAAAATAGTCCATTTTATTTCTGGTAACATTCTTTGCTATGGAATTTATTTTGTATGCCATTAGTTTAGGTACTTCAGCTGTCTTATGATTAGCATTACTATGTTACATATTTTCCCATCCTTTTTTAACCTAATCTTGCTTTTAAGATAGGTTTTATTTTGGCATAATAGAGTAAGGTCTTGCTTTGTCATAAAATTCAATGGGCTCTTCCTTTTTATTTTCTCAATTAGACCATTTATATTTAAGATGATTATTGCTAGAATTGGGTTAACATATAATATCTTGCCTTCTTATTTACCTCATTTGTTATTTTCTCTCTTTTATAATTTTTCTTCCTTATTCTTTTTTTAATATTTATATTTTAGTTATAGTTGGACACAATACCTTTATTTCACTTGTTTATTTTTATGTGGTGCTGAGGATCGAACCCAGGGTCTTGCACATGTGAGGCAAGTGCTCTACTGCTGAGCCCCAGCCCCAGCCCCTCTTCCTTATTTTTGATGTTGATTTTTTTAGGATTTAATTTTATATCCTTTGTTTTTAATTATAATTATTTTGTGGTATTATTATAGTCATTGCTTTATGGTTATAACATACATTATCTAAGTTATAACAAGTATATTCTAATGATACTATATCACTTCATGTATAAGAAACCTAGAACATTATCCTTCCATTTCTTTCCTTCAAGTTTTTGTGCAATCATTGTAACATGCACATTTTACACACATATCTCAGTGTTTTTTGCTATGAAGAGTAAGTTATTTTAAGACATTTAATATTTAAATTCTGTGGTCCCATATAGTGACCATTTCCAATGTTCGTCATTCTTTTGTATACACCAAGATTTCCACCTGTTCACATTTCCCTTTTTCCACAAATACTTTCTTAAATATTTCTTATTATGAATTTCTAATGGTTTCCAATTCTTAAACATATTTGAGATATGAAAAATCATTATTTCACCCTCAGTTTTGAAAAAAATTCTCATGATATGCAGTATTACAGAATGACAGATATTTTTATTTCAATATTTTAAATATCTTGTTCCACAGCCTTATTATTATCATTGCTGCTACCAACAAAATCTGTGCTTCTTTTTATCTTAGTTTCTTTGATTTATATTATATAAGTTATTTTACTTATAATATGTCTTGTATTGTCTACTTGCTTTAATTTATTTGTACTTATTACTTTAAAGCAGTCTGATTAAAATGTTTTTGCATGAATTATTTTCAGTTTCTCACACTAGCTTTTGTGAAAACTTGGGGTTTATGCTTTTTACCAATTTTTAAAAATTGTGTGTTATTTTTTCAAATATGCGTCATTTCCTCTAATTCTTCCATTGGGGTGTCCAACATCACATTGTTATTTTAAGCTCTCCCAAATATTACTATTGTAATTTTTTGTCAGTCTTTTTAAATTTATTTCTTACATACATGAAAATAGTGTGATGTATTACATTCATTATTATCCATTTACAGCACAATTTTTTGTAACTCTGTATATAAAGTATGTTCATGCCAAATTATGCCATTATATGTGAGCTCTCTCTTTTTTGCATTACAATTCTTCATACACATTTATACCATAATATATTATATCTCTGATTGTATATAAGGTATGTTGACATCATACCTTCCACCATCCTTGCTATTCCCCTTCTCCCTCACTTTCCCTCAAACACCTCTTCCCTATCTAGAGGTAATCTTCCTCTCATGCTCTCCCTCCCTACCCTACGTTGAGTCACCTCCACCGCCTTATATCAGAGAAAGCATTCGGCATTTTTTTGGGGGGTGGGGGGTTGGCTAACTTCACGTAGCATGATCTTCTCTAATGCCATCCATTTGCCTGCAAATGCCATGATTTTCTTCTTTTTTAGTGCTGAGTAAAATTCCATTGTGTATAAATTCCACAATTTTTTATTCATTCATCCACTGAAGGACATTTAGGCTGGCTCCATAGTTTAGCTATTGTGAATTTTGCTGCTATAAACATTGATGTGGCTGTGCCCCTGTAGTATGCTGTTTTTAGGTCCTTTTGGTATAGTCCAAGAAGAGGAATAGTTGGGTCCAGATTTCCAGATTTCCAAGCAATCTCTATACTGCCTTCCAAATTGGCTGCACCAATTTGCAGTCCCACCAGCAGTGTATGAGTGTACCTTTTCCCCACATCCTCACCAAAACTTGTTTTTGTTTGTCTTCATAATAGCTTCCATTCTTACTGTCATGGGATGGTATCTTAGAGTAGTTTTGATTTTCATTTCTCTGATTGCTAGAGATGATGAGCATTTTTTTCATATATTTATTGATTGATTTTATATCCTCTTCTGAGAAGTATCTGTTCAGATCCTTGGCCCATTTATTGATTGGATTATTTGGTCTTTTGGTGATTATCTTGTTGAGCTCTTTATATACCCTAGAGATTAGTGCTCTATCTGATGTGTGAGGGGTAAAAATTTATTCCCAGGATGTAGGCTCCCTGTTCACCTCACAGTTTATTTCTTTTGCTGAGAAAAAACTTTTTAGTTTGAATCCATCCCATTTGTTGATTCTTGGTTTTAATTCTTGTGCTATAAGAGTCTTATTAAGGAAGTTGGGGCCTAATCACACGTGATGAAGATTAGGGCCTAATTTTCTTCTATTAGACACAGATTCTCTGGTTTAATTCCTAGATCCTTGATCCATCTTGAGTTGTACATGATTAGAGATAGGGGTTTAATTTCATTTTGGTGCATATGAATTTCCAGTTTTCCCAGCACCATTTGTTGAAGAAGCTATCTTTTCTCCAGTGCATGTGGGTAGTCTCTATTCTTGTACCATTGGTCTACCAGCCTTTTTTGGTTCCAGTACCATGCTGTTGTTGTTAATATTGCTCTGTAGTATAGTTTAAGGTCTGGTATAGCAATACCACCTGTTTCACTCTTCCTGCTTAGAATTGCTTTATCTATTCTGGGTCTCTTATTTTTCCAGATGAATTTCATGATTGCTTTTTCTATTTCTATGAGGAATACCATTGGGATGTTCATCAGAATTGCATTTTGAACTTGTATAGTGCTTTTGGTAGTATGGTCATTTTAATAATGTTAATTCTGCCTATCCATGAGCAAGGTAGATCTTTCCATCTTCTAAGGTCTTCTTTTATTTCTCTCTTTAGGATTCTGTAGTTTTCATTGTACAGATCTTTCACCTCTTTTTTTAAGTTGATTCCCAAGTATTTTATTCTATTTTTTTTGAAGATATTGTGAATGGGGTAGTTTTCTTCATTTCCTTTTCAGAGAATTTGTCACAGATATACAGAAATGTCTTTGATTTATGAGTGTTGATTTTATATCTTGCCACTTTGCTGAATTCATTTCCTAGTTCTAGAAGTTTTCTGGTGGAGTTTTTTTTGGGGGGGTCTTCTAGGTATAGAATCATATTGTCAGCAAATAGTGCTGGTTTAAGTTCTTCTTTTCCTATAGTTATTCCTTTAATTTCTTTCATCAGTCTAATTGCTCTGGCTGATGTTTCAAGAATTATGTTGAGGGCTGCGGATGTGGCTCAAGTGGTAACGCGCTCACCTGGCATGCACGGGGCACTGGGTTCTATCCTTTTTATTAACTTTGGCTTGAAGTCTACTTTATTTGATAAAGAGTATGGATACCTCTGCTTGCTTCCAAAGTCCATGTAAGTGACCTTCAGTCTGTGTATGTCTTTATTTTTATTTTTACATAAAAATAAAAATAAAGATGTGGTGTCCACTGAAAACTAAAAAATAAATAAATATTTAAAAAATCCCCCCCTCTCAAAAAAAAAAGAATTATGTTGAATAAAAATTGTGAGAGAGGGAATCTCTGACTTATTCCAGATTTTAGAGGGAATGCCTTCTGTTTTTCTGCATTTAGAATGATGTTGGCCTGAGGCTTAGCATAGATAGCCTTTACAATGTTGAGATAAGTTCCTGTTATCCCTAATTTTTCTAGTGTTTTGAATATAAAGGGGTGCTGTATTTTGTTGAATGCTTTTTCTGCATCTATCAAGATAATCATATGGTTCTTATCTTTAAGTCTATTGATGTGATGAGTTACGTTTATTGATTTCTCTATGTTGAAAAAAACCTTGCATCCCTGGGATGAATCCCACTTGGTCATAGTACATGATCTTTTTGATATGTTTTGTATTCAATTTGCCAGAATTTTATTGAGGATTTTTGCATCTGTGTTCATTAGAGATATTGGTCTAAAATTTTCTTTTTTTGAAGTTTCTTTGTCTGGTTTTAGAATCAGGGTAATATTGGCCTTGTAGAATAAATTTGGAAGTACTCCCTCTTTTTCTATTTCCTGAAATAAATTGAAGAGTATTGGTATTATTTCTTCTTTAAAGGTCTTGAAAAACTTGGTTGTATATCCATCCAGTCCTGGGATTTTCTTGGTTGGTATTATTTTGATGGCTTCTTCTATTTCCTCACTAGATATTGGTCTGTTTAAGTTGTGTATATCTTCCTGACTCAATCTGGGCAGATCATATGACTTTAGGAATTTATTGATGCCTTTACTGTCTTCTATTTTATTAGAGTATAGGTTTCAAAATAATTTCTAATTATCTTCTGTATTTCTGTAGTGTCTCTTGTGATATTGCCTTTTTCATCACATATGCTAATAATTTGGGTTCTCTTTCCTTCTCTTTGTTAGCATGGCTAAGGGTCTGTCAATCTTATTTATTTTTTCAAAGAACCAACTTTTAGTTTTGTCTATTTTTCAATTGTTTCTTTTGTTTTTATTTCATTGATTTCAGCTCTGATTAATTATTTCTTGCCTTCTACTGCTTTTGCTTCTGATTTGTTCTTCTTTTTCTAGGACTTTGATATGTAGTGTGTGGTCATGTATTTGTTGGCTTTTTCTTCTTTTAAGGAATGAACTCCATGCAATGAATTTTCCTCTTAGTACTGCTTTCATTGTGTCCCAGAGATTTCGATATGTTGTGTCTATGTTCTCATTTACCTCTAAGAATTTTTTAACCTCCTCCTTGATGTCTTCTGTAACTCACTGTTCATTCAGTAGTAAATTGTTCAGTCTCCATGTGATGTAGCGATTTTTCTTTCTTATTTTAACATTGATTTACAATTTCATTATATTATGATCACATAAAATGCATGGTAGTATTTCTATTCCTTTGTATTTGCTAAGAGTTTCCCTGTGACATATATACAGTCTATTTTTGAGACAGATCCATGCGCTGCTGACAAGAAAGTGTATCTGCTTGATGTTGGTTGAAATATTCTATATATGTCCATTAAATCTAAGTTATTAGTTATGTTATTGCATTCTATAGTTTCTTTATTCAACTTTTGTGTGAAAGATCTGTCCAGCGGTGAGAGAGGTGTGTTAAAATCACCCTTGATTATTGTGTTGTGATCAATTTGACTCTGGAACTTGAGAAGAGTTTGTTTGATGAACATAGCTGCACCATTGTTTGGGTAATATATATTAATGATTGTTATGTCTTGTTGGTGTATGGTTCCCTTGAGGAGTATGTAATGTCCTTCTTTATCCCTTTTGATTAACTTTGGCTTGAAGCCTACTTTATTTGATATGAGTATGGACACCCTGCATGCTTCTGAGGTCCATGTGAGTGGTATGATTTTTCCCAACCTTTCACTTTCAGTCTGTGTATGTCTTTTCCCATCAAATAAGTCTCCTGTAGGCAGCATATTGTTGGATTTTTTTTAATCCAGTCTACTAGCCTTTGTCTTTTGATTGATGAGTTTAAGCCATTAACATTTAGGATTACTATTGAGATATAGTTTGTATTTCCAGCCATATTTGTTTATTTTTGTTATTTAACTTGACTTGGCTTTTCCTATTTGATTAGTTTTTCTTTTAGTGTACTACCTCCCACCATTGGTTTTCATTGTTATTTTCCATTCCCTCTTCATGAAATGTTTTGCCAAGGATGTTTTGAAGCACTGGTTTTCTAGCTGCAAATTCTTTTAACTTTTCTTTATTATGGAAGGTTTTTATTTAATATTTAAACCTGAAGCTTAATTTTGCTAGATAATTATTCTTGGTTGTAACCCATTACCTTTCAGTATTTCAAATATGTTGTTCCAGGATCTTATAGCTTTCAGGGTCTATGTTGAAAGATCAGCAATTAACCTAATTGGTTTACCCCTATATGTAATCTGGTTCTTTTCTCTTGTGGCTTTTAAAATTCTCTCCTTGTTCTGTATGTTGGACATTTTCTTTGTAATGTGTTTTGGTGTGGATCTATTGTGATTTTGCACACTCAGTGTCCTGTATCCTGTCACATGCTCTGAGAAGCTTCAATTTGTCAATGGGAGCCCTAGTGGGAAAACCATCCGACCTCTCTCTGGGATTCACACACAGAGCAGCCAGGAATAGGTTGTCCTCTACTCTGCCAGCTTGGATCTTCTTGTCATTCTTTTTTTTAAAAAATTTGTTCTTTTTGTACAGTGCATTTTGACATATATAGAATAAGAATAATATGTTCCAATTATAATCCCATTATTGTAGTTGTATACGATGTGAAGTTTCACTGGTTATATTTTCATATATAAGAACGGAAGGATATATGCATTTCATTCTATTGTCTTTTATCTATTCCCATTCCCCCTCCTTTCCCTTCATTCTCTTCGTCTAACCCAATAAACTTCTGTTCTTCCCTACCCTCCCTCTTATTCTATGTGAGTATACACATATCAGAGAAAACATTGGACCTTTGCTATTTTGGGACTGGCTCATTTCACTTAGCATGATAGTCTCCAGTTCCACCAATTTACTGGCAAATGCCATAATTTCATTCTTCTTTATGACTGAGTGATATTATATTGAGTATTTGTACCACATTTTCTTTATCTATTCATCTGTTGAAGGGCACCTAGGTTGGTTCTGTAGCTTAGCTATTGTGATAGCTGCCATAAACATATGTGATATAAACACAGCCATAGATGTGGCTGTGTCACTGTAGTATGCTGATTTTAAATCCCTTGGGTATAACCCAATGAATGGGATAACTGGGTCAAATGGTGGTTCTATTCCAAGTTTTCTAAGAAAACTCCATTCTGCTTTCTGGAGTGGTTGGAACAATTTGCAATCTCACCATCAATGTATATGTGAACCTTTTCCCTGCATCCTCACCAACATTTACTGTTATTTGTATACATTTTTTTGGTTGTTCTGGGGATTGAACCCAGAGCCTTGTGCATGCAAGGCAAACACTCTACCAACTGAGCTATATCCCCAGCCCGACTGTTATATGTATTCTTGATAATTGCCATGCTGACAGGAGTGAGATGGGATATCAGTGTAGTTTTGATTTGCATTTCTCTAATGCTATAGATGGTGGATATTTTTTCATATATTTGTTGACTATTTGTATTTCTTCTTCTATGAAATGCCTGTTCAGTCCCTTTGCCATTATTGATTGGTTTATTTGTTTTTTGTTTGTTTTTTTGTTTTTGGATTTTTTGTTAAAGTTTTTGAGTTCTTTGTATGTCCTGGAACTTAATGCTCTATCTGAAGTACTACTGGTAAAGATTTTCTCCCATTCTTTGGCTCTCTCTTCACATTCTTTATTGTTTCCTTTGTTGCGAGGAAGCTTTTTAGTTTGATGCCATGCCATTTATTATTTCTTGATTTTACTTCTTGCCTTTTAGGAGTCTCAGTCTTCCCCCCAACCCTGTTTCATGTTTATTTTTTTTTTCTTTTGGTACTGTGGATTGTACCCAGGTTTCAAGCACACAAAGTACATGCTCTCCTTCATTTTTTATATTTTCTGTTGGCATATGTTCAAGTTTATTAGTTTTTCTTCTCACTGATTTTAATTTCAGTGTATCTTCTACTTTGGTCATTGAAATTTCATCAATAAAATTATCTTTAGGATGTATTTTATGTGTCTCTACTTAATATTACCTTTGTTTATTGTAGCTTCTTGAGCATATTGGCTACTAATTTTATCTCCCTTGTCATTTCTGGTTCATCTTTAATGGATCAGTTTTGTATGAGTTTTGGTGATTATTTTTGGTCATTATTTTATTGTGTTATATTTCCTGCTTCTTTTAATACTTAATATTTTTTGTTTGTTTCTAGACATAGGGAGTTTTATCTATGAATTTGTGAGTATACTTTCAGCCCATATTGCTAGATATTGCTGTGTTCATATTCCTATGGGCTGAATGTGTACTCCCAAATGTATAGGTTCAAAACTTATTCCCCTATATAATAATACATGGAAATGGGAGCATTTGGAATATAATCAAGTAATTAGGGTAGAAACCTCATGATGGGATTTTCATAATGAGAGATTAAAAAACAAAACAAAACAACAACAACAACAAAAACTCACACACTTCCTTGGGAAGAAACCAAACTAGTGCCCTAACCAGAAACTGATCATGCTGGCACCCTGACCTCAGACCTTTCAAGCTCCAAAACTGTGAGAAAGAGATGTTTATTGTTTAAGCCACCAAAATCATGACATTTTTGTTATAGTAGCATGCCATGGTTTGAGGCAAAACTCATGTTCAAATTTAATTGCCATTGTAACAGTACTGAGAGGCAGGCCTTTAAGACATGATTAGGTTATAAGAGCTCTGTGTTCATAAAGAGATTAAAGGCCTTGTCTCAGGAGTGAGTTAGTAATCTAATACTCAGGGAATTAGATTGGTTATAAAAGTGAGTATGTCTCTGTATCTTACATGCTACTCACCATGTGATCCCTTCATCATTTAGTCATCAAAAAGGCTCTCACTAGATGTACCTCTTTATAACTGAACCTCCTAGCCTTCAGAAATGAGAGAAGTAAACCTCTTTATTATCAGCCTGTGGTTTTCTGTTGTAGCAACACAAAATGATCTAAGACACAGAAGAACCTGAGAAAGACACCAAAAAAATATTTTTCTATTTTTTTCCAAAATTTACTTATATTACTTCTAAAAGTTTTCTAATTCCTATTTGTATTAATATCTATCTTTGTTTTGTAAGACTAGAGTAGCCTTTTTTCAAGGCTAATTTTATCTCACAGGTGATGCAAAATCCTACCATGTTCTCTGCTTGAGGTCCCCTGATTTATGAGATTTTGTACTCTGCCTGGCAGGAGTATAAACTATTTCTGTTTTTGTATGAGTTTTGATCATTATTTTTCTGTAATGTTATTTATGGGGTTGTTCATTCCCCATGCCTTCATTATTTTTCTTTTGGTCATTATGCAAATGTACATACAAAGAAGTCCCTGCTAATTTCTGGAGTTGTTTTTCTGTACAGACTCTATCCTTTCTAGTACTCTCCCCTGCCAATTCTAGCCATTTTGCTCTCTCCAAAATCACAGTTCTGTTTTCTCGCATTGCCAGGATTGCCAGATTCCTATAGGAGTTCCTAATTTTGTACCACAGCCTGGAAATTCTTAAAGGGTAATCATAGGCCTCATTTTGTTTTCCTAACCTCAAATATCACTCACCTGTTGCTTGACAGCTAATGTTCTTAAATTGTTCATTTCATGTTTTTTTTTTTAATTTTCCAATTGTTTCAGATAGAAGGACCAATCCAGTGTTTTGTACTCCATCTTGAAAAAGTGTGTAAGTCTTCGATTTTTGAAAATTAATATTCTTGGTTCTGGAATAGAATCCTTATTTTATACTGCCCTAATAGCACCTATCAAGTCATTTTATTATACATGTGTTGTAATTTATCTCTCTTGGACAAGCCTGTGGTAGAAGTAAGAGATAAGTTTTCGTGTATTACCAACATATATCAAGTTGAACCAAGAAGAACAAGATAAATAAGTAAATGTATTAATTGATCCAGATATTTATAAGATAACAAGAACAAAGAAAAAATTATTATAAGCTAATCTTTTTGAGGTGTGGTACAATAAATTTTTAGAGTGACATTCTGTTGCTGAGAATGATAACTTGTTGAGCTGTAATGGATTTTTTTCAATGAGAAAGACCGACTTCACAACTACTCATGTGTTAATGATGCAGATGAGAATTGCAAAAGTGAAAGAGTTATTGTGTACCTACAGTAAACCAGAAAAGAGCAAGATAAAAGAAAGCTAAAAATGAGGAAATAGGGGTGAGAAGATTATCTCAAGAATCTCATATCATTTATAAACCTGACTAGATAGATGAATGGTATGTAATTAACTGGGTGGGAATGGTCAATTTCTAGGGTCTGATTTTTGTTTTCTGTGAAAATTAACTACCTTCCATCAAAATGCCACTGAATTATACAATACCCATGAGACATTTGTTAGTATAACAGAATGAGAAAAGAAGAGTTGTATCTACCATGAAGTACATTACACTGGCCAGAGAGGATGGATCTTGTAGCAGCTAGGGCTGATACTTAGAAACAGTTGGAAAAATAACTGACATGGGTGACACATAAGCTTTCTTAAAACATCTCTACATGGTTGAGTCCACGTGTATATACTGTCTATTCAAAAATAATAATGTTGGTGCACTAAGCAACTCAGTGAGACCCTGTCTCTAAATAAAATATAAATAGGGCTGAGGATGGGGCTCAGTGGTCAAGTGCCCCTGAGTTCAATCTCTGGTACAAAAACAAACAAAAAACAAAAATAATAAATGGTGATGGTACTAATTTTCATTTTAATTATCATAATACAAATAACATTAAGATAATGAGTTAACAGTAATTTACTAAGCTAATCCAGCTTAAGTGTTTAAAACATGCACCTTCAAAATATTTCCTTTAGAATATTATACATTTTTTTTCAATGATGTGAAAATGATTCAATATTTCTGGAATTTTTTTTACTGAGATTATTTTTTGCATTATATTGATGCACTTAAAAATAGAAGCACTTTACTATAAAGTATACTGACTATATATTACCTGATTAAATTAATATTCCATCATCTTTGATTGAGTTTTGTCTGTTTCAGTTCAAATCTACCCTCAATGGGTAGATGTTTGGTTGGAGCCCTTAGTACTCAGTAAGAAAATATTATTTTAAAAAATGTTTTAAAATACAACTTTTGAGATTTTTAAGTATTTACTTATGCAACTCCCCATCTCTTTCTTAGAATTTAGAAGTTGCCATGTTGTATTTAATACTTCAAGGGCCTATCAAAAGGCAGCACTAAAAAATAATGAAACTCAAAATGAAGTTGTAAGTTTTGACCTTAAAAATTCACAGGGATTTTTAATCTATTCTTAAGCAATTTGGTGTATATTTGACACATATAACAATGGTTTAAATCATGCACATTTTAAACTATAATCCTGTTGTGTGTGTGTGTATGTATTTGGTACTAGAGAATGAACCCTGGGGACCTTAACTACTAAACCACATTCCACATCCTCAGACCTTTTAAAAATACTTTATTTAGAGACAGTGTCTTTCTGAGTTGCTTAGGGCCACTCTAAATTGCTGAGACTGGCTTTGAACTTGTGATGTTCCTGCCTCATCCTCCCAAACTGCTAGGATTACAGATGTGCATAGGTTCTTCCTATATTTTTGAGTTAACTCAATCCATACACTAGCAGTAGGATCAATTTCCTTTGCATACCACGTAGACAAAAATGTTTGATTGACCTTTTACATATCAAGTTTATAATTTTATAATTTCTCAAATATAAAATTATAAAATATTTTCTAAATCCTTCCCCCCTTTGAGGATAAATAACATGGGAAGAAAAACCACATTTATCTTATGAATTCACATACTTAATTTGTTTGTGTCTTGGTCCCATTTTTCCTGTTCTAACAGAGTATCTGAGATTGAATAACTAATAAAGAACAAAGACTTACTTTTCATAGTTATGGAGACTGGAAAGTTCTAGTCTATGGCACTGGCAACTGATAAGGGACTTCTTGTTACATCATAACATGGTAGAGGAGATAAAAAAAATTAGGCCAAACTGGTCCTTGCATCAAGAGCTCAGTCCTGTCATAGCCAACCTTCTCCCTCAAAAAAAAGCTTTAATACATTCATGAGAGCACTGACTCATCTAAATGCCTCCTAAATATTTCACCTCTTAAAACCGTTCCATGGCAAATTAATTACAACTTGAGTTTTGGAGGGAGCACTCAAACCATAGTGCTATGTATTCCTTGCTGAGTGTAATCAACATTTTAGGTTTCATATTTCTAAAATAATAAATTTGAAAAGTGGAGTTGAGTCTATTAAGTGTTTTAAGATTGTTGTGATTTTTAGAAGGATCACACAATTTTACATTTGAACAGAGTGGTCTTTTAAAAATAAGTCTTTAAAATCAATTTCTACTTTGAAGAATATACAATATTCTGGAGTTATGAACTTAATAACTAAATTTATGATCCATTCAGTAAGCTCAAGAAAATATTCCATTTATTTTTTTTTTCAAAAAGAATTTTGGAAGATAACATGGCACCAAGAAGAAGAATCACTATTTTTTATATATAGTTGTGTTTGAAAGAGAATAATAATATCACCATAAATTGATGACACAATATAAAACAAAATGCTTTATGACCAAGTTCTGTTTATTTTTGACAAAATATATTTGAAGCAAAAATTTCAAACCCATGAATCTCCTCAAAATACTATATAAATACAGTGTATAGCATTTCTACACAAATCATGTAATTTTTGTGATATTATGTAAATTTTTAGACATAGATGTAGAAGCTAAATACACTAATATTCTTTCTAAAACAACATTTATTTTGAAGCATAGTTCCATAAATCTGCAGATAATTAAATTTTATTTATTACACACAGATTAGTACATCAAAAATGACCAAATACCTGGAAATAATTTCTTTGGCATATTCCTATTTCCTAGAAAATAGATCAGCTTTAATATAATATATCTCCTACCTTTTCAGTGACACATAATTTTTAAATTTTAAATAAACTTCTCCTGTAGGCTCAAAATTCACCATATAAATATGGTACTAATACTATTAGTGATGGATGTTACAAAAAAATTCTTAGTACTTTTAAGAGAGTAGTTTAAAATGAAACATTAGATCAACACATGATCCTTCAAACAAATTATAATAATGCATGTACAGCAATAAATTTGGAATAAAGAAGGTATAGACATTTATTAGCTACAGGACTTTGAAACCTCATGCTTTGGACCTAAAAGACAATTATTTTGATTTGTAATTACAGCACTTTTCATAGCTGTGTGAGGAGTTTTAGGTCCATGTTTCTGTTTTGTGATCTTACATGCTTCATTTATTCGGATGTATTATTGTAATATATGCTTATATGAGTAATTTGAAATTTTATGCCTCTTTCTAATTATAGAATTTTTAAAGAAATACTTGTTAATCACACAGTTTCTAAATTAGAGAGCAATTACCATACAAGCTAGAAAATGCACAGTGGCTTAAAGAACTCTTCATCCCAGAGTTTAGCCTTAAAGTTTTCACACAGTTGATCGTCAATAAATTTATGTGGTTCATAAAGTTGAGATCTGTTGAGTCTTACAGTAAAGAAATAGGAAGCCAGAGAGTGCTTCTTCACAGATGCCAAGCTGTCATTACTGGGAAACCCAAGGAGTCCTACAGGGAAGTCTGTCCCTCTGATTAAAAAAAAAAAGCAAAAGAAAATATTCCAAAGGGATTGTCCTAACTTCAGGGTAGATCAGCGTTGTGCTATAAGCTTATGATTGTCACAGATTTGGTAGTATTTCTGAGGAGATTTGCTTTCTAAAATATGAGTTTTAAAAAGTATAATAAGATATAAATTCTACCTTAAAGTTGATGATTCTTAACTAATCCAATGAGTTTTTTCCTTACCCATGTTGCCATTAAAATGTAAGAAAATTCCATATCACTTTTAATCAATGTTTCAATGTATACAATCATTGACATAATTATAAAAATAACATAAATTATAAAAATAAATACAAAATGCTACAGAATAGGGAAATATAAGATATAGGTTAGTATAAAGCAACTAGGGATGTCATCATTTTCATCATATTTTTCTCTCTGTGCTCAGTGTTTCTTATGTTGACAGACACTGGATTATGCTTTTCTTTCTCAATTTAATAAGTCCCTGAAACTTATGTTCAAAGAGAATTTTGATAAATGTCATATTTTAGGGTTTGACATCACTTGTATCACATAATTGGATTGTATTTTATCCACCTTTTCAAGTAAATAATTTCTACTATTTATCCATGTACTGATTTAACTACCTGCCACAGGTATCCCAGAGCACATTTTTTTCTCATTAGGAAAGATATATAGTGAAAGAAGCAGAAGTGGTACCCTGGCAACTACTCTGAATTATGATCTACACATTACTCAAAAAGAATAAAAATCTCCCTTATTTGCTAGTGAACTCACCAATAGCACAACTATTAGCTCTTCATTTATTTAAATAAACAATTCTGAAGTTAGAAAAAACAAAAAAAATCACATCAGAATTTTCCTGTAGGAAACATAGTTATAAAATTTTAAATAATTTCAACAAATACTATTAGTTTTAGAATTAACAAAAACTATTTTAATTTTATACTGCCTGACTTAAGTTGAAATTGTCAGGGATATAAAAGTGTTGTTATTCAAGTTAATACATTAATACTTTTCTGCCAAAATATAGTACATATTTTCAAGCCAGTTAAAATCTAGGTGCATCTTTCTAAATTGGTGAGTGGTTTATGAAAGAAATTCTGTTTGCAGGCATTGAAAACTAGAGCTTATAATAAGAGAGAAGAAATATGAGATCCATATGAGAAGAAATGCAAATAAGGAATTCCTTTTTGTTCTTCCTTTCTTCCTCACTTTCTGAAGAATTCTGGCACTTCAGATGATTGATCTTAAAGGCAACCTAGAGTGTGTTGTTTAAAACAAGATTATAAATATCATTTTTTCTTGGCATTTTTTATTCTAGAAAAGACATTTACAGAAACCCAGTGATGATAGAATATTGTATGTCATTTCCAAACTTGTGAAAACAGCTATATTTACTAATATGTTTATGTGTGGAAAATAATTGTTATGTTGGTGTTTCCTGTCTCAGTGAAGACTTACAGACTTGACTCATATAATACCCAATAGACATAAGAAAAATAGAAACAAATCCTGTAATGTATTGTATTTATCTATCACTGCATAATAAACAACCTCAAAACTAGCTGCTTACAATAATTTATTATCTCTAATGTGTGTCAACTAGATGGAGCTAGGTGGTTCTAACTGGGGTAATATATATGGTTGTACTCAATAGTGGTTGAATGGAACTTCTTGAATGGTGGTAAGAGGAGCTTAGGGAAAACTGTAGCCTGAAAAAAACATCTATTAATCTGGTAACAATGAAAAAACTCCATCACTGGAAGTTTGTAGAGATTCCTCAAATGATTGAAAACAAATTGAGAAGAATTTATTAGACAACATCCATAAAAACTGGATAAAACCTGTGCCAGGCTATGAAATTTGAACTGATGACTACAGCTATATTATTGCAGCTCTGCCTTTCTGAATTGCTCTTCCAGCAAACCTGAAGGTAAAGTGGCAGTTACAGTCTCCCCCTAGCACCCTTGGGTGGTAGTTGTTCAGAGTGGTTTCTATAACTAGTGAAGCAGGAAGATACATCTTCCATAGGCGGACAGGAAAAGGGCCTTGGAGAAAGACTGGAGAGGAGGAGGACATCATGCGAACCTAAGAGGAGACACAGGTCTCAAAGGGATCCTGTGACTCACTACTCCCTGCTGGCATTAACATAAGCATTTCTGTTCCCCACAGCTTCAACCACAGAAGCCCTTCTTCAGGTAACCTTGCTCTTATACCTAGCAGCATTGACCAACCACAACCTACATCCTAAATGCTTCCTCTTTCTAATAAACATGTCAAAAAATCCTGTCCTCTTAATTATGTAAATAAGGAATTGAAAATATGTACTTCTGATTGGCTTATTAAATTTGGAGCTTAAACGGCTTGATTGATCCATGCTGGCATCCCTTGCCCTACAAATCACCTGTATTGGGTCATCATATATGCCTTTAAAACCCTTAAAAAACAGATACCTGTTGGTATCCCTCTCTTGGGGACCCTCCCTTTTGATAGCTCTGTCTTGTTACTTAGTTCTCATCCTTGTGTTCATGAATTTCATTCCTGGAATTTTCAAGACAAAGAACCTGACTGCCTAGATTCCTGTTACCCCTGAGTCTATTAGAGATCCAGTTTTTGCTTCTTTTTGCTTTGGGAATATATTCTGCCTGATTTCCATATCTGTGAGGCTCATGGTTCTCTGCCTGCAACTTTTGCTATAAAGAATGGACCTGGGCCAAGAAGTCCATGGAATGAGAACCATTATTCACAAAGTCCTGTGTTTCATAAGCACTACTTCAAAGGGATTGGTAGGCAAATGGCAGTTTCCATATTCTCCAGCTTGGCTATGATAAAAGAAATATTCCAAGTAGATTCAACAGGTGGCCAATACTATCCAACTGCCATCTTTATGGCTCTCAGCTACCAGAGTTTCAAACTAGATAGTAGCAGCCACCAGACAGCAACATTGGTCTACCTCCTGGATCCCCAACAGCTCTTATTTTATAGTGGGAATCCTACTGAAAAGCAAGTTTCTCTCCACTTGGCTTCTGCTCCATAGCACAAAAATCTAACCAGAATATAAGTACAAGTGTCAAAGATCTGACCCAAAGCTAAAAATCAACTGGACAGATGTATGCCTGAGAACATTATTGAAAACAAAAGTCTGTACATTGCAGTTTAGGAGGCTAGTACCATACTGAGATAACATTAGAGTAAACCCATCTGAAGCATACTAGGGAGATAAAGGAAAGGAGGAATCAAAGTTCAGCTAAAACTAGACTAATCCCTTAAAGTCAGGAAGACTGTGTGCATGCCAGGTTTGGACCTCAGAGAACTATGTAAAGATTGGACATTATGGGAGAAAAATAATTAATTGATCTATTCTAGCAAAGTCAATGAAGAAATAAACACCAGCAAGAAGAAGTCTTGCAGGGATTAATAATATACAGCATTATAATAGTATTTTTTTCTGTAATGTGGACTTTGAATTAAAAAATGAAGTGCACAGAAATATGAAACTATGACCTGTAATCAGAGTAAGATTTAGACAGTGGAAAGTGCTGGTTAAAATTAAAATGACATGTAAATCCAGTCATATCAATAAAAAAAACTAAAGATGATTGCATTAAAAAATGCAAAGGTAGATTGTAAAAATATATTTAAAAATAAAATCCATATACATGCTATTTATGAAAGACATATTTCAGATTCTATTTATAAGTAGATTAACAAGAAAATTATGGGGAATGTATACCATACAAACAGCAATCTTACGAGAGCTGGAGTGACTGTACTAACAGATAAAATAGATTTTGGAACAGAAAAAAAAAATGTTCCCAGAAAGAAAAAGGACATTGGAATATTAAAAAAAATATTTGGCTATGAGTTTAAAATAACAATTATAAGCAAATATGCACTTAAAAATAGACTTACAAAAATGGCAAAATGAAGGAAGAAATAGAACAATTCATCAATAGTAGCTAGATATTCAATATTCCACTAATGGACATAACAACTAGAGGGAATATCAATAAGGATAAAAAACATTTTAAATAATCTTTAACTATCAAAATACTAAAACCTTCCAACAGCAGAATACATACTACTGAAAATACCTGGAATATTTTCCAGCAGAGACAATATGGTAAAACATAATAAAAACTGCAACAAGTTTAATAGGAATGAAATTCTATATCATATGTTCTATGATCACAGTAGGCTGAGATTAGAAAATAATAAGAGAGGAAATTTGGGAAATTCACTAAAGTATAAAAATTAGCCCAAGGCTAAATAACCAATGAGTCCAGCAAAAATTTCTTAGGGAAATTAGAATAAAAATCTTTGAAGAGAACAAAAATTAAAAGATAATGAAACAGAATTTATGATATTCAGGTAAAGAACATTTTACAGAAAATTTATATCTGTAAATGCATATAATAAATAAAGATCTCTAATCAGTAACTTAATCTTTCAAATTAAGAGATAATAGTGGACTAAATCCAAAGCAAGAAAAAAGGACATAACTGAAATTAGAGTAGACATAATTTAAGTGTAGAAAGAAACAAAAAGAGTTTACTGACAAAAAGAGAGCAAATAGATTGTTAAAATCAGGAAATGAGGAGGCATCAGTATCAATCTTTTTTGAAATTCTTTATTCTTTGTAGATATACATGAAAGTACAATGTGTTTTTTTTTATTGTTGGTCATTCAAAACATTACATAGTTCTTAATATATCATATTTCACAGTTTGATTCAAGTGGGTTTTGACATACATACATGCCGCAGTCTGGCTGGGCACAGAATCACGAGCCACTCACAGCTTTGTAGATTCAAACAGCAATATTTATTCCCGAACTCACACTGGCCCTCACAAACACGTTCTCAGGAAATCCACGTTCTGCCGCAAAATGCACGTACTCCACCAGGCTTAGAATCCCAAATACTTTCTCAATCCCACCAGAACTCAAAGGGAACTCAAGGATCGGGCATGCCTGAGGCAGAAGGATACACCCTATTCCTGGCAGGGTACACCTTAAACCTGGAACTGCCCTAAACCCAAGGACGGGATACTCCCTAAAACCTGATCAGCTCTAAACCAGGATCCGCCCTGGTCCTTGAGCAAGGTCACCTTACTAAAGCATACATGCAATGTCACAGCGAATGTCCAAGGCAAGTCCATTTCCACGAGTCCTTCCTCTAAGCAACATGGGGTACATTGGCAAGGAAATTTTGATGCATCATTCCTACTTGGCAATGGCTCTCAGCACATACAAGAATATAACTTCCTATTCTTGTGGTTGTACATGGTGTGGAGTTACACTGATCATGTATTCATATATAAACATGGGAAAGCAATGTCTGTTATAAAAGTCCAAATTGTTATTAGGGAATGTTATAAACAAGCACATCGATGAACAAATTCCAAATACCACTAATGAATAAAACTGAATCAAGAAAGAAAATCTGAATTCACCTATAAAAAGTGAAAATTTTGAATTGATAACAAAATAACATGTACATAAAAAGAAAACTTCTTTTCTTCAATAGTTTTACCTGCAAAATCTACAAGTTTTTTAGAAAATAATTTAGAAAATATTTTAGAAAATCTCAAAAATAGAAGAGGTGGGATATTTTCATCCCACTCTATACTGCTTCATGAAGCACACAAAATTGTCAGTAGAAAAAAAAAACACTTTATGTCATATGCTTTGTGAATATAGATGCAACAATCCTAAATAATAAAATACTAAAAAATGTGCAAAAGATCAAATATCACTTATTCTTCTATTTTACATTGGAGTAGATGTTCTATTCAAGGTTGTTTGGTGAGGAAAAAATGCCATTAAATTTTAAAAAGTAAAATGTCTATAGAAAATTTTCATTGTGTATTGATTAAAAATAATAAATAGAAGGATATCCAGTAAAAAAAAGGGGGGGGGAAGAAAGAGGGAGGAGGAGAGAGAAAGTGTTAGTGTGGAACTATTGGGGATTGAAATGAAACAAATTATATCTCTTGTGTATGTGAATATGTCAAAATGAACCCCATCATTATGTAAAACTGTAATGCACTAATAAAAACATTACAAAATCCTCAGGAATGTCAGAACTAATAAATAATTTCACCAAAGAATCCAATTATGAGATTAATGTACAAAAATATTTTTATAAACACAAGTATTGAAGAAATTGAAAATAAAAAACAGTTTTGTTTAAATTATTCTATTAAATTATTCTAATTGTTTTAGATTATAAAAAATATTCAGGAATAAATTTAACCACCAGAGTGTAAAAGTTGTATATTAAATGCTACACATCATTGCTGACAAATTAAATTAGACCAAAATAAATGGGAAGACACCCTTCATTCATGGATTGAAAGATTTAATATCACTAGGATGAAAATACTCCCCAGAGTCATATACACATTCAATACAATCTCTATTAAAATAGTAACCTCATGTGTTGGCAGAAATTGACTAGTGCATTTGAAAATTAACATGGAATTGTGTGGGCTCCAGAGTAATCAAAATAATATTTTTAAAAGAAAAACAAATTTGGAGGATTCACACTTCCCAATTTAAAAACCTACTAAAAAGCTATAGTAATCAAAGATTGTGGCATTAGCATAAATGTGGATATACATGTCACTGTAATTTAATCAAGGGTCCAGAATTAGGCCCTCACATTTTGGTCAATAAATCTTGACATAGGAGAGGGGCAAGATGGCAGATTAGCATGAGGCAGCATTCTCTTAGAGGGGCTACCCAGAACTCAAACAGCAGGAATACCATGTCTCCCCTAGGCTTAGAGTGAAAAATCCTGAGACTGGAAGGGCAATCTTCCATAGCCAAACCATTGGATTAAAAAAAAAATCAAACAAACAAACAAACAAACTTCTCCACCAGAGTTTATCAAACATTGCCAAGAGTTGATCCAGGAGCCATCTTGGTACTATAGCATGGTGGAGCCTATGGAAACTGGAAACCTAGATCCATGAATTTGCAGCTAGGTCTGTGTCAGCCTGTGTGAGCCTATCAAATCTATGGAAAGTCAGAAGGGAGCATTTTGCCTAGGGGAACACAGTTTAGAGAGGCTGGAGAGAATCAGGCTCTTCACAGCTCTGAGTCCTGAGGCAGGTGGGGACTGACAGTGCTAGTCAAGAGGTTGTAAGAGGGGGTGAGGGCATTTTGCTCTTGGCTCACCCAATCAGCAGGTCTGGTATTTATGAGGTTCTCAGAACCCACCCAGGCTGGCACTTACTGGTTCCCAACTCCCTCCCCAGCCTCGCATTCCCCTGACCCTGGGACCTACCAGGTTCAGCATCAGTCCAGCACTCAACAGGATCCTCCAGCTTCCCAATCCCCAATCTCCCAACCCTCCCTGGCCCCTTACCTGTCCTATTGCTCACAGCTTTGTGGCAGGCCAAATGATTTTGATGCCCATCCTAGATCCACTGGCTGCTTCACTGCCAGACCTGCCTGGTCTAGCATGCAACTTCATGGCCATCTTTGTGTCCAGTCCTGGAGCCCCACCTTGATCCACTGGCACAGAACAGCTGAGAGCCTGATGCCACTTAGCCACCAGGCCCACCTGGTTCAGGACCCTAGGATCTAGCACCCATCCCTGATCCACCTGCCCTCTAGACATGGCCACCTACTTTGCTGTTCACATGCAACCCAGATTCCCCAGCATACTACTTTGCCACCAGGTGTGCAGCCCAGCTCACCCACACTAATCTTCTAAGAAGGGGAATTAGGAAGTCTTAAACTCAACCTCCAACGTTGTGAGCAACATAATAAAAAGGAAGGAGGCACAACCCACAGCCCATACTCGCAAAGTTAGATCAAACCTCAAGAAGAAACAAAAGAAAAACCAGGTGGGCGCAGTCAGTGAACACATATACTCACAGTGGATACAACTCCTTAATTTCTTAACATTTCACCAAGATATTTCTTTATTGTTGTTGTTGTGGCTTGTTTTTTATGGCAATAGTTTGCTTTGCTTTTTGATTTTGGGTTTCCATATTGGATTCTTCCTTTATTTGGATGTGTACTGACTGATTCAAGGAGTCCTACACATATTCAAATTTTTGCTCTCTCCTTATTTCTAGCCTTGTTTGTATTTTTTCTTTAAAATTTTTTTTGTTTCATTTTTGTTTGTTCTTTATTGTTGTTGTTGTTGTAGGTTTTTGTTTTGTTTTTTGAAGGTATTATTTTCCCATATTCTGTATTTTGAGTGTTAGGTTTATGATTCCTTATTTTGATTTTGTTTTGTATCATCTTTCTCAGTACTCTATCACCCTTCTCTCCCACTCCCATTTCTCTCTTCCTGACAATAAAATTCAATTTTTTCTCTCTTTACTCCTCTATATTCTATTTTTCATCCATTTTTGAACTAACAACATATCCTAAGTTACCACTTCCATCTGCATTATGCACCATTTGAAATTGCAAACACTTTTTTACCCTTCTATCTACTATTCTTTACATATACTCAACTTGTTATTAACAATTTCTCTTAATAATTGAGGAATATAATGTCTACCCTTACCACCAATGTCACATCAATAATTAATATATTGGAAAACATAGACAACACCTATTGTCTGATTTTAAGCCATACCTAATACATGAATATGTATTGTTTTAACTGATGAAAATTGCTGATCCCATTATCCCTACATATTTTACCTATTACCACTAGATACAAAAATAGGAACTAAGGATCTAGTCTACTGCTATATATTGTTTGCATAATTTGTTGCTATCATTGGGCCTCCCCACAATCTGTGAGGTAACATAGATGGACACTATAAACCCATAAGGTAGAGACTCTATGTCATCAGATCTATCCAGATATATCAGTAGACACACAAACAATATGAAAAAGCAAGGGAAAAATTCATCCCAAATAACCCAGACTACCTTAATAGTAGGTAGTTACAGTAGGTAAACACTACAGTGGAGGAAATGTCAGAGATATAATTGAGAAAGTTCATGATTAAACTGATCTATGAGGAAAATCATTACATATGAAATGAAATCAGAGAGAAAATACAAGTGAAAGATTACTTCAATAAGAAGACAGACACCTGAAGCACAATCAGTCAGAATTCCTCAAAATGAAAGACTCAGTCATCCAAATTAATAATTCATCATATTGGTGAAAGCATCACAAATAGAATGGACCTCTTGGAAGACAAAGTTTCAGTCAATGAAAACAAAATATATAATCTAAAAAATAAAGTTGACTATGGGGAAAGGGAAACCATGAACAGAACTTCCAAGAAATGTGGGATAACATGAAAAGACCAAACTTAAGATTTATCAGGATAGATGAAGACTCAGAGATATAAACCAAATGAATGCACAGTCTTTTCAATGACATAATATCAGAAATTTTCCTAGACATTAAGAAAGAAATGGAAAACCAACAGAGAAAACTTTTAGGACTCCAAATATACAACATTACAACAGACCCACACCAAGGCACATTATTATGAAAAATGCCTCACATATAGAATAAAGATAGAACTTTACAGGCTGCCAGAGAATAGCAACAGGTAACATTTTGTAGGAGACCAATATGAATATCAGATGATTTCTCAACCCAGACCCTCAAACCTAGGATATCTTATAATAATGTGTATCAAGCTCTGAAAGAAAATGGATGCCAGCCAAGAATACTATGAACCAGAAAAATTAAGCTTCAGAATTGATGATGAAATAAAAACCTTCCATGATAAACAAAAGAATTCACAACTAGACCCCAGCACCACAAAAAAAAAAAAGAAAAAAAAAAGAATTCACAACTAGAAAGCTGGTACTATAAAATATACTCAATAAAATTTTCATGAAGAAGAAATGAAAACTAAAAGTGAAAATCAGCAAAGGAGGAGCTACACTAAGAATAATAAAGCAAAGGCAAAACCAATTCAAATTAAAAACAAGAGATAAAGGAAAATGACAGGGAATAAAAATTATTTGTCAATAATAACATTGAACATAATGGCCTAAACTCATCAATCAAAAGTCATAGACTAGCAGATTGGACTAAAAAAAGTCCAACAATATGCTCTCTCAAAGAGACTCACCTCATAAGCAAAGACATCCAAAGACTCAAAGTAAAGGGGTGGGAAAAAAACATATCATTCACATGGATCTCGTAAATAAGCAAGGGTTTCTATTCTCATATCAGATAAAATGGAATTCAAGTCAAAGTTAATCATAAGGGATCAAGAAGATCATTTTATATTGCTTAAAAGAATTATACATTAACAAGACATAATGATTGTAACTATTTATGCCCCAAACAATGGAATATCTACATACATCAAACAAACCCTTCTCAATTTCAAGAATCAAATATACCACAACATTATAATACTGGGTGATATTAATATGCATCTCTTATCACTAGATAGAGGCTCCAAACAATATCTAAATAAAGAAGCAATAGAACTAATAAATAAAATTAATAATTTAGACTTAATAGACATGTATAGAATGATTACTTCATCAATGATTAATACACTTTCTTCTCAACAACACACAGATTCTTCTGTAAAATTCTTCTCTTTATACCATGAAGCTCTCTTAGAAAATACAAAACCATAGAGATAATAACTTGTATTCTCTAATATCATCATAGAATAAAACTAGAAATCAACAATAAAAAAATAGAACTACTCTAAAACCTGGAGACTAAATAATACACCATTGAATGACCAATGGATACTAGAAGAAATCAAGGATGAAATAAAAAAAGTACTTAAAGGTAAATGAGAATAAAAAAGTACTTAGAGGTAAATGATAATTGTGACACAACTTATCAAAATCCCTAG
Organism: Urocitellus parryii; assembly: GCF_045843805.1. NCBI lineage: Eukaryota > Metazoa > Chordata > Mammalia > Rodentia > Sciuridae > Urocitellus > Urocitellus parryii. The sequence goes on along the minus strand of NW_027554113.1, from coordinate 1,191,678 downwards.
GACACTATGAAGGCAGTTCTAAGAGGAAAGTTCATTGCACTGAGTTTATTCTATAAGATAGAAAGTTTCCAAATAAATAACTTAACATTACATCTCAAAGCCCCAGAAAAGGATGAACAATTAACACTAAAAGCAGTAGGAGACAGGACATAATTGAAATCAGAGCTGAAATCAATGAAATTGAAAGAAAATATTATCCAAAAATAGACAAAATAAAACTTTGGTTCTTTGGGAAAAAAACAAATAAAATTGATAAATCCTTAGCCAAGCTAACAAAAAGAAAATTTTAAATCACTAAAATTCATGAGGAGAAGGAAATATCACCACAGACACAACTGAAATGCAGTCGATAATCAGAAACTCTTTGGAAACTCTAGACTCCAATAAAACAGAGAGACATGATGACATTGGCAAATTTCTAGAGGCATATGATCCACCCAAATTGAACCAGGAAGACATAGAAAATTTAAACAGATCAGATTCAAGCAATGAAATTGAAGATGCCATCAAAAGCCTACCAACAAAGAAAAACTCAAGCCCAGATGGATCCTCAGCCAAGTTCTACCAGACCTTCAAAGAACTTACACCAATCCTCCTCAAATTATTCCATTCAATAGAAAAAGAGGAATCTTTTCCAAACTCATTCTATGAAGTTGGTATCACCCTGATGCCAAAACCAGACAAAGACACATCAAAGAAAGAAAACTTCAGGCCAACATCTCTTATGAACATAGATGCAAAAATTCATAATAAAATCCTGGCAAATTGCGTACAAAACCATATTTATATATAGTGCACCATGATCAAGTCAGTTTATTCCAGGCATGCAAGGTTGGTTCAATGCAGAAATCAATAAATGTGGTTCATCACATCAACAGACTTAAAGACAAAAACTACATTATTATCTCAATAAATACAGAAAAGCATTTGGCAAAATTCAGCATCCATTCATATTCAAAACACTAGAAAAACTAGGGATAGTAGGAATATACCTCAACATTATAAAAACTGTCTATGCTAGACCAAAGGCCAATATCACTCTAAATGTAGAAAAATTGTAAACATTCCCTCTAAAAACTGGAACAAGACAGGGATGCTGTCTTTCACCACTTCTATTCAACATGATCCTTGTAAACCTAGCCAGAGCAATTCGACAAAAGAAAAAAATAAAAAGAATATGAATAGGTAAAGGAGAGCTCATACTATCTCTATTTGCTGATAACTGTATCCCTCCTTATGATATGCAATTATTAAATCAAAAAGGATCATAGATATTACTCAGCCAAAAGAAGAATGAAATCATGGCATTTGCCAATAAATAGATGGTACTGGAGATTATAGTGCTAAATGAAATAAGCAAAGATAGGGCAGAGAAGTGGGAGGGGAAGGGAGTGGGAAGGGGGTTAGCAATGATGGTGGAATGTGGTACACATCATTATCCAAAGTACATGTATGAAGTCATGAATTGGTGTGAACATACTTTATATACAATCAGAGATATGAAAAATATGCTCTATATGTGTAATAAGAATTGTAATGCATTCAACTGTTATGTATTTAAAAATAAAATCAATTTAAAAATGAAGTATCAATCCTAAAAATACAAAGGTTGAATGTTCCCTTTGATATCCAGATGCTGATTCAAATAGGTGTGGGGGTGGGAGGAGGGGAGGTTCATCATATTGAAATGGGGGGGATGGGAATGGGAATGACAGTAGAATGAATGAATCACATTTAACCTTCCTATGTTCATGTATGAATACATGACCTGTGTAACTCCACATCATTTACAACCACAAAAATGGGAAGTTATACTTGATGTATGAATGATATGTCAAAACACATTCTACTGTCACATATAACTAAAAAGAACAAATAAAAAAATAAAAGAAAATAAGGATCACAGACTAAAATGTAAGAGTTGAAACTATGAAGCTTATGGGAAAACATAAGAGTAATTCTTCATGACCTCATGTGATGGAATAGCACCCAAAACAAAAACCGAAGAGACAATGGGTAAATTGTTCATTATCAATTGTTTGTATTTCATAAATCAACCTCAAGAGAGTTAAAGAACAATCCACAAAATGGGAAAAAGTTACAAATTACATATCTAATAGAGGACTTATATCCAGACTATGTATGAATTATTTACAACTCTTAAGAGGAAAAACTTTAATTAGAATGACAGATAACATGAATAGATAATTTTACCAAACATATACAAGTAAATGGCCAATAAATACATTAAATGATGTTCAACATTACTAAGTAGGGAAATCCAATGGAAACCATGAAGCATCAGTGTGTACCCCCTTGTATAGTTACAATGAAAAAGGCAATGAATGATAATTGTTAACAAAGGTGAGGATAAATAAGAACACGTATACATTGTCTTTGGAAATGAAAAATAGTTCAGTTTCTCTTGAAAAGTTTCTCAAAACACTGAACAATTTCCATTGCACTCTAAGGGATATGTTCAAAATAATTGAAAGTAAGTGTTTAGAGGAAAAACATAAGCACAAATGATCAATGCAGCATATTCACAATAGCCCAAGGTGGAAACTACCCAAATATTTCTCAGCTAATGAACAAATAAAATGTGGTATATCCATACAAGAGAATATCAGTCAGTCATTAAAAGGAATTAAGTGTTGACAAATGGTACAACATGGATGAACATTAAAAATAGTATGCTAAGTGAAAGGAGTCAATCACATAAGACCTCAGACTGTGTGATACATTTTACATGGAGTGTCTATAATAGATATGTCTGTAGAGACAGAAAATAGATTAGTAGTTTTCTCAAGCTCAGAATTGAGGAATGGAGATTAACTGCTAATGGGTATGAGATTTCTGATTATAAAATCAGATTGTAGTGATTTTTGTAAAACTGTGTAAATATACTAAAAAACTTGGACAATTTAAATGGATGCTTTATGGTCTATGAATCATATCTCATTTTTCAATGAAACAACAGAATAGGAAACACCATGTATGATACTGTGACTGGGTCTTCTGTTTCTGATACATGATTTTGAATGGCTCTCTTTGCATGGATGATTACTGCTTTTGGCCTTTCTTTGCTGACTCAGTATTTCTGAACACCTGGCTTAGCAGATCATTGGGCTGACCCCATAAGGTAATGAGATGCCTATGCTGTTTCCAGGAAAGACCTGAAATTTTGTGGGCCAAAGGGAGATAGATAGACATCAGATAATAAATAAATTTTAAAGCTGGATTGAGCTTTAAAACCCAGCACATCTTTTTTTCATTAAGCTTCTCCTCTCCCTCGTGCTGCTGATTTATTTCCAAAATTGAGGGGATCTGGAATGGTTTGATAATCCATTAAGCTGTTTGAAACTAATAAAAGAAGAGAAAACAAAAGCAGTGGCTGGGACTGGAGACATAGGAAGGCTAGATATCCAAAATATTTCACTCTCATGGCTGATAGTTAGCTAATGCCATCTGTCAGCTGGAAACTCAGCTATGGCTATCTACTGGAGTATCTATACATAGGCTCTGTATTTAGTTTGAGGTTCTCACAACATGACTGCATGTCTACCAATCTATCTGCATCTTTTTCTCTTCTCAGTGTTGAGTACATACTCTTTTACCTTCTGTATAGTATGATCAATCTCATACTCAGTGCCTCTGACTTTCTCTTGCTACCTTCCTGTCCCAAATCATTTTTATCCACATAAAAACATATCCTAGGACAAGACAATCCAAACATTTTCTTATTTCCTTTTGTAATTATTAACCCATCAGTCTCTAATCTTGGATCCTCTTAAAAATATATCTCATAAACTAATTTTATATTTTCCCAAGCATAACATAATTTTTAGTATAGTCTTTGTATTCTACTTATGGCTGTATACTCTAACACTGACACCATCGCAAATCAATGTCGTGGGATTTGGAAACAAGTAACAACATCTATATACTTTAATTTTCTCATCTATAAATGTAGATTAAAAATGGTGCCTAACTCACTGATTTCTGTCAGTATTAAAGTAGTCAACACATGTAAAGTACTTAGAATTTTTCCTGAAAATTAGTAAAAACACAGTCACTTATACTTACTTGGTTATTTTTAGTTTGTAATATAAAATAGTACTGAAAAGCACTCAATATTATTATAAGTGATTGGTTTTCTTTTATTCTCCTCACCTCTCCATTTTACTCCCAAGAGATAATCCCTTGTGTTTCCAATCTTTCTTTAGTAGTTACTTCCACATTATTTCTAAATCATTCCATGTTCACACTTCTAATTGTTGTCCTGTCATACATTAAGGTTTCAATCCTTTAAACCCATCTTCTTTCTCTCCATTTCTCTATTTCATGGCAAGTTTATTTTCACCCATATTTAGTAGTGGTAGGATTATTACTAAGCAATTGTTTTTTCTCTGTTGGGCAAGTTGTTTAAAATGGTTTCATTACTTTACAGGAAAAAAAATGAGTTTCTGCTTGAGTTAAAAATAGATTATTTTCAAAATATGTTGTATTTTCTTAAAATTTCTAGATAAATTTTATACCACCAACCAGAATCTTAGAATATCAGGAAGTACCCATGTAAGCATTTATTAATAGGAGTTTTCACTGGATTTAAACTATCAAGTTATTTGTCAATTTCATTCTTTTCTGAAGTATGTATCTGAAAAGTCTGCATTTTAATTTGGATTTTGTAGTATCATTGCATTACCTTTTATATATGTTCTCCTGATTCCATTTGCTATCTATAATTAGCTGTGATTTTAAATCAGAAACTACTTTTATCTTTTGCAAATCAGGGATCAATTTACCCAACATTATCTACAAAGCAATGTGTTCTATTGCCAATTGATTTGTAGCATAAATTACATAGTAAACTGCACAACCATGTGCATGTGAGTACTTCCTTAATTTTCTTCTTGAAATTTATAATTAAAATAATTATATATTCACAATATATTAAAAAATAGTACAAAGTCCATTCTTTGTTCTGCTTCTGCTTTGAGATTTCTTATTTTTATTAGCCTTTAATCTGTTCCTGTACCTGAATCATACTGCATACTCATTGTTAACTTAAGTAATAGATCCTTTATGGCTCTGTTGTTTATGTAGACATCCTGTTTGATGTTGTATTTTGTTTGTCTAGTGTAGAAGAAAATTATTAATTTGTTTCAATTGATTAACTAGTAGTCACTGATCTCTCATAACTTCTAATGCATTGACTGATTTATGTTGTTTTCTGCACATATTATTATGTCTCAAACACCCAAATTCTTTTATTTATTAACTTTTTTATTTATATATGATAGAAGAATGCATTACAATTTTTATAGCACATATAGAGCACAATTTTTCATATCTCTGGTTGTATACAAAGTATATTCTCACCAATTCGTGTCTTCATACATGTACTTTGGATCATAATGATCATCATATTCCACCATCATTTATACCACCATGACCCCTCCCTTCCCCTTCTACCCCTCTGCCCTATCTAGAGTTCATCTATTCCTCCCACACACCCCTCCCTATCCCACTATGAATCAGCCTTCTTATATCACAGAAAACATTTGGCATTTGTTTTTTTTTATTTTTTTGAGGGGGGGGGACTGGCTAACATCACTTAGCATCATCTTCTCTAACTCCATCCATTTACCTACAGATGCCATGATTTTATTCTCTTTTATTGCTGAAGGGCATCTAGGTTGGTTTCACAGTTTAGTTATTGTGAATTGTCCTGTTTTAAACATTCATGTGGCTGTATCCCTGTAGTATGCTGTTTTTAAGTCCTTTGGGTATAGACAGAGGAGAGGGAAAGCTGGGTTAAATGATTGTTCCATTCCCAATTTTCCAAGAAATCTGCATACTGCTTTCCATATGGGCTGCACCAGTACCACCAGCAGTGTATGGGGGTACATTTTCCCAACATCCTCGCCAACACTTATTGTTGTTTTTCTTCATAATAGCTGCCTTTCGTACTGGAGTGAGATGAAATCTTAGAGTAGTTTTGATTTGCATTTCTCTAATTGCTAACGATGATGAAGGTTTTTTATATATTTGTTGATTGATTGTATATCATCTTCTTATAAGTGTCTGTTCAGGTACTTGGCCCATTTATTGATTGGGTTATTTATTTATTTATTTATTTATTTGTTTATTTATTTAGTGCTCAGCTTTTCCAGTTCTTTATATACCCTAGAAATTAGTGCTCTATCTGATGTGTGAAGGGTAAAGATTTGCTCCCAAGATATAGACTTTCTATTCACCTCACAGACTGTTTCTTTTGCTGAGAAGAAACTTTTTAGTTTGAGTCCATCCTATTTATTGATTCTTGATTTTAATTCTTCCACCAAAGGAATCTTATTAAGGAAGTTGAGGCATAATCCCACATGATGGAGATTGGGGCCTACTTTTTCTTCTATTGGATGCAGGGTCTCTGGTTTAATTCCTAGATCCTTGATCCATCTTGAGTTTTGTGCATGATGAGAGATAGGGGTTTAATTTTATTTTGTTGCACATGGATTTCTAGTTTTCCCAGCACCATTTGTGGAAGAGATTATCTTTTCTCCAATGCATGTTTTTGGCACATTTGTCTAATATAAGATAATTATAATTTTGTGGGTTAATCGCTGTGTCCTCTATTCTGTATCATTGGTCGACCAGTGTGTATTGGTGCCAATACCATGATGTTTTTGTTACTATTGCACTGTAAGTATAGTTTAAGGTCTGGTATACTGATGCCACCTGTTTCACTCTTCCTGCTAAGGATTGCTTTAATATTCTGGGTCTCTTATCTTTCCAATTGAATTTTATGACTGTATTTCTATTTCTATGAGGAATATCATTGGGATTTTGATTGGAATTGCATTAAATCTGTATAGTGCTATTGATTATATGGACATTTTGATAATTTTGATTCTGCCTATCCAAGAACAAGGTAGATCTTTCCATCATCTAAGGTCTTCTTTGATTTCTTTCTTTAGGGTTCTGTAATATTCATTACATAGATCTCTCACCTATTTCATTAAGTTAATTCCCAAGTATTTTATTTTATTTTTTGAGGCTATTGTAAATGGGGTAGTTTTCCTCATTTCCCTTTCTTAGGATTTGTCACTGATATACAGAAATGTCTTTGATTTACAGGTATTTGATTTATAGGTATTCATTGTTTTCTATGCTGCTACTTTGCTGAATTCATTTACTAGTTTTAGAAATTTTCTGGTGGAATTTTTAGGGTCTTCTAGGTACAGAATCATGTCATCAGCAAATAGTGCTAATTTGAGTTATTCTTTTCCTATGTGTATCCCTTCAATTTCTTTCATCTGTCTAATTGCTGTGGCCAGTGTTTCAAGAACTATGTTAAATAGAAGTGGTGAAAGAGGGCATCCTGTCTTGTTCAAGTTTTTAGATGGAATGCCTTCAATTTTTCTCCATTTAGATTGATGTTGGCCTGGGGCTTAGCATAGATAGCCTTTATGATGTTTAGATATGTTCTTGTTATTCCTAATTTTCTAGTGCCAAAAACACAAATTCTTGACTTCTAATTGTTTTATTGTTTTCTCTTGTTCTTATGTTGTACCAATGGTCAGAAATACAAATAATATATGAAAGAAAAATAATAACTGTCAACTTGACTTTTTATGATTTTGAAAGAATTCTCTATAAAGTGTATCTGTTAAGCATGATGCTTGGTGTACATAGATGTTGGCTACATAATTGTTCAGGAAATTCAATAAATTCTCCTTGATTGGAAGTAATTTGAGAATTTTGCTAAGATATTTTTGACATTTCTCCTTTAGAATAAGATATGGTAAATTACATTTATAGAATTTCTGAAGTTGAAGTCATGTAGATTTTCTGATGCAATCCTGATTTTAAAAATCTACTTGGAAATATGTTTCCTACATATTATAATTGTATTTAACTACAATATTAGTTCTATATATGTATGAAGTAAGCCTATAATTTTATTTTACTTAAAGTATTTCAGAACCAATGTTGTATACTAGACATAAAATGAATTGTCAGCTTGCCTTTTGTTAAATACAACTTATTTCTTTCCCTTATATATTTTTCACATGCTATATTGTTTTCTAATATCTTGCCTTACATTATACAAAGAAAATATATGGTAGAAGCTTATTAACTTATATTTATTATTAAAATTCTTATTTGCACTACAGACTAATTTTCACATTCATATTTTTCCCTAACAATTTCATAGTTCAACTTTGTATTTTTCCCAAGAAAAAATTATTTTATCATACAGATTTTTATCTTATCTACTCTCACCCACTTCATGTATGTTCCATTAACTGAGGCTCATGTAAGGGCAAGGGCATGATAATTTTTATCATTCATTTTTGTTTTTAAATTAGTAGGGAAAGATTGAATACCATTTCAAAGTGATTAATAGAAACACATTTTGTTTTAGAAAGTTCAAACTTATGGAAATGTTACAGGTTGATTCAAGTGTTTTAAAAAAACAAAGTGATGATATTTGGTATTTAGTGAGGAAAATTAAAAAGTCAGAGACAAAAAAAGAAAGAAAGTAGAGGAAGAGGAGTCAACAAAGGAAATCAAGGAGGAATGATCAGAAGAATAAATTACTAGAAAATAGGAGAATCGAAAAGCAAAAGGAAAACAGACTTTCAATGAAGAGAACAATCAACTGTCTTAGTTCAAGCTGTTAAAACAAATTACCATAGACTTGGTGATTTAAGAGACAAAGAATTCTCGCTGTTCTGAAGACTAGAAGCCCAAGATCAGGGTGCCAACATGGTCATTTTGATGAGGTCAGTTTACAGACTTCCAAAGTCCTGTTTCATATTCACTTGACAGAAGAGGAACGAGAATTCTGTGGAGTCATGTGGGCTCTACCCTAATTCCCTGATTAGGTCATGAAGGTCCACATCTTAATACCATCACATTGAGGATTAGAATATCAACATATACATTTTGGGGTAGATAGGAATATTCAGTCCATACTACCAACTCAAGAGGAAATGCTAAAGTACATGTAATAAAAGCAGCAAAATAATTTATACATAGAGATTAATTCTTTTTTTTACTTTATTTTTTACCTATTTAGGTGTCAGTATCAGCTATTCTTGACTCTATTTATTTGTATGTGGTTCTGAGAATCAAACACAGTGCCTCACATGTGTTAGGCAAGCACGCTACAACTGAGCCACAACCCCAGCACTGAAATTAATTCTTAATGATGTAAGCTAAAATTTACCATGAAGGTAACTAATCAAATTTAAACATTAAGAACTGGAGTGGGACCATACAAATGTTCTTTGCTCAGAGTTTTTTCTAAAGATAAAAAAGTACTACAATGTGAGAAAATTTTAAGGCAAATATATCTTTTCTGCATACTTCTATTCATATCAAAGAACTATCTACACTTTGGGGATAAGACTAAAACAGCAGAGTTATAGATATATCATTTTATTTGCAATTTGAAAAAAAATCATCTTGCAAAGTCTCCATAAAACAAGTAAAAAATGGTAGGTTCCTGATTTGGAATACATGAAGAATATCTTTTTTGTCATTTAATTTTTAAATAAAAATGAGAAAAATCAAATAAATGTGAAATGGAAGATCAAATAATAAGTATCAATGAACTAAACAGAAATACATATCAAAAATTACAAAAATAGTATGAGATAAAGTAACAGCAACTAAAATCAATAAAGTAATTAACAGAAAGAGGTACATTTGTGTTTGAAGTAATGAACAGGCTCTTATATTTGATGAGCCAATTAATGAAAAAGAGTAGGTTACATGAATTATATTGAAATATAATTGAATTTCTTGATGATTTGATTAAAAATACTGATATCAACAAAATAACTTAAGACATATGCCACCACAGTGAGATATTGGCAGCAAGTTGATTAATGGTACCATTAATTGAAAGAGTTTATAGGGGCTGTTGTGGAATAGGAAAATTTAAAATACACTGAAATTTCATAGTTCTCATAAAAGAGGATTGCAAAACTTGTTAAACACTCTAAACATTTAAATAGCATTTTTAGTGTGATTTGTAAAGCAGAGATAGCATTTATACTATCCATAAAAATAATCTCACTATGTTAGAAAACTGGATCCTCATGTTAGTTTCTAGAAAAGGCTAAAAACACCTCACTATGTAAAAATAGGGTCAGAATATGAAACCAGAATTGGATGAAAAGTTTCTCAGATAATGAGTTGGTAAAAGAAATTTTCTGACTGCATTTTTTAGAGCTGCATGTCAGTTTTTTCATACTTATTGCAATTTCTCTCATATTCATTTTATACTCAAAATTTCGTATCCCACTTTTAAGGAATATCATCAAAATTGTATAAAATTTCAGGACCCATGAAACTACCCCTGGGAGTCAATTAAACAAAAAGGTTGGGGAGTAAAAGAGTCCAGCAGTATTACTAGAGTGTAGTATGTATGGCTGCTAACTAAGACTGAGAGAATATTTTCTGATAGGAGATCCAACAGAAGGACGAACTTTTCTTTAAACGTTGGCAACTTTTAGATTCTCAAAAAGTGTCTTTTGTAGATTTGGGGAACGTTTTAGAGAGGGAGAAAGGGATGACTGTTAATGGGCAAAGATCTATTCATATAAAAATACTTCATAATGATTATGAAAATAATATCAGCTATTCTTCACTCAGTAATTATGCATTTTATTTCTGGGTATGCCAGACAAATACAGATCACCAGGTTGCCAATACATAAAATAATCTCTAATCCTCATAGCAAGCTGATAGTTTACTGAAGATCAGTCTAATTTTCTATGATCTCATGGCTAGCAAATAGCAAGATTCTACAGTGCATATACATTTCTCTGTATGAGACTATCTTCCCAAGTGAATTTACATATATTCTGAGAAATATATTAAAAATATATGTACCTTTAAAGATCCATTTCCAATTTCTGCTATTATGTGATATTATCTTTACTCTTTTCTAACTTGTAAACTTTTATTCTTCAAATAGTTTTCATTATGCTCTATTTTAGCAATATTATTACCTCCTACTTGTCAGTTATTATATAAAGCATGCTGTCATAAGAGAGAAAGTCAAATTGGCTAAAATCAAAATTGGTCATTTATGGTCATCCTGTACTTACTGATTTTGTACTAGTCTTACTAGCAGAATCAGTTGTGCCACATAGCATTCCCTGAAGTGGATTGTAGTATTATAGTTTGGCTTTTTATTTGTAATAGAACATTATTCTGGAGTGAGCATCTGATCCTTCCCAGTCATACAAACAGGAAGAAAAGAAAGTATTCAATGACACAGCCATGACTAGAAGAGTCCCTGAAGAGAAAGGAGTAAGAGTGACTCTCATATCAAACCTTCTTAGACATCTGCAAGAACACCCACTTGTTTTTAGGTGAAGTTATGGTCCTTAACATTGTTTATTATTGTAGTTGAGAGTGTCACTTTAAATTGTGTTTCCTCCCATCTGATTTTTTTTAAGTGCTGAACTTCATCTATTTGCCATCTTCACTGAAGTGTCAGTGAACTAAAGAGAATACTTGTTTGGGATTTGTGAGGAAATGGCTAAAATCCCTTTTTCAGAGAAAGAGGCAGATTTTTTTTTTCATACAAAACCAAGTTTTAGTGTAGAAGGCATGGCAGACCGACCTTAACTTTAGTAGGAATGTTATTACTTGGTTAAATTTCCTATTATATTTTTCATTTTCACTATATTAAACATAGGAAGATATCTACACTATTACACACTTAAAGGTATAGTTTTGTTAACTATAAACAGTATTGTACATCAGATATCTAGAACTTTCTCATTTTGTGTGACTGAACAGAAATTGCCCATTTTCTCCTCCATCCAGCCCATGGCAGTCACAGTTCTGCTTCAGTAAGTTAACTCTATTAGATACATCTTGTAAAGTGGAATATTAGAGTATTTTTATTTCTGTGTCTGGTTTATTTCATTTAACTTCATGTCTTCAAGGTCCATCTATATTGTAGCACATAAAATAATTTCCTTCTTTTAATGGGAGAATAATAATGTTGTGAGGGAGTACCTCATTGTAGTTTTGGCCTTCAGTTCCCTGATATTGAGTGTGGTTTCATATACCTGTTGGTGATTTGTATGTCATTGGAGAAGTCTATGCTTAAGTCCTTTGCCCATTTTTTATATATTTTGTTTTTTTTCTGTTGAGTTATGAGTCTCTTATCCATTTTACATATTAACCACTTATTAAATATATGGTTTTTAAATATTTTCCCCACTACATAGATTGCCTTTCTTTCTCTGTTGACTGTTTCCTTTGCTGTGTAGGTTTTTAGTTGTGGTAGTTCCACTTATCTATAGTTTTGTTAGCTGTGTTTTTAGTTTTACCCCCAAACATCAACAATACCATTGTTGTGAAAATCTTCCCCCATGTTTCTTCAAGGAGTTTTGAGAATATAGGTCATATGTTTAATTGTCTAATACATTTAGATTTGATAATTATGTATGGGACAAGAAAAAAATCCAAAATTACTCTTCTGCATATGGATAGCCACTTTTTCCATTTCCATTTGGTTAAGAATCTATCCTTTCTCCAATTTGTATTCTTGGAACCATTGCCAAATGTGAGTTGACTGCATATTCAATAGTTCATTTCTGGGCTCTCTATTGTATTTCATTGGTCCATGTGTCTGTCTTTATGTCAGCACCATGCATTACTATATTACAGATTACTATAATTCTGAGATATATATTAAAATCATAAAGTATGTAGCCCCAGCGTTTTTATTCTTTTTTGAAAATTGAATGAGCTATTCAGTTTTTTTTTTTGTTGTATGTGAATTTTAGAATCTTTTTCTACTTTTGTAAAAAAAAAACATTAAGTTTTTATAGGGATTTCATTGTATCTGTCGATTGCGTATAGGGACAGGGTTTTTCTCTATTTGTGTCATCTTCAGTGGCTTCATCAATTTTTTGTAGTTTTAGTATGCAAAATTTTAAAACTTCCTATTTAAGTTTGTTACTAAGTATTTTACTCTTTTTGGTACTATTGTAAATTAGGTCATTTTCTTTTAAGATTATTTATTTTTATTATATAGAAAATCAACTGATTTTTTTTGTGTGTTGATTTTGTATCCTGCTCCTTTGCTGAATTAGTTTATTATTTCTATTTTGTTCTGTGTGAAATCCTTAGCATTTTCTACATATGAGATATAGAATCAGAGACAATGTTACTTTAACTTTTGATTTTGATATATTTTATATTCTCTTTATCTTACTTAATTGCCCTGGCTAGGATTTCCAGTTTATGTTGAAAAGTATGGTGGAAAGTGGTAAATAGGATTGTAAATCTGGGTTCAATCCCTAGCATACCCCCTCCAATAAAGAGGGAGAGTGTCCATTCTTGCCTTGTTTGTGATCTTTTAGGTAAAGCTTTTGATTTTTTACCATTACATTTGGTGTTATCAGTTTATTTTTCATATAGGGCTTTGTCTGATGTTCAGTTAATTTCCTTCTGTACTTAGTTTGCTGAAAGTATTTTTTTAGTACCAGGGATTCAATTCAGGGGCGCTTGGCCACTGAGCCCCATACCCAGTCCTATTTTGTATTTTATTTAGAGACAGGGTCTCCCTGAGTTGCTTAGCCTGGCTTTGAAATCACGATCCTCCTGCCTCAGCCTCCTGAGCCACTGGGATTACAGGTTTGCACCACTGCACCTGGTATTGCTGCAAGTATTTCATCGTGAAAGGGTGTTAAATTTTGACAAATATTGGCTCCATATCTATTGATAAAATAATGTGTTTTTTTTCTTTTACACTGTTAATGTGGTATATCACATTCATTAATTTTTCATATTTTGAATTATCCTTCATCCCAGGTTAAATTTTACATGGTAATGGTGCATAGTCATTTTAATGTGCTATTAAATTCATTTTGCAATTACTTTTTGAAGACTTTTGCATCTGTAGTCATTAGGGATATTGGCCTGCACTTTTTTTTTTTTTTTAATGGTAGGGTCTTCATTAAGCTTTGATACAAGGGTAATGCTGGACTTACAAAGTTGTTCCATGTTCTATTAAGAAAGATGCACTTTGTTGCATAGAATGTTACTTATAAGTTAATTCCATTTATTCTATAGTGTCATTCAAGTCCTTTATTGTCTTATTCTGCAAGGTTGTTTTATCCATTATTGAATGTGAAGTATTGAACTGTCCTACAATTATTGTGTTGTTCTCGATTTCTCTCTTCATTTTCATGGATGTTTGCTTCATAAAATTAGGTGTTTGATGAGGGGACTGGGCATTGACCCCAGGATCACTGAGCCATAGCCCCAGTTTTTTTTTTTTTTTTTTTTTTTTTTTTTTTTTTTTTTTTTTACTGTTTATTTCAAGACACAGTCTTACTATGTTGCCCAGGCTGGCTTCTAACTTTTGATCCACCTGCCTCAGCCTCCCTAGTAGCTGGGATTACAGGCATGTACCACTATGCCTTGCCTATTTAGGTTCTTTGATATTGGATTTATATATTTATGATTTTTATTTCTACCCAGAGAATTGACCCTTTTATTATAACACAGTGTCCTTCTTTGACTTTAGCAATTTTTTTCTTTATCTTAGTCTCTTTTGTCTGATATAAGTATGGCCATTCCTGCTCTTTTGGTTACTTTTTGCATGAAATAACTTTTTCCATCCCTTTAATTTAAACCTGTCATTAATTCTAAAGTGATCTTTCAAAGGCATCATATAATTAATTGTATCATTTTATAAGTCAATTCACTACTACTTTATGTGCTTTGATTGATGAGTTTATTCTTTTTACATTTATGTACATAGGTATGTGTGTATGAATTTTTGGTAACAGGGATTGAACCCAGAGGTGCTTAACCACTGACCCACATCCTCAGGCCTTTTTATATTTTATTTAGGGACAGGGCCTTGCCAATTTGCTTAGGACTTCACTAAATTTCTGAAGGTGGCTTTGAACTTGCAATCTTTCTGCCTTAGCCTCCTGAGCCATTGGGATTACAGGCACAGGCCACCATACCCAACTATTCCTTTTACATTTAAAGTAATTATTGTTAGGGGAAGACTTAATATTGTCTTTTAGTTTAGTTTTTTTCTGTCTTGTAGCTATTTCATTCCTCTTTTCTTCTTTTGATATCTTCCTTTGTATTTCATCATCATCATCACTATTTTCACTATGATAATAGTCTTTTTTGTGTGGTGCTGAGTTTGAACCCAGGACCTTGTGCATGCAAGGCAGGTACGCCACCAACTGAGCTATATCCCCTGCACCACTATGATGATAATAATAAATGATAAATGGTAAAGGAATTGTGGCTTGTCATTAATTCATTGCCATAATTTCTTTATCATTTACTTTAGTGTATATCCCACTGATATTTTCTTCATGGTTACCATAGGCTTACATATAACATCTTATAGTTTTAAGGATCTACTTTAATCTGATAACTTCATTTTCACATAAAACCATACTTTGTTTACACACCTCACTCATTGTTATTGATCTCACAAATTTAATCTTTTAATTGTGTATCTGTTAACATATTTTGTAGTTGTTACTTTTGTGCTTTTGTCTTTTAATTTCTGTATCAGAAACAAGAATGATTTATTCATCTATTTTGATTATTAGCATATCACATATAGAC
This sequence comes from Urocitellus parryii, assembly GCF_045843805.1. Taxonomy (NCBI): domain Eukaryota; kingdom Metazoa; phylum Chordata; class Mammalia; order Rodentia; family Sciuridae; genus Urocitellus; species Urocitellus parryii. Next base: position 1,176,033 of record NW_027554113.1, on the reverse strand, counting down.
AAATGAGAATGTGTATTTATGTTTAGTTGCAAGCTATATGCTTTCATATGCTTTTGTGTTGCTGTTTAAATTTTTTCATTTCAACTTAAAGAACTCACTCTAGAATTTGTTTTCAGGTAGGTCTATAGTGATGAATTCTTACTTTTGTTTATTGGTCAAGTCTTAATGGTTTATGATTTTCTTTTCATTTTTGAGCAATAGTTTTGCTGGACATTATATCATTAGTTAGCAGTTTTTGTTTTATATAAACCTGTTTTATATAAAATCTCACTCCTGCCAGGTGTGGTGGTACATACCTATGAATCCCAGTGGCTCAGGAGGCTGAGGCAGGAGGATCACAAGTTCAAGGCCAGTCTCAGCAACATAGCAAGGCCATAGGCAACTTAACAATATGCTGTCTCAAAAGAAAATATTAAAAGGGCTGGGGATGTGACTCAGTAGTTAAGTGCCCCTGGGTTCAATCCCTGGTAGCAAAACAAAACAAACTAAAACCTTACTACTTTTTGTCACGAAAGTCTTCTGTTGAGAAATCCACTCACTGTCCTATATAGTTCCTTCTATGTGGTATTTGATTTTCTTGTTCTGTATTCAATAATCCCTCAGTATTTATCTTTTTATTTATTTAGTTAGTTTTTAAATACATGACAATAGTGGAATGCATTATACTCCTTATTACACATATACAGCACAATTTTTTGTAACACTGTATATAAAGTATGTTCATGCCAAATTATGCCATTATACATGTATTCTTTTTGCATTATAATTCTTAATACACACATATATATATATATATATATATATATATATATATATATCATAATTTTTCATATCTCTGTTTATATATAAGATATGTTGACACCAAATTCAAATCTTCATCTTTGTGTAATTCTGACCATCACATTCCACATTCCTTGCTAATCCCCTTCCCCCTCCCTTTCCCTCCTACCCTCTTCCCTATCTAGAAATAATCTTCCTCCCATGCTCTCCCTCCCTACTCAACATTGAGTCAACCCCCTTATATCAGAGAAAACATTTGGCATGTGTTTTTTTGGGATTGACTAACTTCACTTAGCATTATCTGCACTAATGCCATCCATTTACTTGAAAATGCAAGGATTTTGTTCTTTTATAGTGCTTAGTAATATTCCATTGTGTATATATGCCACCTTTTTTTATTCCATTCATCCACTGAAGGACATCTAGGTTGGCTCCATAGTTCAGCTATTGTGAATTGTGCTGCTATAAACATTGATGTGGCTGTATCCCTGTAGTACGCTGTTTTTAGGTTCTTTGGGTGTAGTCCAAGAAGAGGAATAGCTGGGTCAAATGGTGATTCCATTCCCAGATTCCAAGGAAATTCCATACTGCTTTCCAAATTGGCTGCACCAATTTGCAGTCCCACCAGCAATGTATGAGTACACCTTCTTCCCCACATCCTCGCCAACACTTGTTGTTGTTTGTCTTCATAATGGCTGCCATTCTGACTGGAATGAGATGATATCTTAGAGTGGTTTTGATTTTCATTTCTCTGATTGCTAGAGATGATGAACATTTTTCATATATTTATTGATTAATTGTATATCATCTTCTGAGAAATGTCTGTTCAGGTCCTTAGCCCATTTCTTGATTGGGTTATTAGTTTTTTCAGTGTTTAGCTTTTTGAGTTCTTTTTATACCCTAGTCTTCTATCTGATGTGTGAGGGGTAAAAATTTGCTCCCAGGATGTAGGCTCTCTGTTCACCTCCATATATACTTTATATAAGGTTTTAAACTCTGTCTTATCTTCTTGAGACTGCCATAATTCATATTTTCGTCTGTTTTATGGGATCCCTTAGGCTTTCTTTACTCCTTTTATTTTCAAACATCCTATGTTCAGGTTTGGATTAGATCATTTCAAATGACCTATCTACAAATTCATTTGCATTTGTTCTTTGACATAATCATATGTTTATATAATCCTTCTAGTGATTTTTCAGTTCAGTTATTGCATTGTACAGCTCCACAATTTGTTTGGTTCTTTTCATATTTTCTATCTCTTTACTGAAAAAATATGAAAAGAACCAAACAAATTGTGGAGCTGTACATATTTTCATATTTTTTTAATCTCTTTATTTTCTCTCTCTTTATTTTGTTCATGGATTATTGGGATGATTTTGTAGATAATCTTTCTTAAGATTACATTCAGTTATTTTTAATGTAATGTTATCTCTGTACTAATTTAGTTTTAATAGGGATGGGCATACGTGGGTAAAATCTTGAATAAATGCATAAATGGAAGATGTACTAGAAGATACATCATCTGTCTCTTTAGACTTAGTTTCTGGAGATTTGTTTGTTTATTATGCTGATTTTTCCTGTTTCTTAACATTCCTAACTTTTTTTGATATCCTCGCATTAAAAAATAAAACACCTTTAGCAGTCTTTACATACTGCCTTTTACAGGGGAAACCCTCACTAATGAGCTCTCAAAACTCCTTTGTGGATGTGTCTTCTACACTTACTCATATAGATCTGTAATTTGAGAAATTTGCTGTTTTTTTTCCAGGAGTTGGTAATCTTTTCCTCCCTCTGGTGTCAGTCTGCTGTATTGTGGGTGCACTGGATCAGTGGCACACTACCCAGCTCTTAAGAGTTCTCAGAAGCTTCTAGAAATGTAGAGTGTGCCTGACAAGCAAGGGAGAAACCAAACCATCAGGCCATCTCCTAAGAAGCTGGAGTTAGACACATCCACTCCTCTTTTTCCCTCAGAGAAAGATATCACTGAACTATTTTGACCTCTTTGTGCTGTGCTATTGTCCTTCTGGAGCAGACACATGCCATTGGGCAGTTTTTAGTTCTCAGCATCCTTCAAGCATTTAGAATATCCTGCATTCCATAAATGCTCCAAAAGATTTGAAGTTGACATCAGTACCTTGGATATCCTTTCTGAAAAATCAAGAAATTTGATGCAGGGTCCAATTTTATGTCTCTCTTCCCCTAAGGAAAGCCAGGAGCTGGGAGTTTCCTTCCTTATCACATGGTGATAGGAAGAGATGAGAAGATTCCAAAATTTCTTACCAGCTTTGATATGCTTAGTATCATGCCCCTCTTATTTCTGAATTTCTCACAAAGGTAAATAGTCTTTGTTTTGCTGAATTAGTTTCTCCATGAGATGAATGAGTCTGGACCTTCCAGATCTGCATTTGGCTTATATTTTTCTATTTCCTATTGATTTTCAGCTGTATAATATATACAAGTCCTAATTTTTTTCACAATTTAGTTTTACTAGGCATGATAAATTGTTGGGTAATTTCACTAATGAGTATGTATATGTAAAACATAATAAGTGAAGTAAAAATTGTCATATAAAACAATAAAAAATATATAGAAAAGAATAAATTTATATTATAATTATTAATGCATATTAATGAACAAATTAATGGATTTCAATATGACACTTTTGTGCATTGATGTATCATGCTTTGATAATGTCCATCCTGCCCCTCTCTCCTCCCTTACCTTCCCATCTTTTCCTATTCCTTCTGGTTGTCTTCACCTTCCCTAACAATCCCTTAGAAGAGTACTTTTAAGCAAGCCTGTATGAATTCAACTGTTGATTCTATGAGGAGTTGGTGGGGAAAGCAAAACTTCTACAAAATGATAGAGATTACATTAGATGGTAAAAACATTGCTAACAATTCTTCTACTTCTACTATCTCTGTCCCTCTATGTTGAGTCTGGGTTTGGCCATTTGAGTTAATAAATGAGCCTATGTTTTGTTGAACTTTGTTCTTGTACTGTTTTATTTATATTTGTATAGACACTGGGAGATGGATTGAATGCTGAGTTACTGTACTACAATAAACATGAATTATTTAACAAATTTCACCATTAGAACAGAGCACTAGCTTTGCCTGCAGCAACTCAGTATTTTGCAGTGGTGGTGAACAGTCCTCTCTTCTTCAAGTAAGAAAATAGATACTAATTTTAAAGATAAACCAAGTAGTTCTAGGTAGCCAGAGGTAAATATAGTCTGAAGTTAATTGACCCTACACTTTGGAATTTCTTCAATAATGCTTTGTCATAGTGTTTATTAAATATTACTTCATAATATTTAAATAACAACAACTTTCTTGATAGAACAGTATTTTAGATTTTCCAAATTTTTCAGTCATTATACTTGAAAGCTGTCCAGTAGCCCACACAAATATATAAGGACCTCTCTCTTTGTGACAGGATAGCTATATTATATTAATATGTCGGTTAAAGTTGTAGAGGGTGTATTGATTCATTAATTTAAATCCTCATTTAACAAAGCTAAGATATTCTGTTAGACCCTATGGAAGAAACAAACACAAATCAGACAAAGAATATTCAAGAATAGTCCAAGAAAGGCATGGTGTGTGTGTGTGTGTGTGTGTGTGTGTGTGTGTGTGTGAAGTCCTTTTATACAAAATAGGAAATATCATGGCATTTGCTTGAGAGTAATGAGAGGTCTGAGGAAGAGACCACTTACCATTTGGAATATCTCAAGTTTAATTGGAGAAGGTGACATCTGAGCTAAACCTTAAATATGGGAGTTTTGAGGGGTTTTTTGTTGTTGTTTACATGAAAGGAACAAAAAGGAATTTCTAAACAAATAATAAAATAATAAGCATGAAACAGGTAAGTCTAGATTATGTATAGGGAATAGTAAATCCATACATAAAGCCAACAAAAGGAATTGTGGGAGGAGGAACTTCAGGTTACAAACTGAAACTTCAAGATGTTAAATACAGTTTAAGATATTATTTTACTGTGACAGCAGGGAACTAAGCACCCTAGTATGGGTCCAAACACTAATTTGTTAAACTGATCTCAGGAACTTTGGTAACCTATCTGGTCTCAGGCAGTCTCTTCTGGATCTAAAATCATTATTATTACCTTTATTCAATAAATATCTGGAAACTAATTAAGAATCCAAGAATAAAATGACCAGATCTGTGAATAAAGAGGTCATTTAAAATGATTTAGAAGAATTTAGGAGTGGAGTGACACACAGGGTTCCAGAACTTAAAATAATAAGAGGAGTAACATTCTTTGTATAATGCAAGAATATCAAAGAAGAATAAAGAAGATAATAAAAAGTATATTTTTCATAAATAGAAAATTATTAAAGGATAATTAATAAATAAAAAGGTAACTGCAGGCATAGAAATGAGAGGATACCAATAATAGTTTAGTATCAAAAAGGGGAATCTGAATCTGATAAATATTTCTTTCATTTGTGTCAATTTAATATACTATATTATACATGTACTTTGGATGGAAAATTATTTCTTTCAAATATAAGATAGATGATACTTTTAAATTGTTGTTATTGATTACACACGTGTTAAACTTAACTATGTGAGACTCAGACACTCAGGAAATTTGTAGAAGTTTCAGTTTTCTGTAATGCACCATTACTACTCCCACAGCAATTATTTTCAACAACAGTTTGTGGCAACTCTAATTTCTAAAATAATGTACATATGATTACAGCGATGCATAGTTGTATTAAAGTGCTATGGACTCTAGATTAGAGAACCACTGCTTCTGAAATAGTCTATGTAATAATCTATACATGTGTTTATATATTAATCTTCTGTATGATTAATTTATGTAATTATACACACACACACACAAACACACACTCAATTCAACTCATATATCAAACCCTGAAATAGATTTTAAAATTTTTTTGGTACCAGGGGATTGAACCCAGGGGCACTTAACATTTAACCACTGAGACACATCCTCAGCATTCCCAGAACTTTTTATTTATTTATTTTTTTTATTCTGAGACAGGATCTCACTAAGTTGTTTAGTGCCTTGCTAAATTGCTGAGGCTGGTATTATACTTGTGGTCTTCCTGCCTCAGCCTCCAGAGCCACTGGGATTGAAGGTGTGTGCCACCATGCCCAGCTGGCAATAAGTTTTGAGTAGATATTAATTTTTAATTTTAGTTTGAAGCAAAAAAATGACCCACTAATATTTAATACTTATTGTTTTTATTAAGATAAAACAATATTTCTCAAACTATAATCATCTGGTGGACTTCTTGAATCACAGGTTTCTTGGTATTCCTCCCAGAGTTTCTGATGCAATAGGACATGTATAGGACCTGAGCACCTATTTTACTTTCAAGAGATTTTTCTTTAGTGACCTCTGCAATTGAATTTATTTAAATGAAGAATAATAAGGTGTGGTAATTTTACCTTGCTATATTGTAAGATACTCCCATCAAATTATTGAATAGTTTTGTTATGTTCTCCAAGAAATAGATATTTTAAAACATATTTATATTTTGTCACTTCTTATATGTATATTTAAAATTTCAAAGATTCTTCTTGGTGTTTTGCTGATTGTTTATAAAAATGATAGTGAAAACTTTATCTTCAGCATATAGTATATACTTACATTGAAAGTCAGTATAACTAGAAACAATTTTAATTCCAAATCCCAGAATAAAATCCCATGCCTCTGTTGTAGCATAAGAGTTAAAATGTTCAGATGACAAACAGGTGTTTTGCAGCTTCATGTATTTACTCTCATTTCCTCCCACTTGGAAAGATCATTTGTCTCTAGAAACTTACAAAGGATATCTTATGGATTTGTTTTAACACAGTGTTTTAAAAATATCATCCATTCTTACTCTATTACTTTTTTGTGCACATTGAAATAGTCATTAGCTTATATTATCAATGAAAACAGCATTCTAATTTTTACATTTGATGTGCTTTTTCTTCTGGGAATATAGTATTTATTCCATGGCATAAAGTTTTGATTTATTTTAATATAGAAAAAATCATTTAAATGAGATATTACAACTTCTTGTTATTTATTAAATAATAGGGCCACATGATTTAAAATTTAAGTCAAAATTCGTGATTGGTCTTTTCTATAACAATCCAACAATAATCTACTTCCCTTTCCTAGAGATAAACAAGGTTATCAGCTTCATTCTCATACTTTTAGAAACATGCTATGAAAGGGAAGAGGGGAGGTCATAAGGATGTACTAGAAAATAAAATCTATCAAATTATGCTCTCCAAGTATTAATATACCATAATAAATCCTGTTTATGTACATAATCATGATGTACCAGTTGAAATAATAACAACAGTAGAAGGGCGATCAGTACTGTGTAACAACAGGGGGAGGGAGGCGAAAAGGGAAAGAGAACGTATTGAAGAATGAGATTTGTCAAATTATGTGCATGTGCAGATATGGCATAATGATTCCCACTATTATTTATAAATATAATGCACCAATACAAAAATTTAAAAAATAAATTATGTGCATCTAAGTATATGTCATAATAAAACCCATTATTTAATATAATTATATTACACCAATATAAAGTTTTAAATATATATCTTGTTTATCATTACATATTAGTGTATAATAAATTATCAGTCTTTTCATAATGCTGTATAGCATTTCATTGCCTGGACATGCCATAAATTAACCAGTTTCCAACACTTAATATTCAGCTGATTTCTGATGTTTTGTTAATATTAAGAAATGACTAAATAAATTACTTTCTTGATATGCCACTTCACATTTGTACATGAACTCCTAGAATTGGAATTAAGTCATTTCGTTTTTATGTGTTTGCATTTTATGCTTTTATATTTCAGTCAGCAATTCACTAGAGTTCCCATCTTCATGTTTATGAATATAGCATGTTACCAAGCCTTCAGATCTTTGGCAATCTGAAAATTTAAAATGCTCTATAGATACAGTGCTAATTTTCATTTTTTATTTTCATGAGAAATTTAGTAACTCTTTTATATCTAAGATCCACTTTAATTTTTTTGAACTATTTCCTTTTTTAATTATGTTCTTGTATTGATAATCTTATTTTTTTAATGTATTCATTTATGTGTTTTTATGTGGTTCTGAGGATGGAACTCAGGGCCTCATGCATGTGAGGCAAGTGCTGTACCACTGAGCTACAACCTCAGCCCTTGATAGTCTTATTTTTAATTGTAATCTAATAGAGAAACTTTCACTTTGTTTTTACTAAATAACAGTTATTTAGCAGTTTATATTGCCTTATAAAATTCACAATGGATGTTTTGGATGAGCTAGAAAGGCATTTTTTCATCATTTGATATTATATCATAGTTCTGACAGAAGCATAGAGAATATGGACCAACATATGGCTTCCATTTATAGGCTCAAGGGAACAGTTCTAGTTTCTTCTATCCCAGAGATTAAGAAGAAAAGAGAGATCAAGAGGAGCCTAAACAGTTGTTTTAAGGACAAGACTAAAAAATAATATCCCTTAATCTCTATGAGCAATTATTGTCCAGAATTTTAATTAAAACCTATATAGATGCCAGGGAGTATGAGAAATAGAGTCTTTAGGTTGGCAGCCTTGTACATAATGAAACTTATACTATAAAAATGTCTTTTGGCTATGTAGACAAAGTATCAATTTGCTATGAGAGATACAAATATGATTTTTCTAGTTCATACCTTTGCCTTTGCTTATTGTGATTTTTTTCCTGGAAAATGGTAGCTTATTTATATATACAGATATGTAATTTTAATGGATTCTAGATTTTCTGTCTCCCTTTTTTCCCATTTTGTCCTTTTCCTCTTTTGACATGTGAGGTTTGCACTTTTAAACTACTAGTTGCATTGTCAGTCTAATGTCATGACATCAGAGTTAATATTTTTGTATTTTTGTCTTTGACATTACATATCCACACACATTCTAGTATTAAATATTTCCTAAGATCTGTTCTACTTATAGGATTGTTCATAGAGATATTTCAAGATGTACTGAACATACTTGTTTACTACATAGATGTTCTTAATCAATTGCTCTTTGGAAATTACTAAGAACTGGTAAGGTATAGGATGCACATATGATAGCTTATAGAAATATATAGAAAAGAAAGCTTGAAATGCTCATTGAATTGAATGAATAGTGGAAATAAAAATAAAAGTATTATGCTTTCTAAAAGGTGATTTAGTGACTTGAACAGTTTAATTATGGTGATCTGATAGAATTAAAGTGTCACCAAACATTGGTATCCTCAGAATTGATTTGTGAGCACCATTGCAATTTTGTATTGATGAAGCTACAATAGGAGATAAAATAATTTTGTCCTCCACTTGTAGTTCAGAGAACAGAAGTTGTAATGCAATATTATATAAATCCATAACTTTACATCTGTTTTCAATTCTATTGCAATAATAATATTGAGTGGTAATGAGATATGTGATGGAAGTAAAATTGGTGGATCATACCAGTGTGGTTTTTGACTTGCATTTTCCTAATAATTATTGTTATTGAGAACATTTTCTTCTCTGTTCAAATCCTTTTCACATTTTTGAATTGAGATGTTGTGTTTTTGGATTGTTTGTTATTGTTATTATATATGATTTGCAAATATTTATCCTATTCCATGTGTTCTCTTCTCATTCTGTTGATAGTGTCTTTTGGTACACAACTGGCTTAATTTTCATGTAGTCAGATTATCTATTATTATTATTTTTTTTTTTTTGGTGTCTGTGTTTTGGGTATCACATCTAAGAAATCATTGCCAAATCCAATGCCACAAATATATTCTTCTAAATGTTTTGGAGTTTCAACTTTTATGTTTAGGATATTGATAGTCAAATTCATAGATACAGAGTTATTCTTTCTACATTGAATATAGTAGGTATCCAACTTCACTATTTTACATATTAATATCCAGTTTTCTCATTAACATTTGTTGAAAAGACATGTTTATCTTCATGTATGTTTCCAAGTTGTATTTTTAAAGAATTTTGAGGTAAAAAAAAGTCCTCTCATGTAAGTGAATCTTTTTATTTGTTTTTCAGAAATTTTAATCAATATTAGATATAGAGAACTTGATTGGGTAGTAATAAAATTTTGAGTTCCCGACCTTCAGTGGCATAATCCATTATATCTGCAAAAGCTATTCTGTTCACCTCACTCTGTTTGCTACCACTATACCTCAACTCTGAACTATTAACAGAAGATATTAGGGAATAGATGATAGATTTCTAGGTACAAGCAGGCAAGCTGACAATGGTAACCTGTATTATTAATTAGCATTTCCTTCACAATACATTTTTGTGGAATCCAAAACATTATAGTTTTCAGGCAGCACTGTATGAAGAATTGACTTAGATAAAACAAAAAATAAAAATAAACTTGTCATTAAAAAAACATCCTTCAACAAGAAAGAAGTGTTTATTTAAATTCTTGCAGATTGTCACACTGTAGCCCTTTGGGAATTACATATCATAGGAGCCTCTTTGTTTTGTTTTTATACCACTTCTGCTTCTACTAGAAATAAAATATAGTGGCAAGCATAGAGAGGGGAAATAAGTATTCAGCTAAGACAGTAAGACTTAAAATCTGTTAAGAAATCTGGAATTCCCAGGAAAATGCCACTGAAGTAGAGTAACAAATAATCTTGGAACAGATCAAGTAACAGAAAGGAAAGATTGTATGAGTGGAAACAATCTAAGAGAATAAGGTAGGGGTAGCAAAAGATGTCTATCATGGGCTTTGATTTCAGTGAGTTAGTGTTCTCTGAGAATAAAGTACTGCAGCAGACCAAGATAAGTAAGTACATAAAGTGGCAAAATCATAGATATTGAACATTAAGATGAATAAGATGGTGATTCAAACTCTGGTCATCCTACTCCCTGGTGATATAACCACCTCCAAATTACTTTCCTTATATATAAAATGACACGCATATGTAGCATGTAAGAAAATAACCCAAGCTAATAATTTTCAATCATATTGCATAGTTCCTGGACTGTCAGTAAATTATATTTACCATTTGATAGTATTTTTTCCAGATAAATAAAGAGGAAAATGTCATCAGCATTGTTATAGATAATATGTTACATATAAAGAGATCCTTTAAGTTCACAGCCCATAACCAAACTAGATAAAGCAGTACAGTGAAATCTATATAGCACACACATGAAGAAATAGTAAGACCCCAAAATTCAAACATAACACTGAAAATCACTTTACAAAATAGAAAGCTGTGATAATACCCATTTTAATATTTTAAAGACATGCCAACTCTTATGTGCAGAATATTAAAATGTGAAAGAAAAACTCTAATCAATTACGTCATATTGGAATATTGCACTGGTCGTCCCCTGTATGGACAATGCCTATCCTGATTTTTAAAGCTTAATTTAAGCATTGCAACATTTGACTTTTGGAATACTTTTGTTTAGGGTTTTTCTTTCCTCTTATTATTTTGGACCTCTTAAACATGTCAGTACAGCAATCAGCAAATCCTCCTCAGTTCTAGGTGTTAGAACCCCAATTTTTCCTTTATACCATTTAAAGCTGAATAAAGAATGAAGAAACTAAATGTCAGAACCTCAGAAAGTTGAATGGTATACAAGTCAGTGCCAACTTAGTAAAATATTCTTATCCTTAACTTAGAATCTGACTTTGGTAAATATTAATATGTAATCAGGAAAAAAAACTTACACCAATATTTCAATATTTACTCTTTTGTGCATAGTAATAATTACAAGCTAAATGTCATTTGATATAGTAGATTTTGGGAAAATGTTTACAAGAAGGTATGTCTCCATTGTAATACTAATTTAAGCTCAGGGAAAATGAATATACAACTCTTAAAACTGCCATTGATCTACAGTAGTGAAAAGTAATTTAGTAATTTTGAATGCTCAATTGTCTGATGCCAGGCATGACTTCTGTTCCTGCCAACAAGATAAGCAATTAAGACAATGTGGATAATTCCTATGAGAAAGCTACAAATGGCTATAGAACTCAGCATAATTTTATACTGATGACATGTTGCCACAGATCCAAACTTCTTGTCACTTTCAGACTTGATTCATCCAAACTTTTGAATATGTTGACTGAAAAGACATGTGTAACTTGAACTTATTCCTCACCATTAAACTTATAAGAATTTTCAATGATGACTTGAAAGGCTCTCAATGTGCCATTGGAAGGTTTGAAAGTGATATTTCTGGTTTCTCACATATTTATCTAGATTCCTGGAAGGATAAACAGAGAAGGACCTACACCCATTTCAAAATGGAAGATAAGAAGAATGATATTTTCATTGCAGTTTCAGTGTCACTAAATTAGAACTGTAGCTCAGTAGTTGTATTTGAGATTATACTTAATACAGTCATCCTACATATTTTCTCATAAATGATGACCTGTTGTCATCCTATTTTGTAAGCATACTGGTTTCACTTGTGCCATTCATAGTGTACTTACTGGAAGATGGACTTTCTGCCCTTAGTGAAAATGGGAAACTGCTAGGCTTTGCTTTGGAGGTGTTGTTGGAAAGTATCCTGTTGCTTTTAGAGTGTTTCTTCCTTGCTGAAGTTATTTGAAAGGTACTTCTGGATAAAAAGTTCATAGTGTTTAATATTTGCTTTATTCATATATATCTGGTTTCCTCTGATACATCTGTAGTTTTCACCTGTGTCTACCTTGGTTTCACGTATGGATTGTACAGCCTTGAGTTCTGTTGAGCTTGATTTGGGAAACATAGTTGTATATAGAAAGTTACAAACAAAACTTTACTTTTGGACACCATTAGGTGTTGCATTCCTTATTAGATTGAGGGTCAATGAAAATAGTTATTAGACTGGCATCAGAAGCATTTCTTACCACAGTAACTGCTATTGAGTACTCAATATTAGATGGCAGGAAGAATGTCACATTTTACCCCCATTCTTGGTGGTTTGTTAATAAAGGGACTTGAGAACTTGTCTGGTAGGCAAATTGTGCAGCAGTCATTTTTCACTAAACACTGAAGATATACCAATTCATGAATACTGTGAATAGCACCAGGAGCAGCTGCACTTTAAACACCACCAAAGGCTGCCAGGGGTTACAGAAACAAGGCAGGGGTTCCTGGAAATTCTCATGTGGTTTGTGACCTCCACCTCAACCATCTGCTGACATCTTCAGTATATCTTCCTACATTTGGAAAGCAGAGAACAGACAACAAAGGTAACCAGTCTGAGCAATAGGACTTGGCAGAGAAAGAAGCATCCTTCAACTTTGATTAATGTAGCTTCTGTCCTCTTAGGCATAAAGAGCTTTATCTGTCTTCAAGTGAGCCCATGTTATGGTTTAGCTATCAAATTCAGATAAACCTTCTACGGAAGTGTATCTGAATTAATGACGTTTTCCTTTATGGTCATAACTTAATATTTGACAATCCTGGGTACTAAAGAACTTACTCTATTTTGGCTTTTTAAATAATCGTAGACAGTAATGCAGTTGTTTCTTCAACTTTTTTGTTGTACTACTCCAAATTCACTTAGTTCTTCCAGAAGCCATCTCTAAGGCAGATTTTAGTTTAAAGGATAGTTATTAAGGCATGACCTACTGACCATATATAAGGGAAAGAGCAGAGGAAATCCAGCTTTATATATATATATATATATATATATATATATATATATATATATATATATATATATATATATATTTGGCCCCAGCTGTCACCCCAGGGGGGATCTGGAAAGCCAGGGTCAACCTCCATGGGGCCTAACAGACCAGAACTTTACATTTATGCTTCCATCTGGCATTGGATACTGGCTGACACGAGAAGAATATAGCTGTGAACAATTCTCCAATCCTACATTGAATCCTAGTAAATGTTCTTAAGTCAAATTATGAAAGAATCATACATGTAGCTAAAAGAGCTAGTTTCAGGTATTCATAAGATTTTGATATAAATAGTCTCATCTATTCAACAAATAAACTCCACAAAAATGAAAAAGCATAAGAACTGAACAAAAATTATTCTTTGCCACCAAGTAACAAATTCACTAACTACCAAGGCATATGGTAAAATCTTATGGCTTTGTTCAATGATATTTGCAATGAAAAGTATTTTTTTAATATTTTTAGTTGTAGATGGACACAATACCTTTATTTTATTTTTTTATTTTTATATGGTGATGAGGATCAAACCCAGTCCTTCACACATGCTAGGCAACTGCTCTACCATTGAGCCATAACCCCAGCCCTACAGTGAAGGGTTTTAATTCATTCTTAATTAACTTAAACTTTTAAACCAATAGCAAGTTATTAATGTAGAAAATAGAAATCTTACTAACCAAATGTTGCATTTTAAAAACTTTAATTTGGTAATAGAGATAAGAAGGATTTTTGGAGGCTTTGATACTAATTGATTAAATTTTTCTCAAGCAGTAAAAATCTAATATGTAGCAAGAAATGAGTTGTTTCCTTCAGTGTACATGATAGGACCATCATAATATGCTTAATTTTTATGAAATAGCAGTTGAAGCAAGGCAATGATTCCTTTCTGTAGCAAATGATTTTCTGTAGCATGTATTAGGAGAGGTCATAATGTCATCAGTATAAGGAAAATAATCATGGGAACTCACTAGAGTGTTATCCACCAACTGGATATTTTTCATCATGAATATTTTTTCTTCCTTCTCCATATGTGATAATTTAGGATTTGAAACTATTTGTAATTTGAGTTTTGGTTCAAAAATATTATTAAAATAATTGATTATATTGAAAGGTGATATTTGCAAATGAAAGTATTGGTAAGTCATTTGCTATCATACAAGGACTTTGAAATATATCAAATAATGTTTATTCCAAATCAGAAAGCTCTGTGGTATGTTTTATTTTACTGCAGTCTGTGTTGATTTCCTTTTTTTCAGTTAAGGTGGTAGACCTAATGTAGACTCAGATAATTGTTAACATTTTATCTGATCCAACTATTTGTTTTCCATTAATGTCATTTTTTATTATAATTCTAAACAAGAATCTCTACAACAAGCTGTTTTTCTTGAGTTAAATACATGTGGATCTATATGTATATATTATTATATATGTGATATTCATATAAATGTGTAAAATATAACATGTCTGAGAATATTGTCTCCATTGATTTCAAATCTTTATGCTATACCTGAGAGAATTTGTGACAGGAAATTTGCAAAAAGAATCATTAAATTCTTTAAGGACTTGGGAGGAAATAAAAAAAACAAGTAAACGATGATTCACATGGAATATCACTAAATGTGATATTTAATATATTCCCAATGTTTTCATCCTAATTTAGAGTGGGATTTATGTAACAAAAGTAATTAGTGAGTATCTGAATGGAAGAATGACTTTACACCCTGATTTTTGTCATTGATAAATATTGTGTTGAATATATTCACTTCCTACATTACAGTAAAATGTATTTGTCAGTACTGATGTAGTTTCCTGTTATGTTGTGTGTATGTACTATGTAAAACTTACAAATAAAAAAAGTTTTAGTGCCTCAAAATGTAGTATTTTTCTCCCTAAACAAAATCTGTGGCTCCTGTTAATAGCCTAGGGAAACTACCTGCTACATGGAAGCTTGTGATATTTTCCAGAATCAATATACAACTGCAAGGAATGTGGTAGAAGAAAAGCAAAATGGAAAATGACATGCATAAATTTCACTTGCATTTTATTGGTCAAGGTAAATAAAGCAATATCAACTAACTTGAATTGAGTGGGAAGTTATGTCTACTATGGTCGTGGAAAGAGGGAAACTAATGATAATGGGGGAAATCAGTAGTGATTATAACATAAGACATCTTTGGTTTCAGTGGAACACACAGTTAAAACTAGCTTCCAAGAAAAGGATAATTAACCCCCTCTGTTTATTTTAATACATATACTATTTGATGACAGTACAACTTTATAGTGTTTTCTTTGACTCTGTGTTTATTCATTTTTGCTGAGGTGCAAAAAACCCAAATGAATATAGGTTCCTTGAAGTAACTATTGGAATTATTATAAGAAATTTGTATTACATGGCCAGGCTTATGTTGTTATTTATGGGAAAATTTCTTCTAAATTACAGTTGACTCTGGGAATTTCAAGAATGGGTCCATATTTATTCCATTTTCAACATAATAAAAGGAATTTCATATTACAAATAATAATATGGATAGAGGATACCAGGTAGCACTGACTTACCAAACATGGTACATAATCATCATATGCTCCATTATATATCTAATCAATTATTGTAGGCTTACTATGAACAGAGAAAGCACTATTTTTAAAGTCAAACATACCTCAGTTGCAGCTTAACAATTTTGACTTTAAACATGTTAATAATGTTCTCTGCACAGCAGTTGCTTCATCTATAAAATAGCAATAACAATTTAGTTGCACATTTACTGTGAATATTAAACAAAATGGCATATAAACTTCTTAAGAAGAGGCTAAAACATAGTAAACCTTCCATAAATGTGAATCATGACAACTGGTAATAGTTTATGGAAATGACATTCTGACATCTATAAAACATTTTGGCAAATGAACTTGAAAGACAAAACCTGCTTAGGTAGTGCCTTTTAAATTAGATCAATTTCCAACAATTAATGTAAAGATTCAACATTGTCCTGGAAAAGAATAAAAGGAAAATTGAACTTAGAAATATTAGTATTATCTCTAAATTTTAATTTTCCTATTAAATAGGAAGGTTCTGCACCAGGGCTTTACCATTCATTATCTCATTCAATTTCAAGAAAAATAATTTGGAACTGATTTTTTTAGTATGTTTTGCCAATTAGGAACTGGTTATACTAGACTATAATGCCAATAAACAATGAAATCATATTCACCTATTTTATCTCTAAAATCATTATTCTTTGAGATTAGAAGGTATGCTGGAATCGGATCTTTATAAGGAATTTGATTCTATATTATAGGGTGACAAGGAAAACTAGTGAAATTTAAAAGGACTGTTGAAAATCCCTAATCTACCCTAAATTATGTATTGATGAGAGGTTCCTAGTCATAGATGTGATAGGAAAAGATGGCCATAGGAAAAGATGGCCCATGGGCCAAAATCCCCAAAGAATCTACAGATGTTTCGTACTGATTACATTGAAGGAAAAGAATATAGGGTAAAGGTAAATGTGCTTAGCATCATTATGCAGGTTGCTTTTTCTCTCTTTTTTCATTTCTCATTTTCTCTATGTGGATTAAATAAAATGAGTTATGAACAGATAATACATCAAGGAAACATCAATATCAATTACCAATATGCTAAACATAGAATACCTAAAATATACTTCTGTGTACTATTTTAACTGTGTATGTTTCAAACTAAGTCCTACTAAAGAGCATGTTATTTACAATCATAATATAAAACAATGTCATTTTGTATATCAGAAAAAGCAGGTGACTTTGCTGTCTCTTCTCATTCCTTTTTCACTCAGCACTAATATATGTGTATCCTACTTATAAATTATTTGATTTTTAAAAATTTGTTCTTTTAGGTATACATAACAGCAGAGTATATTTTGATATATTATACATATATGGAATATAACTTATTCTAATTATTTTCATGACCATAAACCTATAAGGAGTTCAAAAATTGAAGTTGGCCCACCAGATGTGTGAGAAATGGATGGGAGATGAAGTTGGGGTGAAAACTGCAAGTTGGAAAGAAAAAAATGTGTTTAGTAGAAATGTTTAAATTATTATAATTATACTCAAAATGGAAGTAGAAAAGTTCTTGAGCATTCTCAGTGCACATGATAAATAAAAACAAATTTGTCATTAAAGCAGATGCGAAAAGGAACATAACAAGATGCCATTTGAATATTATTTATTCTGCAGACTAATATGTGTTTTATTTTTTAAAGTACACAAAAATTTAAAATTATCTGCATAAGTGTACTTTAAGTATTTTCCCCAATTCTGTTTTTTTTTTTTTTTCCTGCGGACTAAAGTTTACATGTGAACTTTGGAAATTTGTGTTTTGAGTTTTAGCATTTGTGACAAACAAGGCAATAATGTCTAAGCCAGGAATCAGGCACTACATACAATGCCTTCACATACACACACAAAAATCTATAGCTGATGCTTATTTTGGGTGACTTTATTCTCGCTATCTGATATGACATTGCCTTTTAACATATTTGTCAGGCTAAAAAAATATAGCAATGGCCCTTGTAAAAATTAGTCAAAAATTTTTATGGTTCTCAATTTTCTACCTTTTCATAGTAAAGGAATTGTTTAGGAAAAGTTATTACTTGAAATTCTATAATTAAAAGCACAGTAATTTTTTCTTTATGAACTTTATCAGAATAACACCAAAATCTTTAAAGAATTATTTGAAGATGTCATTAACCATGTAGATCTCTGACCCATTTCTTAACTACTTTTATCTGTGATCATCTTCTAGATAAATGAATGCTTACTGCTTTAAAATATCTTCTTTCCCACCTATATACTGTTACTGAAAGTACATCAAACAGTCTCTTTTTTCACTTTTACATCTTTGTTTGTTCTTATGGTTGTGTATTTCCATCATCTTCCTATATGTTCAAGTGAAAGTGAAGATGCATTAGCTTATTTCCAGAAATAAACCATAAATAACAATGTGAAAATTAAGGCATTCCACACAATATGATGTATGACTCATAAATATTTGGGTTACTTTTATTCTCTGTAGATGTTTCTCTCTTCAAATATGTAAACTATGTTAAAAGTAATAAAATATATTTGTATAGTTTTTTCTCTTTGAGTAAATTTAGAAAGTTTATTTCTATACTGGTCTGTTCAGAATCTCTTAAATCATCATGCTGATTAATAGTTTTATTTTCTTAGCATTTCCCCTTATTGTGAATTATATGTTTTGATAAAATGTATTATTGATATTAGAGTTTAGTCTGGGTAAAACTTCCTGAGGTAGAAAAATATCCCCAGTTAGTACTCTAGCAGAAATGAATGGGTTTTAAGTGTCACTGCAGATAATGTTGAATTACTTTGATTTTTATTCTAGGTTGAGTCACTCTTCTGATATGCAGAGACATGTGCTACAAGATGGCAAAATGCTGCTTGTATTGGATACATCAAATGAACTGAAATAACTCAAAAGTGTAGAGGTTGTACTAAGAACAATAACTGCCACAGTATCTATTTTTTCTCTACCTTTCTTTCCCCTAATCCTTATCACAGTCTGAAAAAAGAAAATCCTTATGCATAATACATTTATATTTATTTGTATTTCAATAACATTGAAAATAAAAATGGCAGATTCATTAGGTGATACATTGAAAGATTACTTTTACTTCTGTCTTCTATGTGTGTACACACACACACACATACACACACACATACACACACACACACACACACACACACATGAAGGTTTGCATACACAGTTATCTTTTAGTTTCCATGCAAGATTGATTCTAAGACTCCCTTGGCTACCCAAATCTGCATGTGCTCAAGTCCATGGCATAACATAATGTAGTATTTGTGTGTAACCTAGATATACTCTCCTGTATATTTAAATCTTACCTAGATTAATTATCTAGTTTGGTGTAAATGCTGTGTAAAATAGTTGTTATACTGTATTGATTAAAGAATAATGACAAAGAAAAAAAATGTCCACACAAGTTCACACCAGATACAATAGATTATCCAAATACTTTTTTCCTATGGTTGGTTGAATCCTTGGATTTGAAACCCATCCAAGGAGGGCTGATAGTACACACACACACACACACACACACACATACTACACACACACACACACACACACACACTACACACACACACACACACACTACATATTATATACATGTACATATGCACATGTATGTGTATTTATATTTGTGGGTATAAACACATACATGTCCTTATGCATGTATGTATCTTGATAAATTGCAAAGGGCAATGTTATAAATAGCAGGTGATGAATATTATTTATTAAACTAACTTAACTTATGGTATATAACTCCAAATTTATTTTCAAATACTCTAAAAAAATCATGATAGAACTTATTCCATAGCTAGGTGGGGAGATTTCTTTAAAGGAGAATTCATGAAATGCATTGAATGTATAGTAATTGTGAAACTAGAATATGTACACTTGTTCTCTTTTATTTTTACACGTATAGTTATCATTGAGGATTGAGAAATTATGTAACTTCCTTAAGTAGCAAAATTGTAGTGTCTACCAGGTTCCTGATACAACCCTAGTCACTATGTATACAACAGAAAACTAAATTGAAATGTTGATCCATTCCTGTCTCAATGAACTTGTGCTCTATTGAAGTTTATAGAACAGAAAATAAATAAACAATATGTGTGGTATATTAGTGATAAATTCTATGGAAAAAAATCAAACAGGAAAGAGGGATATAGAATGACCTGGAAAGTAGGGAGGTCCTTTGTAAAATGGGGAATGAATATTATTTAAGATAAAAAATGCTAATTGCCAGAGCAAAGTCTTTAAACTTAGTGGGTTACTATAATCAAGTGTTATTTTTCTGATTTGTAATTCAGGGAGCCTTTCTCCCCTTTCTAGTGATACCACCTATTACTCTTAGTTCCCTAATCATCATGGGAAAGCAGAAATAAAAGAGAACCATCTCTGAATATATAAATTAAGAAATGGCAAGTATCAGAGCTATATAGTCCATCAGATACAACCAAACACATGATCCCAACATAATTGCAAGGAAGGCTGGGAAATTTAAGGACAAACAATGGAATATCTAATCACATGAATTGTCTCTTCCAGATAAATCTTCCTAAGAAAGACATTTGTGCCAAGATTGAAGTAATGTTAGCTCTATTTTAACATGTAAGCATATAAAAACAAAATATTGAAGGTCTCCAGGGTCAAGCATCAACTTGATATATTTCACTGAACTTTCCAAAATAAGCAAAACTCCAAATGGTTTCAAATTCATGTATTTTGTGCCTTATTACAGAGGTAGATATACTTGGTCCCAACATTGGTCCTCTTAAAATTGTATAGATGTCATTTACACTTCATGGCATAGAAATAGTACGGCAGAGTAGCAGAGTTATCAATAGAAAACAGAGAAAGTTATTAAAGTTAATATATTCAAAAGCATCATTTTAAATTGCCACATTTCTTGTAGTAGTTACTATCAAGGTAACAATGAAGAACTATTTTGTATACAAAAAAATTAGAGATAGTTTCTGAGTGACATAATTTAAGGACACTGTGCTACTAACACCTCTAGTCATTTCAACATTGAACCAAATTTCCACTGAGATGCAATTAGGATTTTTCCTCAAATTTTAACATTTAACATACTTCCCAATTTTTTATAGAATTGCATGTAACAAGACCAATTCTATTATAAATTAATTAAAATTAGTATTATTTGATTTACAGTTATTTTAAATCATTGCTTTAACTAGAGAAGAAACTAAATTATAACAGTAGAAAAAAAAAACGGTGATATATTCTCTACCTTCTATATCTTCCCTCTCCCATACCCAAAGGATTGTATATGTTAGAAAATATTCAGATAACCTTTGATTGAATACCCTTGACATTCTGCAGAATTTCAAAATAGATGCACACATGATATTGAGAATGAAAAGTAGCTGAATGATTCCTGAGCACCTACTCTCCTATTCCTATCAAAGGCAGTGCTGAGGTGGGAAAAAGGTGATGTGTGACAACACCTAGGCTTTAATATTAATTTTTACATTTAATTCAACAAACACTGAATACCTATTCAGTGGAAAAGGCAGTTGTTGCAAAGGTTTTAGGATACAATTATTGAGGAGCCTTAGATCTGCTAGGATAACGAACAGAAATAAATAAGGAATTATGAGAAAAACTAAAGTTTCTCATATGAAAATGGTTCAAATAAATGAATGGGAAGAGAAGAGAGAATGCCTTTAGGTTTGTAGAATAAATAGTAATATCAAGAATCATATAGAAATATGAGAAATATCCTTAAGAACAATTATGTATACATTTATTACCTAGAATCATATAAAGTATCTACAAAGTATCTATAAAGTATCATCTACTATTTAGATAGTCTGAGATTCAGTTCTCTTAGGAAATGCAGGATAAAGCTAAGCTTCTTTTGCTTTATTTACTAGTTTTCAAAATAAAGAATTGGTTTACTGCAATAAAAACAATTGGAATGTAGCTGAAAAATAATATTGAGGCAGAAATAATAAATAACTGTTCCTGTGATTCAATAAAGAGGGATATACTTGTAATGCCTTCCCTTTTTCCTCTGAATGAAGATTTTGTTGCCTAATTCAAAATTTCTCATGTTTCAACTACCATGTCTTTAACCTTCCCCCGAGCTTGTTTATCATTAATAACAAGGCAGCCTAAACATTAGATTCATACTTTCTTACCAAAATAAATCTGTAGTTTTCTATATTCACTGTTTTCTCCACATTCAGAAATGAATTGGGGGGGTCAGGGTCAAGAAAGGAAGAAATAAAGGAAGGTTGCAATTTCAAGGTGAATGCCCCCAACGGAGGTAAGGGATATAAAATTTCCAAGCGCTGCGAGATCTTTCCCAGTCTAGGGCATAGGTGCACGTAGCTGGTAAAATGCCATCTGAGTGGGTCAGTTACAGTGCATCTTATCTGTCTGATCTGTTCGTTAAATCACAATTTCAATATGCTTTTCTATCCTTTTAATGTAATGGTTGTACTTCTCTTGGCACTTAACAGGTATTGTTATATACTATCATTATTCCTGTACTAGATGTAATACATTAGTTTCCTTGAGCAGTTAATTTTATCTATAGTAACATGGTAAATACTTAAGTTTATTTTATGTGCTAGGTGGACAGATAAACCAAAAAGCAGATAAGGATCATTACTGTTCTTGAGTCATTATGGTGTTTAATGTATTTTGTTTGAAATGAGTAGCATAATCATAGAAAAGGAAGAATGAAGAGTTTTCAGTCTCAGACTTAAAATCAAATCTTAGCTCTATTACTTTTTAGTGGGATGATCATAGACAGATAATGTAGTGACATATTGGCAAGTAACTTGTTTGAACCTAAATTTCTTCATCTCTAAAAATGAAAATTTCAATATTTTAGCAGTATTTTTATAGTACCATCTCTATGTGACTCAAGATTTTCAGTTAATATACTTTACTGAAAATATGTAACAAAATTTATTCATAATGTCAATTATTAATTACATATGAAGCGTGAGATAAGAACCAGAGGAGGGAAAGGGCTCTGAGCATGTTCCATAGATGGTGATTATTAGAGAATAAGAGATAAATACCAATATTAATATATTTCAACATGCAGTATTTTGAGATAAAATATATGTAACATGTCCAATTTTGAAGCAGACTCTTTAAGATAATACCTTATGGTGAATTTTAAAGGTTCTTTCAGAAATCAATCCAAAAATCATTGTAAAGTCTGACAGTATCTGTGATATACAGAAATTGGTGATTCTAGAGATCCTTCTACTGAAGGACTGTTTTCTACACTATAGTATTAGAAGTAGACATACTAGGGTTGGGGTTGTGGCTCAGTGGTAGAGTGCTTGCCTAGCTTGCATGAGGCACTGGGTTTGATCCTCAGCACCACATAAATGTAAAATAAAGATATTTTGTCCACCTAAAACTAAAAAATACATATTTTTTAAAAGAAGTAGATATACTATGGGGGAATTCACATATTGATGGTAACTTACTTTCAGCCACAGGAAGGTTAAGCATGACTTCTCATTTCAGTTTTCTCCTTTTTACTTTAGACCCATCGGTATGTTTGGGAATGTATCTTGAAACCATGTTTGAAACCTAATATTTTAGAAGAATCTTGTAAAATATAGGTGAGATATGGGTTTACAATAACAGTAAAAGGAAGTAAATAACAATGACAGAAAGGGAAACCAACTTACTGAATCCATACATGGATTTCTACTTTTTAGTTGTTAATTGTTAGCCATTTAGTTCTTTCTTGGAAAAATTATGTCTGTAAAGATAAACATAACTATTAATGAGTCTGTTACCTTGTTTTCTGGATGAACTGTGAATATACATTACCACAGTAATCAAGGGACTCTAGCTAGGTTTGGTGGTGCATGCCTATAATCCTAGCAGCTCAGGATGCTGAGTTAGGTGGATCTCAAATTCAAAACCAGCCTCAGCAAAAGTGAGGCACTAAGCAACTCAGTGAGACACTGTTTATAAATAAAATACAAAATAGGGTTAGGGATGTGGCTCAGTGATCAAGTGCCCCTGAGTTCAATCCCTGGTATGCACCACCCCCTAACAAAAGAGAAAATCCATCCTACCTTCTGAACACCATTATTTGGCAAGTAATTCTAAGGCAAAACTAGCATTCCTGTTCTTGTGAACTTTGTGTTCTATAAGGTCATCAATATCCTCAGTGTAAAAATAAGGAGGTAGATAGAAATGTTAACCCAGTCTCTTTGAGATTGTAGTTGAATCCCAACCTATTGAACTGCAACAAACAGTATATTTAGTCATATTTAATGTATATAGATGTACATGCATAAAATGCATGTATGTGTGTTTTTAAAGAAGTTTTTGGGTTAAGATTAATCATTTTAATGGTTTCTTCAAATTTATGCCTCTAGCAAAGGGATTCTCTGAACTATATTTTAAGTGTAATCATAAGTGGCAATATGGACCACCAAGTTGAGGAGGCTTTCCCCAGTGGATTTATTTTTGGTAGTTTGCTTTTTAGTATCTTTTTAGTCTTTGCTTTTCAAGTCTCTGTTGTGACTGATTATGCTTTCAGTTCAAAATAGCTACTCAAAATATTCAGGACTTTTGTTACTTCTCAGTTTTACATTATAAACTGTGGCACCTATTCATTATATAAAACTCATGTTGATTTGGGGTTTTCAGTTTTTGTTAATATAGATGCCTATCATTGGCTAAAAATATATTTAAAAATTAGAGACATAGCTTGTCTAAAAATCCGCAAATTAATTGTTTATCACTGATAATGAGATCATTAAATTCAACTATATTTTTGCATGAAAGAGCGTTGGAAATTTAAATTAAAGCTTTTATTGAATAGTGAAACATGGTATACAGGAACCAGAATGTGGCTTGAATTTAGAACAAGGAATTCAGTCTTCATGCACTAAGATATTGTGTAATTGGGTTACACATTCCATATTTGAACTCTTTTTCTTATTTCACATTTCTCCCAGTGTTCTCATTGAATAAGTACTTCCCAATTAATTTTTAATGTTTTATTAGTATATTATAGTGATAAACAATATTGGGATTCATTTTGACATATTCACAAATGCACATAACAATTTGCTCCTTTTCAATTATGAGTACTTTATCTTTCTCTTTGATTTTTCCTCCCTGAACTCCTTCCTCTCCTGTTTTTTCCTTCTACTTATTTATTGTTTTTAATTGATATATTATAATTATACACAAAAGTAGAATTCATTGTGATATATTCAGACATGCACATGGCATAATTTGATTGATTTCATAAATGATTCCATACCTTTCCCACAACTCTTCCCTCCCTTTTAATTCCCTTCTTATACTCTAAATATGTAAAGAATCATGGCAAGTCAGGGCAGAGAAATTCTTCTATTTTCAAGAGATCATCTTCCCTTTTGTTCCTTATTTTGCTCTAGCTTCTATGTATGAGAGAAAATATTCAACCCTTGACTTTGAGTCTGGCTTATTTCACTTAGCATGATGTTCTTCAATTTCATCCACTTACCAGTAAATGCCTTAATTCCATTGTTTTAGTTAGATTTTTGGTGATGTTAGTTAAGGACCCAACCAGAACAACTATAGAGGAGGAAGGTTTATTTAGGGGCTCACAGTATTAGAGGACTCCATTCATAGGCAGCAGAGTCCAATCCTTGGGGCTCAAGGGGAGAACGAACATCATGGCAGAAGAGTATGGCAGAGGGAAGCAGCTCATGTGATGATCAAAAAGCAGAGAGAGTCTCTACTTGCCAGATCCAAAATATATACCCCCAAACCATGCCCCCAATGAACCATTTCCTCTAGTCACAACCTACCTGCCTTCAGTTACCACTCAGTTAATTCCTATCAGGGGATTAATTCACTGATTGGGTTAAGATTCTCACAACCTAATCATTTCTCCTGTGAACCTTCTTGAATCTCTCATGTGAGCTTTTTGGGGGACACCTCACATCCAAACCATAACATCCATTGCTTTTTTCAGGCTGAATAGAAGTCCATTGTGTGTGTACACACACACACACACACACACACACACACACACACACACACACACACACACTCAGTTTCTTTATCCATTAATTTGTTGATAGGCACTTAGTCTGGTTCTATAATTTGGCTGTTATGAATTGTCCTGCTATAAGCATTAGAATTCAGGTATCACTATGCTGATTTAAGCTCTTGGGCAATTCCCAAGAATAGCCAGAACTATTCTTAGCACTAAAAACAAGACTAGGAGCATCAATCACATGTACACAATGACATGTTACCAGGAACATAAATGTTTTAAGCTAATTTAATCATATGTTCAAACATTTTTG
Organism: Urocitellus parryii; assembly: GCF_045843805.1. NCBI lineage: Eukaryota > Metazoa > Chordata > Mammalia > Rodentia > Sciuridae > Urocitellus > Urocitellus parryii. The sequence continues at coordinate 1,149,674 of NW_027554113.1, read as the reverse complement.
GTTAGGATATTTTGCAGATATTATAACTACTTTAAATTGTGTCATATCAGTATGTTTTTCATTTTTCATTCCATAATTTTTCAATATCTATGTCTCTCCAACAGCCTGAGATCTGTGTGTATCTGTGCCCGTGAATGTGTGCATGTTTGATTGTGTGAGGAATATTCCCATTTTCTCCCTGTTTTCTTTCCCACAAGGACCTCATCTAGTTCAGAATTCTGGGATATATATGGCAAAATTATCCGTTATCATTGCCAGAAGTAACTCAGTATAAAATGATACATCGTGACAGCAATAGTGGTCATATCTTAGTCCTTTTGCATCTTGGCTTTCAGCCTCCAATTCGATAGCCCAAATTCTGAAAGTTTGACTTAATATTTCTCTATCTTCTCTCTTTCTAATATTACCAGTGCCCATATAGTGTTTACTCAGAACTTTTCAAATTCTCTTAAATAGTTACATACATAATTTTCTACATCATCTCCTATTTCTGTTAATTATTTCCCCAAGAATTAAACTTGTCTTTTCAAAGACCAGATATGATAGTGCAAACTACTGCTTTATAACCTTCAATGATTTCTCATTACCTATAATTTTAAATAAATTGTTTTTGCCTTGTTGTTTAGTGACTTAATATTAAACTAATCTGCTATTGTGCCTAAGAAATTTTCCTGTTCTATTTTAGATGAATTATACCCATACTCCTCCAATGGCCTATAGGTTAATATGTCTGTATTTGCGTTTTTGCCTTGTTATTTAGTGACTTAATATTAAACTAATATGCTATTGTGCCTAAGGAATTTCCCTGTTCTATTTTAGATGAATTATACCCATACTCCTCCAATGGCCTATAGGTTAATATGTCTGTATTTGCGTATTTGTATTCATCACTCATACAAGACCATGTTTAATGTAACCTCTAACATGAACTCTATCTTTACCTCACCTTAACCAGTCTGATGCGGTTTCCTATTCCTTCATTTTGAATTGCCCTGACTCTTTGACAATCTACCTTAGCAATTACCCTTTATTTTGTAAATATTTTTCAGGTAGAAATTTATATATGTTCTTTTCCCGCATTTTAATCTCACATTAAAAAACCCAGTGCCCTAAAAAATAGTGATAATATATCACTTACTTTTATGTTCCAAAATATGATATTTAAGCTTTGGAATGATGTCTGGGTAGAGAAACATTAAGTTACCAGTTAGCGGGCATAGACTAGATTTTTCTATAAACCATATTCCAAAACAAGGTTCTATGATAGCATGATTGAAAATTATTGTTGCTTACATAATGTTCTGAACTTTTTTTTTATTGGTCGTTCATAACATTACATAGTTCTTAATACATCATATTACACGGTTGATTCACGTGGATTATGAACTCCCGCTTTTACCCCGTATACAAATTGCTGTATCACATCAGTTTCCCTTCCATTGATTGACATATTGCCTTTCTAGTGTCTGATGTATTCTGCTGTCTGTCCTATTCTCTACTATCCCCCCTCCCCTCCCCTCCCCTCCCCTCCCCTTTTCTCTCTCTACCCCTTCTACTGTAAATCATTTCTTCCATTTGTATTATCTTGTCTTGCCCCTCCTTTCCTCTTATATGACATTTTGTATAATCCTGAGGATCGCCTTCCATTTCCATGCAATTTCCCTTCTCACTCCCTTTCCCTCCCACCTCTCATCCCTGTTTAATGTAAATCTTCTTCTCAAGCTCTTCGTCCCTACCCTGTAAGATACCATCTCACTCCAGTAAGACTGGCAGCCATTAGGAAGTCAAACAACAATAAGTGCTGGAGAGGATGCGGGGAAAAGGGCACTCTTGTTCATTGCTGGTGGGACTGCAAATTGGTGCAGCCAATTTGGAAAGCAGTATGGAGATTTCTTGGAAAGCTGGGAATGGAACCACCATTTGACCCAGCTATTCCCCTTCTCGGTCTATTCCCTAAAGCCCTAACAAGAGCATGCTACAGGGACACTGCTACATCGATGTTCATAGCAGCTCAATTCACGATAGCAAGACTGTGGAACCAGCCTAGATGCCCTTCAATAGATGAATGGATAAAAAAATGTGGCATTTATATACTATGGAGTATTACTCTGCATTAAAAAATGACAAAATCATAGAATTTGGAGGGAAATGGATGGCATTAGAGCAGATTATGCTAAGTGAAGCTAGTCAATCTTTAAAAAACAAATACCAAATGACTCCTTTGATATAAGGGGAGTAAACAAGGACAGGGTAGGGACGAAGAGCTTGAATTTTTTAATTGTAAAAAACAAAAACAAATAAAAACAGAAAGCAAGGCAGCTTCTGTCCCAGTGATTTGCACTTATATTCACATAGTCATGTATTCCCTGGATGTATTGGTCTTGTTCACTTAAGCCAGATAATTTGGTCCTATGATCCCAATGTCCAATTTAGAATATTGGATTAGCATGAAGTGACTGAAGTGTTCACATTAAAATCAGAATGATGTAGAACAGATGGAAAGGCCAAAAGCATGAAGCATGTAACACCTGTGAATTATATCCAGATCAGTTACCAATCAGATTCTGGGCTCTATTCAAGGTGTTGACTTTGATCTTTTTCCAATTGTAAATGTTTCATCCAAAACAACTGTGATTTTGGCACTTTTCTCAGGAGTTTCCCAGGACAAAAATAACAGGACTCCCCAGACAAGAACTAATGCTCATATAGTTCTGTAACTCTGTAGATAGTGAGATAAACTTTCAAATTACAAATCCTGATATAGTATTATAAACATGTAAAAAAAAAACCTTTCACATGTATTTGAAAATATGGAGATTAAAAGCTTGTGTGTTATTTTTCTAAGATATCTTAACAGTTATCATTGGCTCAAAATGCATGCTGCCTTGGATGAGAGCCATCCTAAGATCTGCCATAAATGATCCAAATATAGAAGCTAAAATGTAAGCTTACATCTATCTGTGAAGGATCCTTATTTTAGGTAATGTTTATTTTTGATAGCTCTTATTGTATTGGCAAGATACCTCATACAAGTATAGGACACCGTAATACATGGTATCCATTTTGGACTACTTGCCAAAAGATCTACATTAAATTATTTCTGTACCATTTAGCTGTGTTATGACATGACTTTTTGATAGTTCCACATGTATTTGTGTCATCATCTCTATGCCTATAACTCCAAAACATGACAGATATATGGCTTGTAAGGCCTTAGTTTCCCATTGTTTCTTTTAATCCTAGTGCCTGAATTTTGTCTGCTCATAATTAAAGGAAAACAATACAGTAGTGGAGATGCTCTGGATACAGCATGTGCCACCCCAGTGATTGTTAAGGCCAATTTGGCTGACAGAACAGGCCTGGCAGTCATGTTTACCTCTCTCCTTCATTTCTCCATGAGGGATTCCTTCTTGAGCCAGCATGTGTGCTGCTTCCAACTGTGAATCAGTTGTTTGGAACTTGTGACAGTTAAATTACTGGGTCATCCCACAAAAGGCTGTGTAGCCAAAATATGGTTGATCCTAGTACAGATAATGCTAATATGATTGTTGCTTTCCAAATGTATATGGGGGGTAGGAGGACTAGAGGTGGAGGAAACAAAGGGAGACTACTTCAGGAATTAACAAAGTAATATCTTGCAAATATACCCTTAAAATCATCAATTAGGATTTCCTTTTTTTCATAACTTTGAACTTGTTCTTAATATAAGTACATAGATCACTCATGTCTTTTAGAGGATTTATATTTAATGGTGTCAGAATATCAGAATGCTGTATGGTAGAGAGAATGAGAAGTAAGCATTTTTATTATAGTTGCTGAAATAAATTTTCAAAAAATTAATTGTCAATAATAATTGTGTGTATTTATGAGGTGCAATGTGTTGCTTTCATCTATTTCACATTATAGAAAGATTCAATCTATCTAATTAGCACATCTATCACATCAGCAATATATCATGTTTTTTGTGGAAAGAGCCTTAAAAATTAGCAATTTTGAAATATAAAATTAACTGTGGTTAATTTTATATTAACTGTCATTAACTGTGGTTACTAAGAACTGCAATAAGTCACTAAAACTTATTTCTCCCCTCTAAATAAAACTCTGGGCCTTTCTGCATCTTTCCTTCTCCTTCTAGCTTCTGGGAACTACCTATCTACTCTCTACTTTTGGGTGTTTGATGTTTATATATTCTACATATAATTGAGATAACACAGTATTTGTATTCGTGCATCTAGCTTATTTTACTTAATGTCCTCCATTTTCATCCATGCTATTACAAATGACAGAATTTTTTCATGTCAATAAATAAATTTTAATAAGTAGAATACAGTGAATCAAAGTATATATGTTAATCTTAAACACAACAAGACATATTAAGAGGAAGGTCTTTGTACTGTCCAAGGTACTGATAGCATAATGTCATAACATTAAAATTAGAAATATGTACTTAAAATTCTGCACTTAGATATTTTAAGCTTTGGATAACTCAATATACAAACAACAACTAGAAGTTATATAAGGAACATTAAATAAAGAGAATATGCTGTCTTTTAGAGAGAGAAACACAAACCTTAAAAATTAAAAACTATTTTTCTTAAAATCTTGTGTATAATATATATATATATATATATATATATATATATATATATATATATATATAAAAAACCATAACCTATGTGTTGCATATATATGAGTATATATAGTCCTCTGTCTATATGTATATATATATATATATATATGTATATATGTACATATATAATATATATGAATATATATAATGTGCTGATTTTATTTTTTATAAATAGAATTTTTATTTATTTAGAACTATTATTGAAACTTTCTGGATAAAATATTGCATTTGGTTGTCACAGGACTGAATATCAGATCAATTTTTAATTCAGATTTTCTTGTTTATGTTATTTGTGAGTGAACGAATTTTTTTCCTACTTCTTTTTAGACATACATGATAATAGAGCATATTTTGACATACATACATGGAGTATAACTTATTCTAACTAGGATCCCTTCTATGGTTGTACATGATGTGAAGTTTCACTAGTTGTGTATTCATATATGAACATAGGAAGCTTATGTTTAATTCATTCTACTGTCTTTTTTATTCTCCTCCCCCACTGTCCATTATTCCCCTTTGTCTAATCCAATGAACTTCTGCTCTTCTTCCCCTTATCCTTATTGTATATAAGCATCCATATATCAGTACATTCGATCTTTGTTATTTTGGGACTGGCTTGTTTTACTTAGCATGATATTCTGCAATTCCATTTATTTACTGACAAGTGGCTTTCATTTCATTCTTCTTTTGGCTGAGTAAAATTCCATTGTGTATATATACCACATTGTCTTTAACCATTCATCTGTTGAAGGTCACCTAAGTTGGTTGCCTAGCTTAGCTATTGTGAATTGTGCAGCTATAAACATTGATGTGGTTGTGTCACTGTAGTATGCTCATTTTAAGTCTTTTGGGTAAAAGCCAAGGAGTGGGATAACTGGGTCTAATGGTGGTTCCATTCCAACTTTTCTGAGCTATCTCCATACTGCTTTCCAGAGTGGTTGCACCAATTTGCAGTCCCACCAGCTATGTATATGTGAACCTTTTTCCCCATATCCTTGCCATTTATTATTACTTATGTTCTTAATAATTGCCATTCTGATTAGACTTTGATGGAATTTCAGTGTAGTTTTGATTTGCATTTCTTTAATTGGTATAGATGTTGAATATTTTTTTCATATATTTGTTGACCATTCATATTCTTTTTCTGTGAAATGCTTGTTCAATTCCTTTGCCCATTTTTGATTGGGTCATCTGTTTTGTTGCTGTTAACTTTTTTTTTTAATTCTTTGTATATCGTGGAGATTAATGTTCTATCTGATGTGCATATGGTAAAGATTTTCTTCCATTCCATAGGCTCTATGTTCTTGTTCTTGATTGTTTCCTTTGATGTGAAGAAGCTTTTTAGTTTGATACCATCCCACTAATTGATTTAACTTCTTCTGCTTTAGGGATCTTGTTGTGGAAGTTAGTTCCTAAGTCTACATGATGGAGGGTTTGGCCTACTTTTTCTCTAGTATGCATAGTCTCTGGTCTAATGCCTAGGCCTTTGATCCACTTTCAGTAGATTTTTGTGCAGGTGAGAGATAGGGGTTCAATTTCACCCTGCTACATATGGATTTCCAGTTTTCCCATCACCATTTTTTGAAGAGGCTATCTTTGCTCTAATATGTTTATGGCATCTTTGTCTAGTATGAGACAACTGTATATATGTGGGTTTGTCTCCATATCTTCTGTTCTGTTTCATTGGTATTCATGTCTCTTTTTGTGCTAATACCATGCTGTATAAGATTATAGTATAATTTAAGCTCTGGTATTGTGATGCCTCCTGTTTCACTTTTCTTTCTAAGAATTTTTTTTTTTGGCTATTTTGTGCCTCTTATTTCTCCAAATGAATTTCATTACTCTTTTTTTTCTATTTATATGAAAAATTCCATGGGAATTTTAATAGGAATTGCATTAAATCTGTATAGTGCTTATGATAGTATGGCAATTTTGACAAAATATTGATTCTGCCTACCCAAGAGCATGGAGATCTTTCCTTCTTCTAAAGTCTTCTTCACTTTCTTTCTTTAGTGTTCTGTAATTTTAGTTATAGACATTTTTCATCTCTTATTAGGTTTATTCCAAAGTATTTTATTTTTTAATGCTATTGTGAATGGAATGGTTTTCCTGATTTCACTTTCAGCTGATTCATAATTGATGGATAGGAACTCAATTGATTTATGGGTGTTAATTTTATATTCTGCTACTTTGCTGAATTTACTTATGAGTTAAAGAAGAGGGCATCCCTGTCTTGTTCCAGTTTTTACAAGGATTACTTCCAATTTTTTCTCCATTTAGAATGATGTTGGCTTTGGGCTTGGCATATATAGCTTTTACCATGTTGAAGTATGTTCCTACCATCCTTAATTTTTTTCTAGTGTTTTGAACATTAATGGACGCTGATGTTTTTCAAATGCTTTTTGGCATCTATTAAGATAATCATGTGGTTATTGTCTTTAAGTCTGCTAATGTGATTTCCATATGTTGAACCAACCTTGCATCCCTTAGATGAACCACACTTGATTATGGTACACTCTCCTTTTAATGTGTTTTTGTATGTGATTTGCCAGTATTATATTAGGATTTTTACATCTGTGTTCATCAAGGATATTGGTCTGATGTTTTCTTTCCTTGATGTGTCTTTGTCTGGTTTTGGTGTCAGGGTGGTACTAGCTTCATAGAATGAATTTGGAAGGATTCCTTCCTTTTCTATTTCATGGAAAATTTTCAGGAGTATTGGTGTAATTGTTTTCTTTAAAATTCTGATGGAACTCAGCTCAGAATCCATCTGGACCTAGGCTTTTCTTTGATGATAGGCTTTTGATGGCATCTTTAATTTCATTGCTTGAAATTGATCTCTTTAAATTTTCTAAGTCTTTATAATTCAATTTGAATAGCTCATTTGTCTCTCGAAATTTATTGATGTCTTCATGTTTTTTTTTATTGGAGTAGAGATTTTTCAAAATAGTTTCTGCTTATCATCTGCATTTTAGCTGTGTCCATGGTGATACTTTATTTTTCTTCATGAATTTTAATAATTTGAGTTTATTTTCTCTCTCTTTTTTTTACATTAGCTTGGCTATGGGTGTATCAGATTTGCTTTTGTTCAAAGAAATTATTTTTTGTTTCATTGTTTTTTGTTTCTTTCACTTTCATTGATTTCTGCTCTTACTTCAATTAGTGCATGTCTTCCACTACTTTTTGCATTTATTTCTTCTTTTTTTTCTAGGACCTTGAGATATAATCTTAGGTTATTTATTTGCTGACCTTCTATTCTTTTAATGATTGAGCTCAATGTAATGAACTTTCCTCTTAAAACCAGAGATTTTGATATGTTGTATCACTATTCTCATTTAACATTAGGTATTTTTATTATTTCGCTCCTGATTTCTTCAGCTATCCATTTATCATTCAATAGCATATTATTTAGCCTCCAGGTAGTACTGTAGTTTCTATATTTTATTTTATTATTGATTTCTAATTTCATTCCATTATGATATGATAGAATGTAATGTATTAAATCTTTATTTGCTAGGAGCTGCTTTGTGGCCTAACACACAGTGTATTTTAGAAAAGGATCCATGAACTGCTTAGAATAAAGTGTATTCAGTCCTTAATGGATGAAGTATTCTATATAAGTCTGTTAAGTCTATTTATTATATCTTTAGTTCTATAGCTTCTTTATTTAGTTTTGTTTGGAAGATCTATCTGCTGATGAGAGAGTCATATTCAAGTAACCACTATTATCATGTTGTGATCTATTTGATTCTTGAAATTGAGAAAGGTTTGTTTGATTACATAGGTGCTCCAATGGTTGGGGCATGAATATTTAAGATTGTTATGTCTTATTGATGCATAATTCCCTTAAGCAGTGTGAAATGTCTTTGTTTCTTCTGATTAATTTTGGCTTAAAATCTACTTTATCTGATATGAAGATAGAACCCTCTCTTATTTTCAACATCCATGTGAGTGACATGGCATGCATTTTCTTTCAGATCTTGGTATATATTATTCCAAGACCTCCTAGCTTTGAGGGTCTAGGTTGAGAAAATCATCTGAGATCTGGAATTATTTCCTTCTTAATGTACCTGTTGCTTTATTCTGCCAGCCTTTAAAATTCTGTTCTTATTCAGTATGTTAGGCAGAATAATAATTCTGCCTATTTTTTTTTCCTAATGTGCCTTGGTGTTGGTCTGCTGCTATATTTATATTTTGGGTCCTTTATGCTTCTTGTATTTGATTTTCCATTTCATTGTTCAGGTTTTAGAAAATTTCAGATATAATTTCATTGAAAACATTGTATATTCCTTTGGTTTGTATCTTTGAGCATTCATCCATCTGGATAAATCTTAGGTTTAATTTTTCAGGTTTTCACATATTTCTTGGAATTTCTGTTCATGATCTCTTTTCTTTGTGGTCAAATTTATTTTCAGTATTATATATTTTATGTTCATTTCCCAAAATTTGTCTTCCATGTAGTCTAGTCTATTGGTGATGCTTTCCAATGAGTTTTTAATTTGGTTTATTGATTCCTTCATTATCTGACTGATTCTTCTTCAGTATATCTGACTGATTCTTCTTCAGTATATCTGTCTACTTGTTGAAGTAGTCTTCCACTTGTTATATTTTCTCTCTGATTTAATTTCTTTTGTCATCTCTTACCTCAGATCAGTTTAACCATGAATTTTCTGAATGCTTTCTCTGACATTTCTTCTACTATGGTGTCAATGGATTCTGTTGAGGTGGTCTGGGTTATTTGAGATGGCATGTTCCCTTGCTTTTTCATATTGTTTGTGTGTCTATCCATCTATCTGGATGGATCTAAAGCTGTAGAGTTTCTACCTTAAGAGTTTGTAGCATCCCTCTATGTTGTTAGTTCCTTACAGATTGGCAGGGGGTGCCCAATGATACCAACAATCTATACAAAAAATATAAAGCAGTAAACTAGGTACTTAATTCCTATTTTGAGAAATTCGTTGTTAATTTGTACAATATACAGAAATAGTACGATTAGCAAGTTCCATTAGTAAAACAAGTAATTAATCATGAATTATGTTTGACTTAAAATCAAACAATAGGTGTTGTTTATGACTTATGCCATATTAATTATTGCTCTGACATTGGTGGTAGAGGCTATGCATTATATCCATCAATTATTATTAAAAAGTGTTAAGAGTAGAGTTGTGTATGTTGAAAAAAGGAGAGATAGGAGACTAGAAAAGTGCTTGCAATTTCAATGAGTGAATAAGGCAGATGCAGTGGTAACTTAGGATGTGTGATTAATAAGAAAGGGGATGAAAAATAAAAGAATATAAAGGAGGAGAGAGAGCATGGATTTTTCCTGTCAGCAATAAAAAAGAGAAGGATACAAGAGAGACAGAGTAATGTCAAAGACTATACAAGACAAAATCAAAATATGCTAATCAAAAAATCTGATGCTCAAAACATAGAGCATGGGAAAATAACACCTTCAAAAACACAAGCCTAGATATGAGAGAGAAACAAATATGTATATATGTAGGTATCCTTGAATCAATCAGTACACATTCTAATAAAACAAAAACAAATATATAAAACCAAAAACAAAGTGAAAATAACTGCAGCATCAAAAAAGAAAAAGAAAAATTTCCATTAAAAGTTAAGAAATTAATGAGTGATTTCTACTCTGGTCAACAAAATAGTGAACATAAGTGTTCAGTCTCTGTGCCCAACTGATTTTCTTTTCATTTCTTCTTGAGGTACCAACTAAGCATGGGGAGTATGGGCTGTGGGTTGTCGAGTCCTTCCTTTTTATTGTGTTGGTAAATGAGTTGAAGGTTGGAGTTTAAGACTTCCAAATTTACATTCTAAGGAGATTTATGTGGGCAGCCTGGGCTTTGAATTGGCTTAGTTGGGCCAAAAGGTACAGCAACTTGTGGAGTGGGCCCAGCTAGCCTAGGCCTGACAGGCTAGGCAGTAAAGCACCTACCTGGGAGGGCCAGGTGGGGAAGTATCTGGCTAGGTTAGGCAGGCCTGGCCATGAAGTGTTGGGCCAAGCAGGCTGGTCTGAGGCTGGGTGGTAAAGCTCCTGGCTGGCCTGGGCCAGGCAGATCAGGGATGGGCAATGGGCCCTGCACTTGAGGGGCAAAGGTATGTGCTGGGCCAGGCTGGCCTGGTGGTGAGGTGATGGCCAGGCAGGCTGGGCTATGAGCTGGTAGTAAAGCTGCATGCCTAGTAGGTAGAGAAGTGGGCAGTGATGGGAGCTGGGGTTCAGGTGACTGGAGGCTGGGGGTCCCGTGCAGGTGCCAGGCTGAGAGTACCAGGGACCATGCTGGTGCTGAGGACCATGCTGGTACCTGGACTCAGTAGGAGCCAGCCCAAGTGAACCCCAGGAACCTAGTGGGTGCTGGACAGGGTAACTGCTGTACTAGCTTGCTGGGCTTACCAAGAGCCAAATGCCCTCACAGCCACCCTTCCAACCTCCCAACCTGATATAGCTGGCCCCATGAGCCCCTGTGAGCCACAGGAGTCACAAGGCTGGGGAAAACAGGGCACTTTCCAGACTCTCCAAATTGTGTTCCCCTGGGCGAAATGCTCCTAGTGTCTGACTTTCCACAGGTTTGCTTGGCCCAGCCAAGTCCTTGTTAGGTTCAGACAGGGCCACGTGACCTAGCCACAAACTTACAGATCTAAGTTTCCAGTTCCAGTTGGCGATGCCCTGCTGCAGGCCTAACATGGCTCCTGGATTGACTTTCTGAAGATGATTCAATTTTTTTTTTCTTTTTAAAGTCTCTATAGGGTACAAATATATCTATATCTACATTGATATATATTTTCTTTGTCCATTCATTCATTGAAGTATACTATGTTGATTCTATATTTAAGATATAATGTGTATATATATATATATATATATATATATATATATATATAATGCTGAAATGAACCCAAGAATACAAATATTTCTTCAACATAGGGATTTCAGTTCCTTTGGAATATATACCCAGTAGTGGTATTGGTAATTCTGTTTTTTTTTTTTTTTTTTAGAAACGCCCATGCTATTTTCTAAAATGGTTATACAAATTTATATTCCCACTAGGAATGTATGGCGTTTCCTTTTTTCTACATTCTTACCAACATCCTTTCTTGGACCAATGTCATGGATATTTTTTCCTGGGCTTTCTTCTAGTCATTTTACAGTTTTATGTCTTAGGTTTAAGTATTTTATCAATTTGGAATGATCTGATTATAACATCCATAGGATCAATGAATATGATAGTTTAGCTAGTATGGGTAGTTCTCTTTCATATTTTTCCATCATTATTCTCCCTTAAGTCATCTAATTATTAGACAATGAGTAAATTGAATGTTGGTATGGGGGGATATCTGACTGAAATGAATTTGGGGAGAACACCATTTCTTTTGAAGAAAGATAAAGACCAACTAATATGTAAGCTTCCTTACCTGAACTTCCAGACTTTCATTTTCTCATTGTTCTTCAGTGAAGTCACCACAATATTGTGTTGTTTGTTAAAGACAAATAATGTTTTGTTATTGTAGCTATTATTATCTAACATATGGTGTATTATAATTTTATAGACTTTTAAGTTAATGACTTCAGATTTTATTAAACAAATTGGTTACATCTATAGAACATGCCTTAAATAAATAGATTTTTAAATTTAAGGTTAGATAAGGTTCTTTCTGAATGTGTCTTGGAGAAGAGATATGTGTGTTGGAAAGAACACTGATTGAGGGCTAGGATATTTTGCTTCTGGACCTGACCATTCCTTGTTAAATACTATGAATATGTCTTTGTATTTCTCTATTTTCTCCTCATTGTATATGTAAAATAAGAATTTTAAAGTAATAACTACATTGAGAAATAATAGTAAATACCAAATATTTACTATCTACTGCATGTCAAGAACTGTATCAGTTTTATACATTTTTATTGTATAAAGGATGATCTTTGAAGAAGTGAGATTCTTAAATATCAACTTGAGGAAAATGATCTTATTTTGATAATTTTCAGGGACAAAGAAAAATATAACAAGGAACTTTTGTGAGTTGGTAAGTGTTAATATGGAATAGGACTTATTCCCATGAATTTTAGATGATGAAAGCACACAATTGCATTTCTCCTATGGAAAAAAATAGATAAATGTGCACAGGCAAAGAGGATGTAGTAGTTATTGTGGATAACCACCAAAAGTTATTCACAGATCTAAATGCTAGGAATGTTTAGAGTTAACATAATGAAACTCAACTTTGATCAGGCTGCTCTTTAAAATAAGAACACATCTCAAATATTCAAAATTTCACATCACCATGTGACTCACAGTAAATGCTCTGACCAGAGGTGAATGGGAGTTTTGATAGAGTCAAATACGTGGTGAGATTTTTATGAAGAGGAATGGCAATTTTGAGAACATGAGAAACCTTTAGTATATAATGTTCTATAATTAAGGTTTTGAAGGAAGAACCCATAGAAAACAGAGAACCTATAGAAAATAGGTCCTTATATAGAGACATGAGAAAATATGAACTTTCCTGCAAACTAGCCTCTCCTCTTGACTTTCTTAAAGAAGTTAAAGGGCTAATTGTTCAAGAACATGTCTAAATCACGGATTGCCTAATCTTTTATTTTGCCTCTCAACATCCACTATTTATAACCAATTTTACCCTAGTAAAAATTGTTTTAGTTGGAAGAATACTTGAATGAGTTTTGATGAGTTTTAAGAAGCTTAAATGTATTAATTATATAAATATATATCCCTTAGAAGATAAAAATAATTAAATTATCAAAGCACAACATATTCATTTAAACTTTCATCTGAGAAAACTGTTTACCAAATATGTATATCTGTGAACCTTATGATATGCTTAGATTTCTGCATTAACTTTCATAAATATGAAACTGTCCTGGATGGTAATTCATGTACAACTAAGTTTGGGGAACCATCAATATATTATTATTTTCAGATAGCATCCAAAGTGTATTTTCATAAATATGTTTCATTTCAGCAAGACTGATAATGTGTACATCACTTAAAAAATTAAATGTAGGCATGTACAGTCATCATCTTCAGATTTATAATTACCTAAATATGTAACCAGGTGATGGAAAACAATCATATAAGATCAAAATTCATGAAAATTTAAAATGGTGATTAGAAGACAGATTAATCATTCTCATTCTAAACATTTTAGGAAAACAGTATTCCTTAGTAATACGGAAAAAAAAGTCAGTAAAAATGACAGAATATTGTAACAATTGAAAAAATTAAACTGATAGGATGGTTATGATGCCTTTTTATATGAAGTTTGACTATGGATTAGTAATTTTTATGTGGTTTTAAGGTGTAATTTGTGTTTATATATATGAGCCAAGTTTCAATTGTGAAATTCCAAAGAAGCAATGGTTTGAATAATAAGAGTGGGATAGTAGAGAAGATTTGGAAGCTTTTTTCTGTCTTCTAGATTATAAGTTTAAATAAATATATACTATTAATGACATAATAAAACAAAGATAGCAAACTTTGTTTATTATATAATCTGTATTAGGGTTTGAGAGAGAGAGAGAGAGAGAGAGAGAGAGAGAGAGAGAGAGAGAGAGAGAGAGATAGCACCAAAAGAAAGGAATGATGGAAGGAGGGAGAAAGGGAGAGAGGGGACAGAGTGTGGGAGAAAAGGAAGGATGTAGGGATATATGAGAGGCAATTTGTTAGAGGAATGGGATCAAATACTTATGGAGGCTGAGAATTTTCCTGGTAGGTTTTCTGCAACCTGGAGACCCAAGTAAACTGGTAATATGGCTGCCCAAGTGCAAAGGCCTGAAAAGCAGGAAAATTAATGGTGTAACTCTGAATCAGAGGCCAAAGTGCTAAGATTTTGGGTGTGCATGTGTGTGTGTGTGGGGGGGGTACTGGTGTAAATTCCAGAGTTCAAAGGCCAGAGCATCTGGAGTTTTGATGCTCAAGGTCAGAAGAAGGCTGTTGCAACTCCAGGTCCAGGATGGGGCAGAGAGAAACAGAACAAATTCATCATTTTTCTGTTTTTTGTTTCAACAGGACACCAGTCAGTTGCTTAGTACTTGATATATTGAGGGCAGATAGTCCCCATTTAGTCCATGAAATCACATCCTAATCTCCAGAAACACCCTCACAGACATACTTAGAAATAAGGCTTTACCAAATATCTAGGCATTCCTTAATCAGGTCAAATTGATGCCTAAGAGTAACCAGCACATAAACTTTGTTATTTCTTTATAACTACCAATATAACTTTAGTTTGTAAAAACAATAATGCCATTAAATGCCAATAATAAAATAGTCTTTCAAAAATCAAAATGGATATTACTTAATTACTGTGAGAAATAAGAAGTCCAGTGGTCCATTTTCAGAATCTAGTATTTAACCTCAAATGTAAAATTAGGATTTAAGAGAGACAGCCTGCAGCCTATCTATCTAAATTCCTGGATCCAGTCTCCAGAGAATGGCCCAAATGTATCCAATTGTGGCCATTTTGAGCTCCTCAACCTGCATCCAATAGTAGTTATTTTAACTATGGCCCTTCCCTTTGCCCTCAGCAATTTTGAAATTAGTCAATGGCATAGACTGCAGCACTAAACTCCTTCTATCAAAGCAAGGGGCATTACTTTGATAAAAACAGGAGAACTGCCCACTCAAGTGTGCTTGCTTGCCAGACTTTGTTCTGTAGTACACCTTTCTGGAAAAGGAAATTTGGCCATGCCAAGCTACATCTGAGCACTTATCTAATTCTTCCTGACACTCCAGTATTTGTAACAATTACATTAACCATGTTTATTACCATTATTTTCAGGAATATTTATTTTGATTGAGCAAAGTCTATTTTCTTTAGATTTAATACCAATTTATTTAAATTTTTGCAACAAAATAATCAGTACTATGGTGATTAAAACAAATTTGTATTTGAATAAACAAGAAGATCTTTAAAATAGGAAAGGTAGCAGAATACAACAGTTACTAATATGGCATTATGTAAAAATGTGGATGTGTAACTTATGTTATTCTGCAATCTGTATTTGTGGTAAAAATGGGAGTTCATAACCCACTTGAATCAAATGTATGAAATATGTCAAGAGCTTTGTAATGTTTTGAACAACCAATAAAAAAAAATAAAATAAAAGATATAGACCAAGTTGTTTGTTCCCAGGTCAGTGCCCTCATTCAGGCAAGCTGTATCCAGCCATTGAATGCTTATTTAGCATTCTTAATTCTTATAGAGAAGGCTGAAAACATATCTTGGATTCTTTGATAATACATAGATATCTGGAAAGGTTGACCTTCATGACTTGATTTCATTCTTTTTGCTGTCATCTCTTAGATGCTTAAGGAAGACAGATAATTTGCATACCTGCAAATATCAGATTAACCAAGCTAAAAAATCTCTGGTTATTTGTAGTCATGTGTTGTTTCAAGTTAAGGCAGATTTAGGGAATAATAACTGAATCTCTCTGAAAATATTCTGTCTTATTTTTATTTGTAAATTTGTGTATGTATCTGTTTATCATCTTTGCCCCAGAGTTACTGAAAACATTCTTTACTAAATAGCCAAATATTTTCTCACTTTCAGCCAGGAATAGAGTTCATCTCAAGTAATGCAATCATGAATTGTTGACCTGGTTTATTATTCCCAGGCAGATATCTGAGTGCAAAAACTCTGCCAATTATCACCTCTAAAACACAGATTTATTTCTTTTAAATGTCATTTTCCTGAGATGATCCTATATATAATTAGATTAAGACTCAAAGTCAGTAATTTCTTACTTAGAAAGTAAACATCTAACAAATATAAATGTTTTCCCCAAGACAAGTTACTAGGAAAACCACACTGTTATGGTACAGCAACTGAAGTCTTGCTAGGTAACATAAGCATGGCATTGCTTGGCTAAAATAATCAATCAAACTCCTCTCCAGTAAGTGAATAAATAACTATCCTTTTAGTTCCCTAATTACACTGGTGAATGCATTTGAACACTGAAGTTGCTACTAGATTTGAAAATATTCATTTACAAGATTTTTTCCTTTACAAAGTCATGTGAATATCATGTTCATTCCACAGTGTGTCCATTGATGGTTTTTATATTATTTTATATTATATTTCTCACTTTCAGCCAGGAATAGAGTAGGGTTGGCCACATAAGAAATACAAAATATTGGCCAGGCACAGTGACGCATATTTGTAGTCCCAGTGGCTTGGGAGGCTGAGACAGGAGGATCATGAGTTCAAAGCCAGCCCAAGCAAAAGTGAAGCACTAAATAGCTCAGGGAGACCTTGTCTCTAATAAAATACAAAATAGGTCTGAGGATGTGACTTAGTAGGCAAGTGCCCCAGAGTTCAATCCCTGGTAGCCCCCACCCAAAATGAAATACAAAATATTTTAAATGGATTCATAGAAAATAAATAAATCTATAGTTACAACAACCCTTGTCATGAGTTTGTATTATATGATGTAGATTAGGAAACTGATCTTGAAGGTTGTAAATATTTAGGCAATAATAATATACTTGTAAAAGCCTAGCTGAGCTCATACTTGTCTGATGTTTACCAAAATATCTTTGCTACCCAGAGCCATATGGTAAAAGCTGTATCTATCTCATTTTTCTGACCCAATATTTCCACCAAAAAAAAACATGTAAAACTTTGGATGATAAAATCACGTTCAGGAAGAATAAAAGACATTTTCTTCAATTTGAGGTTAACAATATTGTCATGGAAACTCCGAGCATTACTTTTCACTTTTCAACTATGTCTTATTTAGCCCTGAATTTGTCTAGCTTTGTCCAGACAATTCCTTAAAATATTCAAGTTGTTGCTTCTTTAAAGTTAAGTTGTCCTGTGGAGTCAGTGTAATATTAATAGCTTTGGCTTTTATTTGAATTTTCAGAGTAAATTTTCCTTCGAATTTTAGTGAGTGGTATTTGCCCCAAAATGCATTCTTGGTTTTTCTTAAAAACAGGAATTAAAATGTTAAATTTATACAACTAGTTGATGAGGCCTTTGGAAGGACCAAAATACATTAAAAACTAAATTACATAAACTAAATACATGTGTTTTTTTTTTTAGACCTGTCAATTATCTCCTTTTTAGGAATGGAGAAGGAAATAACAGATTAGAAAAACAAGGAAGGGAGTTAAGATAATGTTCTCTTTAAGGTCCCTATGAGCATTGCCATGATTGTCTGCTGAAACCCAGCATATAAATGGTACTCAATGTTATTTCAGCCATAGGCATCCTGTAAGCAGAGTCTTTCAGAGATGCTGATATAAGCTAAATAAATTAATTCATGTGATTTTCATGAAATTCTCCCCTAACTGCAAGTTATTTCTAACTCATAATCTGTCTCTGCTTCACCCTAAGGGAACCTCTGTGTCTTTGGTCCTGGTTTTGATGGTTCACTTAAAAATAGAGGGCAGATTTACACATTCAAAGACTTCATTAAAGTTTCAGGTGGAACAAGATGTAAATCAGGTCTGCTATTTTCATATCAACTTTTGTTTGAAATTTAAAAAAGTAGCTCCCTTAAATGGATATCTGATTCTTTTGAAAGAACTATTTTTAGTAGGTAGTCCACATTAAACCTCTAAATAGTGTGGAAGCAAGTTTATTTGACATTTTATTTAACATTTCAGTCCCTCTTCTAGGAATCTATGATATGAAGATCAGTGGTCATGTTGCTGATATTATCATCAGAATCTTATGATTACTATTTTATTACCTAATAAAATTTACCCTTTCTAATAATATTGATCTAATGTGATTGATAGAACCTTAAGTTGTTACCTCAGACTTGATATATAAAGTGATAAAATTGTGAGATTTTTGCATTAGCAAATGGTTTCTTTTGGGGGATGATTTTAGTGTGGGTTATTATCTTTTATTTAAAATGGATAAATGCATAATGGAATACTTTTCTCTGGTAGCTACTGAGAGTCCCACATTATGTTTCTTAAATACTCAGAAATCAAAATTCCCTGTACATCTCTACTTGCACGGAAGAATAAGTCATGTACACACACTAGTGATAATTAACATTAATTGAAATCTTATTATGTGTCAGACACTTTAGTGATTGCACACATTATCTCATTTAATTTTCATTTCAACTCTGGGAAGTTTGTATTATTGTCACCTTTTTATAGATGAAAATCTTAGCTCAGAACTTTTATAGTATGACTACAAGCTCGTGTAGCCATAGCATCACAACTGAAAACAGCACATCCAAATAGGGAAACTTTGGATAAGTTTATTTACACAGGGACTATTTGAAAAGGTATACAATAGTGATTGCAGAACATGAAACAAGTACTCCACAAGCCATCATGTCCTTTAGAAGCTCCCAAAGGCTCAAATATACTGGAATACATTCTGAGTTTTTGTCTCAGTAGTATCCCTAATTTTTTTTCTATTATGAGCTATTCTTTTTTCATAGCTTTCTGTCAATAAATGGAGGGAGTTGAAAGACATGGTCTGAAATATCAGTCCTTTCTTTTTCTAATCTCTTCTGATTCTCTTTTTTATAACAAAATTATCTAAAATGTTGGTCCCTTTTTTTGTAACATCTGAAATATTATATTTAAAGAGCAGATTCTTGGCATAGACAAAGTGTTCTGTTGTTCAATGACCAGATGGATCCATCTATACTTGTGGGCAACTGAACTCTACAGAAGTTATTGACTGTCCTGTTTGTGTATATTTGCAAAGCTCCAATAAGAAATGTATTGTTTTGTGGGTCCTATAACAAAAACCACTGAAGCTAACTATCCATACTCTTGACTTTTAAATGAAAAACAAATATTTGGTTTGTCACATATATCACAGTTATAAAAAACAAATTGGCTGCTTTATAGATGCAACACTTTCACTTTTGATAAGGAATCATCTCCACAATATCACATTGGTGAGAAATGTTATGATTTCAAATGCTAGGCATATTTAGAAGGCAAAATGAAAGGTGATTCTCTGAATTAGATTTGAATTTTACTTGAGAGAGGTCATGCATTTTTTTCATGTTTTGTTTTAAGTCTTGCTATTCTGTCTTACCTTGCTCTTTAAAATGTTATCTTTGAAATTATTTAAAAACAAAAATGGGAGCAAAATTCATTGTGAAGAAATTTAACAATGTCTTTCATTTGTAAGATACTATTTTATATTTCAGAAACCAAATACAGGTTAATACATTGGTTTTTCATTTGGAGCAAAATGCATAGTATTATTCTATTTATTTTTCTCTATTTTCTTCTTTACTCTTCTACCTTTCATGAATAATTAGCATTTTGTCACAAAGGAAACAGTGAAGGGACAAAGAAAAGCAACAATGAACCCCAAAAGAAAAAAATATATATATATAGATAAATGACCCAGTACACAATTGTAATCAATGTTACAATAAATATATGGCTGAGGGTTGCAAAAATATTTCAACTATCTGCTGATTACATTTAGCATCAAAAATAGAAATGATTGAATTTAGATTTGGTACACACTGCTGAAAATATACACAAGAAGGATTTCCCTCTCAGTCAAAATTATATGCTATGTTTATAAAGACTATAATTTTTATCAGTGATCTGAAGACAAGGGCAATTTTTGTCATTTATAAATTATATCTATTAACTTGAAGGTAAGGTAACTGTTAAGTGCACACTCTTAGAGAGCAAGCTAAGTGGTAAATTTGCTCCTTTCTTTGAGGTTATTATTATTTCTTTGAGCTAACTTGCCATTATAAAAGAGCTCTTTACAATTCCAAAAGTCAGAAAGAAAGAACTGAAAGTTCTCTTCTATCAAAATAAATGCATGTCTTTTCAGGAAAGTATTTTGAATTTCTTTGAAATATTGCCAGAGTAGGAAAAAGGCAATTGTTTTCATCTAAGTGACATATATGATTATGATTCCCAGCTGCTATTTGCTCATAGGTGACATTTGAATGTACATGTTCAACTTGGCAAATATAAAAGAGCTTACTGTGAACCCAGGATAGATTAATATGTTATTTTTTGTATTAGGGTAGGTGTGATTTTTAGTAAACTTTTAGCTTAAGTAACTGCAAAGAATAAATACTTTTAATCTGTCATTTTACTTTAGATTTAGTGAATAAGGCAACACTTGAGACAAACCAATTGAATATTTGCCAGAAAAATTTGGATGACTTCAAGTTCTAAAAGGATTCTTAGTGAAAATGAGTTGCTCTTTTAGGCAGAGAAGCCAAAAATGTTGGTAGAATTTTTGTTGCATTCTTGTGTGGTTTGTTAGGTAAAAGACCTCTTTGTAATAAATATCTAGTCTACAATGGCTTCTTTCTCTCTCTCTCTCTCTCTCTCTCTCTCTCTCTCTCTCTCTCTCTCTCTCCCTCCCTCTCTCTCCCTCTCCCTGTCCCTCTCTCTTTCTTTCTCTTCCTTCCATCCTTTCTTTCTTTTTTTCTTTCTTTCATTTTTCTTTCTTTCTCTTTCTCCCTCACCCCTTTTTTTCTTTGAGGTTTTAATTTCCCAATCTGGAATAACATCTTAAATTTGAGAAAACAAACTATAGTCATTGTATCTCCACATAAATGCTTATAAAATCAAAGTCTGATGTTATCTGGGAGTGATATTATTGTGGCTCATTAATCTTTCCTTTTTAGTCAATATAAGTGGCTGAATTAATCTTATATTGGAAAGCACAGAAATCATAATAATAGGGATAATGATACCAGCTCAGTCTGGAGTTAAAGAATGTTGGAGTTCTTAGTCTGGAATGGCTAGAGAAGACCAGTCAACACTATATCAGTTTTAGGATCTAGAAAGATTGATGGTAGCCAGAAGATGCTTACTGTTAGAGCCAGGAAGAGAAACACTATGTGATGGTTGCTAAAGAAGAAATAAGCAGAAAACAGCGTTGAATACATGTGAAGCAAAGTTTGCCTGTGGCACCCTGGCATATCATCCTATGGAGGACAGCAATTGAAAACATACTGATCACATAAAATAAAGAATATGCTACTGTTTGTGTTGCAGTCAATCAGTGTAAAACATAAAGTAAATGGTAAGGCTTATATTTAAAGAACTGAGAACCACTAGTTGGGCATAATATTGGAACTCCCAATGTAAGGGAATGTCACCTTCTATTTCAATTAGGAATAAATAAAAGGAGAATTATTAAAAAAAAGATTAGCTCTGGACATACCTTGGTTTGGGATGAATTTTACAAAACTCTGATAAGAAGAAACTTTGAGGTGTATCAGGTAGTTCTCTAATATAAATAATTGTTCATAATAGCATTGAAGACAGGATATGCAGGTAGAAACTGAAGATGAATGACTCATGTAGGATGGCCTTTAACCCGAGGAAGGAGTCCATGTGATTTCAGAACTTATGTATATGTTACCCATTATTTTAATGTGTATTTTTTAGTTGTGTGTGAACACAGTACCTTTATTTTATTCTTATGTAGTGCTAAGGATTGAACCCAGTGCCTCATGAGTGCCAGGCAAGCTCTCTAGCACTGAGCCAAGGCCCCAGCCCTCCACTATCCCTCCCATGCTCCCACTCCCTATCCTACTATGAATTAGCATCCTTATATCAAAAACTAACATTTGGCATTTGGATTTTTGGAATTGGCTAACTTCACTTAGCATTATCTTCTCTAATTCCATCCATTTACCTGCAAATGCCATGATTTTATTCTCTTTTATTGCTGAGTAATATTCCATTGTGTGTGTGTGTGTGTGTGCGTGTGTATAAATAAACACATTCATACATACATACATACCACATTTTGTTTTATCCATTCATGTATTGAAGGGCATCTACGTTGGTTCCACAGTTTAGCTGTTGTGAATTGTGCTGCTATAAAACTTCATGTGGCTGTGTCCCTGTAGTATGCTGTTTTTAGATCTTTTGGGTATAGACCGAGGAGAGGGATAGCTGGGTCAAATGGTGGTTCCATTTCCAGATTTCCAGGGAATCTCCACAATAATTTCCATATTGTCTGCACCAATCTGCAGTCCCACCAGCAGGGTATGAGTGTACCTTTTCCCTACATCCTTGCCAACACTTACTGTTGTTTGTCTTCATAATGGCTGCCATTCTGACTGGAGTGAGATGAAAGCAGAAAAAGATAGGAAATAATTAAAATCAGAGATGAAATCAAAAAAATTGAAAAAATTGACAGAACAAAAACTTGGTTCTTTGAAAAAATAAATACAATTGACAGATCCTTAGCCATGCTAATGAACAGAAAGAGAAAGTAAACTCAAATGACTAACATACGTGATGAAAAAGGAAATATCACAACAGACACTACAGAAATACAGAAGATAATTATAAATTATTTTGAAAACTTGTACTCCAATAAAATGGAAAATATCAAAGGCATTGACAAATTTCTAGAGTCATATGATTTACCCAAATTGAATCGGGATGATAAACACTATTTAAACAGATCAATTTCAAGTGACGAGATAGCAGACACCATCAAAAGTCTACCAATGGAGAAAAGCCCAGGACCAGAGGGATACACAGTCAAGTTGTACAAGACCTTTAACGAAGAATTAATGTCAATACTCACAATTTTTTTCAGAAGATACAAAAAGAGGCAGCACTTCCAAACTCATTCTATGAGGCCAATATCACCCTGATTCCAAAACCAGGCAAAGACACATTTAAAAAAAAGGAAAATTTCAGACCAATATCTCTAATGAACACAGATGCCAAAATTCTCAATAAAATTCTGGCAAATCGAGTACCAAAACATATAAAAAAGATCATATGCCATGATCAAGTAGGATTCATCCAAGTGATGCAAGGTTGGTTCAACATACAGAAATCAATAAATGTAATTCATCACATCAATAGACTTAAAGAAAAGAAACATATGATCATGTCAATAGACATATACAAAGCATTTGACCAAATATAGCACCCCTTTATGTTCAAAACATAGAAAAGCTAGGGATAACAGGAACATATCTCAACATCATAAAGACTATCTATGCTAAGCCTCAGGCCAACATCATTCTAAATGGAGAAAAATTGAAGGCATTCCCTCTAAAAACTGGAACCAACTCCTTATATACCAGTTTTTACAGGGGAATTTAAGAATGGGTATTCTGGTACTTAATTTGAACAAAGAAGAAGGCATATGTTCAGAAGAAAGATAATCAGAACCTTGGCTAAAACAGTGATCATTTCAGTAAATTTAGATAACTAGCACTGATTTAGCTTTAAATCATATTGCAGGGACAAATGAATCATGAATAGAACCTATTCAAGTGAAAGAGATTGTAGACTATATTTCTACAATGGAGAAGAATTCCTTAAGGAGTTAAGGGTCATAAAAATATTCATAGCTGGGCATGCGGGCACATGCCTGTAATTCCAATGGCTCAGGGAGGCTGAGGTAGGAGGTCTATGAGTTCAAACCAGGCTGAGGCAGGAGGATCACAAGTTCAAAGCTAGCCTCAGCAACAGTGAGGCACTAAGCAATTCAGTGAAACCCTATCTCTAAATAAAATGCAAAATAGGGCTGGAGATGTGGCTCAGTGGTTGAGTGCCCCTGACTTCAGTCCCTGGTACCCCCCCAAAAATCATAGATGAATAAAAATTTTAGAGAATTTTTTGTTAGTAGTCCTAAACAAAGCAAATAACTGAGGGAATTTGTCTAAACAGAAAGGAAATAAGAAAAAAATGCTCTGAACTTTAGAATTCAGAAAGAACACTGGAATGGGTAACAATAAGGCTTGGTATAATAGACTACCATTCTTATTAATTTTTTAAAAATATATTTGATAGTCAAAACAAAAGTTATGACATCACTTGATATGATATATAGTGTATGTACAGGGAATAATTAACATAATTATATTTTCAAAACATAGGGGTAAAGAGACATCAACGGAAGTAAGTACTTACCTTGAATAGGTAAAACAGTGATACCAGTAAAATGTGACAAATTATGTATACATATTAAGTAAAGCAATCATGAAGCAAACTATACAGAGCAGTGCACTCAAAAACACTAAAATATGGACTGGAAATATAGCTCAGTTGTTAGAGTGCACAGGGGCCTGAGTTCAATTCCCAGCACCAGAAAAACAAACAAACAAAAAAAAACAGACAAAAAAAACCTCAAGACACTAAAATAAACACAGAAATTTCCAACAAAATTTAGGTTAAAAAAAGGCTAGAAGGTAGAAACAGTTGAAAAGAACCAGAGAAAACAAATATAAAAAATTTATCACTGTTTTAGTCAGCTTTTTCACTGCTGTGACTAAAAGACCCAATCTGAACAACTGTAGAGGAGGAAAAGTTTAAGGGCTCATGGTTTCAGAGGTCTGAGTCCATATATATAGCCTGCTCCATTATGGAAGAAGAGTATGGCAGAGGGAAACAGCTCACATGATGATCAAAAAGCAGAGAGAGAAAGAGACTCCACTCTCCAGATGCAAAATATATACCCTATAGCCACGCCCCAATGGACCACTTTCTCTAGCCACATCCCATCTGCCTCCAGCCATCACCCAGTTAATCCCATCAGGGATCAACTCACTGATTGGGTTAAGACTATGATCAAATCAGATATCCTCTTAACCTTCTTGCATTGTCTTATGCATGAGCTTTTAGGGGATACTTCACATCCAAACCATAACACAGACTTAAGCTATAACACAAGAATATTTACTTTAAATGTAAATGGTCTAGGAAAAATAGTTACTGTATACATATTAGTACAGTAGATAATTTTAAATAATCCATATTTAGGTGACTTCATCTAAATATTACAGGCATGCACTATATTTAGATGGTTTCATATAAATATTCTCTTGGGTTAGTTGAAGTGAAATGATAGAAGAATATATGCTTGCAAATGTAAATTAACAGAAAACTGGAGCGACTAAATTAATATCAGATAAAATGGACTTTAGAGCAAAGAAAATTACCAGAGACAGATGATAATATATTAGAAATCCAAGAAGAAACACCAACCTATATATGTAGCACCAAATAAAACAGCTGCAAAATATGTAAAGCAAAAGCTAATAGACTTAGGAGTAATATCCCCAATTATAGTTGGAGATAGCAATAACCTCTTTCTACAACTGATAAAACAACTAGACAGAAAATCATCAAGGATACAGAAGAACTTAACAACATCATTAACCAACAGGCTCTATTTGATATTTAGCAAATACTCAGCAGGTACAGATTACATAATCTTTTTTATGTTCCCATGGAATATATATCAAGATAAACTCTCCTGAGCCATAAAGAAAACATTAAGCATATTTTAGAAGTTTAAGTCATACATGATATATTTCTCTGAAAAAATAGTCAATCATGGTATCAACCAGAGAAACATAACAGGTAAATCCGCAAACATTATGAAACTAGCAAGGGATTTTTAAATATTCCATGGGTTGAATATGAAGTCTCTAGATAAATTTTAAAGATACATGGAAATGAGCGAAAAATTCAAAATTACAAATTTTGTGAGGTTCAGCTAAAGCCATGCTGAAGGGAAACTTATGATACCAAACATATATATTATAAAAGAGATAAAGTCTCAAATCAAAATCTAAAGTCCTACATCAAGAAATTAGCAACAATACACTCAAAATAAGTGGAAGGAAATAAAAAATAAGAGCAGAAACCAATACAGATTAAAATTAAAAGAAACTAATGAAATAAAAATTTAAAAATGAATAATCAATAATGCTGAAAAATCTCTAATAAGGCTGACAAAGAATTAAAAAAATTGGGGGGCTGGAGCTGTAGCTCAGTGGTAGAGCACCTCCCTTGCACTTGTGAGGCACTGGGTTTGATCCTCAGCACCACATAAAAATAAATAAAGATATTGTGTCCATACAACTAAAAAATATTTAAAAAAAACAAATTTATCAACATCAGATGTAAGTCTAGATCCTGAAAACAATAGTATGATAAGGGAATGCTGTGAAAATTCTCCACATATAAATTTGACAATTTAGATGAATTACAGTGATTTGGGAAACAATATTGAGAAGAATAAAGTGTGATGAACCACAATACCTGATTTGAAGGCTTATGATGCAGTAACATTAAGCAAGACTGTGATACAGGATAGGGATATAAATCAGTGGTAGAGCATTTGTCTAGCTTGCCTGAGGCCCTGATTTTGAACCCCAACACTGAAAAAAAGCCTATGTGGTATTGTTTCATAGATAGAATGAATATATTTTTAAAATTATAGAAGATCATTAGAGTACAGGAAGGAGAATGGGGAGGGTGAACAGGGGGAGAAGGGGAAGTACTGAGGACTGAAGTGGAGAAAACTATATTCCATGTTTGTATGAATATGTCAAAATGAACCCCAATAGTATGTATAACTATAATGCACACAAGTAGAGACAACTGATTTTGGGGAAATATGTGAAAGAATTTCAATGGGATAAAGATATATTTTTCAACAAATGGTGCTAGAGCAAATGGATATCCATATGGTGGTAGTGGTGGAAATCTTGTCCTTTATTAAACAATTAATTCAAATTAAATCACATATTTAAATGTAAAGTATAAAGCTATGAAAACTCCATAAAATATAGGAGAAAAGCTTTGGGTTCTAGTGCTTACTGAAGAGTTCTTAGACATATCACTGAAAACATGATTTCATAAAGATTTTAATGATAAATCACACTTTATGAAAAGCAAATCAATTCCATGAAGATACTCTTATGAGGAAGATTATTATAGACATGGAGAAAATGGGCTCACAGTTGGGGATGTAGTTGGGGATATAGTGCTCAATGGTAGAGCACTTGCCTTGTATGTGTGAGTCACTGGGTTTAGTCCCAAGCTCCACAAAAATAAATGAGCAAATCACAATATGATAAAGGACTCATAATTAGAATATATGAGAAACTCTAAAAAATTGTCGAGAAAAACGATCCAATTAAAATGGGCAATAGATGTGAAGAAATATTTCATTAGAATGGATATAATCATGGTAAATAAACATGTGAAAAGATATTCAGCATCACGTTCAGGGAAATGCATATTAAGACCTCAACAAAATATCACTACACACATATCCAAAGAGCTAAATACATTTAAGGAGAAAATAATAGTGACAGAGCCAAATGCTGGCAGGGAATTCAGAGAAATTAGATCTCTCAAAGATTTCTAGAGGGCATGTAAAATGGTGCAGCCTCTTTGGAAAACATTTGGCAGTTTTTCAAAAAATTAAATATGCAAATGTCATATGACCCAGCAGTTGCACTCTTGAGAGTTTATCCCAGAGAAACAAAAACATGTGCCTACACAAAACAAAGTACATGTTTTACCATAGCAGCTTTAGTTATAATAGCCAAAAAATAAAACCAACCAAAATGTGCTATAGCAGGTAAATGGTTAAATAAAATGTATTTGTATATTGTGCAGTACTAGTAATCAACAAAAAGAAACAAAGTATTCATAAATATAACTTGGATGGATCCTAGGGTATTATGCTGAAAGGAAAAAAAAAGGCAATCCTGTTACATACTCAATTATTTCACTTATAAAACATCCTGGGAATGTCAAAATTATGACCACTTTAATGGTTTCCAGGAATTAAGAGAAAGTGGGAAAGGAGGAGTATGTGTGGCTACCCCCCTCTCTAAAGGGATAGTGTCTAGGTGATTTTTGTGATAATGGAAAAGTTTCAAATTTTTTAACATGGTGTCATTTTTAATATCTTTATTTTGTTTATTTTTTCTATGTGGTGCTAGGGATTGAACCAGGGCTTCATGTGTGCTTGGCAAGAGCTCTACCACTGAGCACCAGCCCCAGCCCCAGCCCCAGCCCAAGTTTTACATTTTGATTATAGTGGAAGCACACAAATCTGATCATAGAATAAAATGACAGTGAAGCATGCATATACATTATGTTAATGTTCATTTCCTGAATTTGGAATTGTATGGTATTTAGCTAAAATATAATTATTAGGAGAAATGAAGTAACAGGTATATAGAACTCTCTGAGTGCTCTTTAAGACTTGTCATGAAGCCAGGCATGGTGGTAATGCCTCTAATACTAGTGACTCCAGAGACTGAGGCAAGAGGATTGCAAGTTTGAAGCCAACCTTAGCAACTTATCAAGACCCTATCTCAATTTTTTTTCTAAACCAAGGTAAGGGCTGGGTATTTAGCTCAGTGGTAGAGTGCCTCTGGATTCACTTCCCAGTATCAAAAAATAAATAAAAATAATTTTGAGTGATTCCAGTTACTTGGGAGGTTGAGTCACAAGGATCACAAGATTGAGGCCAGCCTCAGAAACATAGTGAGGCCCTAAGAAACTTAGCAAGATTCTGTATCAAAATAAAAAATAAATAAATAAAAATAGCTGGAAACACAGCTCTGTGGTAAAGAACTCCTGGGTGCAATTTTCAATACAAAAAAAATCTAGTGAATATTAAAAATTTCAGTGATAATGGTTTATAAATAATTTTTAAGTATTGCAGAATTCTATTTGCTAAAATTTTTAAAAGAATCTTTTTATTTATAATCTTGAGGGATATTAGCGTATAGATTTATTTTTGTTCTTCTTTAACTTTCATTCTTTTTTTGTCTTTTTCGAGTTTGAGATATTAAGTTAATGTTGATATGATTAAAAAATTGGAGAAATTCTTCTTCCTTTTCATTTTCTTAGAGAGCATAAAATTCAGATTAATACTTTAGACATTTTCTAGAATTACCCAATAAAATCATCTGAGTTGTAGATTACTTTTTCTGCAGAGTTTTAATTAGTCTTTGACTTCTTTAATATCCACAAGTACCTCATGTTGCCTTATTCATCTTGGTTGAATTTTGGTAGCTTCTGGTTCTCAAGGAATCAT
Source organism: Urocitellus parryii (assembly GCF_045843805.1). Lineage (NCBI taxonomy): Eukaryota > Metazoa > Chordata > Mammalia > Rodentia > Sciuridae > Urocitellus > Urocitellus parryii. The sequence continues at coordinate 1,120,207 of NW_027554113.1, read as the reverse complement.
TCTATTTCTTTTAAGTGGTGGAATGTATAAGTGTAATGTTGCTCATAATATTCAGTTGTTATTCTTTTAAGGTTTTAAGAACTATTATGAGCATTCTTGTTTTATTCCTATTGCTGATGATTTGTCTCCTCTTTTTAAATCTTTTTTTCCTACCATGAAAGGTTTATCAGTTTTATTGATTTTGTTGAAGACTCATTTTTTGTTGCATCAGTTTTCTCTATGGTTTTGGGGATATTAATATCATTTATTTCTGCATTTCTCTTTATTTTTTTAATTTTTTCCTTCCTTTTTTTTTTCTTTGGATATATGTTGCTTTCCTTTTTTAGCTTCTTTAGAAGACAATAGGAAAGAAGTGGAGTGTGGAAGGATGGCTGTGACCATGAAAGGCTAGCACAAGAGATTCTTGTGGTGGAAATCTTTTGTATCATGACTCTTGATGTTAGTCATATGAAATCCATATGTTATGAAATTTCTTTGAAGAATACACATAAACATATACATACATACAAGTGACTAGAATGCATATAAAACTGAAAATCTGAATAAGATTGTTTTGCTGTCAGTTTCCTCTTTATGATATTGTTTTATAATTATATAACATGTTACCATTGTAGGAAATTGAATGAAATTATAAAAATATTTTTCTATTCTTTCTTACAGCTTGATGTGAACCTGTGATCATTCAAAAGAGAGTTCTCAAGAAATGAAGGGTGAAATTTGGATTTGGTCATCCAAGAAGATGAAATTATTTATTTATTTATTTTAGAGGGGGGGAGAGATATAATTTTTTTAATATTCATTTTTTAGTTTTCGGCAGACACAACATCTTTATTTTTATGTGGTGCTGAGGATGGACCCCAGCACCCTGCGCATGTGAGGCGAGTATGCTACCACTTGAGCCACATCCCCAGCCCAGAAATGATTTATCTCCAGTATTTCTATGGGCATATGAACTCTAAAGCACATTCTACAGGATGAAAAATGTGATTCTGGATGGCAAATAAACATGTAAGAATAAATGAACTCTAAAAATGCAAAAATAGAATTAAATATGGAAAGTGAATGTTTAAAGCAACAATAATATTCATGATAAAATTATTTAAAATAATATTATTAAAACTAATAACTAGCATATGTGGAAGTGAAAAATAATTAACAACAGCAAAAAATATAGAGAAATAATGGAAAATGGGAAGAGAACATAATAGGATTGTAGACTACATATTAAAAACTGGCTAAAAGACAAAAATGGTCATATTGAGGAAAAACAGCTCAATGTTGTTTAGAATAAATGTCTTTTAATAATAAGGAGAAAGATAGGTTGCAAGATGCATACTAACTAATCAAAAGAATATTGTTGTGACTATATTAATATTAGCAAAGGGAGATTTTCAGCCATAAATATTATAAGAGACAAAAATATTTTAACAATAAAATGGACCTAATTAATATGAATATATAGAAATAAAAAAATTAGATATATCTAATAATGCATTTTCAAAATGAGTAAAATAAAATTAACAACTAAATGGGGACCTAGACAAATCAACAATCATGTTGGACATTTTAATTAATCTCAATAATAGATAAAACATGCATATAAATATGACAGGATACTTCAGTTCTAATGAGGTTTAAGAAAGGGTATATGGGGGGATGTGAATATTAAAACTGGGTAAAAAATAATTACATCTGATCATCCCTTCCAGAGAACCAGTGTACTTAGGCACTGTGCTACTTAAAGTGTGCAAAATCATCTAGAATGCTAGATAGCCTATGATGAATTTTGTATGTTTTCAGGAAAACTAAATTCTAAAATTAAAAAAGTCTTGCCTGAAAAGCTTCCTTTAGCTACATTCACATATTGTTTGATTCTTCAACCTACTTTAACTTGCATCCTAAATTTACCACATGCGTGAAACTGTTCACATTCAGGTCACTGTGTCCTCATGTTCTTAAAATTATACTTCTTAGTTGTCTTCTCACTGTATCTCCCAACCATATTTGACACAGTTGAAAATTTCCTTTTTGTGTTAAACTCCCTTAACTTCCATAATGCCACATTGTATTTGTTCTCTTTCTTGCTCTCTGGACACCAGTTCCCAATATCCTGATAGCTTCTTTCTTTTCCATCCAACCATTAATTGTTACAATTCCTCAGGGTGACTTCCAAGGCTCTTGTCTCATCTCATGGCTTACTCTGTTTCTAGGCTATGTTGCTCAAATGTATGACTTCATTTCCTGTCACGTTCTGTCAAATTTGAAATGTTTATATCTTCTGAAATCTAGACTCTAATATCTAACTGTGTTATCCTGTAAGTCTTTGCTTGAATAGCTCCCAAGAATTTCACACTCAACAGAAACAAAACTCAAATCATCATTCTCTTTCCAACCTGAATTTTCCAGAAAAATCTGCCACCATTACTCACTACTTCAAGTTGAAAATGTGGGAGTAAATATTTCTCCTTTATATCCCTGAACCTTCCTCAAGTTCTAATTAGTGTCAATTCTCCCTGTTAAATATCTCAGTAATCTACAACTCCTTTCTATCATTTTTGCTAATAATCTAGTCAAATTCCTGATATATTGAAATTGGCTCTTAACAGACCTTTATATGTAGTGAAATTTTCTCTGTCCTGTTCTAATCCATTACCAGTTCATTCAGGTTTATATATTTGTAAAAAAAATCTGATCATGTAACACAATACTAAATATAATTCAATGGCTTTCCAATGGATTTGCAAGAAAATCCAGGATCTTTATCGTGACTGACAATTAAGCCTCACATAATCTATACCCTTGAGACTTCCATCTTGCTCATCATGTTTCTTTGCCCATAATCCATAATTCTCCAGTCATGAAAAAATTTTCTCAATTTGTTAATCATTTCCTGATTTATTATCTTGGCCTGTATACCTTAACCCATGCAATTAATGCAATTATCACTTGTGATTCAATTCTACTTTTCAGAATGCTTATGTTAAGTTTAATCACTTATTTATGTGCTTTTAAAATACTAACTTGATGCCTTTAGTTTTTATCACACTTTTATTTATCCAGTTATCTGTCTTTTCCATAACATAAAGATCTCTCTGATGAACAGTAGTATTCACAGAACCAAGAAAAGTCTTTAGCATAATATACTTAATAAATATTTGAATTAATGAATAGACAATTCATAATGTCATATATTAGTTTTTAATCCCATTGTAATAGCCAGTGTGATGAAAAATTGTTGTGGCCATACACCTAATAAACTTAGCATATTAGGTTCTATTTGTAATGTTTTCTTAAATAATGATCATTTAAAAACTTCTATTTTTTTATAACAACTTATCTTATTTCCAAAATATGTATTCCTGTATGTTTTGAGAAAAGCCTATATGAGCATATAGACAAATGTCTAAAGGAACCTATTGAGAATCAAATAATAGTACTGATATTAGACATTAATTATTTTGTCCATTAAATTTTTGAACATATCTATATGTATATATATACACATATTTTGCTCAAAAGTATGACTTCATTTCCTGTCATCCCTTCCAGACAATCAGTGTACTTAGGCACTGTGCTACTTAAAGTGTGGGAAATCATCTAGAATGCTCGATATCCTATGATGAATTTTGTATATGTATATGTATCTATATACATATGTGTATATATAACAACTCTGTGCCATTTTTTAATCGACCACAGATATAGTGGTAAGCAAGGCATACAAAGGAACTCCTATTGAGGAGATTGTAGTCAATTGAAAGGAAAAATTATGTGGTCATCCAATCAATCATTTGCTACCAGGTGATGACAAGTGCTGTAAAGAAAAGTGAAGCATGACAGAGACACAGAAAATGATCAAGGTCAAGGTAGTGTTAGTTTAAACAGAGAAGTACAGAAAGAGCTTTCTGAGGCAGGGACATTTGTGCAGAGAACAGGATGAGAGGAATGAGCCTTGTAATATCTGTAGAAGGATGTTCTTGGTAAGAAGGAGCAATTAATGAAAATGTCCCAGTGGGAATAAAGTTGGCATGTTTTAAGATAAATAAAGCCTGTCATTGTGATTGGAGAGAAGTAAGGAAAGGCATATAGGATCTGCAGTATGGGGGAACAGGTGAAAAGGAATTATGAGGGACATAAAACATAGGGTCTTACAGAGTATGTAAGGACTTTAAGGGTGATGAGAGATCTCTGAAAAGATTTGAGACAGTCACATGATCTGATTTGTGTGTGTGTGTGTGTGTGTGTGTGCGCGCGGGCGCGTGTGTTATAAATATCCTTTGGCTGATTTAGACTGGAGAATGGGGTACAGTATTAGAATCATATGACAAAACAAAGGTTTTTTATTTTCTTTGATTCAACTGCAATTTTATATTTGTACTAATTTTTAAATTTAGCAATTTGGCTTTTTCATCTTGTTGACACATTTAACATGGTATATGAAAAATATTTTTCTTGGAAATGCATTTTATTGTTTTCAGTCTTAACTGTCACATGGACTCAATTGGATTTTCCTCAGTCATCTTCTTCCTCTCCAAATACTCATTGAGTTTGCTATTGCATTTTTTTGCTGTGAAATGAAAATAATTTATAAAATCAATTCCTTGAATATTTAATCAGGAAACTTATTCCAAGGTTTTCTGTAGCATATAATTATATATCAGTAAGCTAGTATTGATCAGTACCTTAGATTTTATTCAAGTACTCATTCTGTAACCAGCCTAATAGTTTATTTATTTTACTAGTTTATATGATCACAATAAAGAAAATTATATATGTTAAATAGGGTAAATTTTTAGTATGTTTGGACAATGATTAGTTGCCACATTGTTCAATGATGCAATGAAGAGGTATAAATAGCAGATGATGAGGAAATTATTTTCTTTCTATATTTATGATTATTATATGCAAAAAAAGATAATTACTTGGAGTGTATATTCTATATATAAGAAGTTTAGTGGACTAACTTTTATGGAAGTGATAGCCTGTCATATATTAATTCTTAATATGAATGTCCTAAAATACAGTAAAAAGAAGTTTCAAACAATGTTGTTGAGGCATAAATACCATACAGTAAACTGTACCCATTAAAAATATACAACTTGATTCATCTCGATATGTTTGTGTGTTTCTATGAAACCATCAAAACGAAGGTAGTGAATATATTCATCATCCAGGAAGTTTCTTAAGCCTATTTGTAACCACTCCTCCCTGAACCTCATCCTACTTTTCCTAACCAATCATTAATCTGCTTATCTCCACTACAGGTTAATTTGCTTCTTCTAGAGTTTTGTTTCAGTAAAATCATACATTATGTACTATTCTTGCTGGGCTTCTTACAATTAGCATACTTCCTTTGTGGTTTCTTCATGTGGATGGATACACACACTCACATTTCATTAATTCAGTCCTTTTCATGAAAGTATTATTTTATTATGTAAATAAGTCATGATTATTCATTCAGATAATGATAAATATTAATTGTTTATAGTTTGGAACTACTGCAAATACAGGTGCTATGAATATTTACATACATACATACATAACTTTTTAAGACACTGCCAAAATGTTTGTCAGAGTAGTTTTATCATTGTATTTTTTCATCAATACTGTATAAGTGTTTAAGTTCTAAAACTCTTTGTTAATTTTTTTTACAATTTTATTTGCCATAATCATTTATTAATTAGATCTGTCACAAAGATAATAGTTAGTAAAAGTTTAATAGATGTGAGTTTTTGGAATAAATATTTCATAATCATTCTCTTATTGTATTCTAATAGCAAGAATGCAAAAGAGCAATTATTATTCATGTTTTATCGAATAGTAAACCAAAGTTAAGTAACTTGTCACAGAGCACATCAATTATAAACTATGTATTTGAAATTTGAACCCAGATTGTATAACTATAAAAATAGTGCTATTAAGAAATGTACTATTTTTTCCCATTCTCTAAGACATGGATTCTAAACATGGACCTCTTTGATACCTGGTAAAACTTAAGGTCCTAACACCACAGAGACTTTGACATTTGGTGAAGCTTATCTGAATATGCTGAAGTATGCAAAGAAAAAAAAAAGATTTAGGTTTACAGCAGAAGCCCATTATATTGAAAAGTAGTTTTCTGAATATTTAAAAGTTATGGTATAATAATATATTCATTATCAACACATTAAATAGCAAGATAAATTTGTGGGCTTATTCACACCATAATGTCAAAGTAGAAATGAAGGTAAAGATATTTTAGATAAAAAAGAACTATAAAATGATATTAAGTGTTTATTATTTTGTTATCAACAAGGTCACATGTACTTCTAACAGTACTATAATTTATAGCCACAAATATAAGTGAAAATAACATTACATCTTGGTTAAGACTATTTAATTATTTCAATTAAAATAAAATTTCTCTTGTCCCAGTTAACAGACATTTGAATTCTATCCACGGCTATTGGACCTGAGTTTAGAACTCTTGCTCTAGCCCATAAGCTCCATGAAAATAGGATTTGTCTGTTTTAATCACAAGTGCTTAGTACAATACATAGCATAAAGCAAGTTCTACAGGATGAGTAAATTAATAGGATACAGTTTTTCAAGTACTATACAGGGCATTAGTATATTTTAATAGACAAAGATGAACTCCAGTCTCAAGAACTAAAAATATACAGAAATACAAACAGTTAAAATCATGCAGTTATGTAACTCTTGCCAGTTTCCACATTTGTAAAAGAAATGTAATAACAAATGCTCCTTATAGATTTAGTCTGAGCTTTGAATGAGATCTACATACTATTTATCAGTGGGTAGTTAGGAGAATAGACACAAACACATATAAACACATATATGTATGCATGTACATTTCTGTGTGTTGTGTATGTGTGTACAACTTTACAACAGGATCTTTCAGCCTGTGATGTATAAGTAGTTGTCATTTTTACAAAGATAAGAGAAGTATAATGTGCTATAAAATTGCATAGCAGGAGAATATTATTTAATCCGGGGGGGGGGGGATGAATCACCTTGCAAATCGTGTTCTTCAAGATTTGATGGAATGTTGGCAATCAAAGTGAGGGGAAACTTCAGGGCAGAAGATAGTGGAATGATATGCTCAAAGTGCTGAAAGAAAAATAAGGAACCTGCCAACTAAGAATGCTGTGTCCAACAATAAGGTTCATTAAAAATGAAGGAAAATAAACAATTTCTTAGAGAAAATTTAAGGGAATTTCTCATCACGTTACCTGTTTTACAAGAAATATTAAAAGGAGTTATTAATTTTAAAATGAAAGAACAAAATAGTAACACTAGGATATTAGAAAGTGTGAAAGTTATTGGTAAAAGTAAACATAAATCACAAATACAATATTATTGCAAATTGTAGTATAAAAGACAAAATATTTAAATTGCTACGTTACATTAACAGATAAACAAACAGACTTAAACTGTGATGTGAATAATATATAGTATTAGTGGTCTTTTGAGGAGTGCAAGAAAGGTAAAAGTTCAGCGTTCATATATGGTAATAAAGTTATCAACTTTAAAAAGTGATTGTAACTATGTGATAAGTAAACCCTATAGTAACCACAAAGAAAATATTTATGCAAGTTATCCAAAAGAAAAAAAAAAGAATCTAAGCCTGTCAATACAAAACAACAACAAGGGCAACATAACATGGACTGAGAGCAATATCTAAAGTGAGGGACAAAAGAAACACAAGACAAATAATTAAGTTAAATTGAAAATAATAAAGCTTTCCCAATCAAATATTTTAAATGTATTAAGCTTCCAATCCAATAATATGTAGTGGCTGAAATAACTTTAAAACAAAATCTAAATATATGATGTCTATAAGAATCTCCCTTTAGATTCAATAGCATACATTGTAAGTGAATGAAAAGAGATTTCATGCAAATGTTAACAAACAAAAAAGAGTGGTCTTACTATGAATAGGCATTATATTAACTATCTTTAGAGAAAATGTTATGATGATCAAAGGCTCAATTAATGTGGAATATATCATAATTATATATATATATATATGTATGTATGTATATATATATATATATATATATGCACATATATGCACTGAACATCAGAGTATCTAAGCATGTAAAGTATATTGACAGATCTAAAATGAAATTAGATAACAATATAATAATAGGTGAATTTACTATCTCCTTTCCCATTTTGAAGAGTGGAAAGAGTATCTAGATGGAAAATTAATAAAGAAACAGTACATTTGAACAACACTGCAGAGCAAATGAAACTGACATACAGAACCTTTAATCAACAGTAGGAGACTACACATTCTTCTAAACCACATATAGAACATTCTGCAGTAGATCTCAAAAGAGGCAACAAATCAAATGTTAATACATTTAAGAACGTAAAAATCATACCAAGTGTCTTTTCTGACCACAATGTAATGAAACTAGCAATTAATAAAAAGAGAATATAAGTTGAATAGCACATGGAAATCAGCAACAAACTCTTGAACAACCATTGAATCAAAGAGGAATTTAAAATATTTTGGGACTAACAGAAATAAAAATATACCAAATTTATGATGTTCAAAAAAGCAGTATTGATATAGTCATAAACACAATAAAAAGAATAAGCATCTCAAACAACTTAAATTTATACTCAAAATTCTGGAAGAAGAAAAAATAATTTTAACACTAGAAGTATGGAAAAAAATAAGGATTAGAGCAGAAATAAACAGAATAGAAAATAGTAAAAAGAATCAATAAAACTAAGATGTGGTTTTTTTGAAAAGTTAAATATCAACAAACCCTTAGCTGTACTAGAGGGTAGGAAAAGAAGACTGAAATAAATAGAACAAGAAATGAAAGAGGAAATGTTACAACCAATGACTCAGAAATAAAAAAGGATCATTAAGGACTATTATGGACAACTATATAATATGCCAAAAATTGGATAACCTAGAAATTAATAAATTACTGTAGATATACAACTTGACAAGATAGAATCAAGAAGAAATAGAAAACCTGAACAGACCTATGACAAAGAGATTGAGACAGTAATCAAAAACCTCTAGACAAAGAAAAACTCAGGAGCAAATCGCTTCACAGGTAAATTTTACCAAACATTCAAAGAATTAATATCAATCTTTTCTAAATTCTTCCAAAAAATAGACAAGGGAACACTTCCAAACTCATTTTTTTCCCAAAGACACCACAAGGAAAGGAAGCTACAAGTAAATATCTCTTATAAGCATAGATGCAAAAGTCCTAAATAAAATACTAGTTCAACAAAATACTAAATCCAGTAGCTCATCAAAAAGATTATACATTCTAACCAAGTAGGCTTTATCCCTGAGAGCCAAGATTGGTCCAGCATATGCAAATCAATGATGGGATATGGAACATTAGCAGAATGAAAGATAAACTTATGATAAACCATAAAGATACAAAAATAGCATTTGACAAACTTCAATATCCATTCATGATTTTAAAAAAAAATAGAATTTTACCTTTACAGACTGTTTATGGAAAGCCCACAGCTAAGATCATAATCACTGGTGAATAACTGAAAGCTTTTCTTGTAAGGTCTGGTCCAAGATAAAGATTCTCAATCTTCACACTTTTCTATTCAAGTTCATGTCCGAGTCAGAGAAATTAGGTGAAAGAATGAAATAAAACGTATCCAAACTTAAAAAGAATAAATGGAATTACCTCCAATTGTAGATGGCATGACCCTATATGTAAAAGTACATAAAATAATTTTGAAAACATAAATTTGGTAAAGTTGCAAGAAATAAAATCAACACTCAAAACGAGTAGTTTTTATTTACACCCAAAATTACCTATCAGAAAAGAACGTTTTAAAAATCCTGTTTAAAAAGGCATCAAAAGGAATAAAATACTTAGAAATATATTTAATCAAGAAGGTCAAATATCTACACAGTGAAAACTACAGAACAATAGTGAAAAAAATTGAAAAAGTTTCAAATTGAAAGATATTCCATGTTCATGGATTGATTCAATATTCATAATATTTTAACAACTCTACATATTTAACCCAATCCCTATCAACATATCAATGACAATTTTTTTTCCCTGAAAAGCAAAAGCATTTTTAAAATGCACATGGAACTTCAAAAGACCCAAATCAAGTAAACAATCTTGAATAAGTTCAGATACCACAAGTCCTGATTTCAAATCATATGGCAAGGTTTTAGTAATCCAAACAGTATGGTACTAGAATGAAAACAGACATATAGGCCAGTGCAATAGAACTAAGATCTCATAAATAAATCCATACTTATATGGTCAAATTATTTTCAATAAGAGCCCCAACAGTACACAATGAAGAAACTTTCCTTGTCTTTATTTTCAATAAGTGGTGTTTGGAAATAGGCATAGCCACATTAAAAAGAGTGAACTTGGGCTGGGAATATAGCTCAGTTAGTTGAGTGCTTGCCTCATATATAAAAGGCCCTGGGTTCAATGGACAGCACCACAAAAAAAATGAAATTGATACACAAAAAATCAACTAAAATAGATTAAAGGCTTGAATGTAATACCTGAAACTATAAAACTCTATAAGAAAACATAGAGAAAAGCTTCTTGACTTTGATCTTGGAAATGATTTGTTTTTTGGACATGACACCAAAAGGACAGGCAACAAAACCAAAAATAAACAAATGAGACTACATCAATCTAAAATATTTCTGCATAGCAAATGAAACAAATTAAAAGGCAACTACAACTGGATGAAAATATTTGAAAACCATGTCTGACATAATATTAACATCCAAAATAAATAAGGAACTGAAAGAACTCAACAAAAACCACTCAAAGCAAAATCAAATAATCAAAAAGTGATGAGGAATGGGCATTGAAATAAAATTCCTTGCATGTGTGATTTTGTCAAAGTGAACCCAAATGCTATGCATAATTATAATGATATAAAGAGAAATAATCAGACTAAAAAATGGGCAAAGTTCTTGAGTAGAAATTTTTCCAAAGAAAATATACAAATGGCTAACAACCTCATATAAGACAAAACCACAGTGAGATATCACTTCATACCTATTAGCATGGCTAATATCAAAAGACAAAGACTGGGGATGTAGGTCAGTGGTAGAGCATGGGTGAGGCCTTGAGTTCAATCTTCATCACTGAACAAAGAAATCAAAATACAAAAATAAGTATTGGTAAGTATGAGGAGAAAACAGAAACCTTGTTCAACATTGGTATGGATGTAAACAGGCACTAACAGCTATTACAAAATATACCCTGTTCATGGATAGGCAAAAATAACATCATCAAAATGGCGATATTACCAAAAGTTCTCTATAAGTTTAATGCAATGCCAATCAAAATCCCAACAGCATTTCTTGTAGAAATAGATAAAACAATCATGAAATTCATATGGAATAATAAAAGACCCAGAACAGCAAAAACAATGCTAAGCAGGAAGTGTGAATCAGGCGGTATAGCGATACCAGACTTCAAACTATACTACAGAGCAATAGTAACAAAAACAGCATGGTACTGGTACCAAAACAGGCTGGTGGACCAATGGTACAGAATAGAGGACACAGTAACCAATCCACAAAACTACAACTATCTTATATTTGATAAAGGGGCTAAAAGCATGCAATGGAGGAAGGATAGCATCTTCAACAAATGGTGCTGGGAAAACTGGAAATCCATATGCATCAAAATGAAACTGAATCCCTTTCTCTCGCCATGCACAAAAGTTAATATCAAGGAGCTTGATATCAAATCAGAGACATGATGTCTGATAGAAGAAAAAGTTGGCTATGATCTACATACTGTGGGGTCGGGCTCCAAATTCCTCAATAGGACACCCATAGTGCAAGAGTTAACAACTAGAATCAACAAATGGGACTTACTCAAACTAAAAAGTTTTTTTCTCAGCAAAAGAAACAATAAGAGAGGTAAACAGAGAGCCTACATCCTGGGAACAAATCTTTACTCCACACACTTCAGATAGAGCCATAATATCCAGAATATACAAAGAACTCAAAAAATTAGATAATAAGATAACAAATAACCCAATCAACAAATGGGCCAAGGACCTGGACAGACACTTCTCAGAGGAGAACATACAATCAATCAATAAGTACATGAAAAAATGCTCACCATCTAATAGCAGTCAGAGAAATGCAAATCAAAACCACCCTAAGATACCATCTCACTCCAGTAAGATTGGCAGCCATTAGGAAGTCCAACAACAACAAGTGTTGGAGAGGATGCGGGGGAAAAGGGTACACTTGTTCATTGTTGGTGGGACTGCAAATTGGTGCAGCCAATTTGGAAAGCAGTATGGAGATTTCTTGGAAAGCTGGGAATGGAACCACCATTTGACCCAGCTATTCCCCTTCTCAGTCTATTCCCTAAAGACCTAATAAGAGCATGCTACAGAGACACTGCTACATCGATGTTCATAGCAGCACAATTCAGGATAGCAAGATCGTGGAACCAACCTAGATGTCCTTCAATAGATGAATGGATAAAAAAAATGTGGCATTTATACACAATGGAGTATTACTCTGCAATAAAAAATGACAAAATCATAGAATTTGGAGGAAAATGGATGGCATTAGAGCAGATTATGCTAAGTGAAGCTAGCCAATCCTTAAAAAACAAATGCCAAATGACTTCTTTGATATAAGGGGAGTAACCAAGGACAGGGTAGGGACAAAGAGCTTGAGAAGAAGATTAACATTAAATAGGGATGAGAGGTGGGAGGGAAAGGCAGAGAGAAGGGAAATCGCATGGAAATGGAAGGTGATCCTCAGGGTTATACAAAATTACATATAAGAGGAAATGAGGGGTAAGAGAAGAATAATACAAGTGGAAGAAATGATTTACAGTAGAGGGGGTAGAGAGAGAAAAGCGGAGGGGAGGGGAGAGGAGGGGAGGGAGGATAGTAGAGAATGGGATAAGCAGCAGAATACATCAGACACTAGAAAGGCAATATGTAAATCAAGGGAAGTGTAACTGATGTGATACAGCAATCTGTATATGGGGTAAAAATGGGAGTTCATAACCCACTTGAATCAAACTGTGAAATATGATATATTAAGAACTATGTAATGTTTTGAACGAACAACAATAAAAAAAGAGGCTGATGCAAGAGCATCACGAATTCAAGGCCAGCCTCAGCAAAAAAAAAAAAAAAAAGAAAGAAAAAGAAAATAGTATGAAGGCTCTTAAATAATTCTAAATACAAAAATTATAGGATCCAGCAAGCCCTCTTCTAGATATATATCCAAAGGAAGTGAAATCAGTTCTCAAAGAGGTATTGATTTGCTCATATTCTTGTAGCATTATTTACAATAGCCAAGATAAAGAAAAATCTAACTATATATTGATGGATGAATCAATAAAAATCACAATTTCTTCGTGTGTGTGTGTGTATAATGAAGTAATCCAGACACAGAAAAATACTATTTGATGGCTCACTTATAGTCACATTCACAGAAACAGGGAGTAGAATGATGCTAACTCGTGCAGTGGTAGAATAGGGATAAAGGGAACACAATTGTAGTCATTCAACCAGATAAATTCTAGATATCTAATGTGCAGGTTAAGAACTAAAATTAAAACTGTGTTTGAAATTTGCAGATAAAATAGATATTAAGCATTGTAAGCAAACACAAATATAAGGTAACCAAATGAGGAGTTAAGTATATTAATTAGCCATATTACTGGAATCATTGAACTATGTGTGTATTAAAGTGTCATGCTGTACATCTTAAATATATATACAATTTATTAAAATTAAAGTTTAAAGGTGGTGGCATGCTAGGGATAGGTGAAACAGTATTTAATACCTCTGAAAGAGGAAGGTACACATTATTTTTTAAAGAGAGAAAGAGAGAGAAGAGAGAGAGAGATAATTTTTTAATATTTATTTTCCAGTTTTTGGTGGACACAACATCTTTATTTTTATTTTTTTTTTATTTTTATGTGATGCTGAGTATTGAACCCAGCGCCCTGTGCATGCCAGGTGAGCACGTTACCACTTGAGCCACATCCCCAGCCCCACATTATTTTTGAATAACAAAACATTTTGGGGGGCTGGAGCAAAGTGTGAAGGGAAAGAGAGGCAAAAGTTAAAGTTGGAGTGATAAGCAGAACCCAAGAGTAGAAAATTCCATGTAGTATTTGTTCATGCCATTTTCAATCTCTTGGAAAGATATGCAACCACAAAAGTGACTTTGTATTAGAGAAATAATAGTAATTGACAAACCAGTGTTTTCAGAATTGTTTTGTGAAATGAATGTATAATATTTTAAAGTAAATTTGATAGGTTCAAATGGACTCCAATTGTATTTCTGCTTAATTCAAATCATTTTTAAATAAAACATAATAAACTGTTACTAATTATTGTTTATGTTATTATACATAGGAGATATTTGTGTGATACTTAAAAGTTAAATGGGGGCTGGCTGGGGCTGGCTGGGGCTGTAGCTCCATGGTAGACAACTTGCCTAGCAAGTATGAGGCACTGGGTTTGATCCCTAGTACCACATAAAAATAAGCAAATAAAATAAAGGCATGCTATCCATCTACAAAAAAAAAAAGGTAAATGACATTAGAATAACTAAAATATATGTGTCCACACGTAAATACACAGTCCTTAGAGAAACAGTATTTCAGAATACTCATTGGCATATCTCACATATGCTAAATGAAATATTCTTTATAGTTTCATAATGTAGCTACTTAACAAGCTGTTTGCTTTTTTGTGATGATGGAGGATAGCTCCCCTGCCAAATTGAACATCTGATAGATCCTTAAGATTTTGATCACTTCTCCCTGCAAAGTATTTTCCCATAAAACACTTAAACTTTCCTGTGATATAATTTTGACCATAAATATTAGTTCTACAAAAGAGAGACAGGCTTAGAAGCTTTAGATAAAATTAATAGTGATGGCAATTATAATTTCTTTTTTGACAATACTGATTCATTAACAGTATTATGTAAATACAATATTCATTCTCCTGAAACAACATTTATTTATCTGGTAGACAAGTTGTTTAAGAGATTGAGTTTATCCATTTTCTTACTTTGTGAAAAGAACACTCTTCTCAAGTCAAAACATCAAGTAAAAAGTCCACCCTTGAGAAAAACACATGGAGTGGCAGAATTTAAATGTCTCCAATTGAAAAAATACATAATATGTTCCTGAAAATTTCTCTAATTTGAAAAATTCCCACAGAATCACAAGAGACAAATTCTATTTGAGAAAATGCATGCTATATAAAACAGAGATGTGGAGCTGAGGGCTCAGCGTCCTGATTTCAAAAGTATAATCAGAAGAGAGACTTTTGCCCTTAAAGGATTGGAAAAATAAGTTAAAATCAGCCACAATTTTACTGTGAATAATATGATGCATGGCAAGGAACTCTACCCTTAGAATAGTTAGGAAAAGAATCTAATCCAAAGGCTTTGCATCTGTACAGAGAAGCGAGTAGATGCTGAAAGAGATTTGCAGATCTACTGTTTTTAGGCAGGAAGAATGCTCGTTAAATGCAGAACGCTGCTCTGGCTCATGTGTTTGCTGCGAGGTGGAGGTTTTGTTCGACTGACGTATCAGATAGTCAGAGTGGTTACACACTGATGTTGTAGCAGCTGCATAATAAATGACTGAGAGAATCATGTTAGGCATGCCCACCTAACCTAACTTGAATCATGCGAAAGGGGAGCTGTTGGAATTCAAATAGACTTTCTGGTTCCCAGCAGTCGGCAGTAATAGAATGCTTTCAGGAAGATGACAGAATCAGGAGAATGATGCTGTTTTGCACTATCTTGATTTGTTACAGCAGCCAACTTATTGGCATGATGGAGTGACAGGAAAAACAGCTGGCATGGAAGGTAGGATTATTAAAGCTATTACATCATTATGAATACAATTAGAAGCTGACCATGACAAAGCATATGTTTGAACAAGCAGCTGTTGGTAGCTGGGGTTTGTTGCCAAGCTCTTCAAACTCTGCAAACAGTGTTGCTTTTACAGAATGGATTTTAAAATTACCTTGTGCTGAGTTAGATTTTTTTGGGGGTGTGCTTGCCTCCAACCTCAGAGAAACACTTCTGGGATAGAAATCAGTGTTAGAAGATTTTAAAATAAAGTATTTCTCAAGAGTCTAGGTTTCTCCAAGTAGATGATGACGGGGGTTGGGGGTAGAATCTATGAGGAAATCTGCCCCAGCTCAGTTATATGCAATTTACTTGTAAGAACTGATTGATGTATTGGTATATTGAGACACTGAGAGAAATGAGAATGTATACAATGTTTGGATAGGTTGAAAATTGTTACACTTGGTTTCTATTTTATAAGGAGTTTGGCTGTCAGTCATTTCTCCTCATCAAGTTCCAGCTTTTGACATTTATTCAGTCATTCTGCATTATATGAAGAAAATATATCAATATCTCCTGCAGGTTTTTTCAACAACTCTAGCATCTGTTTCAGCTATTGAACTGTATTCACGTTTTGCCAAGTTGATGTCGACCCAGCTGGTCTATCATTTCTCACTTGATTACTGCTCTTAATTTCTCTGTATCAGCTAGTTTCAGATAGTGCTTTGAAAGCTGTTAATGGAAAATTATAAATTATTGAAAATTGGAGCACTTTATTTATTTATTTATTTATTTGGAACCCTAATGAGTTTTGCTTTAATTCTTTCTTGCTTGCATACAATTTTTAGAACCCCCTTTCTCTATTGCAATATTTCTTTCAATCAGTATATTATACTTATAAATACTATGAAACAAATGGGGCATGAGCATGGACTGAATTTGGCTCCAAAAATAAAGTTTTGGTGATAAGGAGAACAATTTAAGCTATTTGTACAAACTATGAATCGTTTCTATATACTATCTCATACACTGGCATGGGGATCTGTCAGTGAGTGTATATTGGACCGAGCATACTGAAATAGTTTTTATCACCACTAGGGTAACAAGAAAATAAAATATACAAAGCTGTTTTTAACATGTTTAAACACATGTCAAATAATATGGAAATAGATTTTCCTAAGTATGAGGAACATAATTATTAACTATATAATACAGAATCTCTAAGCTCTCTGCCTTTTCTCCCCAGTAGCCTCAGTACCTAAATTATAGAAGTTAATAGACTATTATATATGAACATCTAATGTGACCTTTCTGTATATACGGTGATGTTCATGTATGCTATGCCTTTTCTGTAGCATTTGTAATATCCCAGTTAGTCTGGTTGAGGAACACTTCTGCTGTTATGTAACTTTTTTCCTGTTAGTCCATGTTTTTCAATTACATATTCCTCTTAGAAAGAGTGAGTTAAAACATGTATTTAAATATCAGTGAACCAGTTAAAAATGGGTGGATGATTTCTGCTGCTTATATTCATCCTAATTACTTACAAACATATGTTTTACAAAATAGTCAAGGATTTGGATGAGTAGTTTTTAACCTTGAAGCATACATGACTATGGTTGAATGTTTGATTCATAATTCATATGTGCAGCAGGAAAGAAAATAGTTTTCTAGATGTATAATTTTAGCAGCACAAACCCTTTTAATAATTGGTTCAGGAAATCTGATTATTTCCTTTAATACTTTTGAGATTTGTACATGCTCTTATAAAGTCTGTTGCAGTACTTGATTAATCTTTGTGAAGCTCACAAATGGAAAGAATTTTGCATCCAAATCTTACAGGGTTAATTTTGGTTGGTTGACAAAAATCAGCTGTATCTAAACTATTGTTTAAAAAAAGAATCTTATTCTGTCAGTTTCATTTCTCAACTTTTTATAAACATTTTAAGTGACAATTCATGTCTGGGGGGGGAAACTCTTTTACATTGCTTGTTTAGTAGGACTCTTTTGTGAATTGTCTCCTGTGAGAAAAATGTGAGCTTCCTGCTAGCCCCACACTCCTGTTATCATAGTTACTTGCAAAAGAGGTTTTTCTTTCAATGAAGATAGTGTAATTTAAATCAGCCACTGGACTTCCCAAACCGTGGGGTTTTTTTGTTTGTTTGTTTGTTTGTAGTTTTGGCTTGCTTCGTTTGTGACTAGTGCTGTGTATTTCATTTCACTGATGAATGGAGATGACGGACACTAGGTGGCACCAGCTGTTGAATATTAATGAAATTTTTAAAGGTTTTGAGCCACACACCTGAAAAGCAGATGTACCCTTTCTGATAAATGCGTTGTAAGAGTTGGAAATGTTTGATGATATATCTAGCTCTGGAATATGATCATCATGCACAATGATGAGATCATGTGAAGTCTCCAAGTCCCAATTACTTAATTCTGTGTTTTCTAAAGTGATTCAGGAGAAAAAGGAGGATGAAGAAAAATGCATAAAAAATAGACTGCAGGAAAAAGAGGTGGTACATAAGGAAATGGACTATCAACATTTAAATCTATTGTTAAAACCTAGAATTGATGGCTTTTATAAATCTCAGTGGGTTTTTCCCAATTCTTTACTAACCAATATTGTTATTTTCTAAGGTGTTTATACTATAAAAACTATTCTTTCTTTTTAGGTAAAAATTTTATTTGGCATAGTTATATTTTTAAAATGTCTCTTAGTTTCCTTTTGGGTAACCCTTGAGAGTTAAATTCCCCAGTTGTGATGTAGTGGCTTCCTTTCAGGTGTGTTGCTCCTCACCCAGAATCATGAGCAGAGGAAGACACTATCAGTTAAGAAACAGGCTTTGAAATATTTTCTTCTGAAAAGCTTGCTTCATCCTGTTATTCTCCCATTCTCATGTCATCTATCTTTTAATAATGAAAATTCAAATAAAAACAGACCACTTAAGCATGCCTATGTGTGTACATATGCATGCAGCACACACACACACACACACACACACACACACACCTGTTCTGTTTTCAAAACTATTTAAGAGAACCACAACATTTTAATTTGTCCTGAGATCAATTTTTAAAAGGTGAAAAATATGAGAAAAAGTCCATAATTAGAATGGGGTGAGTAAATAATTGTTGTCTCTTCACTCCGATAATTGTTTCCTTTGCTGTGCAGAAGCTTTTTAACTTGATGCCATCCCATTTCATGACTTTTTTTTACCCCTGAGCTATAGGGGTCCTATTCAGTGGTTTGTTGGTTTGATGGTTGATTAGCTTTCAGTTGCTGACATGACAAATTGCCAAAAACTTAAACTAACAAATTACCACTAGTTTAAACAACACACTTTTACTGCATTACAGTTCTATAGGACAGACATCTGACTGGATCTTATAAAGCCAAAATCAAGGTCTCTCCAGGGCTGCATTGCTTCCTGCAGGCTCTGGGCTGTCTCTCTTCCTGCCTCTTCCAGCTGCTAGATGCTGACCTCATCCCTGGGCTCATGGCTGCTCCCTCCAGCTCACCACCAGAAACTCAAGTGGAGTCCTTGAGGCACTTTACCCTGACCTCTCCTCTACCTTCCTCATCTACTCTTACAGCCCTTTTAGATGATAGTTGGTGAGCTGGATAATCTAGAAAAATCTTCTTATTTCAAGAGGAGTTGGTTAGCAGTTGTAATTCCATCTGGCTCTTTAACTCCTCAATCCCATGGAACCTGCAATGTTCACAGTTTGCAGAGATGAGGAAGTGGCTCTTTAGCTGGGAGGGGAGGGGAATTATCATCTCTACCATTAAAAAAATTACATGATAGGTAAAGAAATATGAATGTTGGTGAATCATTAGAAATAAAGTGGTTAAGATTATGGGAAAGGGAATCATCTGAAGTAATTGATAATCTAGATCATCTTCTAAGAAAAATGATCTAAAGTCTACCAGGATACAACTTCTAGGCACAAGAAGAAAAAAAAAATGTCTCCTCCATTGGCTTCTCTTTTCTTCATGAATAATGAGGTCCAGCCACTGATTGAAGGAGAGGAGATGGAGTGAGGACGCTGATGACTAAGGGCAGTGATGATGTGAAGAAAGAAAAGAGAGAGAGAGAGAGAGAGAGAGAGAGAGAGAGAGAGAGAGAGAGAGAAACATTGGAGTTTCCCTAAGGGTCTAATTGCTCACTCCAACCAAATACCACAACTAGAAAAATTTTATAAACTCGTTTCTCAAGTTTGAGATTTACTGTTGATGGATAAAATTCATCTTAATTTTGTGACCTACAGTTAAAAGAACTACTTGTAGATCCCCAGCACCATGTGTATTTACACACACACACACACACACACACACACACACACACACACATGCACACACATACACACAATATAAAGGTCTACTTGAATAAGAGGTAACATTATCAATCAATAAAAATTAATCACCAGGTAGAAAATGAAAATTTCCAGATCACCTAGACAGTTAATTTTGCAGAGAAAGACGATGAATACATAGTCTATTGGTATTGGAAGGATATAAGTATAAAACTGAAATAAACAAACACACAAATAGGCAGGATGAAAGAACATGGAAAAGAAAGAGAATCTGGCTTTGTTTTTAAGTCTTTACCCCCAAGAAATTTATGATCTAGAGATCTGAATATCATTAAATAATACTGAAATGCTTTTTAAGGGAGTCCAAGAAAAGGCACCAGAATAGAAGCTTCCCTGGATCTCTCCGGGTTTGCTCCAACAGCTTTCTCTCTCTTCTGCTGTTGAGATTTTTCTGCTTCCCTGTCACTCGCAGGGGTGACTCTGGCACATTCAGCTGTGCTCACTTGAAAGGAAGACCCAAGTTCCTGACCACTGAAATGCACATTGCCTAAACACCCCAATCTTTAGAACAGGCTTAGCCTCAAATCCTCATAAACAGAGAAGAGTAGCATCAGCTCCATGCCATTGAATCTTTCATCCAAGAGAGAATAAATTGCTTCCATACCAGGAACCCAGGAAAGGGAAGGGAAACAAATACAGTATTTGAACAGAAGGCTGACAAATGTTCCTTTGATGCAGCTCCTGCTGACACCCTGGGCAAGATGTTCATTGTGTAAGATAGATCACAAAACGCATTAAGAGATATTATGCTGTACACTCCAATTAGCATCACCGGTATCTTTGGTAGCTCATTGTCCAAAAAATTAATTTTATTGCTTCCAGAACTTTGAACAAACTCATATAATCCTTCAAGCAGAAGTACAAGGCATTAAAAACCACAATTACAGTACTTCAAAGCCATAATTAAAAAGTTTGGTCCTAATTCCAGGCCTACCATTGATTTCTAAGAGAAACACACTTCAGATCTGATGTAAGCCCTAACAAATTACCAGCTTTGAGCAAAATAACTTTAGCTTCCCATAAAGAATAAAATGGGATTTTATTGTGGGAAAAGGGGAAGACTAAATGATTGTAAATTTGTATTGCATTTTTATAACCACTTGGGTTTGAAGTCAAATATATTTTGACATTTTATTGATATTTCCAGTGTTTAAAGCTGACAAGAAGTACATTAAATTTTACCATGTAAATCTGATATGACAATAAAAAGCTTTTCGCACTTCTCATTGGAATTGTTGCCATAAAATGAAATAAGGAGTGCCATCAAGGAAATGAATTTTTTTTCTTTCTATAGACATTATTTTTTAAAGAAGTTCTGAGCTTTTAGAAGTTAAGGTGTCCTTTGAGGGTCAGACGTCTTGTCCTAAGTGATGATGCTCTTCCAAGCCTTTCTGGTAGGTCTCAAGGTATGCTTAAACCTTGCTCACCTTTTGGTGATTCAGTTTTATTCTCCTTCTGATAGCAATAGTACATGATCTAAGCAATCTGCATTAGTGTCCTAGGTCTACAGTAATGAAGTCCCACAAATGGCATGTTTCAGATTTCAGGAGGCTGGAAGTCCCAAATTGAGGCATCAGTACAACTTGTTCTCTCTAAAAGAAAGGGAATCCTTCTTACCTCTTCCTAGCTTCTAGTGTTTCTACACTAATCTTTGGCCTATTTGGCTTACAACTTTCTTACTCTCACCCGTTCTCTGTGTCGTCACGAGGCATCCTTCCTGTGTGACTCTGATTTTTTCTTGCATAGACACCAGTCACATTTGATCAGGGTCCCACCCATCTCTAGTATGACTTCATCTCAAGATAACTAATCAACCTGCAAAGATCCTATTTTGAAATGTGGGTGTATTCTTAGTTCCTAAGGATAAGAACTTCATGATATTGTAGAGGGGGCAATTTAATTTTATCACAATCTTGATTGAAAATCAACCATGCAAAGACATCAACTGCCATTGCAGCACACAGATGTGGCCCTCTGCACTGAGTGTGTGTTGCTGTCAAGATGTTTCCGTGAGGTAGATATTTATTAAAAGCAAAACCTGTGTTTTATCTTGGCTGGTGTTCACATCCTGTCACACAGCCATCCATCTGAAGCCACACTGAAAACATCCTTTGACATTGATGAAATTAAACATGAAACAGGAATGTAATGCTCTATACTCAGCAACAGTCTCAACTAGAATGAGCCAGGACACACACTGTAGAAGGTTATGTAAGATAAAAAAAATCGCACTTACTCCTCAGCATGAAGATGATATACACACACACACACACACACACACACACACACACACATATCTACAACCCCAGAGAAAGACCAGGCCCCTTCAGAAACTCCCTCAGAAGAGGAAGGACATCCCTTCCCTGTGTGCATGCGTGTGTGTGTGTGTGTGTGTGTGTGTGTGTATACACACATACACATAACACTCTTCTAACAATAGCCACAACCCCCCACTTCAATTCATGACTAGAGTTGCCAGTTTTCAGGACTCCTAGTTACATTTGAATTTCAGATAAGCAATAAATAGTTTGTTAGCATAAGTATACACCCTAGAACATTTGTTTATTTTAAAGTAAAATTTAAGTGACAGCCTATATCTTTTTCTTGCTGTATCTGGCAATGCAATCTATGATGCAATGATTGCCTATTAAGCGTTTTTCAGTTGTTTTCCTGGTGTGGATGTGGAGTGGGGAGAAGGAGCACATAGAGAAATAAGCATTCACAAGGTTCACTTGTCTTTTGCAAGGTTTCACTTCAAATGTCACACATTTCCCAAGGCTGAGGATAGAAATCTAAGTGTGTGTGTGTGTGTGTGTGTGTGTGTGCGTGCGAGCATGCGAGCATACACTCATGCTCACACGTGCATGCATATGCATGCATGTGTTAATATGCACATGTTATGGATTGAATTTCACCCCACCAAAATTTATATGTTGAATTCCTATCCAATATGACCATATTTGGAGATGGTGCCCTTAAAAATATAAGTTAAATGAGGTCATGTGGGGTAAAACCCTAATCCAACAGGACCAGTGTTCTTTCAAGAAGAGGGAAAAACACCAGAGATTGCTCTTTCTCCTTTTGCACACACAGAGGAAAGCCTGCGTGAGGACTTAGGGACCTGAGACAGCTGCCTGAAAGCTGGTTTCACCACAAACCAACCTTTCAATAGCTTGATCTTGGATTTCTACTTCCAGAACTCTGTGAAAATAAATTTCTGTTTTAAACTATCCAGTCTGTCTGGGGTACTTTTGTTAAGACAGTCTTAGCAGCCTAATCTTGCACACACACACATACACACACACACACACACACACACACACACACACACACACACTCACACACGTGGAGTCATGTACCATATAACCATATTTTGGTCAATGACAGCCTTTATATGACAGTGGTCCCACAAGATTTATAATAAAGGTAGGAAATCCCTGTCACCTAGTGATATCACAAACACTGCAATGTCCTAGCACAACATTATTACTTACATGTTTGTGTTGATGCTGGTTTAAATACACCAACAGGCACGTGAGAGTATAGGAAATGCAATTATGTACAGAACATAATACTTGCTAATGATAAAAACGACTATGTCACCAGTTTTTGTATTTACTATACTGTGGTTTTGGTCATTATTTTACAGTTTATTACTTCTACTATTGATTTTTAATTTACCATAAAGCTTCATGCTGTGCAAGGTCTGTAGCTGCCTCGCATCTAGCATTTCTGCCTCTTGCTTCTGACATGTTCTCTGGTGCTTGATTTTATCTTGTGGTGTGTCCTCATCCCAGCCACAGGAGCAACAGGCTATCGCTCCATGTGTCATGGGTTATACCAGTAGGTCTAATAATGTTGAGTACACGTCGTCCATGAGGTTCACAGTATGACAAAACTGCCTAATTGATACATGACTGCATTATTATACCATATACATGTATGTGTATGTGTGTACATGCAAATGTGTGTCACATGTATACATTTGGTTGTGTAGACAAGAATTAAGTTCTGTAGCCCTCTGAAATAAGTGGTTATAATCTATCTTATTTTCAACATCAGTGATAGCTATCTAAAAGACATTTCCAGAAATTTCTCAAACAATAGGACTAAGTTCAATGCTTTAAGTTTACAAAGCACTGACTGATAATCAACATCAGTTTCTGACATTCACTTGGAATTACCCATTTTCTGTATGGAAATTTCTTACAGTTGAAGACTGATCTTTGTGAATGAGTTGGAATACATATATATTGATGTATTTCCTTGTAAAATTCAACATCATTATTTTATCTCCTTACTATGAATACTGTGTTGCATTTATTTCACATAGGAAAAGTGTAAAAAGATCTATTCAGTGGAATGCATACTGATTAATTAGAAGAGGAATTCTTTGTATGTTTAACTGGAAAAACAGGTTCAGGGAGGATTAGATTCAACAGCTATATGCTGGCAGCAGTAAGTCCCTTCTGCCAGCTTCCCCGTGTTTGATATGAAATTGTTCTCAACAGTGCCTACCAGCATAGACTTCTACAACCCTAGGGAAAGACCAGACCCTTTGAGAAACTCTCTCAGAAGAGGGAGGACAACCCTTCCCTGAAGATGTCAACAAACTTTACTCACATCTTAATAGCCTATCTTTATCTGCATGCTCTTACTTGAACCAATAACTGTGACTAAGGGATTGGATTATTTAATTAGTTTAAAATTGAGCCAAGTGCCTAGATACAGAAAAACAATTAGATTTGCACAAATGCAAAAGTCACACGGGTAAACTACATGTCAGCTAATACACAGCCTTCCTGGGGGGACATATTGGATTGCATTGCTTTCCCAGTATTTTCATATGAAATACATCAAATGTAAAGGAAATTTAAAAGAACTTTATCACAGGCACCCATATACCCACCCATGTGGATTCCATAGTTGATGTGTTGTTGTATTTGTTTACCATGTATCTAATCTCTATTTATTGCATTAGGTTTCAATGATCTAACAAACATGGTGTTTACAAAATCTGGTACATCTCTAGAGCAATTACATTTGTGTGAATTTATAATGCATTTGTTCTCAAACACTTTTCGCAAGCTAAGTCAAAGTAGATCACCAAGCTGCACATTGTGTATTCAAAGCTTAGAATTTTAAACTTCTAAGGGTGTAGGTTTCAGCACCCAAGTTTTGATATATTGATTGCGATTATATTTAGATAATTTTCCTGTGAAGAAAGCTTTGTGGTCCTTTTCCAGTTGTATTTTTTAAAAATTTTACAGTGGAACTCAATACATCCATGCTTTAAAGCTGTGACTATCTAAAACTGTCACAGCTCCAATTTCTCAAGGTTCCTCATTCCACTCTTGATCATCTTTCCACATTCCAAGGGGTGTCAGATATTTATTCTTTCAAAGATCAATTCAATTATCACCTTCCTACAGAGTTAAACTGGTCTCTCAGAGTGAGCCTTAGGCCAATCTGTAAGCCTGACTTTATGCAACTGTACATTTAGTTATGACAACATCTGTCATGTCATTTTTATAATTATTTGTTTATGAGCCTATATACTTCACTAGGATATTTGTATTATCCATATCTGTTTTGTGGTTTCTATCACATAGTGGGTAACCCATCAAAGTTTGAAGAATTCAATTTAAATCAACAGTTATATGTTGGATACAGGATTCAACACTGAAACTAATGAGAAAGAAACTTTCATTTAAAAAATCCCCATTAGATGCATCAGAAACCAAAATCAGTTTGGCAGCCAATAAACCTTCTAAAATTATGTAACAGAAAACCACCTTAGCAATTATACCTGTTGTATTAAGCTACAAATAGCATTTAGGAGATTAGTCAATCTGGAAGAGTGTAGTCTGAAGTGCTAGGGTTCAAGGCCAGGTTCTTTTTAGCAGCAATATTTTTTTTTATTATCTATTTATTTATTTTCCAGCAGAATGCATTTTGACATATTGTACACAAATGGTGCACAACTTCTCAATCCTCTGGTTGTACATGGTGCAGAGTCACTCCAGTAGTGTAATCATGCAGGTATATTGGGTAATAATGTCTGTCTCATTCTACCATCCTTTCTATCCCCACAGCCTCACTCCCCTCTACACAAACCAAAGTTCATTCTTTCCTACCCCCCACCCCACTATGAGTCAGCATCTGCTTATCAAAGCAAATATTCAGCTTTTGGTTTTGGGGGTATTGGCTTATTTCACTTAGCATGATATTCTCTAGTTTCATCCATTTACTTGCAAATGCTATAATTTCATTCTTCTGTAAGGCTAAGTAATATTCCATTGTGTATGTGCATCACATATTCTTTGTCCATTAATCTGTTGAAGGGCATCTAGGTTGGTTCCATAGTTTAACTATGGAATTGTGAATTGAGCTGCTATAAACATTGATGTGGCTGCATCACTGTAGTATTTAGCAGTAAGATTTTGACTACATTACGAGAACTTTTGCAGCTTAAGTTTCTCATCTGTAAAATGGAAATAATAAGGAATACCTGTTTCATGTATTTGTTGGGTGCATTAAATAAGTTAACTCATGTAAACTATACAGTATCTGACATATAATGAATTCCTAATAAATTTAAATTTAAATTGGTCTGAAAAGAAAAACTGTAGTAGACCACAGCTAATGCTTAAACCATGTCCAAACACCCCAGTCGCATTTTTCTCTTCTTCTAAAAACTTCCAGAGTTTTTCTGGTGGTAGAGGTCCTTGACCTCAGGGTGGTAGGATTTTCACAAAGCCTCAGGAAATAGACCAGGATTAGCTCACCCACTCGGGTTGTTCTCCTACCACTTGGCCTGTGATTAGCCAATGGGATGCTCTAGGTGACATCCAGAAGAAAGGAATTAAAATGGATAGATATGACTAGCTTGCATCATTCCCTCTCTGCCTCTCCCTTCTTCCTGCCTGTGTTACCAAGAGAAGAAGCCATCTTGTCACAAGAAGGGAGAAGGACAAAGTCAACATACCAAGAAAGGCAGAGAAGACAGAATATTTAAGTCTGTGGTGACATCGCTGAGCCATTAAAGCGACACTGGGTTATGTGCTTCCCTGTAGATTTCTTGTTATGTGCAAACAATGCCTGCTGTTATTTATCCATGGCAGGGGAGCATTTTGATCCTCCTAGTTAACAGTCTGGCTGGTGTAACAATGGAACATAGCATATCTTGACAGAGGGGGATTTCATGTGGTACATGTATTTTATATAATAATATTATCAATAATAAGAAAAATCTAGAGTCTTGGCCCTATATAAATTTACATTTTTTAAATATATATGACAGTGAAATTCATTACAATTCTTATTACACCTTCAGGACACAATTTTTCCTATCACTGGTTGTATACATAGTTTAAGTACAGGTATGAAGACATGAGTAGGCTGCATGTTTTTAATGCTTATTCTGCTAAAGGTTCATTGGTCACCACTGGTTCAGTCCTAGCTTGGGTTCATTAACTTTCCCTCTTTTACAGATAGAAGTTGTGTCATCAATCTTGAAAGAGTCTTTTGTTTTGTTTTGTTTTGTTTTTTCCTTAGCTTGGCCTTTAACTACAATGAACTAGGGAGGAAGAGACAATAGATGGCTTGAAACACATCCCCACCTTCTGCTCAAAAGATAAATCAAGCAAATAGCCTCTTGTTTAAGTGCAGTTATGATAGTTCATGTTAACCCCAGGAAGTACATTTCTAACCTGAAATGCTTTAAACAATGGAAGAAATTAGAGAATTGACATTAATGTTTGCCAGTGTCAGAGCCATAGGGGGGAACATTGTGAGCATATCCAACTATTAAGTTCATTTATTTATTTAATAAATATTCATCAAGTGCCTATTACATGGCACTGTGAACAAAATAAGCCCCATCTCTATGCTCTATCTTAGAGTGGGAG
Organism: Urocitellus parryii; assembly: GCF_045843805.1. Taxonomy (NCBI): domain Eukaryota; kingdom Metazoa; phylum Chordata; class Mammalia; order Rodentia; family Sciuridae; genus Urocitellus; species Urocitellus parryii. Next base: position 1,092,064 of record NW_027554113.1, on the reverse strand, counting down.
AAATATTTTGGGGTTTCTAACATGGGTGAGGAACAGATTGAGTGTGAACCCTAAATTATGAGAGAAGCAAAGGTGCGGTTGGAGACTAGCTTCTGTCTACAGACATAAAAGATGGGATCAGAAGGGCAGGCAATTAACACTAGTGCCAAGAGGGAAGAAGTTTGGGTTGGCTACAAGAACCCACTTCTGAAACTGGTTCATTTGGACAAGTTAAAAGTCTTGGAAGCATTAGCTCTTCACCTTCCCCAGTTTTATACATGTAGGAACCTTTTGTTTGTTTTGCGATTAGAAGTATTCACTCTGGTCAGATACCTGGCCAAATATTTAGGAAATTCTTTCCTTGAAACTACAGGGGTTGCTTAACATTTCAAGGAGCTTTGATCCTGAAGAGGCAGCAGGTGGGGTGTGTGCTGTATTGCAATGTCAGCATACACGGCATCTGCATAATTCACAGAACCTTTGCCTTCTGCAAATGCAGTCATGTTTAAAGAAACATTTTTAAAGGGTTTGTAAAAGAAAAATTATAGCTAGACAAGTCAAAGCTGAAGCAAGTCTATTCAAGACTATTCAAGAGAAAGATTGAAGTCAGCTCCCCTGGAACACAAAGTGTTGAAGGGCATCACAGGGAGATTGTGTGTCATGGTTTGCATTTGGAATGTCCCCCAACAGCTTCTTTGTTGAAGGGTTGGTCCCCAAGGCAGCAGAGTTCAGTAGTGGAGCCTTTGGAAGGTGATTGGATAATAAAAGCTCTAATCTTATTGATGGATTAATTTGTTGATGGATTCAGAATTTAATGGATCTATTGGGTGGTGGTAGAAAAAGAGATGAAGCTGATTTGAGGGAGTGGGTTCCTGAAGCTATATCTTGTCCCTGCTGTCCCCTCTTGCTTACCATATACTCCTCATATGATGTTCTGCCCTATCACAGGCCTAGAAACAAGAGAGAGAAGTGACCATAGACAAGTATGAACCAAAATAAACCTTTTCACATTTTAAGTTGTTTATCTCAGGTATATTGTCACAGCAGCAGAAAGCTAACATACTATACAGCTATGCCATCTGTGTTTGCTAATGTGTACTTATAAATATTAGGTTTCTGCCCTCTCACAAGTCTATAAGATAGTCTTGCTATTTTTCTTGATGATTACATTGCAAATGAATGGTCATTTAGAATGATATTACTAATTTGTAGAAAATTTATATCAAAGGAGCAGAGAAAATATTTACAATCTGCAAATTTTTCTAAAGGAGATGCTCTAAGATGGGAGACATGGTCAAGGGTTTATAGTCAGGGTGAAATTTGTCTTAAGTTTAGTCAATATGAGGAAGCCATTAAGCTTAAGGGGATAATTATGGCAGTTTTATCTGTTTCCTAACTTCTTCTCAGGAGTTGGCAACACCCAGCATAGCCCAGTGGAAAAAACTTTTATTGGGCCACTTGTCCCAGATTACTTTACAACTTATTCATGTTTTATAAATGTCTAAATATCTCCTCTATTGCAAAGCATATTGAGACACAAATCATAAACTATCTATCACAAAAACATTTTTGCCCTTAGATAGATTTGTGCAAAATCAAATGCCAAGCAGTTTCATACAGGTTTCCTTAACTAACATCAAAATTTTACATTTTTTAAAATATATTTTTATTGGTTGTTCAAAACATTACAAAGCTCTTGACATATCATATTTCATACATTAGATTCAAGTGGGTTATGAACTCCCATTTTTACCCCAAATACCGATGTGATTCTGCATTCAAAATTTTAAATGCTTAACCTTCTTCTTGGTTAAACACAAAGAATTTTTATGTATCCTTTCCTTGTTCTGTGATTGCACACTAAACTGTTGATTCCAACTAGACTTCCATCATATGTGGCTGGCTGTATCTCACTTACCTTGCCCACTATCAACCACTTTTTTTTTGGTGCTGGGGATTGAATGTAGTTCCATTCTACCACTGAGCCACATCCCACTCCTTTTTATTTTTTGTGACAGCGTCTCACTCAGTTGCCCAGGCTTACCTGCCTCAGCCTCCCAACCTCCCAAGTAGTTAAGATTACAGCGTGAGCCGCTGTGTCTGGCCGGTGTTCCTTTTTTTATACCTCTCTTTGTTTATTATTAAATTCTCCTCTGGAAAGAATATAGGAATTTGTACTTGACCTTAGAATGATTGACAGTTCTTTGTGTAACTATTCCAAATCACTCCTTAAACTCAGGAGTTGGAGAGTGTGATCAAAGGCTACCTTTACTAGTTCTAAAGAGGTTTTTCCACTACCTCTCTCTCTGAAAAGAGAAAAATCACAACTGAAACCTCTGGCAGGATATCATGCTACATACCAATGCTTTTTTTCTTACAACATCTGGCTTCTGGCAATGCAATTCTCATTTCTAAAGCAGCTCCTATTGGATTTGACTACATTTCTAAAAATACTTAAGCTCTATCTCCATTTATATTTGAACCCCTGTGTAGGGGTTGGTTTTGGAAGAAAAATGAAGGGCATATATTTTTTAAAGATAATGGACAAAACATAAATTAAGCATCTGTAAAACTATGGAAAAGTGCAGCTTCACCTGCCTAGAGGTCAGTATCTCAGCAAAGGTTTAATACATTTAGGAAACCTTTTGCAGGGGATGTCATTTGCACAATGGATCCCTAAGACAAGAATGGATCAGAAGAAACAAAGACATTTTCTTTTGGTCTCATAATGAGATAGATTTCACAAAAACCATCCATGGTTGCTCAGAACTATGGAACTGTTAAAGGAAATATAAAAATAGAGCTGAAGTTAGGAACTTGTAAAAAGGGAACATATGATAATGAAGATTTAACATTTGGCATGTCCTAGTCATTTCTCCAGAGTATTCCCATCTAATCCCAGACAGAGGCACTAAAGTCTCTGGCACCTACCAGTGCTTAAAAATGCAGTGAATGGGTGCAGCATTCAGTCTCTCCAGAAATGTGAAATCTGTGTTGCTGTTAGGTCTTAAATGGCTTATGCTTTTACTTGTAAAAATAAACTCTGTAATGGTGGATAACATACACATAGAAAGACCAGTAACCATAAGCATGTATCTCAATACATGTTCACAAAGAGGACACATTCTAGAACAGTCCACATACTGCAGAAGGTTACCTGGTGTCCAGTCCTTATACACACCACCTGTTCCTAAGATAACACCTATTATTCTCTCCCACAGCACTACAAATGGGTTTTGCCTGATTCTGATTTCACATGAATGTAGTCCTAAAACCTGTTTTCTCCTTTTTTCTTATATTTCTCTTTCTGTGTCTAACTAGTGCATTTCCTCCATGTTGCTGCAGGTGACATCAATTCATTCATTCTCATTGCTTACATTCTACTTTATGGAGACTAATACCCTGGGCATTGTGTTTCTCCCAGTTTGAAGCTATTAAAATTAATGCTGCTCACAGCATCTACTGGGACACGTCTCTAGTACACACATGTTTGCATTTTTGTTAGGCATATGCCTGGAAATGGATCATTTAGTTTATAAAGAAGAGCAGGAGCTTTGGCTGTTCTGCCCATAACCACGATAATTTTCACTGTTTCCATTCTTTGCATGAGGGCTCTCTGGCCACTGAAACCAGCTCAACACCCCTCTCTCCAAACACACACACACACACATACACACACACACACACACACACACACACACAGAGTCACACTTATACAGCAAGCTGGTAACAGGGGAATTAACACTTTTATTGTAACCCTTAAACAATGACAGACTCTAATCCCAGTGCATCTCTTGTACTCTCTCAGACGTTCCTAGTAAACTCCAGTTGTCCACACCACTAATTTGATTGACAGATCATCACTACTTTGGTTTCCTCCACTACCCTAACTTCTCCAAGTAAACCTCTTGCAATAGAATTTTCTCCCAGTATACTCTTAGGGGAATCTGATCTAAAACAAAAAGGTAGGGCCCTATTCCATTAAGGTTGATAGCACTGGGTTTTCAAAGTTGCAGTGCCTCAATCCACAGCCATTTTGCTTCTGTTTTGTTTCTCTGAAACTGCTTTTGCCTAAGGAAATGCTTTCCTTGAAACCCTGGGCACTCTGGGATTCCATGAAAGCACACTGCTTTAATTATTTTCCTAGTGTAGCTACTGCCTCTTCCCTGAGCTACTCTTTCCATTCTTTCTAAATAGGCTTCTTGAACTTGAATGCTTTCTGGGGTTCATTATTGGCTCACTAATCTCATTTCATACAGTACCCCTGAAACAATCCATCTATCATCACCACTTACTTTTCTATCTGATTATAAAATAATGGTGATTACAGAAAAATGAGAAATTAATACAAGTTTAATGAACAAACTTCAATACTCATAAACCTATCATCAGGAAATAAATCACAATTATTATTTTATGGTAACTTCTTCCAATCTTTGTATCTCTTTTAGGCTTTGGATTAGGCAGAAAGAGAACATGAGCTCCATACAGTTTTAAAGGCAGCCTCAGCATACCCTATAATTAATTCTGAAGTTCCTCCCTCAGGGTTATTCTGGGTTGGGCAAGGGGAATAGTTTGAATAGTTTGTTTTATATATATATTTAGTTGTAGATGGACACAATACCTTTATTTTATTTGTTTATTTTTTATGTAGTGCCAGGGAGCAAACCTAGTGCCTCATGCATACCAGGCACTAGGCAAGCACTTTACCACTGAGCCACAACCCGGCCCCAGGAATAGTCATTTGTACTCACCTTTATTTACTCACTGGAGATAGGCCAATCATGGGGCATGATCCTGAGCCAGCAGCCTCAGCCAAGGCAGGCTCTATGAGGGCTGAGGGCTGGGACTTCCTCATACCCAAGGGGAGATATGCACAATATGTGGCAATACCAACCATAAAATCATATGGGCCATACTTCACATTTTTCTCTGGAACCATCAAGATTTGTATAAATGTAAATATAATTTTTTATTTGTAAATATCTACAATTCATTTCAGAAATGAATTTGATTGTTATTGCAGGATGCTGCAATAACAATCAAAATCAAACCCTCACAATAAAAATTATTTTTACTTTTATAGGTATTTTACCTAACAGCATTTTCAGGTCAATTGTAAAATAGTTCAGTAGTCTTATTTGTAAATGGAACTCAGGAACTTACACATTTGTTTTCAATGAGAGATTATCTATTCATCCTGGATTAAAATGACCAGGTCTTCTTGTGAAAAGTTATCATTATTATTATTTTTTTTCCTTCTCAATAGTTCCAAAGAGGTTTCTGTCATGCTATATGCTTTCTTTTGTAGAAATTTCAGAAATTGCTATGGAAGTTTATATCCTCATTTGTGGGAACATATAGAGAGTACATTATTTTTTCACTGTATTCAAATGTTGCCAAATGTAGTTTGACAACCTCATTGCCTAATGAACTTACTATGGTATGTCTGCTTTTATTTATTTATTTTCTACTACAGCAAAAAAGGGAAGAAGAGAAAGTCAAATGAATTTGCAAATGTAATTAGTCTTGGCACAGCGCCCTGGGACACAGCCCTTGCTCACTGTGCATACAATCGGAATGTCTAAATAAAACTGGTATCCTTACCCAGTGATGGTGCCGTAAAAAATAAAGCTTCACGTGAATTTGTCAAGACTGTTGTATGTGGAAGCTACAAGTCTTGGCTTTATCCCAACTAAATCACAGTATAAGTGTTTGGTTTGGACAATAATTAAGTTATATAGAAAGGCCTGATTCATTTAGGGCCAGCAAAAACCACAGCCTCCACCCCCACCCAAGACATTAAAGGATGTACAGGACAGCAATAATTTACATGCCTGTTTTCACATTCAACAAATCAAGGAGATTCCCACTGAGGCGTGCAGAAAGCTCCCTCTGACACGTGTAGACCAATGCATTAATAAATCAAAACCATTATTAGAATTCTTAAACCAATATTTACAATCAGACATGCTTCTTGTTATCAGTTCTAGAATTAGGTAGAAATATGGTCCATATAAAACATTAATTAATAAAATCAATCACTATTTTTCACTAGTTGTCAAAGATTACTAGCAACACAATCATGGTTTAGAAAACAGAAAAAAAATTTGACTTGCAAAGTTTCTGTGGAGATGTGTTGCAGCTAATAAATTTGTGCAGAGCATGTCCATGCACACCATCCTCAGGCAGAACAAGGGTGGCTTTCATTGCCTGTGGTTTCCCCCCACCTAAACCTTTTTCAACTGTGTCCATGAATTTTTATGCTTATATTTGCAGATGAGGCACAGCAAAGCCACTTAGGTATAAACCAGGATTTGTCAAACCACATGAAATTATGTCATTCTAAGAGCTTTGCAATTTATAGCAGATGTTGATGGACAAACTTTCTACCCAAATAGTGTCAGGAAACTAGTGTTAGCCATAGATTGACACTGATGACACTGGCAAGCTATACAGTGCTGTATGTGAGTTTCCTATATGAGATTTCAGTGAGGCCAGAGTCAAATTAACACTTTAGCACCTTCTGAATTCTTCTTAATTTTAATTGAGCTGGAAAATAACTTTTATGTACTGTAGCTTTAGCTGCATAAGAGACCATATGTTTTAGAACATTATGTCAATATTTTAATAAGGAAAACTGACATTGAAAATAAATAAATGTGTGTTATGTGTTAGTCACCTATTGTAACCCATACTACAAATACTGAAATTATATTTAAACTTTAACTTAAATTGTTTGTTTTAAACTATCCTTATACCTTTAAATATTTATGATAAGCACTCAAAATATTAAGAGACTGTTGTCTCAATGCATTTGTCCTTGGAAAGATGATATCTTGAAAGTATCTTAATAATATGTTGTTTTTGACCCCTTAGTCTTTCCCCTTGTTTTTGACGTGAATGCTTACTTAGAACCATGGTAAAGTTAGCATTATATATTCAATAAACCTTAGCAGCTTCATGGAAAAGCTATAGATTTAGCTGTTATGTGCAAAAGAGTATTTACAGAACTGAAATTTACCAGAATTTGTCTTTGATGGGCTTTGCTCAAACAGAACTCAAGTATCTGTCTATAGCAAGAAAAAATTTTGGCACTAATTTGGTCATAAGCACAAATTGTCACACATTTTCATAGTTTTAAGGAAGTGAAGAAAATATGGTAGTTTATTGTATAAAATAAATTCTTTGTCAGAGCAGACTAAATTCTGGCAGTTCTTAGAGTAAGAAGATTTGGCTCTATTAGACTAATCCTTTTGTATTAAAAGTGTTCCCCTTTCTTGGGAGCAGATATAATAATAAGAACATTAGTGCATAAAAAGTGTAACTTCTTTTATCTTAAGCCAGCAGATTCTAAATACAGAAATGATCTTGGTCTTTGTAAATATATACACAGGTGCTATAACAGTGCTGTCATGCCCTAGCTATGCTGAGACCAGTACACTGTTCAGAAACCTGGAAGGAGTTAGTTAAAAAGATTGAAATCCAAAGGGATTTCTCTTGTCCTGGGTCTTAAAACTCATTCTGTCCTCCTGTCTGAAAAGTTGCTAAATCTATAATCACTGTCCAACTCTCTATACTAGGTCGCTTTGCCCTTGTTCTGTAACCTTTGTCTAATTCTTACTCTTTTCAAAGAAAGAGTAAAGAAAGGCAGTCACTCTTAAAGTAATAGCAGATGGGGTGCCTTAGCATTGTTAACAAATTCTATCTTCTTTCTTTCTTTAATTCTCATCACCTTAAAACAAATTGGGGGCAGGAGGGAGCTGTCAGTAATAAGGAGAGAATTGCACTGAATTCTGCAGAATGGGGCAAGAGGTATGAAAAAATGAGTAATACCCCCAAATAAAGCTAAGCGTCTAGTAGATACTTATTATAATTAAAACTTTGCTGCTTTACCCCTGTAATAAAATAGAGACAATGAAATGCTCAACTTTAATGTCAAGAACAATTCACAAGGTGCTACTCAATGACGTGTTGGATTAATCATCTATGGAAGTATCTTGATGCCAAAGATTAATGTTATACTTTGATAGATAGTAGACAAATCTGAGAATTATTAGTGATGCAAAAAAATCTAGTTTCAATTCTATCCCAGTAAGTTTTTGCTGTGTTTTCTTTACTGATTCATTCAGTATTCATTCATTTAAGGACATTTTTATGGAGCACTCACCAGGTACCAGGCATTATCCTAGACCCTAGGGATAATAGTAATGAACAACACATTCTCTACCCTTAATGAGTTTGTAATTTTATAGAGGATAATAAATTAAAACTGTACACAAATAGATGATTAGAAATTTCTGATACTGATAAGTTCCATGTAGAACAGCAAATGGGATTGAAATTTGGGATAAGATAGAAGTGAGACAGAAAATTGAGTATTTCATCATTACATAAAATCTGTCTGGGAATGTGGCATTGGTGATGGTTAGGTAAACTAGTAGAAAAAGGTAAAGACCTGAGGAAGAGTGTTCTATGAAGATAAAATAACAAAAGACTTGGAATGGAAACAAGTTCAGTGTGTTTGGAGGTTCCAAAAATGGCCCTAGTGGCTAGACAATTGTCAGCAAGGATAGTAGTCTGAATCAAATGCAGAAAGGCATGCAGACATCAAGGCAGGTAAGGTTTTGATCCCATACGAAGAATGTGGGTTTTATTCAAATGATAATTTAAATTCATTGAAGAGTTTCATTTATTATTTAAAAAGAGTATAATAGCTGCCAGATAGACAATAAACTATAGAAGAAGCAGGATTGAAATAGGAAGACCATTTATGACACTATTTTTTAATCAAAGAGTGAAATGATCATGGTGTGGATGAAGGTGATAGCAGTCTAGATGAAAGGCAGATATATTGAAAATGTATGTTTGAATTAAAGTCAATGGGAAATCCTGGGTTGAATGTGGGACATGACATTCAAAAAGGAGCAATCTTTCTATAACTTACAGTTCCGAGGTCTGTACAAAATCTGAGATGAGAGTGATGTTATAGAGTAGAGGCCGAAGGAGTCAGGTAAAAGGAACTCATTGGAAATCTCACAGATAGATAATGTTAGAGCTGGCATCAACACTAAGTACCTTGAGGACTAAATCCAGTTCATTTCTGTCCTTCAGGAAGCTCCAAAGTGGCCTTTTTATCTATGATTTAATTATTTTCCCCCACTTAGGTAAAAAGAAAAAAAAAAGTAATACTGGTAATTGTGAAACATTATATGTTATCAGTAATTATTTTTCATTTTTCTCTCTTCCATACTTTGTTCTTATTTTTTTCAATTTCCTCACTAATATTAATTACTTAATAAAATCCAAGGTGTTTATTTCAATTTTATAGCAAAAAAAGAGATTCATTTCTATTCCATTCACATCATCCATGATCTCAAGGACAATGAGTCTCATATGGAGGCACCTCTACTAACAGTTCTTTGCTCCAAACATGAGATCAGACCCTCAATTCCATGTCTTTTGTTTTTGATGTATTTTCTCCTGGAAGCGACTTTTACCCATTTTCTATCTGACTTTGCCATATTTGTGAATTAGTAGGAGTCTGAATATAATCAAAAGAAATAGATGAGGAGTCATAACAATTCCTGTGTCTCCTTTTATCCAAAGTTCTAAGAAGACCAAGACATGCTCCTAAATGTTTCAGTATACCAATGTCTCTTGGCTACAAGGCATGATAGTATGCACAAGATCCTCAAAAACCAAAATCTGAATGGTCTCTCTGCTGTGCAGTTGCTAATACATAATAAGGGGTGGGGCAGGGAAGAATAGAAGTTCATTGGATCAGACAAAGGGGATTGAAGGGAAGGAAGGAAGGATGGGAATAGGAAGACAGAGGAATGAATTGGACTTTTTTTAGGGAACACCTCACCAGTCCACAAAATGTTCTCCTTGGAATAACAATAAAGCAGTGATTATAGTTGCATTTATGTTTTAGATATAAAAATGTTTACATATTTAAGATATGGAATTGATATCTATTTAGCATTCTCTGCTGTGTTCTATGTCTACTATAAAACATATCTTTCAAATGCTGTATTTAACACATAATTTAAGTTGTCCCTTTAGCATATCTATGGGTCTGAAAAAAGAAGTTGATAGGGTTTAAGACTAAATGAGGTCTTAGAATATTTCCAACCCATCTACCAAGTCCTGGGCACTGATCTAGGAGTTAGTGTCACAGTGATGGAAAAAAAGCAGGTTCTCACGCAACTTGTATTTTAGTGTGTGGAAGGGCAAACAGTAATCACACAATAGAAGATTTTTAGAGAAGGAGAATTTCTCAAATATAGTAAAACAACACAGGGTGCCTAGAGGAGAGCTACTTTAATTTAGGAGTGGAGGAAAGGACTCTCTGCTCATTTTACAGGAGAATGGGATGATAAGACGAAGCAACCAGAAAAAATTTTGAGAAACACATTCTGAGAGTCCTTTGGAAAAACCCAGACAACTCAAATGAGATTTGGCATTGATTTTCCCAGTTCCTTCACTTAGCTTTCAGGCACTTCCTATATTCTTGTCTCCTATCAACACTGCAATCAAATCTAAGTCCACTAGTAACTCAGGCCTGAAGATGTTATGCTACCCTCTGGCTCACCCTCTTCACCCACTGCTGCAAACTGCAGAGGTGCCCAACCTCTGGAGTTAGAGAAGGCATTTACTGAATTGGATTGTACCAAGTTCTAAAGGAATGAAAGTCAACTATATATTTCACTATCTACTGTCTTTTAGGAAAGAGTCTGCTAACCTTTAGGAAAGAATATCTGCTGGTAGAATCTGAGAATTGTTATTTTGGAGAAGGAGTAAACAGAAGGGAAAAGAGAATGCAGAAGGGTTATATTTACATTTGTGATTTATATTAGACCTGTGGGCTAAGGGCTCTTCTGTTATATGTCTGACCGCATTGATTCTGTTTTCCCAAAGTATCTACTTTCACCTTTTCAGATATCCTCTATCATGTATTGATCACAGGAACAAATGTAATATGACCAATAAGGTAGGTAGACAAAGGATCAGATACTCTGAAATGGACTCCGCAGAAGTTATTTATGTCTGTTTGTTGAGTGCACTTTATGCATACTGAAGCTTCATTATTATATATTCTGAGTAAATATTAACCTTATCTTTAAAAGAAACAACTTTAATTCATAATATATATTTAAAAGTAGTAGAACATTGATTCAAAAAGTGTCCCCTTTTCTGAGACTAATGGGAGACACTGGACATCATACAATTATCTTAGTCTCAGTCAATTCATTGCTTACCTATTGGAGGGATGGGGATGTAGCTCAGTGGTAGAACACTTGCTTAGCATGTGTGAGGTTCTGGGTTCCATCCCCTGTACTGAAAATTACAATTAACTACGGTTCATCTTTTGGATGTTTGCTTCATTTATGCATAGTTTTAGGCCATTTTTAAAGAATCTTGTGAATATCATCATGCCTTGTAGCTAAAAGAACAGCAGAGTATTGAGTTTAAAGGTAAAACCTGAAATTATATGGAAGTGTAAGTAGAAATTTTAAAATTTTATATAACACAGAGGCGCAAGAATTCAAGATGAAGTGTTTGTTTGGAGTTTTGTGCCTGATCCAGGACTGAGTATGTCCATGACCAGTTTTATGAGAAGCTTCTCAGCAATCAGCCCTATGACAGACACTCTGACTCTTTGTGTATGGATTTTTCCAGGATGTGGGTTGACATATTTGAAACTAGACAATTTGAGAGTTTCTCCTTAAGAAAAAGAATCATATTTGCATCAAATATAATGCAAATGTGTTTATTTACAAATGAAACCAGAATAAGATCAACCAAAACTTTCAAAGCTATTGTTATCGATAAATGTTATGCAAAATGTGTTTTCACGTTCAAATCTCATAACTGATTACATCATGCTCATTGAGGGTCATTACCTAGTTTCTTTCTTTATGATCTATAAGATCATAAGACACTTAAATCCTTCTTATGATGGGAGGGGGCATGGGGGAAGGAAAGATGGTGGAATGTGATGGACATTATTACCCTAGGTTCATGTATGACTGCACATATGATGTGACACTACATTATGTACAAAGAAATGAAAAGTTGTGCTGCAATTGTGTACAATGAATCGAAATGGATTTTGCTGTCCTATATTTCTAAATAAATAAATAAAATTTATAAAGCCTTCTTATGAGTAATGTTAAGTAATTTTAAGATGATCATACTCATTAACTAGATTGTCAATGATGCCCTTGTTGTTTTGATATACTATGAGTCTTAAGTTATCTTCATTTATATTAGTAATATGTTTCAAATATGCAAGAAATCTCATTTTTTTCCAATGCACTTACATGATCCACTCCTCTTCATTAGCTGGATTATTAAACAGTTCAAGAGCCTTATTCATTCATTTAATTACTCTTAAAAATCCTTTAAAACCTTAAATAAAATATACACAAAAGCAAATGCATCTAAAACAGTCATTGCATAGTATCAAGCCATATAATTGCATAATCAAATAATTCCCATGCTGCACACATTAACTTATTGAGGAATGTATGCAAAAGTTTCATAAGCAGTGTATTCGGTGTTTTTATATATTTCCCCTTTGTTGGTAGCAATGTTGAATGCCCTTTTGCCTGAGTCACTGGATATTTTTCAGAATAAGAAATATTAAATATTTTTAGTTAAGTTTCATAGACTGGTATGCATAAAACTTGTGCCTAACCACAAGCAAACATGTAGTAGATGAGGCAGCCCTGTACCTTATAAACATAAAATTTTGATTATATTTAATGTGATTCCAATAAAATGTAAAACACACTTTACTTTTATATTGCATGTATTACTGAGCATATTTTTCATGAACTTTTATTTTGATTGTCAGTGACAACTGAATCCATCACTTATACTTTTACATGTCTAAATATTGGAATACCATTCCACACAGTAGCTTCTGGTCTGTACATTCCAGACCTGGTACTTTTTTACCATGTGTGTGCCTCCAGGGTCTGGCATGAGAAAACACCATCACCTTACTACTGTGTAGCCTCTGACCTGCACTGTCATGTCACAACACCAGAAAAGTGACACAACAACCCTAGGAGTGTGCCCAGAGCCATTCCTACACCAAGATGACTGGCAACAACAGAAATCAATATGTATAACCATAAGCCTCAAAGATGCGCCCCTCACAACCAAACCAAGTAATTCTCCATTTCAGTTTTTGCAGTTTAACTAATCTGCGAATGAAAAGGCTCATAATTAACACTCCAAAACTAAAAAGAAAAAGGCAAACAGAAGGAATCAGAATGGGAAAATCCATGGTTTCAACATGTTGTGATTTTACTATCTTATTTTTGCCACTTTTTTGGGAAAAAAAGTATATTATCAGCCAGGTGTGGTTGTGATAACAATACCAGAAAACAAACCTGATGCCTTCAGTTGTAAGTTGTACCACTATATCCTTAAAACGGAATGCTACATGGATGTTTAGGAAAGAAAGGATAAAGAAGATCCCTGCATATTGTCATGAGAAGTAAAAAATAAAAACAAAAATTAGGTGCAGAAGAGGGTATAAAATATTAATCATAGTGTTTGCTTTAAAGAAATTCTAGAGAGATATTAGGAACTTAAGTCATTGTATAGCAGCAGAGAAGAATAGTCCAAATATGCATTTGCTTGGTTTACATCAATTGGATTTCACGGAATAATTTGGATTTTCAGGTAAAGAAAATGAGTTACACAGGCCAGCTGTAACATAAAATGATGCTAGTAACCTAATTGTGTGGATTTTTCTACCCAGTTTTTGGGTGGACAGACTTTTTAGTAGATGTACTAAGGGGGGCCAACCAGTTTCATACCAGATGTGGAACTTGACTCAGAGATAAATATCCTAATCCCAAAGCCCTCTCTAGATTTCCTAGAGAGGCTTAAAAAAGGCACAGCTGGAAAGAGGCATGAGCAGCTTCTGTACCCTTTCAGGAGCAGTGCTGACTTACCCGTTTTGCACATTAGCCACATTTCCTAAACCCATATAATTTTATGGGTTATGAGAATGTTTTAAATCTAATTTCTTTTATAATCAGAATAAAAATAAACAGAATAAGTATATGAAAATAAATCCAGACTGAACTGCATCCATCTATACACCAGTAGTTATAAAATATAATTTAAAATGTCTTCTTATGGAGGAAGCAGCGCATAAAAACATGACAGAAGTTCCTAATTGCCAACAAAGTAATAATGTTGAGATGTGATCTGAGGAGGAGGGAGCAGGCCTAGACCTCACCAGCCCAATGTCAGGGCCTCTTTCTCTGTGGACTATTCCCCTGCACCAATACCACACATACCTTGGACCCTTTATCCATACATATTCTTTTAAAATTAGGAAAACAAATTGGGACCAACAGAAGAACCAGTGCCTCATTTTGTCCTGAATTCTCTGGACTTCTTCCTTTCAAGAGCCGAAAACCCCGAACCCTGGAACATTCTAATGGTGGCAAGAACTTCTCTATTTTTCTGAGGCCAAACTCCCCATAGAAGTGTGGTCTGGCTGGAGTCAGCACCTCCTCTCCCTGATCTTGAGGCCATGCTCTTAGAAAACAGCAATGAGCCACCTTCAAAGATCTCATCACTTTTTTAGAGGAGATTTGCACTCCTGGGCCTCAACCTGTCAGCCATATCATCCCATGTCATATGCCCTAGATACTACAATATCTTTTCCCTCCTAATCGAAGAAAGACTGAGATCATGTACAAGAATGGGATCCTAATTAGAATAAGTTATACTCCATGTATATATAATATGTCAAAATATGCTCAACTGGCATGTATATCGAAAATGAACAAATAACAAATAAAATAAGATAAGTAGACGAGAAAAAGCAGACTAAAGCAATGGTTCTCTAAGTGTGCAGCAGCAGCACCTGAAAAGTTGATCACTGGGTCCCACTCTAGTTCTACTGATCTTGAACTCTGTAATGGGACCCAAAAATCTGTATTTTAACCAACACTACAGGAGATTTCTGTGCATGCTCAAGTTTCAAATATGCCACACTAAGCACACAGCATTTCAAGGCCAGATAACAGGTATCCTTGGCCCAGAGATAAAGATGGACCTAGGGATGTGCTACCTAGACTCAAGGTACTTGATCTTTGGCCCAGGGTCCTGGGTCAACAGCACAAAAGCAATTGCAGGCAGCAGCTACTTTTGGCTCTGGGCCAGGAGATTCAAAGACCTCAGTCCTGCAGCGTGGTAGTCTGACTAAACTGCTGCAGATCCCTGCCCCCTTACTGAGCTGCAGGAGATGCACCCATGCCTCTGGATCAGTGGACCCTTACTCCTGCTCCCACCCATGTTCGTGGCTGCCTGGTGATCAGATTCACCTTGCCTCTCATCTTACAGAATGCCAATTTGGGAGTTAAATAGGAATTTCTGATTCCTAAATCAGATAGGCCCCTCACAGCCCACATTTAAAATCTGCCTTCCTTTCCCACCTCTGTCCTAGGTAACCCTGAGGATCAGCCAGGTCTGGAAGTAGAGAATCTGTTTATGGATTAAAAGGATTCACCTCACCAGAATCCCTTACTCACTCTGCCTCAAGAGTTCAGGGCTAGGCATTTGTGACATAATTTGGGGGTGCACTGCCACCTTGGTCCCGAGAAGGGGACTCAGAGGTGGAAATTTTATAGAAACCTAGTCCAAAGTGTGTCAAATCTTTTGAAGAGTTCATGTTAGAGACCTGAAGTTACATAGGGACCTGCCTTCTGAATCCAGCCCATTCTCATGGATCTCAGCCTTTCCCAGGCCAATGACATTACCCCGTCCCTCTTAGCTGTTAGCAGGGTCCCCTCATAGGCAGTTTGACCAAGATGGTAGTTTCCTCTGAAATCCAGAAATAATTTAGGAATCAAAGTATCTTTCACCCTGAAGTTGTTAGTCTATGTTCATCACCAGGTTTGAATATCTCTCTTGTGTTCCTAGGTCCACCATTGCTGGCTTATGTGCACACATCATTCTTAGTTGGTTTCTGGAAGGGGGGAAAAACTGTGCAAATGGCCCTCTCTGCAAACAGAAGGCATCCCAAATGACTCCCTCTTCAGAATAAACAGATTCAGACTTTCCTTTGCAGCTCCTGCAACTTCTAATAAATGTTTTAAAGCACTTGGTTTTTTTCAGTAACTAATTAAAGGTTATGTTTTAGAATATGGTTTGAAAATCTGGATGGATAATATTATCCAGAATATTTAGAGAAACTTTGCAGAATCCTTTCTTGTATTCACCACTCTTATCTTTCAAGTTGCTTTATTCTCTCTCTCTCTCTCTCTCTCTCTCTCTCTCTCTCTCTGGTATGTGTGTGTGTGTGGGGGGTTCTTTCTTTCTTTGGCAGAAAATATACTTTTCAAAACTTCCTGATCAAAGAAGTAATATTTCCTGTAATTTTAAGGCATTAAGAATGGCCCCTCCCCCTTTATTTTGTTTCCTCTTCTCCTTTCTTTTCTGGTAGGCTTATCCCTTCTTTCTGCTTCAACATCACAACTTCACAGAGTTGTCAACATCTAAATAAGTTAATAAAATGGGTCAAGTACAAGATTAACATTAACTTGTTGAGTCCCATCCCCAGTACCACAAAAACAAAACAAACTGCTGTGCCGCAGCGCTAAAATCCAGTTTGGTTGTTTGTTTTGGGATTCCTCTTGGCATTGACCTGTTCTTTTATAATACAAGGTAGGGCATCTCTAGTCTGGAGTTGGCCTGACATCGAAAAGGTCAGGCAGCCCTTGGGAGCCCCCTCTTTTTCTTTCTGAGCTGTACAGTGGGAGACTTCACCAGTGTCCATGTGTGTAATTGGATGTAAATTTTATTAAGGGAAAAATTAGCTTAAGTAACCAAACTAAAATTTATTATGAATAAAGAAAACAAACAAAAAAAACTAGTAACTTGAAAAATAATCTTCCTAGTCTAAGATATTTTTAAGTAATGGACAGGGAATGAATATTGTGTATACATGTAGGTATATGTATGTATAGAAATTTTAGTATGTAAATTTGTATATAGAAATTTCTGTGTGAATCTACTTATAACTTCAAATACTCCGCCAGATTGGAGATATTTTTGACATATATTAATTTATTGACTTCTTTTTTAAAAATTATTTTTAAAGTAAGAGCATCATTTTGATCTGATTATGTGTAGATCTGTATTATAAATTTATTCCATTATTTTTGCTTAGATTTTAACCAATATTTTCACATAATGAATAGTCCAGTTAATCATCACAATTTGATTTAAATAAACCAACTGTTCATTTCTATAAAGGCTTATGTAGACACTCCATAAAACAAATTAAAGATTAGGTAGTCAAGGATATCAGAGAACAATTATTGTTTTTCCTCTATTAATACTTTAATTCAATGATAGAATATTGATAATAGCCACTGGGGTATGGACAAAGTAAATAAAACAGAAACATTCTTGATGAAAAAATAGAAACATATCATTTACTTCTTATTTCACATAGACTAATTATAGTTCATGAAAAATAAATTATGAATCCACAAACATATAGATAGTTAAAAACAGAACCAGGGTTAAAGTCAGTTCTTTGCCTTCATATCTCATGTACTACTTCAATTTTAATAATTCTGTACTTCAGTCTTTTGAATCTCTTGTGTCATAATCCCAAAGATCCCAATTCAATATTCATGATACATGTTTGTACTCTTTAGGCTTTTTTGGTGCCAAAAATAAATATTGGTTTTGTTCCTGCTTAAAACATCCTGAAATATGTCCTACTCATAAAAATTAAGTACACAATTACTTTGGAGTTATTTTAACAAATGCAAGTGTGTATTTAAAAATATTAATTTAAAACTCATTTGTTTTCATTCAAATCATTATTTAAAAATTATCATTTCTGTAGTTCCTAGTTTCCTGAAACTTCAAGCCACAGATATAAGTTCCATTTTTTTTTTCAATTTTCATGATAGTCAAAAATGCTCATTTTTACTTCCTATTGGAAATCTTGTTTTATGATATAAAAATATTTTTACAAGTATTAATTTTGTAAAAATTAAAATGTAAAAATTAAAATGGATTTGTGGCTCAGTAGTAGGGCATTGTACCACATATAAATAAATAAATAAAGGTTCATCAACATCTAAAAAATAGTTTTAAAAAATTGTAGGCTAATCAAAGGACTACTTTATTGTACATATTTGGTAAATATCTACTAAAATATCTCTTATGTAGACAAATATTTATCATAATAAACTCTGTTATTGAGAGTATAACAAAGTTAAATACATGTGAGATGTAATGGAAATTCCATTGTATCCCAAACAATATAAGCATGCATTGCTGCTATCATTCAACTATTTGGAGTGAATTTAGATAATGTATAATACAGCAGAAAACATGAGAGTTAACTATTAAGAAAGAGAGGAAAAATATTAATTATTTGTAAGTGATATGATAACCTCAAAATTCAAAGAAAGTCAATGAACAAAGGATTCAAATTAATAGAATAATTCATCAAAGTACATAGATTCAAGCTCAATATACCCATGAATACTTTTACTTCATACCAACAATAGCCAGCTAAAAATAATAGAAAAATAATCTCACCTAAAATAGCAATATTAAAATACTTCTAGGGGCTGGGGTTGTGGCTCAGTGGTAGAGTTCTCACCCAGCACGTGTGAAGCACTGCGTCCAATCCTCAGCACCACATAAAAATAAATAAATAAAGGTATTTTGTCCAACTACAACTAAAAAAAAAATTAAAAAACCCAAACACTTCTAATGAGAAATGCACAAAAAAACAGTTTCTAAACCAGGAATAGTACTGGAAAACTATTATTTATCTGTAATAACAACATAGACTAACTGCCAATAAATGATGGATACTTGTTCCAAAAATATTGCTTTAAAATGCAAATTTCAAAATTAAATCATATTTTCCCTTTGACTTTAGGTGAAATATGTGATGAGGTTTCTGTATTAAAATATTCTTTTCCAGCATATTTGCTATTAAAATATTTCTCCCAATTAAAAGAAAACCCTGACAATAAAAATTGCAATGTTCCTTGTTAGTCTTGGACCATCCCAAGGTTTATTTACAAGAAGTGATTACAGCACAATCTATGTATGTTAGGTATGCATACAAATGACCTGTTTGTGTCTATATATGTATGTGTGCATATCACAATATTGTGTGTATTTCAACCAAAGAGAGAAAACTCGTATCAATATTAACTCATTATATCAGATGTGTTGTAAAGGTAAAATTTCTAAGCTGATTCTAAGCTGCAGAGCCTGAGTTAAAGTGTAAAAGACCAGGCATCCTAAAGTTTCCAAAGTGCAGAGATTGGGTTAAAAAGTAAAAGACTAGGTATTGTTAGAGTCCCTCTGCTACCCCCAAAACCTGTAATCCCTGTAGCTTTTAGGACAATGCTGGAACTGCCCGGTAAATATTTCCACTGACTTTCTGGTTGTTTAATAGCTAAGGGTTCTGAGTTGCTTGGCAAGTAGGCATTGCAGGACCTAAACCAATCAGTTTGAATGTGTACCCCACTTAGGAGCACCAATCACCCCTGTCCAATCTGTTCCCGCCAATGTATGAACTAATCCTAACTCAGGGTTGTTGTTCAATTTTCCCGCGCCTCATGATGATTTGTTCTGATGTATGCAAAGCCCCCCCCCTCTCCAAAAATGTGTATTTAAGCTCCGCTTGAACTCTGCTCTGGGCTCTGGGCTGCTCTCCCTTCTTGAGTGAGCACAGAGTCCCAGCGCGCTGGAATGGATCCTCAATAAATCCCCTTTTGCCAATTGCATGGAGTCAGTCTCTTGGGCGGTCTCTCCCTCCGACGTTTCGCCAGACCCCCCCTTTACAGTGTCACCAATATTTACTTAAATTAAATAGGAGCTAGGCATTCAATACATAGTGAATATTTGATCAGTACAACATTTGGTCAAAAATTATGACCTTGACACTGAAGGCTAAGCAGGAAAGATATTGTACCACCTTTGGAGAATTCCTAACTGTCCAGTTTCTTTTGGATCTTTCTGAGGAAGCATGTGAAGAGGGGTAATTTATAGCCTTTGAATAAGTCACAGTTGACAGTCATGGTCAATTTGAATGTTACTATGGAGGCTTTTATTCACTACTTTATTTATCCAATCTAAATGTAAGTACTTCCTTCCATATTTTGGTGCATTGATGAAGTTGTGAGTAATACAGCCCAATGTAAAACTGAAAAAATGCAGTTTATTTGCATGTGGTATTGAAATGTAGTAAGACTTTTTGTTGTATTTTTATTGCTTCTTTGTTGATTTGCTTAAGTGTGAACTTTCGTTTCTTCAGAATCATACAGTACAAACGACAGAAATAAAAATCTTCTTGTAGAACATTTTGATTTTTTAGAACACAATTTAAAGGTTAAAAACAAAAAGAAAGAAACAGGATAACAGACAGGTGGACCTCTCTCTCTCTCTCTCTCTCTCTCTCTCTCTCTCTCTCTCTCTCTCACACACACACACACACACACACACACACACACACACACACAAACACACACACACTACATATCTGGATAGCTGTTCCCAATGCAAAACTTGTTTCCATATTTCTAGTCTATTGCAATGGCAAATAATTTCTAATTTTTAAAACCAAAATAAATCTTGGACAATCAATATCATCATTTAATATCCTGATGTTGAGGGCCACAGCCTAGTCGGAATGACACCTGGCATTTTGCCAGAGGGAATGGTTGAAAGGTGCTGCCAGTGAGCCATTGAGATGATGATGGTTAGTTAAGCTGTGTATTCAGTTGTATATTAGACCTTTGCTGTCCGGCAATAGGGCAGCTCTTGCTGCCTCAGGCACCCACTACTTTGGAGTTGAGTTGTCATGGGGTTCCCAGAGAGTTGGGGCAGAGCCCGGTGGAGAGCTGGAAGAGTAAGCGGGGAGTGTGCCTGGAGTGCTGGTGGTGTTTGGGCAATAAAGCTTCCTCTTTGATATACAAGTGCTTTGTGGCAGCTCGGTGATTTGTGCCCAGCCAGACTGGGGCATCCTGACTTCACATTTTTTTGGGAAAAAGTTCACTCATATATGCTTTTTTTGCTAGAGTATGATAGACTTGAAAAAGAAAGAAAACTAAATGAAAAATAGTGTAACATTTTCCATCATTCTTTTTTTGCCATTATTAATAGCACCAGTAACTAAGCATATGTGATTCTTAAAATCATTTTGCATATATTCTTTTATTCTAATTTTCAATTACGGTGGAAATATCCCATTTAAGACAAACTGGAAATACTTAAAAGACACAGCCTTTTAAATAATTGGGTTTATTAAAAATCTAATTATTTAAAAAAACTAATGAGTTATATGATTCTATAAATAACTTGATTATGAAATTATTCTAAAATTAAATCTCAAATGGATGAACGACATTAGAAATTCACAGGTAGTATTTAAGTATAATATTCACTTTTCTTTGGTATAAATTGATTATGTTATGGCCTATTCATTTAAATTGAGGCATCACTTAGGAATTGAACAGTATAAATATTCAACATTTTAAATTTTCTGAAAAGTAAGAAAAAGTTGTACAGAATATTTGAGAACATACTACTAACAAAATATTTAGTATTCTTTTATTGTCTGATTTAAATTCTATGTGTATTTAGAAACACATACTGTGGTTTACTTAATCTGTACTATTAAATAAGGCCTTTCAATTTTCTTATATATCTGCAATGTTAATTGAAGAAAAGAAACTTTAAAATGTTTGTTTTTTATCTTCCAAAGTAAAGCTAATTTAACTCTGAATCATGGAGAATACATATAATATTTCTATCAAACTTCAATAAGCTTTTGATGGAAATTTAATTATATTGAATCTTCTTAACTAATAACTTAAATTATTTTAGTTGCTTGGATTTAAACTAATTCCCTCTAAATTGGGATATATGCTTTCTGAATTTAATCTCCAATAATTCAAAGCAAGAAAAAATGGTTTTTAAAAAGTCTTAAGTGTGATAGTCAGCAAACAGAGCAGATTTTAGAAATAGCTAATATTACGTACTAAATGTCATAGACAAAGGCACATATTAGATGACATAAGACTTATCATCAAACTTGTATAATTTGAAACATCCAAGAATTTAGATCATAGAACAAGATAAAGTTATACATTTAAGTCATAAGTTAGGACAAAAGTAAAGAATGAATAACAGTACAATCCTTCAGGGGGCTCTCTTATTTTAGTTGGCTTTTTAAAGAAATCAATGAGGTGCCTTCAGGATAAAGGGAATTATACTGAGGTGGACTATTCTATTAATATTTTAGAATGGAGTAAAGATTTTTTAAAAATAGTCAATTATCTGAAGATTAGTACAAGAGTTCCACCTTGACAAACAGAATGTCTTAAAATCAATACTGGGGGTGTAGTAAAACTCATTAGAAAATGCATGGAAAAAAATTTCCTGTTTCACTTGACAGCTCACTCTAATGCATTAGCAGCGTCCTCCTGGGTGTTGGAATTAATTCTGCCACAAATATATTTAGTATGTTTCAGGTCCCCTCCCCAGTAGGTTCCATGCTTCATTCTTCAAGATATTGCTGCTATTCTGCATCTCATGCTGTAGAGAGAACTGACAAGATATTGAAGGAAAACGGATTACTTTGGATAGTAGACATAATCTGTTCAATTGTTTTTGGTACAGTTGCTTCTTTTCCCCAAGGAATTTTTCAGAGAGTTTCTTGCCTTTGTTAACCTTGCTCTAGGAAGCAAATTTGTATAAACTCTTATGCATTCTGTTTCCAGTGTGAAATGCAGTAGGACTAATATTGTTGTTGCCACTCATGTTCCAAAGAGTATTTATTTCATACAAATAAGAATTATATTTCTAAAATGTTCTTTAATGATCAATATTGGAACAAAAACCATTTTTAAAATGTGTGAATTACATGATTTTCACATAGACCTGTTTTTTACAATTTTGGTCAAGAATGTTCCAGGGTTCTATTTTCCCTTCTGTGGTTATGTAATTTTTTCCTTGATAGGATTTTTAACTTATGCTTAATGAAGACAAAATGTTATGTATACAAAATAACAAAGTAGGCTTTCAGATGTTTTATCTTGAACTATAATTTGTAGAGGCTAAAGAGACTTATTTATTTCAGTTGGTGATCATGCCATTTTTTCTTAATATTCCCTCCTTTTTGTCTATTTTTTTAATAAAGTGAAAAATATCTGTTTTTTTTTTTTTTGAGAATGCCTTTCTTTCCATTTTAAACACTTTGGAGAAATAATAATTTTTAGGGAGTATTTAGAAAATGACTGTGATATATTCAATTACTTGTTGCTTATACTAGACCACATTGAAACAGCTGTATCATTTCTCTCTGCTGGATGACTGAATAATGGATTGCTGCTTTCCTAGCAAAATGGAATGCAAGTTCTGCTCATTTAATTAAGATGATCTTTCGGGGATGCAGTTATGGCTCAGTATTAGAGTACTTACATAGCATGTGTGAGGCGCTGGGTTTGATTCTCAGCACAACATATAAATAAATTAATAAAATAAAGGTCCATCATATCTAAAAAAGTATTTTTTAAAAAAGATTGTCTTTAAAAAATTTAACAGGATGTGTACAGAACATTTTCTTTTTGCCAGTGTGCCTCCCGTGTTGCACATTACTAACCAAATACATCTTCAGCAGTGTAATCTTCTGTGCACAGTATCTTACACAAGACATATGGAACACATTAAAAATGAGATTTGGAAATTATCCTTATCACTACATAAAACAAGCTTTTTAATTAAATTGCATCACACAACATAAGTTGCCAAATTCCTTTTTTTTTTATAAACAATACTAAATTTTTCATTGCTTCATGAATTAGTAAACTTTTATTTATCATAAAAATAAAGAGGACAATGCAAGTTCTAATTTCAAGTAACTTTCTCTGATATTTTCTTAATATGATTAGTGTCTAATTTAGATATTTTAAATTTATTTCATAAAGATCTATTGAACAGAATCAAGTTGACTCCATGTTAAATTTCAAAAAATACTATAATGCTAGCCTACAATGAGTTATTCTGCTTCATTTTAAAATTTAGTTAGTTGATATTTTACTTTCAACTTAAAATTACTTTAATTGGATCTTGATAATCAATGTCTAACTCCTATTAATTAACTGTTTCTCTCTTTTGTAATAATTTTTCTTTCTGCTGCCTAGATTTCTTATTTATAAAATAAATATATTAAATAGAATATCTTAAATGCACCTTCATACTATAAACTTTGATTTATAACTGAGATTATAAACTGTACTAAGCTCATAATTAGCATTTATTCTCTTTGCTCTCTCAAAGATGATTTCAAAATTTTTGAAGATTTATACAAGACTATTTCTTTTCTAGTCTGCAGAATCCAAAATTTCTAAATGCTGATTGACTTAAAAACTAATTTTGTATACATAAAATCACACACTAATATTAGTTGTTGATAGACCCTTTTATTTATTTATATATATTCAGTGCTGTGAATTGAATCCAGTGCCTCACATATGCCAGGCAAATGCTTTACCATTGAGCAACAGCCCTAAAAGTTGATTTTGAAGCTGTTCTGTCACTCATCCCTTCATACAGCAGATATGTATAATAAATTCTGGCCATCTTCATAAAGGAATTTTTGCAGAGAAATCAACTTTAGTTGTGTGCTCTACAGGATGGGACCCAGAACTTTGGCATATACACACACACACACACACACACACACACACAATTGACATATCATCCTTTTACTTAAACTATAGCAACACTTTTTCAGTACCCATTCCAGTGCCATGCAGTGTTCTGGGGGTAGGTAAATAAGCATTGAAAGGTCAGCCATGTTTTACTCTCTTTCAGATTTCTTGGAAGTATGTATACGTGGATGAAGGTGGGAGTGGGACTAGACACTCAACAAGTAATTGAGCAACTAAGCAGGGGAAATGCAACAATTAAGGGGGGGTGAACAACTTAAGAGACAGGGTAATTGTCAGAGTACTTTGCATCTGGTAGTCTGTGTAGGAAACTCTGAAAATGTGGTCTTGATCATACTTGTTGAAAACTGGAAATGTCACTGCTCCTGAAACACAGATGGTACAGTTATCAAGAAAAGACCATATCAGAAACATCTTGGCTTTCTATTGCTGTTGACTTGCATAAGTTCCTCCCCAATGTGACTAACCTTAGAAATCATAGGTGGGTCAGAACCACAGGTAGGGATGATGGAACAATGGACTATGTACTTTAAAAAATTTCAGAAAATGACTTGATAGGCAATCATATTTGGACATCCCATCAGTTGTTGAATGATGTTTGACTTTGTAACATGGCACTACCTGTCATCCTAATCTACTGTGTACAGTAATCCTACATGTGCTCCTGCACAAAAACACACACTAGTGATGCAAACATACACTACCCACATATCTCACAGGCAGTAGAATGCTCTTTTGACTGTCATCTCAACAAAAATATTCTTCTCATTTTTCTTTTCTTCCCCTGTTGTTCGCTCTCCCTTCTACTACCTCACTATTACCCTGGTTGAATCTCATTGTCTGTTCCAAGTTCAGATAACTTTAATCCTCTTGTCATATCTTACATAGTGACACAGGAGTTCAAATTCCTTTATGCTCCTGTAGCATTATTTGTATGTTTTAATTGCAATATTTCTCTTCTATTATTTTAATTCTAGCTTTTGTTTAAAATAAGATTTAGTAACTCTAATTAAACAGTCAAGTTAATGAAATTAGAGAACATAGAAGTGGATCACAGATATTTTCGCCGGGTATGCAGTGAGAATACCAAACTGAAAGATTGAAAATAATTGAAAAAAATTCTAGAATAACATGATTATTTATTATACTCACTTAAACTTATGTTAGACCTCAGTCATAACTACATTTAATGTTTTCTAAATTGTTTTCACCCATCAGTTTTATTAATGGCCCTGAGTAAACAACAATAGCACTACTACTAAATGTTCTAAAAAGGAAAATGGTGAATATAAATATGATGTATTTGTTGATTTGTTTTAATTCACTTTTTCATATCATCTTTTTTTTAATTGAACAGAGTGTCTCCTTGATATTTTATTTAAATCTAAGAAGCTTCATGGGATCCCTAAAGTCACTTATTCACCCTACATTAAATTGCAGAATATTGTTCACAACTATAATAGTAGCTACTTTCTATTATTTATCTTCAGGGTAACAGGCCTATAATTTACACAGTCCTATCACTAGAATTTTGCTGCAATAGTTCATCGTAAAGTTGTTGCAGTGCCTTCAGAAAACCAACCTCTCAAAAAGTTCAATGTTACATCTAGGTTTTTTATCACAACCCAGTTAAGCTGAATTGCCTATATTGGTTTATTGATTATTAAAGCTATTGATACTGTTTTTAAGGTAAGTAAGCAAATACTCTGGAAATTTCTTTAATTAGTTTGACCTAGTGATATATTTTTGCATAATATGTCGTTCATCCTATGACATCAAATACTTGTCTCTTCTGTGTCATGTTTTCTCTCATTTCTTTGAGATATTGCAGTATTATAGGAAAATATTATTTCTTTCTCATAGGTTTTCATTAGTACTATTTGTATATTTAAGATGAAGTATTAACCATTTGATATAATTAGTATGTAAGAAAGCTCAAGAACCATTTTTTAGATGTTGTTTACATCTTTTAATTAGAATGCAAGGTTACATATATTCTTAAATTTTGTTCTCTGATGGCATTTATGTGGTTGAATTTTCTCCTAAGAGCAGTGTATACCTGAATGTTTAGTGTAGTAATTTAAAAAAATTTTTAGTTGTAGATGGACACAATACCTTTATTTTTTTTATTTTTATGTGGTGCCAGGGATCAAACCCAATGCCTCATGCATGCTAGGCAAGCACTCTACCACTGAGCCATAACCCCAGTCCACTATAATAAATATTTTTTAAAAGTGCCACAGCTTTTAGGAAAGTGGAAAGTTTTACTGGTGTTAACTGAAACTGTTTAGAATTAATGTCTATCTAATTTAATGTGTGAATGTGTATGTATTCGTTAGTTTTCTGAGAGATGTGTTCTAAAGTCACACTTTCCAATCATTGGCTTTGATTTTAATGTGAATTATTAGAATCCTACTTCAGTTTTATTATGCTAGCTTTGATAGGAACTTTTATTTCATGTCTTCTTGGAAGTTTGTAGAATACATTCATAAGTTTCTGCTTTCATGAAGAACATGTAAAGAGAAGGAGTCCCTGAATGGTTTTTCTCAGAGAAATGGTAATAGTGTGACATCTTGCAGCAGGAGGGGCCATTTTAATTTCTTTTAGGAAGCTATTGTTACCTATACAGAAGCAACATTACTACCTAATCACCAGAGAATCTTTCTTTTGTTTTCCTTCTGCAAATATGTCAATCAATCTCCTTTTGAATTTTCTATCACTTTCAGGTGTTTGTATCAATAGATTATTTTTTACCTAGGGAAACCATCTTCTCTCTTGTGGACTGCATTATTCTCCATTGCCTTTTATTTTTGAAGTATGTATTTACATGATTTCTTTCTAAAAAAATTAGTTACTATAATTTTCATTAAAGTTAGAAGTAAATAAGGTATACATGGGCCATCTCTGGGCATAAATCAATGTAATATTCATGATCAGGGACTATTTATTTAGTCATTTTACCACTAAATATTTTCTTGAGGATTATATATATTCTTTTTCTTTTCATTTTTCATTTTCCTTTCCTTTTTTTCTTTTTCTGAGGAGTGGAATTGGAAGTGGGAGAGTTAATTCAGATTGGTGTGTTTCCAAAGTAAATCACTGAAGCTCAAGGAAAAATGACATTTTATTTGCTTTTAAAAATAAAATTTTAATTAGATTTTTTTAAAGAGAGAGAGAGAGAGAGAGAGATTTTTTAATATTTATTTTTTTAGTTTTCAGTGGATACAACATCTTTGTTTGTATGTGGTGCTGAGGATCGAACCCTGGCCGCACGCATGCCACGCGGTCGAGCTACCACTTGAGCCACATCCCCAGCCCCTTAATTAGATTTTTAAGAATTATATTAATGGCTATATATTGAGTGTGTGTGTGTGTGTGTGTGTGTGTGTGTGTGTTATGGTTTGAATCTGGGGCACTTAACCACTGAACCACATCCCAGCCCTATTTTGTATTTTATTTAGAAACACGGTTTCACTTAATTGCTTTGTGCCTCACTGTTGCTGAGGCTGGCTTTGAACTCACTATCTTCCTGCCTCAGCTTCCCAAAAAGGGATTACAGGCTTGTGCCACTGTTCCCAACTCAATTATAATATTGTTTTTTATTTCAGTTTAACTGGTGAAATCTTAGTAAAATATCTACTTATACATTGACTGAAATAAGTCTACTTATACACTGACTACCTAAAAATAGGTTA
Source organism: Urocitellus parryii (assembly GCF_045843805.1). NCBI lineage: Eukaryota > Metazoa > Chordata > Mammalia > Rodentia > Sciuridae > Urocitellus > Urocitellus parryii. Next base: position 1,063,629 of record NW_027554113.1, on the reverse strand, counting down.
ATATTTATTAACCTGTCCATTAATCCCAACTTTCATCTATTTATTCTGTCTCCATCCAAGGCTCAGGAAATGCACACAACTGAAGTTGGAGGCACTGGGAGAGGACCACAAAATGGTATCCTCCAGAACACAAACCTGGGACATTATAAGGTATAGGAACTGTCCATGTCACTTGGAGGGTTCCATATGTTGGGTTAGACCTGGAGGCTGAATTTTAACAGGGAAAGAAAAGTAAGAATTCAGAACTCTAAGGAAATACAATATAATTCCAATGGAACATTTAGTCAAAAAACACATTGACAATAATATTCCTCAAATGTTTCTAAAGATACTGAATGATCTCTTCATCTTATTTATAATCTCTTGTACACACATCCTGATATAATGGTTCAGGAACCATTTGTTCAAAATCTCATTTTATAATTACAAGTATTTAAAATGTTTGGCCAACACCTAGAAGTTACAGGATACATACTTCAAATAAGTGGTGTTTTTTTGTTTGTTTGTTTGTTTGTTTTGTTTTTGAGTTTCTTTGGTTAGCTGGACTTATTTTTTTTTGTAACCAGCATTTGTTGAAAGATCTCTTCATATGGAGACAGACATTAACTTAGAATACCATATCATTTTCTGAAAATTTTTCTATGGTAATAAATTAGTCACTTTCATGTAAGCTGGACTCAAGCCAGTGATTTGGAGTAATAGAATCTTTGTCTCATCAGTCTCATCAACCATTTAGTCCTCATTCCAAGAGCAGTTTTAAGTCTATTTCTAAATGTGTATTCTATTTTTATATTATACCAATCAAATATGCTCTCAATAAAAAGCTGAGTGAAGGGTTCAATTATGGCCATTGATGTCTTTCCCCTCTATTTCAGGACCAGTGCTTCTAAATTACTGTGGGCAAAACCTGAATATTCCCTGGGGTGGGGGGAGAAATAATGGAAGAGGGAAAAAAAGAGATTTGATACTCTAGATTTAGAGTTCAGTATTTTAGTTTTAATCCTTATTCCCTTGACTACATATATGGAATCATTGTATTATTTATTCATGACTTACCTACAATTTTAGGACAATGTAATTTTTTGTGCATCAAAAAATTTGTTTCTTCTAAAAACGTAACTTTTTTTGTTAAAAATCTCACACACTTTTGCAGAATATACATCATGTAATTATAAAAAACAATACATTAAATAACAATAATCAACATGAAATTTTTGTGCAAGAGATGGCAACCTTTTAAGCATGAGTTAAATATAAGGTGTTTTCTCTTTTTGCTGTTTTAAGCTTTCTACTAAGCATAAAATATTTCCTTTGATAATAATTTTTATGAAAGAACTAGAAAATAAATCCTGAATTAAAATGTCTAATTGTCATAGCTATTTACAATTTTCACTCTGTATGTTTCATCTACAGATAGGAGCTATACAAAGGAAGTAGATATCAATGATACTTCTCACAAAATCCTCCTCTGTAAAAGCCAGGAAGTAAAACTGTACATGAGTGTGTGACCTACATACCATTTTTTCTTAATGATCAGACATGACACAACCATTAGCACTGTTTTATGTTTTTGACTGTGAGCACGTGCAAATCAGTTGATGTGATTCTTCTGAACCTGATGATGGCTGCTGTAACCTGAGCTGTGGGTTGCTATTTCTTCCCAGGAGTTTGGTTTTATCATATGTATTTTCCACAAATTTAACAGTTTCATACTTTTTGAAAACAGTATTGTCATGCCTTCACATTCCAGTGTTTTCCCTTTAAACTTCTAAAAATTATTGCATTTCCATTTTTGCAATAAACAATTTTTCTAAAAGTATTTTATAGACATAAATGTTCACAAAATATTAAATAGTGACATTTTAGCTATCTTTTAAATTATGCATCCTATATTATTTCATCAACTGGTTCTCTTTTCCCTCCTCTCCCCACTAAACAATGCATTTATTTAGAAATGTGGTGATTATGTGATCTAAAATGATTGATTTTTCAACATAAGCGTAAAAGCTTGAATTTGAAATGTGAACAAACTAGAGAAAATCAGTGTGAAATTCTCTTGGATTCATTCAACACAACTTCCAAAATGTGTAGCATGGCTGTACTTCAAATCAAATTGTTCTCATGGAAATATCAAATTCAATTCCTCTAGGTTGTCTAGGACCTTTCCTTAAAATATCATTAAATGGAAAATTTAGTTTTATTTCTTATCTTCTAAACACTCTACCATAAGAAAAAGCAAAGTTTAGATTACTATTTTAAGAGCATCAGTTTTCAAATAAAAAGTTACTTCTATGCCACCAAAAAAAAAAAATCTTTACTTTTTCTCATTCTATTTTGAGCTATAAAATGAAGCAAAATTAAGGGGAAAAAATACAGGAAGTATACTGTTCCCTCTAATGGATACTAAATGCCCAAGATAAATATTCCCAAAGTGTGGTTTATAAAGAAAATATAATTTAATTCATAAAGTTTTAAATAGGTTTATAAATCACAGCATGAGATATGGTTTTAAAAACAGATTGTATTAGATTGTTCTCAGATTCCTAGATGGAATGAGCATGAACCTGACTTAATATAAAAATCTTACTTACTAATTAACACTTTCATATTTTTTTCATTATCAGTTTTCAGGAGAAAAAGTTTTTTTTTTTGTTTTGTTTTTGGATGCCTTTTACAATTTGTGATAGAATCGTAGCATGATAATTACATGGATTGGAGTCATGGTATATTGGGGTCTAATCTTCACCCTCTGCTTAACAAGTTACTTAAGATCTCTGTGTCTCAGTGATGAGTGTAAAATAGAGACAATGTTAGTATCATCCTCATAAAGTTTTTATTTAAAAAAAATATTTTAAGGCACTTAAAATGTATTGAAGGGTCAGTAGCATAAACTCCCTAAAAGAAATGTTATATAATTAACACTTAAAAAATACTTTTTAAAAGCTTTTGGTGATGAAAATTATTCATTATGTATTAATATAATTTAAAAAAATAAAATATTATATCAGAATGAGAAAAGAAGAAGGAAAGGAAGGGATGGAGGTAAGAAATAAGAGAAATAAAATTGGAAAGAGAAAAATTCAGAAAAGATATTTGTATTAGGACAAGGTCTTATAAAATGTAGTTATAGGCATGTGATTTTGTTTGTGTCAAAAAATTCTTTTAAATTAATTTTATATATGATAAAAGGATAGAAAACTCTAATAATAAATTACCTACCAGTAGTGCCCTCAATCTTTATCCTTCAATATTGGGAAATCTGTGCTCCATTCTTTTGTCTTAATAACTATGACCTCAAGGATCCATCATAATATTTTCCATGAATTATCTTATAGATAGTTCTGAGTTTATTTCTTTGTGGTAAATCCAAAATCATGGACTCATGAGATTTTGAGGTCTTTGAATAATGGTGTTATGTACTATAAGAAGGAAGAGTGATTAATTTTTCCCAAACAAATAACAGAAATTTTGAAGCAAAGCACTTAGAATATCATAAGTTTAACTGAAAATAAAAGCAATAGAATTGAACTTGCTTTGTTAGGTGCTGTGTATGATTGTTGTGAAAGCTGTTAATATCTAATCATTTTTGTGGGTAAGGCATTTTTAATTAGAAACCATTGACCTGTCAGTAAGATTACTATTTGTTTTTTTAAAATCATTATATCAAAGAACAATGAATTATATTTTCTTTTATATAATAACATGCATATAAATTAAATGAAATAATATGATAGTAATAAAGTTAAATTTCTTAGCATCAACTTCAAAGAAAAACATGTCAGAATTTATAAGAAGTAAACTTTACCCAAATTTGGTAATCTTTTAATTTTTGGTGATGATTTTTGAATAGTCAAATTAATGATTATGAAAAATATCTGTTCTTAAAAATTATGAAAAAATGGTGTAAATGTAAATCTACCTTTATACAACTATAATATTTTCCCTAGAGCACTGAACAATTTATAACTCCAAAATGACATATCTTTGAAAGATTAATCTATTTTGTGTCCTTTAGTGGGCTAATAGCTTCCACTTATTAAATATTCCCTGATGAGAAGTTACTGCTTTTACCATCCCATCTCGTATTTTAAAAACCCTACTTCACAGGTATTAGGAGAGATCTAAGTGAAAAATAAGCTCAGTGAATGGCTGTTCAATTAGGGTGTAAAACCTTTTTAAGTACCATTTCAAAAAGTCAGACTATGTACTTGATATAACTTAGAGGAGGTCATGTGCCAAAGAATTACTCATAATTATTTAATTCATTCATTATATAGTTTATAGTTTCTGCTCTTCTATTGATGCACTGTGAATTTATGTGTTTAACTCCCATTAATGCTAATGGTAGCTTTGCACATAAAGCAGAAATATCTTTAAAAGAAATAGTGTCTTTTCCAATCTGTTAATTATCTACTCCCTTTACTTTCCATACCTATGTACAATTTTGGATTGAAATAAAAAATTTAAAAATTGTACAATAAGGACATTTGAATTAATGATAGATTTACTTTAGAGGGATATCTTTAACATTTAAAATCTTCTAAGTGTGATTGACTTACAAACTCAGAAAAGTATTTCTTTTCTGAATGTCATTATTTAGAATCAATTTTACATGTTTCTTAATGAATCAGCATAGAACATTCATACAAATCCTATTTGTATAAATAGTGTTAAGCTTAATATCTTGACAGCCCCTCTCAATGTACATGCTGAATTTTACCCAAAGATACTTGATACATATTTAGATTTCCTAAAATTCATACTTGAAAAAGTTTCACATGTCCAATGTATCGCAAACTTTAGTTTTAAAATTTTTGGAATAACTGAATTTACTACTAAAATAATGCCCTCTAGTACCTGTATCCAAAATGACAAAAGTGTTCTGTTAAAAAATTAAAATTTCTTTAACAATCAATTTTTTGAATTCTTATCCAGTATTTCCTCCACTTCACTGAATTTATGAGTTGTGAGAGTTTTGAACTTTTGGAGGCATTTTATTGTGTTGCTATTTTCCTATTGTTTTCCGTGTTGAAATTTGCCCTTCTATTGTGAAGGATATCTCTATCACAGTTAAGTGAATGCCTTTTTGGTGAACTACTTTCTCTTTATTATGTGTCATGAGCTAGGAGTGCATCTCAGCATCAAATACCAGCTCAACATAATGACAATGCTATGATCAGTCTGTAACCCTCTTAGAAGGAGATAGTAATTGGCAACTTCAGAAAAAAGTCATAAAACTATACAGCTATACAAACCATAAAATTTTATATAAAATATTCTTCATGAATCCACTAGTCTAAAAATGGAAAAGGAGAGCAATAATCTGGAATAGTCTGACAAAAAAGATATTAAAGAGTGTCAATTTATATTGAAAGCTTATAGGACATAGAAATAAACAAACTAAAAACTAACCAACCAATAAACAAATAAATCAAAGAAGGGGAAAGACTGAGGTAGGTAATACAAGGAAAGAGGGGGGAAAAAGACAAAAGTGTAGAAAGTATAAAAAGAAGCATGAATAAAAAAGTTAGAAAATATAAATCTGTTAACCCATTCAAAATCAAAAGAAATACATAAAATTGGATGAAAGTATACATTATCAAATAATAGTGGGGATGTATCAAATCAACAAAAAAGAATACCAATGAAATTTAAAAAAATAACAACTAAAAGTAGAGAGAATTATATTATTCCTTGCTAAACTCTATGATGTGGAGAAATTCTTTTCTTTTGGGGGCTTCCAGATTTGGATTCCATCAGGATTTTGGAGGCATTAGTTTTTGGGAGATAAATGCACATGTCTCCAACCCAGCCCCACATGACTACAACTATCATCCAGTTTGTTCATCAACATAGGATTGACTTCTTAGGTTATATCTCTTATAACATTATTAGATTTTAACCTTGTTAGGTTATAGCTCTAATCATTTCACCTCCAGCTTTAACACAGGAGCCTTGGGGGAACACCTCATATGCAAATTATAATATTCTATCCCTGTTCCCCAAAACCCCATTGCTGTCTCATAATGAGAAATGCATTCAGTCTATCTCCAAGAGTCCCCCTAGTCTTAAAACAGTATTGCCCCAAAATCCAAGTCCACCATCTCCTTTGAGAATTAAAGTAAATTCTTTATTTTAATTAATAGCAGGCTACATATATTCAATATGTAGTAGCACAGGATAAAATTTTCCTTTTCAAAATGGAGAGATAGAGTCAAAGAAAGAAGGGATAGGCCCAAAGAAAGATATGAACCTAACCAGGCAAAAATTTCCTATACCTCCACTCCCAGCATCTGGGCACAGGGTAATGAGATGTTCTCTCCAAAGGGCTTGGACAGTCCCATTCTTTGGACCTACTGGAGAGATTATTCATGGCCTCTTTCTTGTTAGCATATCTGTCTCCACAGCCAGCGGCTTACATGGGCAGATAGTACACATTAGTGGCATCTCTTAATTCCCAGTGTCTCCACTCCAGGTTTAGTTCCACCTTCACATCTTCACACATCAGCAATTCAGGGAAAGCCCACAGGGATTCTGACCTTGCTACTCTTCACTTAGCCCTCCAGACCTTCCTTTAAATCTTGGTGGAAGCCTCCATGACCCTGTATCACCAGCATCTTGCATTACTAAAGAACAAGCACCTTGTGCACAATGTCAGGGTCTTCTGCCAGCTTAAGCAGTAGCTACTTACCCTGGTACCAGAGCTGCAGTGGCCTCTGATCTGCCTGGGTGACTGCATATGGTGAACCAACTTCTGGGCAAACAACTTCTGGAGCATGGTTTCTTCTAAAAGGAACTGTTACTATTACATCCTTGAACCTGAGATGAATTCTTTAGTGGATGTAATCTTTTCAACAACCACACCTTCCTTGGCTATATTTTCATATGCACTTTTCTAGCCAAACTGCAAATTTTTAAAATCCTTTAACTTTTTTTTCCTGCTCCCAATTATCACAGCAAATATGGCTAAAACCTAATAGCAATATCCATGCTACAGCCTGAATGCTGAGTTATCTTGAAATTTCCTCTTCCAGATTAATTATTCCATCACCTGTTTTCATGTAAAGTCTCAAGTGGTGGGTGAATATATATACACATTTTTTCCAGAATATATAACACAAATGTCCTTTAGTCCAATTCCCAACATAATTCTCATTTCCTGATATAACCTCATGAGCACAGTCTTTGGTATCTGTAATCCTATCACCATCCTGCTCTTCTGAGTTCCCACAGAATCACCTATTTCTCTCCGCTTACAATATATTCTCATGTTTCTCCAGTCTGCATCTCCAAACTTTTGCAAAGTGCTCCCACAAACCACTTTTGAATGTATCTGACGTTATGGTTAGATTAATCACAGTGACAACCCCACTTCTCAGTACCAAAGCTGTATTAGCCAGCTTTTCATTGTTGTGATCAAAAGACTTGACAAAAACCACCTAGAGAATGAAATTTTTATTTTGGCACACAGTTTTGGAGGTTCAGTTCATGGGTTGTGTCCACCGCACAAGAGCAGAGCAAGAATGCTACTGTCTGCAAGCTAGGAAGAGATTCATCACCAGAATCCAACCATACTAGCACCTTGGTCTTGGACTTTCACCTCCAGATTATGAGAAAATCAATTTCTGTTGTTTAAGCTACCTAGTATATGATATTTTGTTATGGCTTCCTGAATTGAATTGATATTTTGATACTAAGAAATATGGTACTACTGTAACAAATTCCTCAATATGTATAAGTGACTTTAGAACTGGGTAATGGGCAGAGGCTAGAAGGGTTTTTAGGTGAAAGTCCAGAAATATGGACATTCAAAGCAATTCTGGTGATATCTTAGAAGAAATTAAGGAACATGTTATTGGAAACCAGAAGAAAACTGATTCTTGTTATAGAGTAGAAAAGAATTTGACTGAACTGTGTTTAGCATTTTATGAAAGGTAAAATTTGACACTGTGAAATTGGACATTTAGCTGAGAATATTTCTAAACAAGGTATTGATGGAGTAGCTCATTTCCTCCTGCTTTATAGTGAAACGTAAAAGAGAAGAGATGAATTCAAGAAGGATTTCCTAAGCAAAAACTGAAGCAGAACCAGAATTTGAAGATTTGGAAAATTCTCAGCCTATCTGTATTGTCAAAAATGAGAAAACTTATTCTGAAAAGAACTCCAAAGACGTGACTGAACAGCCTTTTGAGATAATATGTCCAACTCATGGACTTGACTTGATCAACTATCAGCAGAATTCAGGAATAGAAGTGGATTTATTCCACAAAGGCATTGCCAGTTTGTACTAATGGAGGCAAAACAAAACAAAATGAAGGAGGATGTTAGACTGCTTGGATTCTGCAGGACTGTACCATAAAACTACATAGCTGCAAGATACTGCCTTCAAAAAAAAAAGATCAACCCCTCAAGTGGGTTTATTTTCATATGTTTCTGCACTGTCTGTTGTGATGTTTTAATTAAAGCATATGAGGAAAATCTAGGCTTGATCAGGTATGGAGTTGAAAAGGGGGAGAATATTTTAATACATGTTTCAGAAAATTGTGGATATTCTTTTTTTAGGTACTACATTAAAACTCGCTTAAGGGTGCTTTCTGAAATTGTAGTTTAATATGGAATTTGAACATTGTATTCTCTGTTAAAATCTGTTCATTTTTTTTTTTAAAGAGAGAGTGAGAGAGGAGAGAGAAAGAGAGAGAGAGAGAGAATTTTATTTATTTTTTAGTTCTCGGCGGACACAACATCTTCGTTGGTATGTGGTGCTGAGGATCGAACCCCGGGTCGCACGCATGCCAGGCGAGCACGCTACCACTTGAGCCACATCCCCAGCCCATTTTGAATGGATCTTTTTCCCATAGTTTTAAAATATTACATGTGTTATTTGGAAAATCCTTGTTCTCTGTGTTATGCTTATTTTAAATGTTAAAACATTTTATTGCATAACATAAGAAAAATCACATTTGTTAATATCACTACTAAATCTTACAAAATAGTCTTTAGTATTATGAAATTACCAAACTCACATTTGGAGATACAGATTTCTCAAGATTTTAACGTTACTTGAAAAATTTTATCTTTTGCAGCCAATACTGTTAGTTTTCTTCCTTGAGGTTGACATCCTCACTTTTTCATTTTTAAGAAAATGTCTTTTAGGTACCAATTTGAATAATCACCAATTTGTCTTCTTGTGGATTTTTCAAGTAAAAGTATTATATGACAAAAGTGACCAGTTCAACTTACAAAATAATTGATTTTATTGGAGCTAACAGTCATAGCTGATATAATGATTAAAACGTTGCCTTGGGTCTCCAGCACTGAAAAGAGAAGGTTGGGGAGGGGAAGGAAGGAAATAAATTTGCCAGTGGGAATGCTTCTCAGTGTTAAGAGTACTTGTGTAGCAGGCATGAGGCCCTGGGTTCATAGCAATGTGGAGGTCACCCTGCCTGGCAGGGAAAGGCACCATTTGATTTCTGATTCCCTATGTCATTTTGGCCAGGATATAGAGGTATGGGTAGCAAGGAAAGGAGATCAGTTAGAAGAAAATTATAATGATCCTGGGGAGGGATAATAAGTCTATGATGAAGTCAGTGACATCAGCAATGAAGAAGTCTTCAACAGCAGAAAATAAAATGGGCAGGAATTTCTGGCTACCCAAAGGAGAAAAATTATATTTTATAGTATCACACAGGCCTAAATTTGAGCACTAGTCATGTCACTTACTAAGCTTGGACACATGGTCCTTTGGTGGTCTCCCATCTATAGAATGGAGAAAATAATATAAGAGATGGTCCTGCTAGGCTATGTAATGCTCCATCATAATGTTCCAATGACTGTGAGCTTCTTGAAGGCAGGCACTGGGCTTGACTATTCCTTGTATTGCCAGAACCCAGCACTGAGCCTGGAGCACATATGTGCTCAATGCTGTGCCTTTGAATGAACACTAGATGGTTAAGGTTGAGGAAGGGGAAGAATCGAGGATGAGCTCAGGCTCTGTCTTTGGCTGACTGATTTACTATTCACCAAAACCACAAGTATGGGAGGAAGGGGGCACATTTGAGGGGGCAAGATCTGCAGCTTTGTTTTAAACAGAGATAAATAACAGCAATCACTGGATGAGAGAGTTCAGGGAATTGCTGTAGGAGTGAGTGGGTGATTGTGGGTGATTAAGGAAGTGAGGGAAACTTTGACATGTTGGAAAAGTTGTCCACACAAATGTTAAACAGACTTTTTTTTTTTTACTACTGAGTTACATCCCCAATCCAGTTTAATTTTTATTTTGAGAATGGATCACAGTTGTTTAGGGTATTGCTAACTGGTTGAGGCTGGCCTCAAACTTGTGATCTTCTTGGGTCAGTCTTCCTGTCCCTGGGATTAGAGGTGGGCATCACTGTGCCTGGCTAGAAGCTGAACTTTTTGAAATCAGACATTCCTTTCTCACCTGGACCTGTGATTTTCTTTCTAATAACCTCTTTGACTTGCTGCCTCCAATTCAGCCTCTATACTGCTGCCCAATAGATCCTGAAAAACAGAAGTCAGATCATGCCAGATTCATGTGGACTCTACAAGGCACTGAAGAGCAAGAAAAATACAATACTATTTTGTATAAAAACGGCAGTGTGTGTTGTGGATTGAATTGTGTCCCTCAAAAAAGATACGTTCAAGTCCTTATTTGGAGATAGAGTTCTTGTAGATATAATAAAGTTAAGATGAGGTCATGCTGGACTAGAATGGGCCCTGAATCCAATTATTTATAATTCCTTATAAGAAGAGGAAAATTTAGACACAGAAACTATGTCAAAGCCATGGAATGATGGAGGCAGAGATTGGGATAATTGAGTTACACCAAGATGGTTTCCAGCAACCACCAGAAACTAGGAAAAGGCAAGCAACGATTCTTCCTGGAGCCTTCATAGAGAATGTGGTGTGTCAACACCTACCAATTCTGGACTTCAAGCCTCCAGAACAGTGAAAGAATAAATTTCTGTTTTTTCAAGCCAATTTGTTTGTGATACTTCATTACCACTACCCTAGGAATATAATAGACAGGGAAATAGGAATACATACATAGGATTGCTTATGTTCTAAATACTAACAACAGAAGGAACAACTAGATGATGGGTGATCTCGGTTAGTCTTGCTGGAATGACTGGCGGGGGTTACTCAGCTCTGTTCCACATCAATCTATTGAAGATTAGGTTTGCTCAGGTGTTTTCTCAGGTATAAGTGAATACATAGAAGTGGCCAAGAAACTTGGATGTCTGAACTTGGAGCAGGCACATTATCAATTTTGTTTCATTATATTAACCAAAGCTCTGCACAAGCCCAGCCCAGACTCAAGAGGTGGTAAAACAAAATGAACTTTTTAAGTGAGAGACTGAAAAAGACATATGGAATACAGTTGTAGAAAAGAGTGAAGAATTAAAGCCACTAATGCAGTCTCCCACACTAATGTGTGTATCTATGTATACATGTGTAGGTGTGCACATATACAAACACATACACACGTGTGTACACACATGTATATTTAATAGAATAAAGCACACAAGTCATTATATTCATGTTTCTAAGATCTAAAATTTTCAGGATAAGAGACAAGACATGGGAATCAAACAAGATACAAATATTAAAACCAAAGGAGTAAAAATTATTTTTTTCCTTTTTGGTATTCCTGGGAAAAAAACCCAGGACCTCACTTGTGCTATGCAAGTACTCTATCACTGAGCTACACCCCAATTCCAAAATGCAAACTCTGTCCTATTTATTTGGAGTTGGAAATAACAGTATGAACTCAGAATCTATATTTTTCTTTCTAAGAAATATGTATTCCTCATTTCTGATTACTGAAAGATCCAGAAGTGGTGACGAGTTGGTAGCTACAAAAACTGCTACTGTTAACATTGTATTTTCAAACACCCAGGGCTGTTCCTAGAAATGGTTTATTCCAGGTGGAACTGGAAATGTTCCAGAAAATCTGGGTCTTCTTTTCCTGTCTAAAATCAAGCTCTTGAAGCCTTTGAGGTAATGTCAAAAGCACACAGCAAGCTGGGCAAGGTGGTGCATGCTTCAAATCCCAGAGGCTCAGGAGGCTGAGACAGGAGTATCCTGAGTTCAGCGCCAGCCTCAGCAACTGGGCAAGACCCTAAGGAACACAGGAAGGCCCTGTCTCTAAATAAAATATTAAAAAGGGCTAGGGATGTGGCTGAGTGGTTAAGTGCCCCCGGATTCAACCCCTAGTACCAAAAAACAAAAAAAAAAAATGACATAGCAATCAACTTGGTGGGGCTCCAACAAACCAAAGATGGGAAATAGGAGCATAAAAAACAATGACAGCAATGAAGTAAAATGTCAAAAATATAAACTCTAAGAGTACAATAGATTCTATTTATGAAAAGCTATAATTTGTTACTTTTGGAGGTTACTGGGATACCAACTCACTTTTGAATAAAAATAAAATTCAATGAAGTTTTTATCTTGTTCCCAATGATATTCCTTTTCCTTCCTTCCTGACTTACCCCGAGTACAGGTAAGTGGGCTTCACATTGAGGAAATGGACCTTTGGCAGCATGATGCTAACCTTTGACCTGTAGAAATGAATGCCCAGAGGAATGGAGACACATCAGCAGTGTGTACTACATAAACCAGCATTCCAGGTCTAATGGCTGGTTTACAGTACCATGAGAATACAATTAGACAAATTCATAATGTGAGAAATAATATAGGATAAAGGACTAAGTCTCTTCTACAAGTTAGTTGCTTTAGGGAATAACTGGGGGAGGGGAGTGTTATAGATTAAAAAAGACTTAAGAGATGCAGGTGGACCAAGGGCAATGTGTGAACTTTGCATATCCATTTAAATATAAGAACTGTATTTTTATAAACCAGGAAAAAAAAACTGAACATGGACTGAATATTAGGCAATATGAAGAAATTGTCTATGTAGTTGGCTGTGATTGTGATATTCAAGCAATACTATTTTTAAAAAATCCTTGTTTATCAGAGAATTTACAAAATAGATGAAAAGTATGGCAGTAACAGTTGTCAAATTGAGATGATGGGTGTGGGGATTCATTATGCTATTCTTTCTGTTTAAATCCTTATAAAAGTGAAGAACAAAAAAGGAGAGAATGAGAAGAGGTGAAGGAGGGGGAGGGGAAGGGGAGGAGGGGGAGGGGATGAGGAGGAGGGGTAGGGAATGAGGAGGAAGGGGAGGGGGAGGAGAGGAGGAAGGATAGAGGAGGGTACACATCAGACAACCTGGGTTTGAATACTGACTATCACTTTCTAAACAAGATGAGCAAGTTACTTAAACTCTGTGTGCCTCAGTTTCTTTAATCTGCAAATTAGGCTAATAATGGTGGCTAATTCATGATTGTGACAGTGAGTTAATATCAGTAAATTGTCAGAACACTGCTCTGTAAATATTAGAGCTTCTTATTCCAAGCGTGAATTCCAATTTGTAACAGCAGGCAGGGGGGGCGGGGGGGGGGCAATCAGGGACTGCTGCCTTCTGGTCCCTTAGCAGGTGGCAGTGGGGGAGGTGATTATGCAAAAACCTTGCATCTGCATTTGGTGGGAAAGTAGAGAGATGCTGGGGGAAGGAAGCACCAAGGGAAGGAGAGTATTAATGGACAGCTAGTTGATTTGGAGAGGAGGTGTGGCTTTCTGGGTTTTTGCTTCAGGGACAGAAAGAGGTGACATTTAACTGCCAACAGTGGTGAGGCCACAGGAGGCAAAGTGGGAGGGGAGCTGAAGGAAAGCCCAAAGGTTTAGCAAGTGCTGGGAGACCTGGGGCTGTGAGTGCTGCTGCTCGGTTCGCTCCCCCAGCCAAGGGGCCCCAGGCTCTGGTAGAGGAATCCTCAGGGGCAGCGCATACCCATTAATTACTACCCACAAATAATTCCCTGGCAATGGCTGGACGTCATAAACGTGCGTGGGAGTGGCTGGCCACTCATCTAATGGTTCTCACCCTGGAAGATAAGTAGTGTGCAAATTTCAAAGAGCTCATGGGACCCAAGTTATATCTTCCTACCTCAACGCAAACCTCTGAAACTAAAGGAAGCATTAATGCCCCACCCTGGAAAAGAGGTTTCTCCTTATAGTTTCTTTCCAGCAGCCTCAGGACACTTAGCCAAAGCGAGGATGAGCAGTGTTGGCGGAATTGCTTGAGAGTAGTCCGGGTTCCTCTCCCTCCCAGTCAGCTCCTGACAGGGTGAAATGCCTCTGAGTTCACCCCTGCGGAGTTCTGGATGGAATTTGGGGTTTGCTAGATTCAAGAGAAAACCTGTTAACACATCCTAAATAGCCTTGATGGGCCTGGGGAGAATTCTCAGGGCCCAGAAGCTATTCTTCCTCTGCTGATTTTGCATCTTTCCACCCTCCACTCAAAGGGACCATTTTGCCAATGGCGGATTTGAGAGCTCTTTGGGTGAGGACCAGCTATAATTATAATTATTCCTAAGAGCTTGGAAATGAGAAGAGCCAGAGCAGCTTGGTGCAATGGAAAGATGTTGGAATTTGCAATTGGAAGAACTGGTTTCCAATTCCAGAATTGCCACCTGCTTGTTTGTTTGTTTAATCTTGGACCAATCAGTTAACCTGTCTGGTCCTTATTTGTAAAGTGAGAGTAATAATCATATATTGACTATCCAGGGTATTTGTGAGATCATGTGACATAAGGGGAGAACAGAACAACTTTTTCCAAAATCCAATTTTATGCAGAACTTCAATGTCTAAAACAGATTAAAATGATGCTTATAAGGATAAACACATTTTATAAGTTAAAATTTCTAATATTAACAACTTAATAACTGTAATAATCAGGAGGTTGCTTTCATAAATACAAAGTTTGAAATTGAGATGGTGATTGATAATTGCAACCCCATGTATCCTTTTTATTAATTTTATTTTGGTTACCCAGAACAAAAATTCTGATTCCACAAATAAATAGTTGTAAATCATAGCCATATTATAAACCTTGTAATTAGAGGATCCTTTTTAATTATCTATCTTAATTTCAGAAGTTTCATATAATAGTGGAGATTTTCCTCTGAAACAAAATCAATAACAATATTCAACAACAGCTGACATTCTTTATTTTGATACAAAATAAATCTTGTTCCACTCACATTAAGTTAACCATCTAGAAGACAATATTAGCCCAATGCCTCATTTGTTAACTTGTTATACACTGGCAATTATTTCATGAAAAAAATGGGCTTCAAATAGATATGCTTCAAGCCTCCCAGGGTCAGGGTGAAAATTTATAAACACTCCATGTACAGCACCTAATGCTGAACGGCCAAGAATTGCTAACTACCTTTGAATGTAATCTGCCCTAGAATACAAATCCTTCTAAACATGCTCATAGATTCTGGGAGTTGGAGAGGGGGAAAGTGTAAGGAAGAATTTAAGTAGCAGGTACTCAATCACTATACTGTGGATGTTGAATGTCCCCCAAAGGTCTATATTTAAAAGCTTGGAGAGCTGGAAATATAGCTCAGTTGGCAGAGTGCTTGCCTCGGATGCACAAGGCCCTGGACTCAATCCCCAGCACCACACACACAAAAATTTTGGTCCCCAGGATAGTGCTGTTCAGGGGTGGGGCCTATGGAAAGTCCTTAGGTTGTGCCTTTTAAAGTGACTGTGGGACCTCACATGTCCCTTCTCTCTCTCTCAGCTCCTATCAGACATGTGATCCTTTTACTCCAGCATTCATTCACCACCATTGCCATCCTTGCCATGAGATGGATGAAGTCCAAGAGCACCTCTGATCAAGACTCTGCTAGGCTCTTTGGACCTTGAATCTCCCAAACTGTGGGCAAAATAAATCTTTTTCTTTATAAAATTAATTGCCTCAGGCATTTCTCTTGGTAACACAAAGCTGACAGATACAATAGTCCATAGTAGCCACTATTAGTTCACTTTCAAGAACATAGTAACTGCTCAATGGATCCACAGAGGTGTGAGAAATCATAAATGCTTGTTTTAAGCCACTGAGTTTGGGAGTGATTTGTTGTGCAGTAAGTGTGATATAAAATGTAATTTCCATTATCTTTCATCTTTGCCTCCCTTGCATCCCTTTTCCTTTTATGCTTAAAGTATCACATTTTCCTCCATCATTTTCAGTCCATGTGACTCGGTTTCAGAGGTGGGTGTGAATCAGACCTGGTCAATCTATTGGAGACATCATTGATAGGCAAGCAACTCCCCTTCCCAACCCTTTCTCCTTAATCCACTTAAAGTGGCTTCATGATCCACTGTTGGCCAGGAGGTTATAAACAGAAGTCTGTCAAGTATCTCTGGAAAGTACCAAAGAAAATTCATGGCAGTGCTTCCTCCTTCTTCTTACTACACTTGAACGTGACAATGATTTTTGGAGCTGCTTCAACAGTTACTTATTAAGTATGAGACAAAAACCAAAAGCATTTTCAACATGTTGATTTGTTCCCAATCCATTAAATCATCATCAGCAGCTGCCTACCTATAGCCTTTCTATTACATAAGTAAAACAAATCTATATTTTAAAAATACCTTTTATCTTTGTGTTGGTGATCAAGTTGTATTTCAACTGAAAACATTCCTAACAGTATCTATCTTTAATAATTATTAAAAGTATAAAGAAGAAAATAGAAATCACTACAGATTACAAGTGATTTTTATATACTTCTTTGTGACTTTCAGTATTTTAAAAATGCCTTTCAGTAAGCATGCTTTACCTGGAAACCAGGGGGAAATGAAGATTGAAAAATTGAATAGTAACAAACTAAACTTTCAAAACCCAAAAGATAGAAGTTGCTGTAGTTTGAGTTAAATGTCCTCCAGAGACACACGTGTTACTGTTAAAGGACTGGTGGTCAGCAAGATAATATGGGAAGCAGTGGAGCCTTTAGGAGGTGGGGACTGAGGGGAGGTTTTTAGGTCACTGGGAAAATGCCCTCAAAAGGGATAGTGGGAACCTGGCCCCTTCCTCTTTCTTTCTCTTTTTCTTCCCATCCATAAGGTGTATAGGTTTGTTCTGCCATGCACTTCTACCATGATGTACTTCCTCACCACAGCCACAAAACTATAGAGAGCCACTATAGAATTAAACCTTCAAAATAAACATTCTTTCTTTATAACTTAATTATCTCAGGTATTTTACTACAGTAATAGAAAGGTGACTAACATAGAAGCAGACTAATTCACCGTTAGGAGCCAGACTCAGGCATGACTTCCAAGCATGACTTCCAGGCATGATTTTTGTTGTTGGATTGAACCCAGGGGGCACTTAACCACTGAGCAACATTCCCAGCTCATTTTATTTATTTATTTTTAGTTTGAGTCAGGTTCTCACTAAGTTGCCTAGGGCCTAAATAATTTGCTGTGGCTGGCTTTGAACCTGTGATGCTCCTGCCTCAGCCTCCTAAGTTCCTGTGATTACAGGAGTGCCCCCCCATGCCCGACCAGGCATGACATTTTTTAAAAAATTGTCAATGGGCCTTTATTTTATTTATTACATGTGGTGCTGAGAATTGAACCAAGTGCCTTGCACATGCTAGGCAAGTGCTCTATTACTGAACCATGACCCCAGCCATTACTTGTGTGTGTGTGTGTGTGTGTGTGTGTGTGTGTGTGTGTGTTGCTGGGGATTGAGCCCAGGGCCTTGTGAACTTGAGGCAAGCACTCTAACAACTGAGCTATCTCCCCAGCCCCCAGACATAACTTTTTGGTGTTCAATTTTCTTGTCTCATGCCCCTGGTTTCAATCCCTGGTTTAAAAAAAATACTTATCTCTAAAGTGGAGGTCCTATTACCTAATTCTCTACTTACTATGGACAGTGTTAGAATTAAATAAGCCTAGTATTTGTGAATGTTCCTGGTGCTAATTTTTTTTCTTCCTAATAAAGTAGGACTTCAGATAGAAGTGGCTGTGGTTAGTTAATAGATACAGGTAAGAAAGGTTAGGGGTGAGGACTGCAGTGCCCCCCATTTGCAGTGCCTAGTGCTTCCCATTTTGTGGGGCCTCTGTCCTCTCTGTGCGAGGACAGTGCAGCCCAGGCCACTCCCTGTGCCTCTTTGTACAGGGATATCCCCAGCTGGGCTCCGCCTCTCTTCCTACTTACTCCTCTCTGGGCCCAGATCCTTCTGTAACTGTTCACCACTAGTCTTCCTCACCTTCATGAACCATGTGGATCCTTGAGGTTATTTTACAGAATTTGGGGAGTAACTCCCTTTCCCCGTTGCCTCAGCAGCATTTTTCTGGCCTTCTACAGCTCTGGGTCTGTGTTTTATTCTCTCCTCCCTCCTCTCTAGAGACTAATTAGCACTCACAGACAGACATGGTATTCAGGGTCAAGTCCACCACGTTAAAAGATGTGAATGGTAAGTGAGGTTTCCAATCTGAAGTTTCTACTTTGAAGTCTTTTAACAGGTCACCAGGGATTGATAGAGGCATAACAATGGGAGCCCAAGAACTATTTTTGCTGTAAGGGGTGAGTACTGCTGCCAGACAACCCCTGAGGAACCCACTCTGATAGATCTGCCCACACTTATCTGGAGACCTCTACAATAAGACTGAACATTTTAAGCTGTTTGGGTTTTTTGTTTTTTGAGACCGGTGTCACTAACTGGACTTGAATGCCTGGGCTCAAGCCATCCTCCTGCCTTGGCCTCTTGAATAGTTGGGCCAGAGAACACACCACCACATGCTTGAAATGCAGACTTCTTAGCCCACAGAGAAAACACAGCCCCACGGACCTCTATCTGCACACAGCCGCTTGTCACACACGCATTCTCCCAAGTCAGACCTTCCTTCCCTCACACATGTACATGAGGAATCTCCTACTCATAGATAGGCCTGTGTTCAGTTCACTAAACAGAAAAACATGACAATAGTTATTTAATGTGTGCCTATTACCTATGAAGAGACAACGCAGGGGGAAAGTATGACTCTGGGCGATATGAATTGTAGGGTAGGCTGTTAGGATCCTCTCTGACCCTTAGTCTCTATATCACTGCTCTCTTCTCCCTTCACATTGCTTCCTCTGCCTGGGGAGCAGCTCTATCAATGTGAGACAACTGCCCTTCCACCCTCTAGCCTCCACCCCTGCACCACTTTGACTTCTCAGGGATAGGAGGTGAGCTGGGATCTGAGGTATCAGGTGGAAACAAGCTATTACTCAGACAAAGACTTGGTAGGAGCCCAGCCCAGAAGGCCCTGGAAATTGGGGTACAGAGAAAGAGTCACTTGCTGAATGGATATCCCGGGTGCCTTGATCTTTGGAGACATAAAGTCCTAGTCTGGTTTTTACAAGGCTCAAATTTGCAGCCATCCCTAAGATCCAGCCAGCTAAGTACTGAGCACCAGGGTCTGGGTCCAGATGCTTAATAGATATGTATTATCAGAAGAATGGTATCATATCAAAGAAAATTGTGTGCTGACACTCACTCTGGATCACTAGTTTTGCCATTCTTTTCCATCTCTTCTCCTGGGTCAGGACTCTCTCTTCTCCTCCATTTCCACTGGCCTGTCAACTAAGATGTAGGTGTTATTTTTAATGTACCCAAGAACAAAGCACTTCCCCTACCCTCTACCCATCCTCCCTTCCATTTGTTCTAGAGGATAAAGGAGACTAAGTATATGGAATTGCTTTGACAATGACCAAATATTTTGCAAATGTTGAACACATACCTAGACTTGTATAAAGCCTTTTCTATGAGGAGTTTCAGGAAATCAATGAGCTCTCTTTGCCTTCCCTGCCAGAGGTAGATTGGAGACCTCCCATGAGAAGGCCTACCTCACCTGGGCCTCTGATCTGCCCAGCACCTACTCCAGGCTCTATAATGTCAACCATTCAAAATAAGGTACTCCCCAGTCTCCTGGCCTGGATAAGCACATCATTGCAAACCCAGGTTTTATTGCTACACAGAAAACTTCTGCTTCCTTTGTGAAGGATTAACTGCTATGACAATTGACTTAATGCTAAAAAAAACCTAGAAAAAGAGACTAAATATATAAAATAAATATTGTAAGACCCTGGGTAACAGTGCAGGTCAACTGCAAAAAGAGTTTGACTGCATCTTTTGTTTTTGACTGCTAACAACCTTTAATCCCCATTCATTCTCTCTCCATTTTTGATCCATCTAAGCAAACTCAAAAGGACACATGCTTCCTTCCTTGGGACCAGCAGGGGCAGTTCAAAACATGGCTCAGTCTGGGGACATAGCTCAATGGAAAAGTGCTTTCTTAGTATGTGGGAGGCCCTGGGTTTGATCTCCACTTGAAAAACAAAACATGGTTTATGTGAAGGATTCTTTACCCTGGTTCCAACCACATTAAATACCAAGATCATTCACTCCTCCTCTTGCTCAAGTTATCCCAAGAGCTTTAGCACTAGCCTGCTGTACTCATCCCCAGAAAGTTTTATTGTGTGAGCAATAAATGTTTTCATACCCTCTAGGTCCATGAGTTGCGTCATTCACTTTGACATCCAAATCCACTTGGGATGGGGACTGAATATGCCCCAGTGGGGTAACTACAGAGCAATAGAGAGCCCAGAAAGAAAAGAAACAAATGGAGTAAGACCTGTGATTGCATTCCCGGACAGTGTTTCAGGGTACAGTGGAGAAGAAACCCAAAGAAAGCTCAGCAATCTCACAAAATTGAGGACTCCAAGATCAGTAGGACCACCCCTACCTAGGAGCTAGAGAACCAACAATATGCAAAGGTGACACCAGGCTGTGTGCCATTCAACTTCTTTCCAGACAGCCATGCACAGGCCTAATTTTAAAAGTATGGCTAAATAAGTCCTGGAATAAAGGCTTCTAACGGACCCCAATAAAATACTCTTCTAAGGATGAAACTAACCCACCGTAACTTAACTATCTACCAGTAACAAACAAACAGTTTTTAAAGGAGTACAACAAAATGCAGCAAGCCAGCAAAGTCCAAAACAAGGCAGAAAATTCACTATGACAGCAACCAATCAAGATTGGTTGATTGGTTGATTTTGCCCAAAAATGAAAATCGGTCCATAAAAATAAATCCCCATAAATGGGCATGGTGGTGCACGCCTGTCATCCCAGTGACTCCAGGGCCCAAAGCAGGAGGATCACAAGTTTGAGGCCCACCTTGACACTTCAGAAAGCCCCTACCTCTAAATATAAAGGGCTGGGGATATAACAGTGATGCAGTGCCCTTCGGTTTGATCTCCAAAACTGCAGGGAAAATATAGACCCTCAAATGACAAAAATAATGTATATAGCAGTCACAAATATTATAATAGCTATCATAAATATGTTTCCTTTGCTTAATTAGGTCAAGAAGAACATAAAGATGAGAGAAAGAAAAGTATAAAAAATTCAAATGGAACTTTTAGAAATGAAAACTATAATAGCTGAGTTGACAAGTACATTGGATAGGAAGAGCAACAGGTTAGACACTACAGAAAAAAATCAGAAGCAAAGAGACAAAAAAGACTGAAAAAAATAATGGTAATGCACCTTATTGACCTAAGGAACAATAACAAGTTGTCTAGTTTTATGTATAAATGGACATGTGTAATATGTGCAAGGTGTACCAATAAAGTCCCAGAAGTATAGGAAGGAAGAGGGAGAAAATAGTTGATAATTTTCCAAATTTGACAAAAACTATAACCCTAATTATCCAAGAAGCTCAAAAAAATCCTAAGCAAATCTTAAAAATCCTATACCTCCAGACATGGTGGTGCATGCTTGAAATCCCAGTGGCTCAGGAAGCTGAGGCAAGAGGATAACTAGTTCAAAGCCAGCCTCAGCAATTTAGTGAGGCCCTAACCCACTCATCAAGACCTTTTTTCAAAATAAAAAGATAAAAAGGGCTGGAGATGTAGCTCCATGGTTAAGCGACTCCTGGGTTCAATCCCTGGTGATAAAAAAAAAATTCCATACTAAGACAAATAATAACCAAACACTGAAAACTAGTAACAAAGAAAAAAATTTAAAAAGCAACCAGAGATAAAAAGACACTACAGAGGGATTAAGATAACAAAGATAAGTATGACAGCAATACATCATAAAAACCATGTAAGTCAGAACACACTATTACAACACCTTTATAGTACAGAAAGAAATTAGACAAAGAAAACCTGTCAAGAATTTTTCACCTACATTTTCAATTCTGAATATATGTTTCAGAAATGCAGGCAAAATAAAAGGCTTTTTCAGACAAATGAAAGCTAAGAGAACTCATTTTGAGCAGAATTACAAAAAACATTTTTTAAAAAAACATATTAAACAGAAAAGAAATCGTGTTAATGGAAATCTGCACGTATACCAAGGAATAAAGAGCTCCAGAAATAGCAGATACAGAGAGGAACACAAATACCTAGACGAAAGAAACCCGACTGAACTCTTGTAAGGTTCTCACAGATACTTAAAGGGGTATGCAATTATGAAAAGGTAAACTACAATAAGTTAAAGAAATATATGTTGGGGCTGGGAGGATACACAGTGGTAGAGTGCTTTGTCTAGCATGCATGAGGCCCTGCATTCAACCTCTGCACTGCAAGAAAAAACAAACACACAAAAAATATATGGAGGGGCTGAGGATGTGTCTCAAGTGGTAGCATGCTCGCCTGGCATGCGTGTGGCCTGGGGTCGATCCTCAGCACCACATACAAACAAAGATGTAGTGTCCGCTGAAAACTAAAAAATAAATATTAAAAATCTCTCTCTCTCTCTCTCTCTCTCTCTCTCTCAAAAAAAAATTATAAAATATATATGGAAAACCTGGGTTCGATCCTCAGCACCATATAAAAAATAAAATAAAGGTATTGTGTCCATCTACAACTAAAAAATAAATGTTTTGGGGAGCTGGGGATGTGGCTCAAGTGGTAGCACGCTCACCTGGCATGTGTGCAACCCTGGTTCGATCCTCAGCACCACATACAAACAAAGATGTCGTGTCTGCTGAAAAATAAGAAGTGTGTATAAATATTAAAATTCTCTCTCTCTCTCTCTCTCTCTATCTCTCTCTCTCTCTCTCTTAAAAAAGTAAATAAATATTTTCATAAAAGAATAATATGTTAGACTTAAATTTAACCATATCAATAATTACCTTAAATGAAAATGCTGTAAATATTCTAAATAAAAGGAAGAAACTGTCAGATCAAATTGAGGGGGGCAGGAAGGCAAGATCCAGCTGTATGTTCTTTACAAGAAATATGCTTCAAATCTGAAGACTCAATTACAAAGAAGGTAAAATAGCTATATTATTATCACACAAAGTAGACTAAAACAGAAAATATAACCTCATAGGATAAAAAGGGAAAAATAGGCAAACCTACAAGTATAATTGGAGATATCAACAATCCTTTCTCAGTAATTGTTGAAATGGACCTCCCTTACATATAAAAGCAGTTAAGACATAAAAGACTTGAGCAATCCTACAAACCAACTATTTAATTGAATTTTTACACAATAGAAAATTTTTCATATTTCTCAAGTGAATACTAAACATTTACCAAACAGACCATATTGGAAAGATTTACCACAGACTTATTGGAAAATAACTCCCTACATATATGAAGTAATTAAAACCATGTAGAGTATTCTTTGTCTAGAATATAATTAAACTCAATAACAGAAATCTAAGTGGAAAATCCCCAAGTATTTGGAAATGAAGCAACATGCTTCTTGATGACATATGAGCCAAGGAATCCATCAAGAGAGAAATTAGAAAATATTTTAATTGGATAATAATAAATTATAACATATCAAAATCTATAGGAAGCAGCTAAGCTTTAAATTAAAGTAAAAGCATTATATATATATATATATATATATATATATATATATATACAGTAAAAAAAAAAGAATAAAAATCTCAAATTGGTATTCTAAAATTTTACCTTAAGAAACTAGAAAACAAAAGACAAAATACATCCAATATAAGGTAAAAAAAAAGCAAAAATAAAGGTGAACAAAATAAACTAGTTAGAAAAGACAGAAATTAGGGAAATCAATTACTGAAAAGCTAATTATCTGAGAAGACAATATTGGAAAAACTTGTGGCTAGAATGAATGTGAAAAAAGATAAAAGATTCATTTAGGAACATCAGGAATGGAAGAGGGAGCATCACTACAGTTTGTACAGATATTCAAGAAATAATAAGGGCATATTCTAAATAAATTGATGCCAACAAATTCAATGCCTCAATGAAATGGAAAAATAATAAATTTGAAAGACTGATGACTAATCAAGAAGAAATAGCTTGAATATTCATTATAATTATTGAAGAATTTTAATTTGTGGTTAGTAATGAAACCACAAAGGAAACTCTAAGCCAGATGACTTCATTAGTGAGTAATAATCATTAAAATTGGAGCAACAAAATAATATAAACTCTACCTAAAAAGTAGAAGAGTGAATACTTTTCAGTTCATTCTATGAGGCCAGCATTACCCTGTTTTCAAAATAAAGAGAAAGATATTATAAGTAAAGAAAACTTCAGAACAATATCATTCATGAACACAGATTTTTAGAAATCCTTAACCAAATATTAGCAAATTTTAGCAAATCAAATTCAACAATATATTAAGGAACTACATTATGCTCAAATGGGATCTATTCTAGGAATGCTGCACGATTAATTTAACATTCAAGAATAAACATTATTAATTTACCATATTACTTACCAGAAAAAAAGAAAATCATATGATCATCTCAAGAGATGTAGAAAATTCCATGATAAAAATCAACACCTATTCATGATAAAATTTCTCAGCAAACTCAGAATAGAAAGGAACTTCTTCAATCTGATAAAGAATACTTAAGAAAATCTACAATTAATGTCATATTGAACAGTAAAGGCTGAATGTTTCCTCCAATATCAGGAATAAGAGCAATATGTCTGTAGTTACAACTTCTAGTAATTATTGTATCAGAGGGCCCAATCCATGAAGTGAGGCAGGACAAATAAATAAAAATCTTCCATAATAGAAAGTAAGAAGTAAAATTATCTTTATTCACAAACAACATGCTCATTTATGTGGAAAATCCAAATGAATCTTTTTTAAAGCTACTAGAAGTAAAAAGCGTATTTAAAAAGGTCACAGGATAAAAAGTCAGTATAGAAATATCAATTGTGTATCATTACTACTGCCACCAATCAACTAAAAGCAGAAATTTAAAACACTGTATCAGCCATTTTATTATTAAAAAAACATAAAATATGTAGAGATAAATTTGCCAAAATATATTTGAAAGACCTAAACCTGAATATTCAAAATTACAAAATATTGCTTAAAAATTTTTAAGAAAACCTAAGTAAATGCAGAGACATTCCATGTTCATAGACCAGAAGTTTCAATACTTTCCCTACATTAAAATTTAATTTAATGCAAGCCACGTTAAGATCTCAACAAGTTTTTTTTTTTTTTTTTTTTTTTTTTTTTTTTTTTTTTTAGGAAATTAATGAGCTAATTCTAAAACTGGCATAAAAGACAAAAAGCCTAGAATAGTCAAAACAATGTTAAAAGAAAACAAAATTAGAGGATGTGAGTACTCACCATAAAGTCACCGTAATAAAGACAGTATGATATTGATGTAAGGATAGACATAAATCCAAGGACCAGAAAATTATAAGATTCCAGAAGTATTGTTTGTGTATGTTAAGAATTCAGAGGCAGTTTAGATCTGTGGTTCTGGTTCAGGATCACCTGAGGTTGCAGTCAAGATGTTGGTTGAGACTAAGCATTTGAATTCTTAACTGCAGTTCGAGGAGCTACTCCCAAAATGGCTCACCTACCTGTCTGGTAGGTAGATGTGGGCTACAGGAGGCTTCGTTTCCCTGCAAAAAAAAAAAAAAAAAAAAAATTCTCCATAGAGTAGTTTGAGTATCCAACTGGTTTCCCCCAGAGAAAGTGATCCAAGAGGGCAAGGTAGAAGCTAATGTTTTTATGATTTAGCACTGTAAATCTTACTCCACCATTTCTGCAAAATTATACACTAATGATTGCAATACAACCAATGTTGTGGGAGATTACACAGGGGCCTGAATATAGGTGTTCATTAGATGCCATCTTAAGATCTAGCTGCCAAGGTGCTAAGGTTATTCAAAAAAATGAAATGATGCTGTAGCAATGGGGCATCCACGTAGGAAAAAAAATGGTCCTCAACCTGTACCTAACATCATATATTAAATTTACCTAGAAATAAATCATAGACTTAAAGATATGAGCTAAAACTATAAAAATTATAAGAAAAAGAAGAAAAATCTGCACAACTTCATTTAAGGCAAAAGATTTCTTAGCTAAGGGCTGTGGCTCTAGCTCAGTGGTAGAGCACTTACCTAGCACATGTGAGGCACTGGGTTCAATTCTCAGCACCACATAAAAATAAATAAATAAATAGATAAATAAACAAATAAATAAAGTCATTAAAAAAAGATTTCTCTGGTAAAATCCAAACATCACAAACCATAATGGTAAATTATCATCAATGGGCTTCATAAGAATTAAAACTTTACTCTTTCTAATGCAGAGTTGAGTTATTGAGGCTGCAGCAGGAGACTTGCAAATCTGAGGCTAAACTTGGCAAGTTAGTGAGACCTTCTCTCAGAATAAAAAATAGTGGTGATGAGCCCCAATTCTAGCGACTGGGGAGACTAAGGCAGAAGGATCGAGATTATAAAGCCAGCCTCAGCAACTTAGTGAGGCCCTAAGCAACTCAGTGAGACCCTGTCTCTAAATAAAATATAAACAGAGCTGGGGATGTGGCTCAGGAGTTAAGCCCCTCTAGGTTCATTCCCTGGTACCAAAAAATAAAAATAAATAAATAAAAAGAAGCTAGAAATGTGGTTCCTTGGTGGAGAGCCCCCTGTATCCAGTACCAAGAAAAATGAAAGAATAAAAGACAAGTCACAAACTTAAGAAAATACATAAAAAACATAGACTTACTTATATCCTAAATATACAAAGAACTTTTCCATTCAATAATATAAAGCAAATGACCTTATAAAAGCAAATGAATATTTGAACAGACATCGCACTAAAAGAGATATATGAATTGTTAAAATAAGCAGATAAAAAGAAACCCCACATAGAGACTTGAAATTAAAAAAAAATAGTAAGATACCACAAGACACCTATTAGAATAACTAAAATACAAAAGTTGGTGAATGTGTGAAAATGATCAAAACTTCATATACTACAGGTGGGAGGGTAAAATTCTCCAACCACTTCAGAAAAATAGTTGAACAGTTTCTTATAAAATTGAATGCATTTTCTGATATGACCTAGCAATCCCATCCCTAGATAACCATTCAAGAAAATGAAGTTTTATTCCCCACAGACTCACTTGAATATTCATAACATCTAAATTTAAATAAACAAAACTGTGGGGAAAGCCCAAATATCTATAGACAAGGAAAAGTATAAACTTGCTATACAACCAGACAATGCAATATTAGCAATAAAAAGGAGTAAATTAATGACTTACAACAAAAGGGATTATTCTCAACAACATTATGCTAAGTGAACGATATTAGGCACAGTTAAATATAAATATGTATCTATAGTGTTCAGAAAGCAGTCCATTGATTGCTTGGAACCCAGATGCATGGATGGGTTGGAGTGGGGGCTGAGAATAGTTTGGGATACCACACAGATAACTTTGTGTGTGTGTGTGTGTGTGTGTTACTGAGCATACATGACAACTTTTAAGGAGATGTATGTGGTATAAAAATAATCATGTCAGTGGTATGTAAATGTGTCAAAACTCATCTAAATATTCACTTAAAATGGGTGCATTTTATTGCATGCAATCTGTACTTCGATGAAGTTCAGTTTAAAAAAAGAAAAGAAAAGAAAAGAAAAGAAAAGAAAAGAAAAGAAAAGAAAAGAAAAGAAAAAGGAGGAAGCTTTGCACTGAGCTTCAACCTGGATAGGCAATATTCTGGCACTTTTGTATCTTCATTTTCACCTACAGAGCCCCAGGTTTTCTCCTCGGAGACTGTCGGGGTGCCACAGAGCCCAACATCAAGAGGAACTCTAGTTAATACCTTCAGCCCGGTTGGACTCCCGACAGTGGAGCAGGCCAAGGTGGCGCGGGCTGAGTCCAGCGAACAGGCCGGGAAGGGCTGGAAATAGGATGTGGAGCTCCCTCGTCGCCCCCGCGGGGTTGGGCGCTCGGAGCACCAACCGATCCCACAACTAGGGGCCGCTGATTGTTCGTAGGCTGGAGGTCCAGAACACCCAACCAATATGCGTGCCCTTGACTATGCACAGAGGCCGGATGGCCCTGGAGGTCGTGGATCCGCCCTTGGGTCCCCAATGCCTCAGCCTCGCACCCGCTCCTGCACCGAGCACCACCGCGTGCCACTTCTGGAGGACTGGGGCGATGGACCACCCAGTAATGGGAGCGGGCAGGACCTGTCCGGCCAGAGCAGCCTACCAGACGGGAAAGGAGAAGCCTCCGCCTCCTCTCAGAAGGCGGTCACCCGCCCAGATGCGCCCGGATCTGCCCTCCTGCAAAGCGAGCTCGCTCAGGACGTGCCGGGTGGCTCTGGCTCCTCCACTAGCCTCCTGTGCCCCATTGTAGCCCAGAGGTGCATCAGTGGACATCCCCTGGAAGACGCCGCCGATCCCAGATCTGCGGGCTCCGCAGCTCCCCGAGGGGCACTGACAGAGCCTAGCCGGATGCGGTCCGGTCCGACGGTCCTCGGTTGGTGCTGCTTCATTGATCCGAGGCATCTGCCCACCTCTAAGTAAAATAGAATTCCTGGGAGTCACTGTCCAACCAGAAGGGGATGGGGGCGACAGGGAAGCAGAATCTGTCTTGGAAGAGCTGTCGCCCTGCTTAACCCAGAGACAACCCTCCCTCCCCCCATCTTGTACATATCCTTCACCCACTCCCCACCTCCACCTTTCCAGCCCCCCACCTTCCCCTTGGACGTCTAATTGACTAATGTCTATGATTGCAATCAATTGTTTCTATGCAAACTTAATTAAAAGATTATTTTTCTGGAAGATTATTGTTTTGCAATCAGCTTACCAGCAGCTTAATCTTTAACAATCAGCAACTAAAAGCAAAGGATGTTTGCATGTCCCCTGGCATGTGTTGGACAACACAGAAAAGGGGAACGAGCTGGTGGAGAACAGCAAGGAAAAACCCCCTCAGGTGGGAAAAAGGGAACTATCCTTGACCTTCCAGCTTTGAAGACTTTCCCAGATATCACTCTTGAGGAGAAAACAAAAAAACAAAAACACTTTCTAGTCCTCTCAGCTGAATGCCTTGGGCTCAGTCCTACACAAGAGCTTAGGGACTGTGCAGGGTGAGACTTGGATACTGAGCTGCTCACACTGCTCCTGTTTTTGACTGGTCATTGATAGGTCTTGCAAGTCTGAATGGGCCTCATTTTCCACATCTGTCACTCCTTTCTTGTGGAAAAATGCATCAGAGGAAATGTTCTATCATGTGCCTCTCCAGCTCTATCCAGGCTCTGGATGGCATGTAGCAATCTTGTTCTGGGAATCCTTGTGCCTTAAGAGAAGTTAAAGAGAAACATGATGCTGTGTCAGAATGAGAGGGAAAAGACAAAGCTCAAAATTCCTAGAAGCCAAAGGGCAAAAATTATTTGTGTTCAAGGAATCCCCTTCCCGCCCCAGCAGTCCATCCTTCCTGGGCAGAGTGGCCTCTTTTCTTTCTTGGGAATTCCTGGACATCTAGTCCTCCAGAATGGCCATACCATCAAAACTTTTGCATTTCAGTCTTTTTTCACAGTTGGTTCAGATTCAAATGGTAGCCCTTAAAGATGTCATTAAACAGAGTACCACTATGTTTGCTTGTTATGAATACAGCTGTAAAAATAAATAAATAAATAAAAATAACTCAAATGAAGGGATTATAGGCTCTGAAGAAGGCAGCACATTGGAATACTGAGCCTTCAGTATGTAAGCAGTCAGTCATCTGCCTAGTAGATGGAATTAGGGCTGCCACTCATCAATTGGGAAGAGAAAACACACACACACACACACACACACACACACACACACACACAACAAGCATTGACTAGAGAATAGAAAGAGCCTGGAGATGGAAAACATCTTCATCTTCCTCTCCCCTATCTCTGCACCCCCAGGCCAACTCTTGTTTTAAGAACTTATCATTTCTTACCTATTTATTGTCAAAATTTCCTATCTTTCCTGTGCAGTTTCACCCCTCATCTGGACTTAGCAGCTCTGTCTTCGATGTGCTAATCTACTTTGGCTTTTGCTCCTGAGTTCTTGTGTGGCTTTCCATTGTCTTTAGTGTAGAATTCAAACTACACAGTATCCAGCTTCTTCCAAGCTCACTCTGGCCAACTGTCAGCTCCTGCAGTGGCATTTATTACTCATCCTATCCCTAGGACTTCTCATCTTCCCTAAGCATTTCTTGTGGAGTGTTTGGACTGTGGGGAATTGGGTCCCCAAGGATATGACCAGGAAACAGCCCACATGTTATAAAATGCTACAAACTCTAGAGTCGGGCAATCCTGGGTAAATCCTAGTTCTTCTGCTTGTGGGCTCTATGATCTTGAGCAAATTAGTTAGACTCTGGGTCTTAGATTCCTTGTCTATAAAATGAGAATATTAATAGCTACCTTATGGAATTGTTCTGAGGATTAATGAGACAACTCACATTGCCTGATCCTCCCCCACCAATTCTCACTTTCCATATGTATTTTCCTGGTCTCTCTCCCAGTTAGTATGAAAGCTATCGAAGGCCCAAAGGCTTTTTTATCCCTCTCTGCATCTGTAAACTGGTGTTAATAGCACTTACCTCATAAGTCTTGAGCAGATTAAATGTTTCAAGGTACATGTAATCAGTTCACTGAAAAATTTTTCCAGTTCGCTGAAGTATAATGACTTGGGTTGGGAGGCTCAAGCAGGAAATAGTTTCATTATTTACCACACCTTTGTCTTTAATCCCAACATTTTCTTTTTAAAGAGAGAGTGAGAGAGGAGAGAGAGAGAGAGAGAGAGAGAGAGAGAGAGAGAGAGAGAGAGAGAGAATTTTTAATATTTATTTTTTAGTTCTCGGCAGACACAACATCTTTGTTGGTATGTGGTGCTGAGGATCGAACCTGGGTCGCATGCATGCCAGGCGAGCGCGCTACCTCTTGAGCCATATCCCCAGCCCAAATCCCAACATTTTTGTGGTTCTGGATGAATCTCAGGCAGCTTCTGTATATATTTCTGGTTGCTTTCAGATAATAAATTGCCCTGATCGATTTCATGAGTTTCAGGGAAGAAAATAAATTTTAGTATTTATGTTAACATATTGTATTAACATAATCAATTATGTTATAATTGTATGATTATGGTCATAATAATATTCATATTAATGTAAGGAAAACATTTTTAACTATTGCAGTTCTCTTTTTTATAGCTAGTTATGTGGTCATAGTTGGTGTTTTTAACTTCATTCTCTATTATTCAATGTATATTCACTTTGCTTCCAGCACACTAAATGTCATCACTGAAAGATGTCTGTATTATTGGGCTGGGATTGTGGCTCAGCGGTAGAGTGCTCACCTAGCATGGGAGGGACCTGGGTTCAATTCTCAGCACCACATAAAAATAAAGGCATTTTGTTGGGTCCATCTACAAAAAAGATATTCTCTCTCTCTCTCTCTCTCTCTCTCTCTCTCTCTCTCTCTCTTAAAAAAAGAAAGATATATGTATTACATGTTTTACTTACATGCCATTAACCTAGGCAGTTATATATTTTTTTTCTAAACCTGAAAATAACAAAGTTGTGGGGCTAGAATGCAAAAAATTTCCCTGATGGATCACTAAGAATGACAATGAGAGGAATCATTCTCATTTCAACCTCTTGATTTTCAGACCATGAATCCTGACTATGGGGGAAAAAGGCACTACATATTGATCATTGCTTCAAGACATACACAGCTTCCTGAAGTACATTGCTTCAGCTCTGTCCAATGTGAGTATTCAACTGGCATTGAAACTGTGTCACCAAGTGACCATTCCACCATTCTATTAGGCCATTTACTTCAGAGTGACCAGGTACATTATAAGACCTCTGAATTCTATGATCACGAGTACTTTGCCATATTTTATTTGCTGTTAAAGGATCCTTGATCAGAAGCCATGTTTAGTGAAATATTTTATTAATAAGATATTCTGTAAGTTGGTGTTATAGTTAGCAGTATGTAGACAAGGAAGGAAAAATCCATATTCAGATTAAGTGTCCCCTAGTGAGGAGAGGCTTGCCCCTTCATGATAGAAGTGTTCCAATGTAATCAGCCTGCTACCATGTGACTGGATATTTACCCTGGAGAATGGCACCACATTGAAGGTTCAGTGTTGGTCTAAGCTGTTGGCAAGTTAGCCTCTCAGCAGTGATTGTAGACAGATCAGACTTCATGAATAGAAGCCCATATTACTAAGCCATGCACAATTTCTGTCCCTGAACTTATATAATGGAACTATGAGACACTGGACAAAGATAGAGATGGCTGATAAAGACAGTTGGGGAAAGAAATTTGCTATCTTAGTGCCGTGATTATGAAGATCATCCTCCACTAAGATTTCACTTCAGTGGACATTCAGGAAGAGACAAATATTTTCACTTTTTCTCAGCTCATCATGGTTCATTCACATATCTCTTCCCCAGATTTCCTTATTACCGATTTTCCCTCTAATACTATGAGTATCAAGTCAAATTTTCAGCCACAGTACACACACCCACACAAAAACTTTTTTTAAGTATATATTTTTATCACTGGCTATCTGGCCTTCCAGGAAAAATGAGCAACTATGTGTATTGCTCAAAACTTCTGAACAAAGGGAGGATTTTCCAGCTATATTTCTGGGTCCCCTCTGAGTGGGAGAGTAGTACTCCAAATATTTTCCTTTAGGTCAACTGGGTCAGAGAGAATTTCTCATAGGGTCACATGACAGGGAAGAGGCAGTTTAGCAGGGTTAGGAGCCAAGGGAATCTGGGGCACTTGTTTATGCGATTTTTTTTCACCTTTAAGGCCTGCTCAAGTTCTAACACATATGCATACCACTTCCACTTGATAGTAGAATATTGCTGTAAATAATATCCAGCTCATGATAGGCAGCTCAGGTCACATGGTAACTTGGTAATCCACATCAAACATTGAGTTTCTAGTAGCCCCTCCCCAATGAAGCCAAAAAGGGAAAGTATTATCTGAAGAGAATGGCATAGTTCGGTCCAAAATCCTAAAGGTTTGTTCTGTGATTCATCTTTAGCATCTGCTGAAGTTTCCATACACTTATTCATAGTCCTACACAGTACCAGAAACTTGAAGCGCCATTGAACCTGAAAGCTTGGTTCAAGGAGCAGATAAGTTTGCACATTCTGGGTCCTACTCAAAACTGCCAGACATTTGAATTATTTGATATATTAAAGCTGCATGAACAAAGGAATTGAATGTTACTTTCCAAATCTAAGGAAGCTCACTAAACACTGCACCCCTTTCTTAGTGTAGAGAAGTGAGAGGTAGCAATTTTTCTTTCACCTTAGATGTAATACTTTAATGTACCTCAAATCTCTGGGCCTCAATAAATTTTACCCAAATGTCTATGGTAGTTATTTCCAACCATCTGGATGCATGTGTCTTACCAAAGCCTCTGAGGTACTTGCTACTTGCTACCTACCTGGTCCATTCAGCATCATCTCATTCCTGTAGTAGATAAAGCCCTGAGGAAGGAAGATGAAGGCATATTGCTGGCTTTACCAGTTGGCAGTAAGCTTAGTCTGGTGATCTTTCCTAACAGGCATAAAGAATAAGCATTTTTCCAGGTCAACACCTGCAAACCAGATGCCATAAGAGGTCTTAGATCCACAGGCTGGAAATCTAAGAGCACAGCCAGCAGCTGCTCAGTTTCTGTGAGGGCAGTGTGGCAGGGAATATGGGTGTGTGCAGAAGAGGCAAAACCCACTCCTATGAGAAAGGCATTAACAACCAAATCTCCTTTTAGAGGTCCCACCACCCATCACTTCAAATTACAACATGAGCTTTGAAGGGAATAAACCATAATCAAGGAGTAGCCATGATTTTTGGATACACTGGGGGAATAAGGTTTGCATAGAGAAATTGTAGGAACAGAGAAAGCCATTCAAACTTTTTGAGCTCAGGCAGGCCAGCTACTAGAGAAGGATCCTAGAGAAGTCAATGGAAGTCTGATGTCTCTGCCTCTGATATATGGACTGGGATTTCTGTGGGTCAAAAGGGCTGGAAGTTGCTACTACTTCTGGTAGTGGCATGGGGCAGAATAAGTACAACCTGGAACATGCTGGAAGTAATTGCTGCTTCTGCTGAATTTCTCTGCCTTCCACATAATTTAAAAATATATCTTTTTAACTAACCCTAACCATGAAAAGAAGATGATTCTGGAAAATATAGTTCTAGCTTACCCAAATTGACCCTATACAAAACCACCATACACCATTTATTAGCTTCTTGATATTGAGCAAATTATTTAATATCTATGAATCTTTCTCTTTCTATCACAGTTTGGCATTGTCTCGAGGGACATTGTACTGGGTTTCTGGATGATGCCCTATTGCAGAGGATCTCTTACTTATAGGTATAAGTAAGAGGTTCTCTGCAATAGATATGGGCAATACTCCTCCAACTTGCCACTTAAAACCATTTGGCCATGTGGCTTCTGTAGGTCTTTCCCTAGTTAGGGTCACCTCTCTTTTTCAGGCCCTCCAGGGCAGTCTACATCTGGCCCATGGAAAATGCAAACATCTGCTCTACTAAGCTCTCAGGGGTGCACTTACCCTGAAGGCAGTCATCTGGACTCACTATCAGAGCAGCAATCCTGTCACAGCCACTTGCCTTTAGATTATCTTTAGGCCTGAGTCCCTTTACCCCCAAACATATATCAATGATTCCAGTCAAAACTCTTTTCCCTCTGGAATACCCACCTTAAGTGTTATAGTAAAAAAGAATCAACACCCTTGGCTGGAGGGGGAAGAAAGTGACATCTCTCTGCAGACAGCTCTTCAAGTGCACCATTTAGCCTCAACTCTTAGCCTTCTGTCATTCCATGAGGAGGCGGGTAATGAGCTGTTGACCACCCACTTTACAAGTCTGAACAAATAGTCTTGCATCTTGATTTAGAATGTTGGGTTGATTGAGAATAATTCATACCCCATTTTCTTTTTCCAACCTTTAATCCCTCTCTCAAAATTTTAGGATGGGAGGAGTTCCATTTGTCAACAAAAAATAACAACTCTGCTCTAAGGAATAAGAAAAAGATTTATTCAGAACCAAACATGAGTAACCATGGGCTGGGAACAGATTCAAGCTCCCTGGAATGACATGGTTCTCCTGTGGAAGAAGTTGAATGGGCTTTTATAGTCACAGAAGAAAGTAGATGGGGACTACAAAGAGATGGAGAAATCTCTTCTAGAAGACTCAGGTGTTGTCTTTCATAAATTGAGGAAATCTTTTATAAGATTCAGATGTTATCACATTTTTACCAAGCTTAGTATTCATTCCAAGAGTTTTATTTCATAGTCACAAGAATGTTAGGTCTGATACACAGGTCAATAATAAAAATCTATTAAAAGAGATTAAAGATAGCCCAAGATAACTTGGCTCTTGATCTGCAACATTCCATCTCTCCACTCAAGATATGTTAGATGTCCAAGATCCAACAGTCTTCAAGCTCTTTGGAGATCTTTAGTTCACATGTTTAATATATGGCTACCTCGCATGGTACTTGATACATGGTAGACAGTCATTAATAGCAGTGATGATGGTATATTGCCAATCACCCAGCATGTAGGTCAATCCAACTTTTGAAAATGCATAATCGTTTTCAAAAGTTGAACCTCCCCTTCCAGAGTTAGTACCCTCATTAATGGTTTATAAAGCAGTCCACTGGGTTGTCTTTTACCTATTCTACAAGGCTATTCCAAATACATGAATAGCCATCTGGGTCCAGTAGCTGCTGTGCCCATGTACACCACAGAACCACACTGAGTGACAAACCACAAGCTTAAGGATATCAGGACCCAGTTTAGCTACTTGCCCTGGGGGAAGAGAGAAATGAGTCCTCTCTTCCCTGTAATGAAGTCCCATCTTAGCCCCAGCAGGTGGAGGAGGAATGTACAATAATGTGCTGGACTGTGTGCAGCCAGTGTGCCCTGGTCTAGCCATCTGTCTTGATTAATCATCTCTGTGCTGAACTTGTTTGATGATACAAGTGTCATCCTTGCTTGTAGGTATGGAAATACAAAAATCCACAGATACCCCAAACACCAGCAGCATACAGGCATGTACAATTATATCATTACCCCAAGGTACATATGCAGTTTATTCTTTTTTATTAAAGTATTTTTATAGTTGTAGGTGGACACAATATCTTTATTTATTTATTTTTATGTGGTGCTGAGGATCAAACTCAGTGCCTCACACTTACGAGGCAGGCTCTCTACCACTGAGCTACAGTCCCAGCCCCTCCAGTTATATTCTTTAAGTTTAAAAGTAGAAACAACCTGAACTTGGAAAGCATGAACTGAACTGATATATGGAGAGACAAAACCTTAGGGAAGGCTCTATCTGCTCCAAGTCTTCTCTTGGCATCTCTCTTAGTCTTTATTTCTTTCTTTTTTAATTCATTTATTTGTATGTAGTGCTGAGAATCAACCCAGTGCCTCACACATGTTAGGCAAGTGCTCTATCCACTGGGCCATAGCCTCAGCCCCTCTCTCTTAGTCTTGATGTCTTGAATTCTTTTCAGGTATCACAAGTGACAATGGAAGGGAATAAAGGGGACACAGGCACACTCAGTGTCAAACAAACAGGCCCCCCAAAGCAGGAATAAAATGCAGTCTCATTTTTCAGATTGTGAAGTGTGCATATTGAGAAAGCTTAAAAAAACACTTTAGCAGGGATTGGCAAAATTGTTCTATAAAGACTCAGATAATTATTTAGGTTTTTATGGGGGAGGGGGGACATATGGTCTCTTTTAAAAAATTCAACTCTGAGGCTAGGGATGTGGCTCAAGTGGTAGCGCGCTCGCCTGGCTTGGGTGCAGCCTGGGGTTCGAGCCTCAGCACCACCTACAAGCAAAGATGTTGTGTCCGCCGAAAAACTAAAAAAAAATAAATATTAAAAGAATTCTCTCTCTCTCTCTCTCTCTCTCTCTCTCTCTCTCTCACTCTCTCTGTCTCTCTCTCTCTCTCTCTCCTCTCTCTCTTTAAAAAAAATTCAACTCTGCTATTATAGCACAAAAGTAGCCAATAGTAAGTAGGCAATAATAGACAAATAAACATGGTTCTGTTGCAACAAAACTTTATTAACAAGGAAAGGTGACCAAGGAGTTTCATTTACAGACTCCTGTAGCAGACTGTAAGAAACTAGAAGCCATCAGGGCTGGCTTCACAGCTTTCAGCGGTTAACAGGGGCTCCATTCCATTTCCTCCAGAAAAGGCAAAAATCAATTCTTTTTGTAATGGCATTAGTTTTGTTTTATTGGGTCCTGTGCTCTGGTGTTTTGATGTTGTGGTGAAGTGATACAGTACTGGGCTTGAACCCAGTGGCACTTGACCACTGTTATATCCACACCCCTTTTTATTTTTTATTTTGAGACAGAATCTTGCTAAATTGCCTGGGCTGACCTCAAATTTGTGATCCTCCCGATTCAGCTTCTCCAGTCACTGGGATTACATGTGTGCCCACTGCACCTGGCTGCTTCTTCCCTCTTTCTGTGTGTATATCTCTAAATGTTTCCATTTTTCTTCTGCCCTCTTGCACTCAAGCCATGAAAGTGTCCAGGCTCTTTCGCGTTAATAGTTCTCCTCCTCTTTCTTTCTCTTCTTCATCCCTCTCTCCTCCTCCTCCTCTTTTTCTTCCTTTGTGCTGGAGATTAAACCCAGAGGTGCTTAACCACTGAGCGACATCCCCAGCATATTTTATAGTTTATTCAAAGACAGGGTCTCAGGAAGTTGCTTAGGGTTTTGCTAAATGTTGAGGCTGGCTTTGAACTTAGATTTTCCTGCCTCAGCCTCTTGAGCTGCTGGGATTACAGGTGTGCACCACAGCACCTAGCTTCACATTCATTCTTGCTAACTACTTTCCAGGTCCCTCATCAGTTCTGGGGTAAAAAGTGATGAGCAGTAATGAAAAGATCACATGTCTGGGTGGGTCCCTGGGCAGAACAAGCAAGTAGTCTGCTGCGTACCTTTGGGAAAATTATCTAAGCTCTCCAAGCCACCCTTTCCTTATCTAATAAATGAGCGAGTTAACTAACTGGCCTGAAATCCCTTCCAGCTGTGAGCTTGTGATTTTAGGAAGCTACAGCATCAACTCTGTGCAACTGTCTAGGGTCATTAATTAAGATGTTACTCACAGACCTTAAGGAAACTGCCAGGAGACAACAGAAATCCATTACGTGATCTGTAACTAGCAACCTTCCTAAGGCCTTCACAGCTGAGGGGCAGAGGGTGCCTGTGAACTCAGAGGATGTGAGACCCAGCACACTAAGGGGAGATGAGGAAGACAATCCATGGAAACCATTCTAGGCTCTCTTTGTACAGCTACAAAATGCACACAAATATTGACTTAGTTGGAAACAAGATCCCAGGTAACTACTATTGGAAAGTGGGACAACTTCTCCATCAGATCCTCTCATGTGGGACTTTTCTGGCCATGCAAAGGATACCCTTCAAAGCCCTTCAGATAAATATATGAATAGGTTTGGAGGAAATGTGTCTTTGAGGAGCTAATAAAATAAACTACCAGATCCCAGCATGTGTCAAAGGAAAGCAGTCTCCTCTGAGCTTTTATTGCCTGACTCTGCTAAAGTTGTCTCACTTGTAGTCTAAATAATTAACTTACCCATCCCTAAAGGAGCATTCAGAGAAAAACAAAACCCACCCCTGCCCTCAAGTTCAGGTTTCCATGGCACCCAGGGCAGGCCAGGAGGCTGGGAAGCTATCCCAAGCTGCAAACATGGCCTGACTTCAGAGGTTCACTGGGGTTAGTGACCTTCTGAAAAAGGCCAAGAGTTGCTTTTTGTATTTGAGCTAAAGTTTTTTTGCAATTTTGAAAGTTTTTTTAAATCAAAT
Organism: Urocitellus parryii; assembly: GCF_045843805.1. Classification (NCBI taxonomy): domain Eukaryota; kingdom Metazoa; phylum Chordata; class Mammalia; order Rodentia; family Sciuridae; genus Urocitellus; species Urocitellus parryii. The sequence continues at coordinate 1,024,551 of NW_027554113.1, read as the reverse complement.
GACACAAACAGCAAAAACAAAGAATGTGCAACAAACTGTCCTCAATCTGATAGAGAAGGTGTCCCACTTTGTGGTCTGCAAAGCCTAAAATATTTACTCTCCAACTCTTTCCAGGAATAGTATGTCAACCTTTACTCCCCTCCTCCAGGTCCTTTCCCTGCCTTGAAGGAGGCAAGAATGGCTCTGATCAGCTCACTGACAACCCCACCTGAGAGCCCACTCTATGCAGAGATTATAGTTGTCAGAGCACTGATATTTCCAGTCCAGCAAGAAGCTGGCACCATTGTTCACCCCATTAACAAAAAAAGAAAGAAAAAGAAAAAAATACACTAGGGTGGGGTGAGGGAGACATCAGTCTTGATTCTACTGTATAAAGAGGTAGACAGAAAGGGAGGAACTGAAACTAGTCCCAAATCATCTAATTTGCCAACTTGAGTATCAGAAAGTGGCATCATCCCAGTTGGTTTCTGATGACACCCTACCCCTAAAGCCCTGGTGATCCCCACCATCACAGAGGCTGCATCTAAGCTATCATATGGTGCCAGCTGATCCTCAGCCCTAGACAAAGGCTCCAGCCTACCACCTCAGCAGGTGAATTTAAAGTGACAGGACTTTGTCCAGCCCTACACTCCTCCCAGACTTTCTCCTAGAACCAGAACCTCTGAGAGCGTCACAGGCTAAAGACCACAAAAGAGACGGGTCAAAGCAGGCAATGGGGATGCCAACTGAGCACCCCCACTGCAAGTGGGCTGAGTGACCTCTGTGTTATCATGGAGCCTATTTGGAATTTGGGGGGCTTAGGGCTGAGTGGAGACAGAGTGACTCTACATCCTGGTGTGTAAAGATTCTGGTTTATTGCAGATAGGAGAACAGTAAACTTGGTCAAAGTGTCTAGCATGTTCCAAGAAATATGTTGCTACTCTCCAGCCAATGCTTTACAGGGTCAGGTGTAATAAGGAAGGTCTAGGTTGGAATTCCAATGTCCACACTAGTGAAAGTCTGCAGTCTTAGAGATTTGAGAGACCAGGCTGTGAGCTCATGGGATAATCATCTCAACCTCAGCACTCTGGGGCTCAGTTTCTTCTCTCTCTCTCTCTCTCTCTCTCTCTCTCTCTCTCTCTCTCGGTAATGCTGGGGATCAAACCCAGACCTCTCAAGTATGCTAGGCAAGTACTCTACTATTGAGTTACACCCACAGCTCTTTTTATTTTGAGGCAAGGACTTGCTAAATTTTCCAGGCTGTCCTCAAACTTGTGATCCTCCTGCCTCAGTCCCAGAGTTGCTGGGATTAGGTGCACGCCACCACATCCAGCTTTCTTATCTGTTACAATAAACAAATGAACAGAGACCTGAGGTGCTTGGATGAGGCTGATTCTAAGGACCTGTGCATTCCATACCCAACAACACAGCTCAAACATGCTGTGACTCCACAGACGCTTAATTGCTTTCCTTCCCCAAGTCAATCCAATCCCATCCAAATGAGAGATTACTGGCCTGGCATAAGGAAGAAAGCTTTCCTTCAGCTTGTTAGCAGTTTACCATGGAATCAGGGTGGATGTAAAGGTGCTGATTGTGAATTCTCAACTCTGTTCCTTGTGACCAGGGAGTAGCCAAAGAGCTTTTGAAAATTTCATCCCCAAACTCCTATCATGCCCTCAGCAGGTGGTTCAGAAGTCATGGTTCCATAGACTCTCAATGACCTAAATTATGTCTTCAATTCCCCAGCCCAACTAGATATTCCTTAAGGGAAGGACTTGTGTCTTGAACTTCTTTATCTCTAGCAGAGCACAGTCTTCAAGATATGTGGTTGGAGATCCATCCATATCTGCTTAGAGACTTGATTAAAATCAAGAGAGTTGAAGCATGAGTCCAGGTAAGTGAGTTGAAGCATGAGTCCAGGTAAGTGAATCTCTAAATTTGCTGGGTGATGACTGGATGCCATTCTTCAGTCCAAGGCTCAATCAAGCTTCTCCTGTCCAGGCTGTGATCCCTAAGAGCTATCGTGTTACCTAAACAGCAAACAATAGAAGACAAGGTGGTTCCATTCCATTGTGCCAGAGACTCTACAGGATACGCAGGTCACATTGCTGCTGGTCCCTTGCTTCTGAAGCAGTCCAGGCTGCAAAAGTGGCCCAGCTGGACCATGAAAACATAAATCAGGCACGCTTTACCCACTATTTGCTTCCAGGTCACTGTACAAATTGCAAGCACATTGTAGGCTTTATGGGCTACAAACCTAAACATATAATGTGGTGACAAATGTCACAAGCTCTGTGGTGGGTCTCACTCTCATCTAGGCTTAGGTATATTCAGAATGGCTGTCTCCTTTCTCTGCCTACAGATAAGATGCTCTACATCTAGTCAAACTCCCTGCTCCATTTGTTCTGTGCTCTGGGAAAATTGTGGCCTTCTTCAAAACTGTTGAGGCTGCCTTTCTTTCTCTTCTTTTTTGTTTGCCTGTTTGATGTGTGTGGTGATGGGCACGGAATGTAGAAGGCAGTGCCTTGGCTTGCCCCACATTGTCACTCATCTGTACAAATGGTGATGACAAAGAGATGCAACTAATTGACCATGACACACATGGAATTGCTAACAACTTTAATAAAATTTTAATTACCCCTTGTTTCATGGGATAGGCAACAACCCATGAAAATAATAATCCTCTTGGGTGCTGTCACAGCAGACAGAACAATTTGACTAGGGGAAGGGAGGTATGAACTGTTTGGAGTTTAGAATTGTGGGAATGGGGGGACAGTCCATGGAGAAGTGTTGGGCAGAGTGACTACTATACCTGGAATTCAGGTAGGCGGATAGACTCCTCCCTGAATTATCTAGATAGCTTCCCCAATTCCCCACTTTGTTTGTATAGACTTGATGTTTTCCAGAAGCAAACTCACTATAGGCAAAGAAGAGAAAACAAGGCATATGGACCATCAAAAAATCTGTCAGAAAGACACTCCTGGATTTCTGATCCAGAGCCCTAACACCAGTCCTCAGAGTCTGACTGTACATGGAAAGACCACCTGGGGATGCAGTGAGTATCTCACTGCTCACAGATACCAACTTGGGTCATGCCATCCTGGATCCCCAGGGCTCCTGTGCCCCCTTGGATGCCCCAGGTGAAAGAGGAAGAAGAGGAGTAGAATGAGGTGTCCACCTGGATACCTTAGTGGGTTTTGACTTTGTGTCCACTGCTGCAGCTCCATCCCAACAGGTCTGTGAGCACCATACACTCCTCCCCTGGCAGGCAGGGCTCCATCTGACACCACCATCTCTGCAGGATGATAGAGGCTATTGGGGCAGGAGGCAGGAGTGCATCTCTAAGCTCTCTGTAAGCACAGCCAGCAGTCAAGAGGGGGGGTGGGTCTGTGAATGAGGTACACATTTCCACACACCCCTGGCATGGAGTCCAGTGTTTCCCTTGTCTTCTGCCTACTCTGGGATGCCCAGAGAGGAAGAAATGTTGAGGACTGGGGACATAGCCCTACCAACTTTAATCCTACAAGTCCCAGCATCTCACCAAAAACATTGAGGGGGAAAGGAGGCCGGTAAAGTTGTCTCTGAGGCAATCATATCATTGGCACAGAGGTACCAATCTTCAGCTTGGTGTGTGTGAGCTACTATGCACCATGTGCAGAGGTCCACAGACCAGGAGGGCACAAGCTGCCATGCATGTGATCACACTGGGCATGGTTACTCAGATGCCACTTAATCGTGAGAACAGAAGCCAGAGTGGGTAGGTGGGAAAGGGTGATGTGAAGGAACACAAGTGTTCATGTAAAGGCAGGGTTGAGTGTAGAGCATGTGGAAGAGGCTAGTGAGAGAGCAGTAGGTGAAGAGCCCATGTCTGAAAGGCTGTGTGTGGCAGAAAACCTAAAGTATGAGGGAATTTGTCTGTCGGTGTGGGCTGGGCAGTGAGGGACAGCACACAACAAGAGCTTTCCTTATCTATAACACAGAGATAGTCATATCTGCCCTCCTGTCCCCCAGAGGGTGCCTCGTCATTTGAGACTCTGATCATGAAAGCCCTGAGATGGGTATGAAATTGGATCCCCAGAAGATGAAAAGGCCCAACCAGACCTCCTTATCTCTCTGCTCAGAGTCTCACTGACCAGGGCCTAGCTTCTCACTCACCATCCTCACAGGAGGGCTTTGCCCACATAGTGCCAGCCACCTGGCTGGAAAAGCAGGAGCATTTTACAGTCTGGGAGTGCTCCTCAATGTGGTTCCTGTGGCAGCAGCAGTGAGCAGCGATCACCTCACAGGTGCCCTGATTTACAAAGACTGATGGGGCCAGCCACATCAGATCAGGTCCCCAGTCCAGGCCTCCAGCCCTGCTCCCCTCCCACCCACCTGTTGGTCCTTGAGCCTCTTCTACCTGCTAGGGAGAAGGCCTTTCCTTCCTTCCTTTCTTGTTTGTGTGTGTTGGGCGGAACTACTAGGGATTGAACCCAGAAGCCTTCTACCACTGAGCCACACCCCCCAGCCCTTTATATTTTATTGGGAGACGGGGTCTCTCTCAGTTGCTGAGGCTGGCTTCAACCTGCCTCAGCCTCGGAAGTCACTGGGATTACAGGTGTGCACCACTACACCTGGCTGGGGGAAGGTTATTTAAGAGATTTCCAGGGATTTGGTTTTAGCTCATTGATGGGCCACATGCCCAGCAGCATCAAGTCCTGGGTTTGATCCCCAGCATCACACACAGAAAAAATCCAATGGCATGGGAGAAAGAAGCAGATGAAATCTTCCTGTTCCTCCCCAGTGAAGCCGCACTCATCACCCTTTGGCAGACCCTGGGTCTGAGCAGAAGAAAGCTGAAGTCTGGCAGCAGGTCCCGCCCCCACCTCCCTGCTTTCTCAGGGTGAGGGCAAGGGCCCCAGGGCTTGCAGTGCGTGGGGAGGATCATCCACTTATATAGGCTTCAGCCATCCCAGAAGGAAAACCCCAGAATTAGGCCAGGAGGCTAGACTTAAGCCTCCACCCGAGGGCCTGTCTCCCTGCAGAACACCTTCTGGCTTGGAAGGGACAGAGAACAGTGGGTCTGCCCAGGCATCCTCCTGGCGGGGATAGCAGAAGGGAGCAGTTGCCTGGGTGATGAACAAAGGAGGAGTCAGAACCCTGAAATCTATGGATTGTACTTTACCTCCACGATCTGCTCGCTGTGTGGAACAGGGTGGGGTGTTATCCAGTTTTCCAGGTGTGCTGGAAAACCTCCTTCCCAGTCCCTGCTGCCTCCCCTTAACCTGTGGCAGTTGGAGGCTGCAAGGAAGCAGAGGCCAGGAGGGTCCACAGCCACATCAAGCACAGTGCCAGTAGCCATTGGCCTGAGTTCCAGTTCTGCACGTCCCTTTCACTCATCCTGTGGAGAGAAGGGCACACCTTGCATAGCTCCAGACAGGAGGGGCTCTCCTAGTGCCCAGCCCTAGTTGCTTCTCTGTGCTATGCCTTCTGGGAGGCAAGGGTGGGTAAGATGCCCACCTTGTCCCCAAGCAGCTCAAAGCCTGGCACAAAGTCACTGTAGGAAGCGATGGATGCCACAGAGAACAGGGGAGCAGGAAGGGAAGACCTGAGGAGGAAGTGACATTTAAAAGGGGTCTTAGAGCTGGGCACAGTGGCACACTTCTAATTCCAGCTGCTTGCGAGTCTGAGGCAAGAGCATCCAGAGTTCAGAGCCAGCCTCAGCAAAACGCGAGGTGCTAAGCAACTCAGTGAGACCCTGTCTCTAAATAAAGTACTAAATAGGTCTGGGGATGTGGCTCAGTGGTTGAGTGCCCCTGAGTTCAATCCCTGGTATCCCCCAAAAATTTTAAAAATGGGCTGTGGTATGGGAGGAACAATCATGCTAACTCCCATTTTTTTTTCAGTTCTTAACCCAGGCATGCTCTTGAATCCTTCATGACTATTCCAAAAAGTAGGATAGTTATTACCTATTTTATAGATGAGAAAATGGAAACTCAAAAAGTATGGACACAACCCAAACAGCCACCAGTGAAGGACTGGCTAAATGCTTTGAAGAGAATCTGGGCAGTCTCTTCCAAACAGCTGTGGAAACACAATGGAAAATGCTTTATTTAATGATGCATGCAGTGATTTCCAATGATAATCCACTGTTAAGAGGGAGCAGCAACATGTGGGATGATGTGTATAAAATGTGTAAAAGAGAGGGATTATTTATGCTGCCTGAATAGGCATAAACTAGCTCTGGAGCCACATGTGGTGGTCTGTACCTGTAAATCTCAGCAACTCTGGAGGCTGAGGCAGGATTGCAAGTAGGAGGTCAGCCAGGGCAACTTAGTGAGAGCTTGTCTCAAAATACAATAAAAAGGGCATGCACTTCGGAGGCCAGATAAGTCTGGCTGAAGATTCCTTAAATGGTGTGTCCTGCAGTGTCCTGTTAGTAGGTTCTATACCAGGCTCCGATGTCATCGGTGTAGGATCCATATTTTAATACTGTTCCTAAAATTTCATTTAATACCAAGATGTCTTTGACTTGATTTTATTCTTTGTAATTCTAGAAACGAGATTGTAGTTTAGCCATTACTGATATTTTTAAAACAGGGATATGATTTCTTGCACAGCACTTGAAAAGAGAAACAAGCTTCGGTTCTCAATGCTGACCTTTCTTTTTCAGGTACAAGTTTTCTAGCTCAGACAACTGAGAAAAACTATAGACCATTCTTGAAGCATTGGTTACACATTGATTTTCTATATTGCAGGCAAATTGGGCTGTGATGGGTGGTGTGCAGGCAGTTTCAGGATCTGACAACCTGGGAGGTTCTGTACTAAAATGTTACTTTGTATCAGTTTTAGTACAACAAAATAAAGGACAATTTCAGAAAAAAAATAATTAAAAATAAAAAGGGCTAAGGAAGTAGCTGGCAATAGAGAAGCCCTGAGTTCAATCACTAATATTGCAAGCGCGCACACACGCGCGCACACACACACACACACACACAGCACCAAACCAAACCAAAGGATTGTGACAAGTATTTAAAAGGTTGAGTTATGTAGTTCCTAGAATATACAAGTCAATAAAATGTTGATAGGTTTCCTCCTTCTTTGTCCACTTTCTCAGTCATTTTTACAAGAAAGATCTACATGTAGGTAAATACGTTATGTAACACATCAGACGGGGGCTAAGCGTCACTAAGGACACAATAATACAATAGGAGTGGGAACTGTATTCCTGGTTGGGGATCCAGAAGCACTTCCAAGAGTAGTACCTACCCTTGGAGAAGTAAGTAGGAATTGGACTCAGAAATTCCAGGCAGTGGAAGGAAGGGAATATGAGGCAGAACGGTGGTCTGGGTCTGCAGGTCCCAGAAGGTCCGCAAGGATTCTAGTGGCAGAGAGTGGTCTTCTGCACACACCATGTCCGACTCCATCGCCCGCGCTGGCACCCGGGTTTCCCAGTCCTCCCGCGAGCGCCCAGGTGGGGCAGGAGCGGTTGCTGTTTGGCCGCGGGAGGGCAGCAGCGGCCCTTCCTGACGCCACCCTGAGCGCCTCTCAACTTTCTCAACTTTCTCTACGCCCATCTGCCCCTAGGGGCTGGAAGGCGGGGAGAGGCCGAGTCCTCCGGGGTCCCACCCGCTCCGGTCACTGCCCACTCCTCTGCAGTCCTGGCATCTCGCAGCGACTCTCCTTCCAGCCTCTCACCCAGCCCGGGGCAGGCGCCCCAAATCCTCGAGCCTCAGTGGAGGCGACCCTTGGCCGTCTGGGGCTGGGCCAGAGGCCGGCGGAGCCAAGGGCTGAAGGAGGGCAGGGGCGGGGCCCGGCCCCTAGGGTCAGTCTCAGCCTTCTGCAACGGCCACACAACTCGAGGCAACGGAGCGGAAGGTACAGGGGTCGGGGCAGGGGGAGAAGGGCGTCCCAGTTCCCGGGAGAACACTTTCCTCCTCTCCACTCGCTGGGAGCTCGGGCGGGTCCAGCGAGGGGTTTTGGCACGTTCCCTCCCCTTGGACGCTGCGTCCGGGCTGCGCTGGGGTCCAGCCTGCTCGGCTCCTCCCCGGACTGCAGGGAGGAGCCCCAGGAGCGGCCTGGCAGGGGCTCTCTCCTGCTGAGGCCCTGATCGGAGCCCTTTCCCTTCCCTCAGGGTTTCCCCTAGCCTCCCCCGCCAAACAAGGGAGCGGCCTTGATCTCCCTAGGCGAGGGAACCCAGCCCAGACGCCCTGGCTAGCCCCAAGCTAGACGGCCCAGCAGGGACCTGGCCTGGAGTGCTGGGGATGCGCTGGGAGTTCTCCCAGGCCCGGAAGGTGGAATGGAACGAATAATGACCCTTGGGGGCTGCCATTGTTCTGCGGAGGTTGGACACTGCCCTCGAAAGTCCTTGGAAACTGCCTGGGGCATGGGGTAGGGGAGACCGGGAAGGATCCAGCCCGTTTGTGTTCGTGTGATCGTTAATACGAGTGTGTGAAGGAATCTACCCTCCACACTCCCTAGCTAGGCTAAAGATTTATTTTAGGGGTGTTGGTTGGGGAGCCCAGGGCACAGAGTTCTCTCAGTTCTGGCTTTAAAGTTGAGGAAGAGGTGTCAACTGAAGAGTGAGTCTTTCCCAAACTTCAGGGGAAGTGAGCCAGGTAGTAGGCCCACTGGATCTGCGGGAAAATCAAGAGAATGAGCTAGGTATCCCACATATCTTGTCTCAGGGGAGGTGCCAGAAGTTTCAGGCCCCGTTCCAGCTCCACTTCAGTGTCTGCGTGGGGTTTGGTTGCCCCTTTTAGGGTCAGTGGGGCAGTTCCTCTGGGGTTTTCTCTCACAGGGAACTATTGTTCATGCCATCTTGACCTTGGGCCTTGTGTCCTGGCTTGGCATGGGCTGCTTGCTCTTCTGGCCCAACCAGAGCCTGGAGGGAAAGTCTTCTGAGCTGGGGGTTCCAGGTCACTTAATTCATGTCCTTGTCCTGAAGTTCTGGCCTCTGCCTCCCACCATCTGGTGCCAGTTGCCTTGAAGGGGGATGGCAGTGGCGCACTCTTGCCTAAGTGACTGGTAGATCAGTAGTGATTGTTCTCTATCCGCACTGCCTGGGTTGGAGTTACCCCAGCCCATGTTTACACAGCTGCATGAGTTGAACTAATGGGAGTAGGTGGGGAAGTTGGAAGAAATCCTAGTGTCAGTCACCTGGGTAGACTTCAATGAACCCCTGTTTGGAAAGGGATGTGCTGGCAGGGCACATCTTCCCTGTCATTTGGGGTATCAGCAAGAGCCCCTCTGTGATCCGGAGAGTGGTTCCGATAAATTCTCAGTGACTCATGTCCTCTTCCCCCACATCCCAGATTTCTGAAGGTGTAAGTGGAGGAGAGGGAGGGGCCACCTAGCATCTCACTGTTGAAGAGAAACAGCCTGGGGCTGGAGTATTCTGCTTCCTAAAAAGCAGACCCAGGCTATATAATGTGAGGTGGTGGAATGCAGGGACTAGAAGAGCTCAGCCCAGCATCCAGCATAACAGGATGTGGGACTGAGGAAAATCTAGGTTTGAGGCAGAGATCAGGTTACCTACCATACCCTGTGCTCCCTGCCTAGTTGGTGGAGGGACTGGTCCTCATTTGTCATTTCTTTTGGGGCTCCTCCCAGCCCAGGCTCTAGCTCCTTCCCTTTTCCCAACAGCCTAGATTTCATTTCAGCTCCAGAGCACACCCTCTCTTTCTCCCTGACTGCAGGGCTGGGAATCTAGCTGGGTGGAGTTTGGCTCCCCTCCCTGGGGAAGGAGGAAGTGAGGGGAGCTGTGAAGGTGTGATGAACTGCAGGTGTGATGAACTGCTCCTTTATCTGTGTTTGTGATGAGGGACACATGTTAGCCCTGGGAAGCTGACTCCTTGCCCTGAGTCACAGGGAGGGGTGGGCAGGGCATAAAAGTGAGCTGGACAGAGGGAGGAAGGGGCTGTTCCAGAGTGGGTGGAGGTGATTCCCTAGTGGATTATTCTGTCCCTCTGCTGTGATGGATGCGTGACTCCCTAGAGTGTAGTCATTGTCCCCTACTGGGGGCTGAGTAGCCTAGTGTTGCCACCAGGCCCAAGAGGAAGAGGGGAGGAAGGCAGGCTGTCCGAATGTGCGCTGTGGGCACTGCCTGGACTGAGCCTCCTTTGTGTGACCCGGGGTTTGGGGACAGGGTGGGGTGGGTCAGAGAAGCTGCTGACTACTGCCTCTGTCCTCTGTCTGGGTTTTCCTCCTCCTGTTCTCCTTTCCACCTCTGAGGTGACATGTAGAAAGGCAGAGACTCTGCAGGCATACATCCCTGCTTTGAGTGCTGTCCTTGACACTCTGATTATCTAACCCTCAGAGAGTTTCCTTGTTGGCCAAAATGGGAAGTGCACCATTCACCTAACAAGCCACTGGAAACTGAGGTAAATATTTTTTGTCAAAATACCCAACAAAGAGTAGGCACTTTGGGGCTTTATAAATATTCCTTCTCTTACGTATCAGCCACCCATTAAGTGGTTATGCTAGTATCTGGTTTTGTAGAGGGACTCCTTGTGTTTGACTAGGCAGGCGTGACTCAAGCTGAGGGACAATCTGTTCTAGATTACACCTTAGCAATTATCAAACCTTAAATGTATCAAATCTTGTTACAAATGAAATCTGTCTCATGACTCCAATATGCAAATCAGATAAAAGCTGGCTTTTCTGGAGGTATCCCTGAACACCTTGCTGAATGTTTCCCCTCAATTGAGTGGATAACGTTGAAAGTCATGTTTTCTGGTTCCCACGTGGGTTCTTCCACCTCCCACTGCTATATTTTAACCCATTGGAGAAGACCTGTCCCTGTCCCAGAAATTAGGAATCTTAAACTCTGTTTCCTACAGGATTGGTGCTTGGCAAGAATGTGCCGAAGCAAGCCCCCTTTTCTGTTTTCTCTTCCAGGTTTGTGGAGAGGTTTTGGAGGCCACAGAGCAGTTTTTGGACTACCATTTTTCCCCAAATCCCTACTGTCTCTTGTTTGCCAGCCCCAGCCATGGCTGCAATCAGAAAGAAGCTGGTGATTGTGGGGGATGGTGCCTGTGGAAAGACCTGCCTCCTCATTGTCTTCAGCAAGGATCAGTTTCCAGAGACTACTTCCCTACTGTCTTTGGGAACTATATTACAGACATTGAGGTGGATAGCAAGCAGGTAAGGCCAAGAGCCCTTTCCTATCCTGCCTTGGAACCCTGTTCCTGGTCACGTAGTATGTCCTTCCTTACCACTCACTCACATTTTTGTTTTATTTTCCTGTGGGAACAAGTAAAAGTTGAGAAATGAAACTGCACTTTTAGAAAACATATGGTGGTACATGCCCATCATGCCAGCTACTCAGGAGGCTGAAGCAGGAAGATTGATCACAAGTTTGAGGTCAGTGTGGGCAACTTATCCAGACCCTCTCTAAAATAAAAAGGGTTGGAGTGTGGCTTATTGGTAGAGTACTTGCCCAGCATGCGTGAGGCTCTGAGTTAATCCCCAGTATCCCAAAGAAAACCTGGATATATCCTCTGGTTCTACCACATACTCGCTGTGTAATCAGGGCCAAGTCCCTTTGCTTCTGGGTTTAAACTCCCCACCACCACAAAATGGTGATGATGGTATGATTTACCCTAAAGGAGTGTGAGAATTAAAGTGGTATTCACGATAGCAATTCATTTGAGATCACAAAAATCAAACACATTTTAGTGATTTTTGTGGGAGAGGGGTTACTAAGGGTTGAACCCAGTAGCACTTTGCCACTGAACTATATCCCTAGCCCTTTTTACTTTTTTAAACAAATTGAGACAGCGTCTTGTTAAGTTCCCCAGGATGGCCTTGAACTTGGCGATTCTTCTGCCTCAGCCTCCCACATTGCTGGTTTATAGGTATGCAGCAGTACACCCAGTTTACATCTTAGAACTTTAAAGAAAAACTCAATTGAGTTTGTTATGACTGTGATTAATATGGTGCCTTGCACACAGCAGGACTAGTGGTTTGAGAGGACCTCTGGATAGTAGGTTGGGGCCCTTGGGGTCAGCTATATATTGCCCGTTTGTCAGGTGGAGCTGGCTTTGTGGGACACAGCCGGGCAAGAAGACTATGAATGTCTTCGGCCTCTCTCCTATCTGGACACAGATGTCATCCTCATGTGCTTCTCCATTGACAGCCACAACAGCCTGGGTGAGGACTTTGGAGAGAGGGGGTAGAGATGATTTGGAGTCAGCCATCTTCAGAGGCTGTGGGGATGGAGTCACAGGGCCCACACAGGCTCTGCTGGCTCCTTTGTTGTGGCATCTCCAGTGTTTGGAAGGGCTTGGGGGAGGATATGCTACAAGGGACGGGGTTTTGAGGTATGAAGGAGACCATCAGCCTCAGACTGCTATGGGAAGGAAGACCAGTGCTCACATGCTTAAACTGAGGTACCTGTTGGGACATGTCTGTGCAGAAAACATTCCTGAGAAGTGGACACCGGAGGTGAAGCACTTCTGCCCCAATGTGCCCATCATCCTAGTGGGGAATAAGAATGAAGTGAGGCAAGATGAGAATATCAGGAGAGAGCTGGCCAAGATGAAGCAGGTGGGTGGGGCTGCCTGATGGGGAACCCTGGGGAGGAAGGTGCCCTCTGAGGGGTTGCAGTATGGGGCAGAAAGGAGCTCTCTCTTCAGCCAACTGTCCTGTGTTAAGCAGTCATAGTGATATTTACCTCCTCCACTCCCATGTGTGTGCCCTGCTAAGAACCAGAAGGAACCTCAGTATCAAATCAGATGATCATAGAATGAAGTGACTTGTCCAAGGTCACTTGGCATTTTAATTTATTCCAGTTTATTATTCTGTCTTTGGAATTGGGGCTACTAAGATGAATAAGGAAGTCCTTGTCCATGGGGAGACAGCTTATGTTTCACTTAGGGTATGCAGACTGTGCCATCAGTGTACCTGGGGAGGAAGGGCATCATCAATGGCTGAAGAAAGGCTTAGAGGGTGAGGGAGCTGGCTAATTCAGGGTCTCACTAAGTGGCCCACTGACCAGAGGAAGGGTTTATTACATGAAGCTGCCAGGGTATAGAATAGAGACTATCTTGAGAGGATAATTATATAAGGCAAGGTTTTAAACTGGGGACAGCAGGCAGAGGATGGGTTGGGGGGATGATGGAGAAGGTAGTCATTTAGGAGGTAGCCAACACACATTCAGGCAAAACATATGTGGACCATAGGGTCTGCAACTAGGTGGGCGAGGAGGGGCTAGTCTGGGGACAACTTTGAATGTAAACATGAGGTTTAGATCCCTGCCTGGGGCAGCCGGGGCCTGGATGCTTTGTAAGCTCAAGGCTGGAGGAGGTATTTGTTATGGGTGAGGTGGTGAGAGGTGCACTTAGCCAACAGCTTCCTCTGCCTTATCTTCTGTCTTCTCAGGACCCTGTCGGATCTGAGGAAGGCCGGGATATGGCAAGTCATATCAGTGCCTTGAGTGCTCTGCCAAAACCTATGAGGGATTGCGGGAGGTTTTCGAGATGGCCACTCAAGCTGGCCTCCAGATCCACAAGAATAAGCGCCAGAGGGGCTGTCCCATTCTCTGAGATCCCCACGGCTCCTGATGCCCTTTTCCTTCACAGGGGCTTAGGGATCACCCACCTGCCCTTGAGCTCCACCCTTTGGACTCCATGCTGAAGGCTCCTTTTTCCAGTTCCCTCATGCCCAGGATTGCTTCGTTTCCCTAGCCCCCAGAGTGGTGGCAGGCATGCCCTCCCTCCCTGTCCTCTGGGAGCTGGGCCTGTGGCCTGCCCTTCTTGAGCAGTCCCTCTCCCTGCTGCCTTGGTCCAGGGGTAGGGCTCTTGCTCCCTTTGGCCCTCCCCAGAGGATGGTCACACACCAGCACTTCATATACTTGTGGCTCAGAGGAGCATTTCTAGGGTAGGTGGATTAGGGTTTCTCCTTTGGGCAGGGGCCTTGCCTCTGACTGCACTTGTTGGGGGGCATGAATAAAGGCCACAGGTTCCAACACGTGTGTGGCAGCTTCTTATTTTCTTTGTCTGGTTCCTATCTTGGCTACAAGCCCAGAGTCCCATCTCTCTCTTCATTTCCAAGTTGCTTGCCAGACTGGCCCCCTGTTGGCAAAGGCAGGACTAGGGTGGAAGGGTGGAGTCTTAGAGCAGAGATGAGGTCATGCCTGGCTTAGCCTGGGTGGCGGGTGAGGGGCATGGTCTCTAGCCTGGACTAAATTTAGAAACTGGTGGGTGGCTTCCCACTGAGTTTCCTCCCCTGGACATGGAGTCTGTGAGGAGATGTGGCCCTGGACAGGGTGTGACAGTCTCACACTCTTGCAGGTCAGCCTGGGGACACAGGAATCTGGGGCCAAGATGAGGAGACACGATCAAGAGGCTTTTGCATAGAACAAGATTTTTTGCTTTCAGAGTTTTTCTTCCTTCCCCTTCCCCCATAACAATGCTAACAAGCAGCTTGATGTGTCATTCTCCCAGCAGTGGAAGGGTGGAATGGCTTGGTTGTAAACACCCTTCCCCAGCCTTCCTGTCCCTTAGAGGGGCAGCTCAGCTGGGTTCTGGTTCAGGGTTGGGTGCAGCGGGCTAAGGCTTGGCTTGGTGTGAGAAGGCAGGCAGCTGTGTCTTCAGAGCTCATTCCTCCACTCGGGCTCCGCTTGCAGGGACAGGCCCCTTTTACTCTCCCACTCCTGGGGGAGGTAGTCATGACCATGGGGCCCTAGAAAGAAAGGAGGTATGCTTTGTCTTCTTTACCTTCTCTTCCACCACTGGCCCACCCTGGCCCAGCCATACATAAGGTAGAGGGGCTGAGCTTGCTCAGATCTTGAAGTAAGTTCTGTCCATTCTGTAGGTCCAGTTTGGCAAGAAAGGGACACCCTGTATACCCTCCGTTTTGTGGGGTACAGAGGTGTTGGCACACAGAGCTGTGTAGGCCTGGATGAGGAGTATGAGCGCAGGCTGGAGGCCAGGCCTGGGTCCTGCCACATCTGAGCCTTGGTTGCTCAAGCTCTAAATGTCAGCTCACTTACAAATAAGATGGAGGTTTTATGAAGATTAACTGATCCTGAGGATTGAGCCATAAGCAGGTACTAATGAAGATACAGCTGCCTAAGCTGGGGCTTGTGGCCACCATGAGGGATTACAGGGCAGGAATGCTCATGCTTTCCAGTCGGGGTCATGGCCCAAGAGAATGGGGTTGCCCACTATGATGAGCAAAGCTTTGGCCCAGGTCACAGCCACGTTGAACCTCTGGAAGGAAGAAGTGGTGGGGTCATGGGAAGGAAGGGCCAGAGGAAGGAAGAATTCCTGCCACACCCACCAGCCCTCCAACCTTGGGGTTCTTAAGGAAACCCAGGTTAAAGTGCAGATCCAGCTGCACAAAGCTCTGTCTGCTTCACACAGTAGAGATGAAGACCACGCTGCATTCTTGGCCTTGGAATTCTTCCACAGAGCCCACCTAGAATAGATAGAGGCAGGGTGTGAGAATAGGTGGGTTCAAGGGGAACTTAAGGGATGTCTGCCCCATGGCTCTTGAGCTGCAAGGAGGGTACACTGGGCAATTGTCAATCAGTGGGTGAGTGCTGCCACAGGGGACAGGAGGCATGCTCTGCAAGCACAAGCCTCAAGAGTGAAGCTAGCTCTGGGATTCAGGCCTGTAAAGCCATCAGAACAAAGCAAACAGTGTTGCAAAGAACACAGTAACTACAAACAGTGTTTCTGAAACTTTCCTGGAGATAATCAGCAAGTACTTGTTTAGACTATAGAACCTGGGGCCCTAACCCAGACCTCCTGATCAGAATTTTCCAAGGCAGATATCTCCAAATCTCAAAAGAGTAGGTTTCAGGCTTGTAACTGAGGAGCTGTAAAAAATACTAGTGCCCTGGCTCTGCCCCCAGATATCAGTGTTAATTGGCTGGTAGGGGCCCTAGTAGTATTAAAAGCCCTCCAGGTGACTTTTCTCTGTACTAAGAGCTTGGAATCACCATCTCAGAGCAAGTGTTAAGCTATTGAGGGTGGAATTGAGGTGACAATATCACATGACAGATGGGGGTAGGCTATGGCATTTGGACTTCATTCTTAGGGCAAAGACCTGAAACCTGCCCAATAACAGTGACCTGGGAGGTTGTTAAACATGCAGGCTTCCTGATCCCATGCCAGAACTATAAACTGGAGCTTTGAGGAGCAAGAAGATGGGAAAAAACCCAGTTCTGTCCAAGGCAGTGGAGGTGGGACAGGGACATGGGCCAGACTGAAGCAGTGACATAGGAGCTGAGGTCTCTGATTTGGGAAAAAGAAGGGTACAAAGAAGGTGAGAGTGAATGTGAAGTAGTGTGTCACCTTCAAGTCCTTCCAGTCTCTGAAGCTCCCTGTCAAGTTTGGCGATGCAATAACGGATTTTTTCGACCTGGAGTGAAGGGAAAGGCATATTTCTCTTATGCAGTCACCTCAATTCAAGAGGAACTAGGCAGGAAGGAGGCCAGAGAGCTGGGGAGCAAAGAGGGAGGAGGCAGCTGACCTCTGCACTCTTCTGAGATATAGGGCCAGCAGAGGCCAGGGCTGTTCTAGAGGTATCACCTGGGGGAGGACCCATCCTTGCTGGGAACTGAGGGTCTGACCTGCTTCCAGTATGGCGAGATGACTCCAACGCTTCATGGGCTCAAGAGGGCTTTCCCCTTCTTAGAGGAAGTGGCCAGGAGCAGCTCAGGTAGGAGGTCACCATGGCAGACTCTTAAGGGTTGAAGAAGGATAGGCTATTTCACTCATGCTCATCTTTGCCCATCACACCATGAAAGATGATGGGAAATCCCTGGTCACAGGGCTAGAAGAAACCCTCAGCTGGACTTCCCTGCTTCCTTTCCCTCCCACTCCAAAACCCTTGCAGGCAATAAGGAAGCTTAGTCCAAGGGGACAACTGGAGGGACCCCTGGTGTCCAGTCAAGCCTTTTCCTACCTTCAGTAAACAATCAAGATATGGGGGTGGGGGCCTGAGTCCTGCTCTGTCCAGCCTCACCTGTTGAGGCAGACCCTCTTAGCAGCAGAAGCACTCTTGATCCACCACATCTGCACAGGCCTGCAGCTCTCCAACGTAATACAGTTGGTTGGGAATGTCCAGTATGGTGGGATGGGACCTGAGAGGCAGGAGGGAGGGAGAGCTAGACCAAGGCCTGGATTACTTTTATCCTGCCCTGGGGGGACAGGCTTTAGGCCCACACATGAGCGTCTTGCTTCCTGCTTCCTGCATAGCAGGACACATTCACCTGCAAGCTCTCTTGCCAGGCATTGCACACCACATAAAGCAGAACTTGTGGGTCCATAGGGATCCAGTGACCAGTGAAATTATTATTATTTTTTTTTCAAATTACTTTTAAAAACTAAGATTTGCCAGGCATGGTGGTGCATGCCTGCAATCGCAGTGGCTTTGGAGGCAGAGGCAGGAGGATGACCAGTTTAAAGCCAGCCTCAGCAAAAAGCAAGGCATTTAAGCAACTCAGTAAGACCCTGTATCTAAAAAATGCAAAATAGGCCTGGAGATATGGCTCAGTGGACATGTGCCCAGTTCAATCCCTGGCACACCCCATCCCTCAAAAAAAAAAAAAAAAGAAAAAGAAAAAAAAACTAAGAAATTAGGGACTCAGCTTTCAATTTTGCCAAGGAAGGGCAGTGCAAAAACAATGTATCACTTCCCATTACCCTTATTTGAGATAATATGTTAAATCCAAAAATAAAAGTAGTAACGACACAATAACATTTCCTTTTTGCAACTGTCCTATATGGTACTCATCCAAGCATTTTTACTGTCTAAACTTATTCAGTAAAAGAACCATATAAATAGGGTGTGGTTCTATGTGCTTGTAGGTCCAGCTAGCTATTCAGGAGGCTGAGGTAGGAGGACTGCCTGAGGACAGCCTGGGGAACAAAGAGACTCTTAAAGAAACAAAACAAAACAGAGCTGTCTATGTAACTCAGTGGTAGAATTTTTGCCTAGCATGTGTGAGAGCCTGGGTTCAATCCCCACCACTGCAAAACAAACAACCCTGCCTAGCCCTCTAATTTGATAATATGTTTATGAAAAACTATTCATTTTCTCATTTCTCCTTGGATTGCCTGGAAATGCCATCTGAGACAGACATCAGACACATCCTGGTGTCTGACCACCCCCATATCTAGATAATCTCACTAGTCCAGAATGAAACCACTAGCTAAAGGAGGCCTCTGACCTTCCAGTCTATAGTCCTTTCTGCATCACAGAGGCGCCGAGCAACAGGAATGCAGACCAGAGCCTCCTGCTGGGGCGCAGTGGGTGCGAAGGCATGGGCTTGCAGTGGTGGGAGATGAGGGTGTGGGCATACCAGTAGTTTCATAGCAGCTTGGTTATGAACTGAGGTGATGAGCTTGGTCATAGCCATCAGGGCCCTTCTTGTACAGGGCATTGTAGGTGAGCAGCCGTTCCAGCAGCGAGTACCCCAGCCCATATTTCTGTGTCAGTGGGGACCACAGCACAGGTTCCAGCTGTCGAGGGTCTCCAGCCAGCACCAGTTGCCCTCCTGGATTGCCTGTTTCCTTAACTTCCATCAGTCCTAGAAGGCAAGGGTGGTATGAGGAGAAAGGTAAGTGATGGGATCTCCCCATGCAGGGTGGCACACCTGCAGCCCATGCTGAGCCGCTCACCTGCTATGGCCACCAGACTCTCAGGTTCCATGCAGTGACCAGCATCATCGATGAAGATGTGTGTGAAGTAATCAATGGGAAACTGGGCTGATACCAACCTGGGAGGTGTCAGGCCAGGCAGGGTCATCCCCAGGCACCCAACTACCAAACCCGAATGCTCACCCAATCTGGTCCCTCACTCACCCACTGAGAACCCTTCCCCATCTTCCCAGCCCACTACACTTTTATTTACACACACACTCCCCACCTGCTGGCCATGATGACAGTGGTAATTAAGATTTGGTATTCCTGCAGTTCCTTCTTGGAAGGAAACACATACTCCCCCTTTTTCACATCCCTGTTACAGTAGGGCTGTGGATTGTGAAGCAACATGAGACATCAGCTTGGCTCTACCCATGCCCACCCTCACTCTGGCAATGGGCCACTTTATAGACAAGGAAACTGAGGCCCAGGGAGGGTTCTCACCCACCCAAGGGTGAGGATCCAAGTCTCCCTACTTTTCTGGTTTATCCTTAGAGTCTCCCAGAAATCTGCCATCCCTTGACCCTCTGCACTTCCCTTACCTTAATGGCCTCAGGTACCATGTGGATGTCCCTGCTGGGGGCCAGGAGGCAGTAGATGGAGCTGGGCAGGTGGACCCAGAGCCGCTGACAGAGAAGATCAGCACCCGAGTTGGACAGAGCGCAGGCTAGGATGTGAGCTTTGGGCAAGTGCTTCACCACCTGAGATGCAGACAGGTAGAGTGTGGGAAGCAGTTTCCC
Organism: Urocitellus parryii; assembly: GCF_045843805.1. Taxonomy (NCBI): domain Eukaryota; kingdom Metazoa; phylum Chordata; class Mammalia; order Rodentia; family Sciuridae; genus Urocitellus; species Urocitellus parryii. The sequence goes on along the minus strand of NW_027554113.1, from coordinate 1,005,197 downwards.
AAACTCTGGTGACTCACACTGGGGCAGTGCAGCATCTGCCTCCCACAGCCAAGGGAGGCAGTGATATAAATGACAAGTTCTATCCTGGAGCCCTGCTAGTTCAATTAGCACTTTGACGTGGGACAACAACTGCAATAAAACACACAAGTCTATGAATACCAAAATGCAAAAAGTCACTCCAAGAGCCACACAGTGCCCAACCTACCCAACAGTGCTCAACAGACACACTGACTCTAGCTCCCCACTTTAAAAAAAAAAATTGTAGTTGTAGATGGACAGGATGCTTTTATTTTATCTGTTTATTTTTATGTGATGCTAAGGATTGAACCCAGTGCCTCACCCATGCTAGGCAAGTGCTCTGCCACTGAGCTACAGCCCCAGCCCTCCCCACCTCCTTTTGATGGCTGCTGAGAAACAAGAACTTTCAGGAAGATGAAGGAAATCAGAATTTGGGGAAAACCGCTCCATCTGGGGGAGTCAAGGATATAGGTCCCAGGTTTATCCTCAAGCCTCACCTGCTTAATGGCCTCCACTAATGTGACAGTCTTACAGTGCCTGGAGGCCCAAAGATGATGTAGGGGGCTGGATGTGTGGTGTCCATAACAATGTGCTTTATGGCCTGCAGCTGCTCTGGGTTTGACTCCAGACTCCGGTCATACAGCCTGGCAGGGACGCTGGGAATCTGAACTTCAACTTATCCAGCATCCCAGAGGCCTCTCGGACTCCATCCCCAAGCCCCACACTCCAAACAGCCCTGGAGTCCCCTGCCCTCAGTCTCACTTGAGCTCCACATCTGAGGGCAGCAGCGGGAGCCCATGGGAGGGCACAGGAAAAAGCATGGACCACAGCAGCCAGCGCCCTGTCAGTTCCAGGGCCCGATGCTGGACCCACAAGGGCTGATGGTTGAAGGTGAAGGTCACCTTGAAGGTCAGCCCATCCACAAATCGGCTCAGGAGGGTTTAGATAGGGAGAAAGGTAGAGTAGCTCCAGTTAGGTGGGGCAGACAGTAAAAAGCCAGGACCTCCTTCCACCTCCCTCTGCTCTACTCCCTCTTTCCAAGACTTCCATAAAAGCTCCCTAGGAGTGGCAGCTGCTGAGGTAGCTCAGAGTTCCCTGGAAGAAAAGTGCCTGCCCTGTGCTTGGGATCCACTCATCTTAGGAGAAAGCCTCTTATCTCCCCTGGCCTGAGGGAGAAGACTGAAGAAGGGTTCCCCCAACATCCACCTCATGGAAAAGCTCAGTTTGACATGGTCCAGTTCCACCTTGTGCATGAAGCCCTTGTAGGTGATGGGGTCCTCCTGGTGTGTCTCAGAGGACAGAAGGGAAAACAGGTGGTCCCTCTGCAGCACTGAGGGGTGGCTCTCGGTCACACCAGGAACCTACAGGGTGTGAACGTAAGCAAGCTTCTGTCCCAAGCATGGTCACTGAAAGACCCAACCCCCAGGCTCTCTAGACCCCTGAGGGATGAAAACTGAGTCTCTGGCCTTCTATCCCAAGACTCAGAGAGCTGCGTTTTCCCTGTTTCCCTTCCTCTCCCACCAGACAGGAGTTTTGGGGAGAGGAAGACTACAACCTTCCCAAGCTGCTCACAGGTGCAGAACTCCAGGGTGCTAGTTTAAGGCCTGGCAGCCGCTTCCCACTCTACTCAGCTGCCCTCTCACCAGCTCAGTTCTACTCTGCCTTTAAAATATTGTTAAAACTCATCTCCTGTAGTCATCTTGCCCTTATCATCCTTGTTCTCTCTTCCCACCTGCATTTGTGTGGAGAAATTCATTCTCGTGGGTAATTCTGGTCTAAGGTACACAAAATCTGTGTGCTAGAAAGGGGCCTATGAATTATCCAGTCCAGCTCTATGCTTTTTTGATAAGGAACCTATGGCTCAGAGAAAGCAAGGATCTTGCCCAAGATCACACAGCCAGTAGTAGCAAAGTCTAGATTAAAACCCCAATGTCCTGCTCTGACACCATTTTGGGCAAAGGATGCCCACCCTACCCCTTGCTGACCCCTCTGGGACAGGAACCATTTCATCCTTCTTCTAGGTTTGCCCTGTGTTTAGAAATGGCCTATAGAGGTTGGCTGACTTGAGCCTGCCCTCCCTGCACTGATCTGAGCCCCAACCTCCAGAGTGAGCAGCCTGGGGTTCTGGTCCACGGAGTCCCAGGTCATGGGCACCGATTCCAGGTCATAGTGCCGGATGTCGTGCTCCATCTGCAGCTCCTCCAGGTGCAGCAGCAATCAGAGTTTCACCTCATAGTTCCTCCACATCAGGGCTTTCTCCAGCTGGGCCCTGGCAGTGATGGTTGGGGGGTCAAGTGGGAAGGGCAGGAAAGGGACAGGTCAAGCATCCCCATGACCAGGAGCATCTACCTCTCCCATTTGCAACTAGGAACACACCAGGAATCAGAGAAGACCAGAAGGACAGAGAAATGGATTGGGTCAGAGGCCTTGAAGAAGGGAGCCCCAACTCTGGCTTCCTCCGATGTCCTTGACCCAACCTCAGACCTGACTTGAGTATCCGTGGTAGAACTTATGGTGGAAACATTCTCCCCCAGATCTTCCTTCCATGACTCACACCCTAACCTCATTCAAATGTCATTCTCTGTTCAAATGTCACGTCCTCAAAGAGGCCAGGACTGACTGCTCTCTGTAAAATATCACCAATTCATCCCCTTGTCCTGCTTTGGTTTTACTTTAGCATTACTTGAGCTCTTCAAAGCACTCACCAGAATATGGAATGTACAAGATAAAATAAAAGAAATAATCAGTGCTCACTGTTCCCCACCAGAATGGGCAAGGCCCATTTGGAACAGCACCTGGCAAGTGGGCATGCTCAGCAAGGGTGAACGAATAGAGACTGGGAGGCTGGACAGACATCCAAAGCAACAGGCAGAGGCCAGCAGGGAGAGAGAAGACAGGAGTGGGGTATCGAGGGGAGGCACTTACTTGATCTCAGCAATCTCCTTTGAGGCAGTGTAGATACTTGTTCCCTGAAGACGGATGGGGAGCAGCTGCCTGAGGCGTGGGGGTGGGTAGTAGGTCCCCAGTTCCATACTTAGCTTCAAGTCATAGCCTTTAGCACTGCAGAAGTGGGGGGAAAAGCTTTCATAAACATTGAACCTGTCACCTTCAAGACTCTGGGAATGCCCCTCCGTGGAGGATGCACAAGGACCCCTGTGATGCCATTGCCAAAGGGTGGTCGGCAGCCTCTGCCCAAGGACATGGAGCTCACTAGCTCATGTGGCTGCTCGGTCCATGGCTGGACCAATTTGGGAAAGCCCAATAGTTGGAATATTTAAAAAATATTATTTATAATACATTTTCATTATTAAAAAAGAATCTGGCAAAAAATTATAATAACATTTTTACCATTCTGAGACAGTCAATGTTAATTTTGGGGGGTATTAAGACTTCCAGGTTAATTTATATTATATATATATATATATATATATATATATATATATATATATATATATATAGTTTTTGTTTTGGGGTACCAGAAATTGAACCCGGGGCACTTTACCACTCAGCCACATCCCCAGCCAGCCCTTTTTAATTTTGGTTTTGAGACAGGGTCTCAGTAAGTTGTGTAGGGCCTCACAAAGTTGCTGAAGCTGGCTTCAAACTTGTAATTCTTCTGCCTCAGCCTCCTAAGTTACTGGGATTATAGGCATGTGCTACTGCACCTGGCACCTATATATTGTTAACAAAAAGTGAACAATTATCTAACTGTGAAGGTCCTACAGTATTTTGTAACTAGCTAGCTATGTCGAAAAGATGTTTACACATGAGTCCACTCGCATGACATGTCCAGCATAGGGAAATTTATGGAGACAGAGATAAAGTGAGTGGCTGCTAAGCACTGAACAGGTGGGTGAGTGATAAAAGGGTGGTAACTGAAGGGTACTGGGTCGCTCTTCTTTGGCATAATAAAATGTTCTAAAACTGACTGTAATGATGGTTGCACATATCTTTGAACATACTAAAAAAAATCACTGACCTGTATGATATATGAATTATTTCAGTAAAGTTGTTTTTAAAAAGAGAGAGATCTGCGTGTGGTGGTGCATGCCAATAATCCCAGCACCTCAGGAGGCTGAGACAGAAGGATCAAAAGTTCAAGGCCAGTCTCAACAACTTAGCAAGACCCTGTCTCAAAACAAAAAGGACTGGGGCTAAAGTTCAGTGGTAAAGTGTCCCTGATTTCAATTCCCAGTACTACCATTTTTTTTCTAATTTAAAAAGAGAAGAGAGTGGGCTGGGTAGAACATGGGTTTAGCATGCATGGTTTTGATCCCCAATGCTATGAGAGAGAGACAGAGAGAGAGAGAGAGAGAGAGAGAGAGAGAGAGAGAGAGAGAGAGAGAGAGAGAGAGAGGTGTCAAACAATAATGGGTTGCCTGATAATTCATTACACAGTTAAAACACTTCTTAAAAAATGTTTTCATACTGTCCTTGTTCCTGCTACTCTCCTACAATTTGCTTCCCAGGCAGAAAATTTTTTCTGAGCCCAGAGGAGGGAATAAAGGGGCCCCTGGTTCCCAGCTCTGGGCTTTTCCCAAGGGCCCACACTGTTGTGATAAGGACATGCCAAGCCCTGTCAGGTCTGGAGGGAGGGCTTACAGGTCAGGTCTTTCTCCTTCCTCTATCCAGTTGGTCAACACAGGGTTTCCAGTGATCCAGGTGTGCTTGAAGGGAGTCATGGGCTTCAATTGTGCAGCCAAAGGGCTGTGGGCGATGGAAGCCAAGAAACGGGAAATGTAGAAAGTGCCATCTCCTTCTGAACCCAACTCCCCAGGTCCCAGCAGCTCCCAGAGCACCGTGATTGAGAAGTAGCCCACAAAGCTGGTCTTACGTTGCACATGCAACTCATAGCATTCACCTGCAGGAAGAAGGCTGAGTGAATGGGAGGGGGGAGGGAAGGCAGGGACCCTCCCACCAACATGCTGAACCTGACACTCCCCCAACCGGATCCATCCCAAGAGGAAACCACTGGACAGCCACAGTGTGTGCTCCAAAGCTGCAGCCTTGCTAGGACAAGCCCTGCCCACCAGAGTTTTTCCCTTTGGAAAGCTACTGATTGGGGCCCAGTGGGCAGGACAGCTCCTAGTCAACATAGTAGAAGGCAAACTGGGGTTTCTGGCAGAGTGTGAAGAGGTGACTGAGGGTAGCATGTTTGTTTCCTCTGTTCCGGAGCCTCAGGGTCAGCACCACCTTGTGGTTCAAACCCAGGCAGATAAGGAGTTGCTCATCTTGTGCTTCATGGGGCCCCTGGACTTCTACGTCCACCCCATGCTTCCTGTGAAGATACTCAGCCCTGAGGAGAGTGGGAGTCAAGGGTGGGGGCCAGGGCAGGAGCAGCCTGGGCTGCGGGATGCCCTGGGGAGAGTGCCAGCCATGCTCCCACCCGCAGTCAAGCCCCCCACCTGCTTCCGCCATTCCTTAAGGAAGAGGCCTCCCCACAACCTGAGCAAACTACTCTTCTTGGTTAGACAGCCCCTTCCCCCATGCCCTGAGCACCCCTCACAAGCAAGGGTGTGTTCACGAACAAACACACATGGACACACACCTATTATAAAAGATCTTGGCTAGCAGTGACTTGTGGTGCTTGCTGATATCTGAGCTCAGTTTCATTCTCCTCTTTTCTGGGAGCTGCAAGTCAGTCCAGTGGTCCACTTTGAAGAACCTGACCCGAGTCTTGGTGACGTAGGCCAGATTTGCCTTGAGAAGCACTCAGACTGAACCCAGAGATTTCAGTGTGTGACCGCAGTGCAGCCTCTGAGGCTCCCAGGGCAGCCTAGGGGAAGGGACTGGTCTCCCAAAGATGAATGGGCACTACCCAGGCAAAAGAGGAAGGGCACAGTGTTTCAAGGTGAGGGGTGTGATCTCGCTACCTGGGCCATTACTGAACCTCTGGGAGCCTCCCTTCCCTCCATTATGAAATGGGAATGGCAAGGCTTGCCTCTTAAAGATTGCTGTGAGCCTCACCCAAGATAGTAGTAGCATTGCGGCAAGCCACTTAGCCCAGCACCTGGCACATAGGAGACCTCAGTAATAGTGAGTGGTGATTAGTATCACATACAGTTTGGTTGCACTAAATTGAGAAGTGTGAGGGGAGTGGCAGGAGGCAGCAGAGGTACATAGGGCCCATGATTCGGCCGGGTGCATAGGCCCCTACCTGATCTTGAAGTCGCTGTTATAAATGGTTCGCAGCTGCTCTAGATTTGTCTCCATGTCCAGTCCCCGAACGAATAGGAAACACTGGCGGTCTCCTGGAGCTGCCGGAAGCTGAACATACTGGGCATCTCAGCAGCAGCTGCAGCCCAGGCAGGAGGGTCTGTGGAAATGAAACTGAAAGTCGCCGCCGTGGCTGGAAGTTGGCGGCCCTGCAATGTGGGTGCAGAGGGGGAAGCCCCCTACCTCTGACGCCCTGCTCCTGCAAGCTCCCTTTCCCCCACCAGATGTCCCTCTGCAGTTCTTTCCCTACCTGAGCCTTCCCTTCGGTGGGTCTCTTCATCTTATCCCCTCCCTCTCTTCGCATTAACTCTTTCCTAAGGAGTCTGACCCCTCCCTCAGGGCCCTCCCCTTACCCCAAGCTCCCTCCCCTGGCTTCCAGCCAGTATCTGAATGTGGCCATCGCCAAGGGCCCCCAAAAGAGCCCAGGAGGACCTCTGAGCCTCTGCTAGGGATACTCCCTAGCACTGGAGGCTACTCCCACCCTCCAGAGCCTCAGGATTTATTGAAAAGCAGAAGAGCAAAGAGCAGGGATTGGGACCTGGGTCAGCTGCAGCTGGACTGGGGCAGCTCATCCAGCACCTCCCCCAGACTGGCAGAGACATAAACCAGCAGGCCAGCCAAGCAGGCGTCACACCCCCCTCCCCCATATTCCCTGCTCAGGCTCAGATGCTACAAGGATGGAGAAGATTAAGCAGGGGAAAACGTTATGTTTAGAAATTGATTATGCAAAGTAGAGGAAAAAAATAGGAGCACAGGCAAAGATTTTACCCTTTTTTTTCCCTCCCCCAACTACCCGATGAAGCCCCAGAGGAGTACAGATAGTGAACAAAATATTGCTGTTGCTTACCCCATCTCAAAAACCTAACCTACCATCTACCATACCCAAACCCAAGGTTTTGCTCAATTCTGACCAGCAAATCTAAGTCCCCATTATTTTTGAACACATAACCTTCTTTCTCTGGGCAAACCTATCTTCGGGATGTCCTTAAAACAATTGTCATGTAGTTAAAATGGGTAAAAATTTTGTTACTATGTGGCTTTGTTATAGTGGAAATTTTTAAAAATCAATTTCATCTGGAAAGTCTACTTCAGGTGGAATTGTAATTGTTATTTTCACACAGGGGGCTCTAGATGTCTAGAATGGTTTTTGTTAGAGCACAGATCACTCTACTTCAGGTGAAGGAAAACCCTACCCACAAACTAAGTGGCCTCCTTCAGGGTCACATATTCCCTTCTTAAAACTAAATCTGGGAGCTGGGTTGTGGCTCAGTGGTAGAGCACTTTGCCTAGCATGTTTGAGGCACTGGGTTTCATCTCTGGCACTTCACAGGCTTCATTCATTAAAGGCTGGTGATTCTTACTCTTGAGCCACATATTTGGGCATTAAATACACATAAAAATAAAATAAAGGTATTGTGTCCATCTACAACTAAAAAAAAAAACAAACTAAAACTGGGTGTCACCAGATTAAAGGACTTTTTCAATTTTGGAGCATGCACAGAGCACTGAGGGCACTATCATTTGGAGGATCCCAGGTTCATTGTAATATCATTTACATTGCATAAGCCAATGATAGAGAAACCTCAATAACTGCCACAAATACATAATACTGAGGTGGGAGGTTTTCAGATCAATATAAAACCCCACCACATGGAAAAACCCAGACTGCTTCTTTCATTACGTTTTCACCTTTCACATCCAGCTTTTGCAGAGCCTTCCTTAAATCTATTCGCACTTCAAAGTAGTTAAAGTTTGTTTTAGTGAGTCCAAACAGCACTGAAGACAGTTTGAAAGTTAACTTTGGCGAACATTACTAATGGAGTAAATCTCTCAATAACACTACTTTGCAGGTAGAAGCTTTGTTTTTTCATTACTCAAACTATTAGTTGGGTTGTATAATTCAGAATTTGAATGTTCTCCAATCTTGTTCAAACTATACTCCCTAAGGCAACTAGAAATAGCTGTTAAACCTAAAATACTGAAATTGGTCAGTCTACCATAGACCAAAGGAGAAGCTGCAACAGTTGAGCCTCATTGTTCCAGGATCCTGTATTTACAAATTCATGTATTTAGTAAAGTTTATGTGGAACCCAGCCTGGCTCACATCATCTTGAAATGGTCTTCTGGTCCTTCATGGACAAGTAGAGAAGTGGAAAGTTGGCAAGTTCCCAGTACACACGTTCCCAACTCAGGCACAGCACTCTGATGTTCTGCCTAGTTTTAGCCCTCATATTATTAAAAAGTTGTTCTTTTCATGGACCACTTGGTGCTCTTTTGCTACTTTGTGCTTTTTGCTGCTTAAAATGGCCCCAAATGATAGTGCTGAGTGTTCCTAAGCACAGGAAGGTTTTCCAGTGAAAATTCCTCAGATTGGCTTTATTCAGGCACAAGTCTGCTGAGAGCCATTGACAAGTAGGAATGACGCATCGTAATCCTTGCCAGCGTACCCCATGTTAAATGGACTTGCCTTGGAAATTTGCTGCGACCTTGCTTGTGTGTTTGAGAAAGGTGACCCTGCTCAATCACCAGGGTGGATCCAGGATTAGGGTGTATCTTACAGGAAGTATCCTGTCCTTGGGTTTAGGGCATGACAATAGGAGTTTTAGGGAAGTTGGAGGATGAAGATTATTCCTGCTGGGAGTAGGGTGTGCCTGCTGCCTGAGTTCCCGCTGAGTTCTCGTGGAGAGAAAGTATTTAGGACGTGAATTGTGCAGGGGGGGGGAGGAAATTGCCCCTGAGCCTGTGTGGAGGCTGGTGTGAGATTGGAATAAAGAATTGCTGTTTGAACCTACAAAGCTGTGTGGTGGCTTGTGATCTTGTGCCCAGCCAAGACATTGGCATCTGGCACAAGTCATAGTATTCACCCATTCCATGTCCACAGACATTGTAAAATATAACTACTCTGAATAATGAGAATCACCTGTATATCCATATACATAACAGAATACTTTTATCTTTGGTAATGTGGATTGAACCCAAGGGAGTTTTACTAGTGAGCTACATACATAGTTCTTTTTTTTTTTTTTTTTTTTTTTGGACAGGTTCTTACTAAATTGCTGAGATTTCAGGCATGTACCACTGTGCCCAACAACAGAATGCTTTTTTAAATTTTTTTTTTAGTTGTAGGTTTACATAATGTCTTTATTTTTATGTGGTGCTGAGGATCAAATTCAGAGTCTCACATGTGCTAGGTGATCACTCTACTGCTAAGTCACAAACCCAGCCCCCCAAACTTTCTTTGACTTTTCTCAGGGTAGGTTGTGAAACAACTTGAAGGTGGTTATGAGTGTCTGATTCACTTGGTAGTTCTTTTTTCTTTTTTGGTCCCAGGGATTGAACTCAGGGCCACTCTACCACTGAGCCACATTCCCAGTCATATTTTGTATTTTGTTTAGAGACAGGGTCTCACTCAGCCTCCCTTTTGCTGAACTCACTTTTGGCTTTGAACTCTCTATCCTCCTGAGCTGCTGGGATTACAGGCATGCACCACCATGCTTGGCTTCAACTTGGTAGTTCTATATAGAACTTTAAATTAATAAATTGGCATTCAGATGTATAAATTGGTCTTTTCTGAATTTAGAATGTGTCAAGGTTTGCCAAATTATCTCATGAACTTAGATAAGTGTAGCATCTAGAGCTTTGGTTGATTATAAAACAGAACTGGCACTAGAACTAGGCAAACAATAGAGACAAACACAAAGGCTCAGATGAAACAAATAGCCTTCAGCAGTGTCATTTCAAACCCAGATATAGAGGTGAGGCCTCATAGGAAACTCCTTTATGGGAAGCCTTTGGCCCAGGATACCATAGGGTGAATTCATCAGTGTGTGCTGAAACAGGCACAATTTAAGCAATTATTCTGCTGAAGAAGGTTAAGAAATTCAGGTGGTCTCTGCAGGAGTTGGCAAGGGAGTTTGATTTCCTAGCATTTACACAAGCAACCAAGGGTTTTAGATAGCTTGAGATTTCAACTTTTAAAGTCTTTCTGGAATAAGAAAATCAATAAGATAGTTTGGGATAGGCTGACAAGGTTTATCAAGTTAAATGTAAGAATGTTTGAAACTGTTCGCATTACAAGAATGAAATACATTAAACGTCCCTCAAAAACGTGGGAATTTGAACTGACCTTAGGTGGAAGGTGAAGAAACTCCCTCTGGTTCTCTCTTGGGAAACAGGATAAAAAGCCTTTCCCACAGGTCATCAGTAGCTAAGCCAGACTTGGAGGGGAGGAAAGCAGCATTTAAAGTTAAGGCAATGTGAAATATTACCCAAATTCCAGGTGCAGGAATTCTTTAATTTCTACTTCCTGCCTAGTGACTCCCATCCATAATGGGTAGAGAAGATAACTTTTTCTTTTGGGCATTAATATAAATCAACAAAACCTTTGACTTGCTGGTAGCTTTTGGGTGGAGAGTGGTCCCTACTTTGCTAATACACACACAACAACAACAAAAGCTGTCTTTCTAAGCTTTGATATTTGCTGCATTCATAATAGTTGGAAGTAGGGCTCTTCCTGCAAGCAGCCTGAAGTGATCTGTAAGAATGATTCCTTACTCAGCTGATCTAGAAAACCCTACAAAATCATTTAAGAGATTGAAATCTGCATATTCACTTTAAGAATACCATTAAACTGCTCAAACCATCAAGGACATTACTATCCAAAAAGCCATCAAGCATCTGAAAATTGTCACTTTAAAGATATTCTGGTATTACAGTGGAGTTGGTAGGTGTGCTCAGGCCAAACAGTGGGGCTAGACACAAGGTTGGTGGCCTAAACAGAATGAACTTTTGTTGATAGGCTCAGAGATGAAGAAAGTAGCTGGTCCAATGGTGCACACCTGTAATCCCAGCAGCTTGGGAGGCTGAGTCAGGAGCATCACTGAGTTCAAAGCCAGCCTCAACAATTTAATGAAGCACTAAGCAACTCAGTGAGGCCCTGTCTCTAAATAAAATACAAATATGGCTGGGGATGTGGCTCAGTGGTTGAGTGCTCCTGAATTCAATCCCTGGCACCCCCCACTAACCTCCCCAAAATGCAGAAAGTAATGCTGAACTTTAGGTGAAGATTCTTGGATCACTGAACAGATCCAGGTAAACAAAGCACCCAACATGTACTGTTGCACACCAGAGTTCATGGTCAGATTAACCTAATCATAAACTTCACTACAGAGATGAAAAGGAACAAACTATTCATAATCAAAAGAGGAAGTTGGACAGACGAAAAACATATCCAAGAAGAAACTAATAGAAAGTTAAAACAAGATCAAATACATTGAATTTCTTACCTTGAGAAGAAAGGTTGAAGAGATGCATCAAAAAGGAGAGAGGCTCAGATACTTTTAGAACAAAATGGGTATACGTCTATTGAAATACCTGATACAGAAGATAGTGTTGTATGGATGGGTAGTATGAATGACAAATAATACAAATATATTTTATTTGAAATAGACAAAAAATGCCTACACAGCATTCACTTGGAAACAAACTCTTGCTTGACTGTATTACTGAGCAAAGACAAAGCTGAAGCACAAATACCCTTCTTTTTTGACATGTATTTAGAGACAGGTAGGAAGACACTACTTGGTTTTAAAAAACTAACCTTCCCTTAAGGCCTGTTCATAGAAGTGTAAACAATGTAAATAAATCCACCATTACCAGTTGTCCTATCATATCTATGTCACCTGTGTATTCTGAGATCATACACATACCTGCCAATATAACTGGGAAGGGTTGCTATATCACAGTTACACTTTATTTCTTGGCAGGCAGGACTGAGGAAAAGTAATTTGGAACAAGTTTTATACCCTACTTAGAAAACACTAGTATTCCCTTAAATAACAGGTTACAGTAGAAGGATACTGCCTGGAAGTTACCTTTTCACTTTGGTTCATCTTAAGTTTTTGTGATTTACAGAGTTGATTCATTTGCTTATAGTACAATCCTGCCACAAAATGTTAAAGCACAAGATATGTATTCCTTCAGTCTGCATTTTCAAGTTTTATACTTTACTACATCCACAGTATGTCCGTAGTTCTTGGATACTTAAAAAAATAATACATGAATAAAACTCTTCTAAAAATGCAGATGTCTATAACTACAATGGTACTAAGTGGGAAGAAGACAATGAGGGAATGAAGAAAGCAAACATACTCCATGTGCAGAGAATATGGTTCAAGGCTTTGGATTAAAAATGAGTGCCCCCCAGAGAAGCTGGATGTCATGGAATTTCCAGAAAACTTCCTTTCCCCCCAAATAATAGACCTGAAAAGCCTCAATCCAAACTTTTGAAAAACGATAGTTATGAGATGCTATAAATGATGATCAAAGCAGTCAGACGGAGAAGGATGTATGTGTCTTCCATTTAGCTACAATTTGTAGCAGAGCCTCCTCAGCTATTGGTGGGTCAGTCAAAAACACTGAAGTACCAGAAGTGCTTTGGAGCACAGGGTAAAAGTACTAAGCATATTATCTGTCTAAATCAGTAACAGGACTTCATGGCTAGGAAAATTTTCTAAAGAGTAAAATGACCCCAGTATAGATGGATCTTTCTTTAACACTAATTGTAGCAGAATTAACAAAAAGGACAAAAAAAAAGATTTACAAGTAGATATAGTGATAACAGAAAAATACAAGGCAGAAAACACAAAAAGATGAAGTCAATGCTATAGGTTCAACAGTATTTCATGAGGCTAAAAAAATCTGTTAACTTTGAAAGCCCTAGCAAAATATCACTCTTGTTTAAAAATCACTTATTTATCATATGACCACATTTATCATATGAATCCTTTTCTTTCTACATACTGAAGAATCCTACACTCAGCCTTTAAGCATTCTGTATTTCTTTGCCAAACTTTTAGCTGAGTATCTTGTTCTAGTCAATTTTTGTACTGGTAACTGGACGCTGCCTGCGCAAGGCCTTGAATGTGGTGTCTGACATTGTTTGGTAGTTTTCACTAATTGCAGTCTGCAACAGATAATTGAAGGCTAGTTACTTGAACAGAAATGGGTTGGTTGTAAATAGGAAAGTAACTCATTAGTCAAAGGGCATGCTTACATTACAAGAGTTAGACAGGATATATTATATTATTTCTAGTGAGTTCCTCTTCAATTTCTGAAGTGAGCCAAGAAGATCATATATATCCTTTAAACTAGAGCTATGGTCTCTTCCAAACTTAAAACTTTAATTTCAAGCAGAATGCCAGATTAAAGGGTCTGACTCAACAGTATAGGCATTCAAGATAAAAGAGAGAAAGGCCAAACAAATATATTAACAGAAAAATATGGCACTAGGATTTAGAAAAATTAGTTCCAAGTCTTTTTACCTGATATTCATTTTCTGCACTCTCTATGATTTGAATAAAATCCTTGGCAGTTTGGACTTCATTCTAATGGAGAAAGAGGAAGAAAAAAATGAATGAATTATTTGGTTCCTTGTTTATTGGTTGAGTACAGCAAAAGGGGTGCTCTGCCACTGAGCACAGCCCTTTTTCTAAATTTTTAGACATGGTTTCACTAAGTTATCAAGGCTGGCCTTGAGCTTGCAATTCTCCTGCCTCTAGATTCTGGATTTGCTGGGATTATAGTGAAAGGTTAATAAAATAGGTACTTGTCACTCCGTTTTTCTATATGCTTAACAAAACACTGTTGAAATCCTGAGAACTGTTTTGCTAATCTTGTTCCCAGAATGTGCTGTCTCCAACTGCCAAACTACAGAATGCACTCCCTCACTCTGTTGCAGGCAAACTGCCCACTCACTCTATCTCTCTTTGCTAAAGTGAACTCTGAGCCCCAGTATGCTGGCCTCCAAATAAAACCCTCCTGTTGTTGCATAAGACAGTCTCTTGTGGTCTCTTCTTCCGACGTTTCGCCCGACCCTAACAATAGGTGTGTGCCACTGAAGCAAGCAGTGCTTATATATTTAAAATTCATTTGTGCTGGATACAGTGACAACTCCAGAGGCTAAGGCAAAAGGATCAGAACTACAAGGCCAGCATTGGCAACTTAGCAAAACCCTGCCTCAAAATAAAAATTTTGAAAATAAATACAAGGGGCTGGAGATAAAAGTTCAATGATAGAGCAAATCCCTGGGCTCAGTCTCTAGTACCACAACAAACAAGCACGCACTAAGTAAAAAGATGCTGAAAAGTTGATCCATATTAACTAACTGTGGTATGATAATTCCTAGATTACCAAGCGTTCCAATGCATATTACCTCCTTTGATTCTTAGAATTATCCTGTGAAATGAATAGTTTTTTATCATCACATTCATTCTGCAGTCAAAAATAGAATCCTCTAAAATGATATGACCAAAATTATACAGCTTTTGAATGATAAAAATAGAATCTGAATCCAGGTCTTCACCAAAACTAAAAACCAGACAAACAAACCCCATGTACTTTCCAGTCTATCACAGTATGGTCTGAAGAGATCATTACTGTGTCTTTAAATCTTAATGCCCTGAAAAAATTATTTTTGCTTTAAGATGAAATGAACAGGGGTGGGGTTGTAGCTCAGCAGCAGAAAGTTCAACTCATATGTGCAAGACCCTGGGTTTGATCCTCAGCACCACATAAAAATAAATAAGTGGAATAAATGTGTTTTGTCCAATTACAACTAAAATAAATATTTCAAAAAAGATGAAATGAACAATGCCCTCAGGGCCGCACCCCAGGACCTTTGCTTGCTAAGCAAGTGCTCTGCCACTGAGTTACATTCCAGCTGGATGTCTGCCTTTTCCACTCTTTTTTTAAAATATTATTTTTAGTTGTAGATGGACACAATACCTTTATTTTATTTGTTTATTGTATGCAGTGCCAGGGATCAAACCTGGTGCCTCACACATTCTAGGCAAACGCTCTACCACTGAGCCACAGCCCCAGCCCTGCCTTTTCCACTCTTACTCTCATGCTTCTACAATACAGTTTCATAGAAACTTCATGATGTGCAGTGACTTTACCACCGTGAGGGTTAGAGACTGTATGAAGCTGATAAGGGAATCCAGCTGTCTTTTATTAAGGAAGATATTACACAATTTGTGAAGACATAAATTAATGTTATTCTTTTTACTTTTTTTTCTTTTGCTTTGGAAAGTTAGTTATCACCCACAAAAAATGTTTCTATGTTGCTAGATGTGGTGGTGCATGCCTATGATCCCAGCAACCTGGAAGGCAGAGGCAGAAGGATCACAAGTTTGAGGCCAGACTCAGCAAGGCCCTAAGCAATTTATCAAGATGGTGTCTCAAAAAAGGGGGTGTGGATGGGGATATGATTCAGTGGTTAAGTGCTCCTCCTGGGTTCAGTCCCTAGTGGGAGAAAAGGTATACTCATACAATGCTGTTGGGACTGCAAATTGGTACAACCACTCTAGAAAGCAGTATGGAGATTCCTCAGAAAACTTGGAATGGAACCATCATTTGACCCAGTTATACCACCCCTCAGCAATGTTACAGAGGACTTAAAATCAGCATACTGGAGTGACATGGCCACATCAATGTTCATGGCAGCTCAATTCACAATAACTAAGCTATGGCCAACCTAGGTGCATTTCAACAAATGAATGGATAAAGAAAACACAGTACATATACATAATGGAATAATACTCAGCCATAAAGAAGAATGAAATTATGGTATTTTCCAGTAAATGGCTGGAACTGGAGACTATCATGCTAAGTGAAATAAGCCAATACCAAAAAATGAAAGGCCAAGTGTTTTGATATGTGGATGCTGACACAACTGGAGGGGCGGGCAGCAGAGGTTCACTGAATTGGAGGAGGGAGTAGGCTGGGAATAGGGGGAAGGGAGGAGAGTTAAGAATGGGAAAGATAGTAGAATAAATTGGACATAACTTTCCTATGTGCATATATGAATACATGACCAGTGTAACTCCACATCATGTACAACCACAAGAATGGGAAGTTATACTCCAGGTACGTATAAGTCAAAATACATTCTATTGTCATACATAACTAACCAAACAAGCAAAACAAAAACAAATAATGGATGGATTACACTCCAGGTCAAAACAAAATATTTTAAAGTAAAAAAGACAAAAGTGAAAAAAACTTTAAATATTGTATACTTACCGAAACAGTTACTAAACCTTGTACATGTTTATGACTAACCAACTGAACATTGCCATCTTCATAATAGTGAACCTGTGTGATGAAGTATTTGATAAAGTTTTTGTTTATGTTTAGTTCATATAGAATCCTATTACTTAATGCACAGATTCATGCTTTAAGCTATCCTTTAAGTTGACAATCCATGTTTAGCAATTCTGAATAATTAACACAATCAATGATAATACATAGTGGTATTAAAAGAAAATTCACAGAATATTTAAGTTTAAGAATTCTTTTTTTAATATTTATTTTTTAGTTGTAGTTGGACAAAATATCTTTATTTTATTTATTTTTATATGGTGCTGGGGATCGAACCCTTGGCCTCACACATGCTAGGTGACTGCTCTACTGCTGAGTCACAACCCCAGCCCAGTTTAAGAATTCTTTGGGCTTGATGGTGCATGCCTGTAATCCCAGTGACTTGAGAGGGTAATGCAAGAGGATGGAAAATTTGAGGCCAGTATTAGCAATTTAATGAAACCTTGTCTCAAAAAATAAAAAGGGCTGGATATAGTTCATTGGTAAAGTGAACCTGAGTTCAATCTTGTACAAAAGAAAAAAGTAACAAAACCTCTTTCCTTACAAGATAAAATTTAAATTCAAAAAACATTTGTATGGGGCTGTGGCTCAGTGGCATCATGCTCACCTAGCATGCATGAGGCACTGGGTTCAATCCTCAGCACCACATAAAAATAAAGAAAATAAAGTCCATGAACAACTAAAAAATATTTAAAAACAAACAAAAACAAAAACAACAAAAAACATTTGTGTTTTTGATTCCAGGCACTGGGACAGATATTATGACTACAAAGATAAATAAGATCCCACTTTAGAAATACTAAAAAATAATAAAAATCATGGAAAATTAGTTTCTTTTTGAAAACCAAGGAGTTTTAATGGATCCTTAATATGTGAGACAAGGCCATACAAATATCATCAATATGCAGGAGGTTCATAGATGTGACTGGCATGAAAAACCTAATTGGGAGTTAAAAGAAAATCACTAAAAACCAAATATTTGATGGAAAATTACACTCTAAAAATAAGTGTGACATAGGCCAGATGCAGTGGCACATGCTTGTAATCCCAGGAACTCTGAAATGTGAGGCAGAAGGATCTTGAGTTCAAACTCAGACTCAGCAATTTAGCAAGGCCCTAAGAATTTCAGCAAGACCCTGTCTCTAATAAAATAAATCACTGAATTTCTTAGAGCCTTCATTTTGCTGAGGCTGGCATTGAACTCTAGATCCTCCTACCTCAGTCTCCAGAGCCACTGGGATTACAGGTATGTGCCACTGTGTCTTGCTAGGCCTAAATATCTTAATGTCTCTTTCAAATAATTTTCACTGTGACTTTTAAAAGATAATAAAAATGAAGTAAGCCTTCTCCCAAAGTGTGACCAGACATTCTATATTAAAAAGTATATATGTATAGGGCTGGGGATATAGCTTAGTTGGTAGAGTGCTTGCCTTGCATGTATAAGACCCTGGGTTCAATCCCCAGCACCCTGCCTCTGAACACACACACAAGTATAAAACAGGGCTGGGGTTGTGGCTCAGCAATAGACAGCTTACCTCCGCTCCTCATCACCACATAAAAAAAAAATAACCAGCAAACAGTATTCTCTACATAATTATCTTTATCAACCCAAAATAGATCTCTGTTTAACTACCTCCCCAGGAAGGCTTTTATTTCTTCTCATTTCCATCCACCTCTCTTTGCATCTGCATATAATTTAGTACTTATTTTAATTCTACAACAAAGACCAACTTGCATGTTTATTTTAAAATGTGAAGTTTTATTTATTTAGGCAGTGCTGGAGATTGAACCCAGAGTCTTATGCATATTAGGTAAGCACTGAGTCATACTCCCAAACCAAAAATGTAAACTTTTTTACCATGATCAATGAATATGTTGGAATCTTACCTGAATCCTGAGTACTCCAACCACCTGGGCTGTAGGTGGTGTAATAGTGAACTTCCACTCTGATCTCCAACGACCATTCCTATTAAAACATACACATACAGTGCTGCAGAATTAGCAGTAGGCACAAGAAAGACGTGATTTACCACTGAGGCCAAAAAGTTGAAAAAAATTTTTGAGGGGTTGGGGAGGAGAGGACCAGTCATTTCCAATTTGATAAACCCAAGGCATATTCAAACATAAGTCTGGAACCAAGTGGCCTGACCATAAACATTTTCTAAATTATCTGGATTTCCACTTTTCCTTAGTTTGCTTTGAAGTGAACCATTCCCATTCTGTTCATGGTAGGCTCCTCTGAAAATGGACAGGCTGCTGAGTTACATAATCAACTCAAATATTACTAACCCTTACCCAAGTAAAACTCAATAATTTCAACTGGGCACTTTATATTAATCATTTGTTCTCACTCAATATACAAGTAGTTTTTAAAAAGATATGGCTATAGAATCTTAGAATTGGAGCTGGGTATGTTGACACATTCCTGTAATCTCAGTGACTCACAAGACTAAGACAGAAGGACTGCAAGTTCAAGACCAGCCTCGGCATCTTTGTGAGACCCTGTCTCAAAATAAAAAAAAATAAAATAAAAAAATAACAAGAACTAGGGATGTAGCTCAGTGGTAAAGCACCCCTCGGTTCAATCTCACATATTGGGGAGAAAACAAAACAATAAAACCAAAAAACCCAAAAGAAATTAGAATTGGAAGGAATATGAATAATGTCTAAATTCATTGATGGAGAACTGAAATCTTTTTTTTTTTAAAGAGAGAGTGAGAGAGGGGAGAGAGAGAGAGAGAGAGAGAGAGAGAGAGAGAGGGAGAATTTTTAATATTTATTTTTTAGTTCTCGGCGGACACAACATCTTTGTTGGTATGTGGTGCTGAGGATCGAACCCGGGCCGCACGCATGCCAGGCGAGCGCGCTACCGCTTGAGCCACATCCCCAGCCCCAGAACTGAAATCTTGTAAGTAAAAAAAAAATTACCCTGCTGAAGCAGGAGGATCAAAAGTTCAAGGCTAGCCTCAGGAATTTAGCAAGACCCTCAGCAACCTAGTGAAATCCTGTCTCAAAAATAAAAAGGACTAGGATGTATGTAAAATAATAAATGTTAGGAGCAGCGAATGAATTATATAATTCTTGACCTGTCCCTCCTGGAACGCTCTGTGCAAAGGCCTAGATTTGAAACTGACCAGCTGCTGTGGTGATGCCCTGTTAAAAGGGAAATTCCATGCTAGCCAGGGACTTATCAGTTCTTAACCTTGGGTTCTAATGACAGTTGGCCACAGGTGGAGAATTATGGGCACAAGCTGATAGTTCTAATTGGGCTGTTTATACCCTCCACTTTGGTTCTGTTTATCTTTAAGAAACTTTCTTACAATGAATCCTTTTGAGGTTAAAACCTGTATCATAAACATGCTGAACTGGCTCTGGGTTGTCCATCCCTCATCAGGGGATGGAGAACCATGGGGGCCCAGCTTTTTCTCTATTTGTCTTGTGTCCATCTCCTTATCACCTGGTCTGGTATCTGAATTAACTGCTGTGCAGTTTGCAGCAAAAAAATTCTCAAAATAGATAAAAATTGCTGGTTTCTCTACAAAATAATTAGACGCAAACAAAACAGAATATCTATTTCTTACCAGAAGTTTTTAGGCTGAAACTGATGGCTTTCAATACATGCCATAATAGTCTGTTGCCCATCTATAGTTTTAGCATAAACCTATTAGGGAAAAATCAAACTAGAAAAACACAATCTAAATGACAGACAATGCACATAAGTAGTGTGTTAAATCCTTGAGACAGAATAAAAACATAGCACTCACAACCAGATCCTGTTAAATTCTTTATATATATATATATATATATATATATATATATATATATATATATAGTTGTAGGTGGACACAATACCCATATTTTATTTTTTTTATGTGGTGCTGAAGATCCAACCCAGTGCCCTGTGCATGCTAGGCAAGCAGTCTACCTCTGAGCCACAACCCCAGCCCTAGATTCTGTTAAATTCTAACAGAGTCAGAGGTACAATGAATAGAGGAAAATATTGCTCCTGGCTTAGAGTTTAATGGAAGTGTCATTTAAGCTGAGCTTCACAAAGCAGATAAGATTCTGATAAGCAGAGACTGAGAATAAAGACCAGCAAACAGTTCAGGCATGAAATCAAGGATTTGTTAAGTGAATGTCAATTAGGTCATCAGGTTAGAGGGTATGTGTAAAGTAGACTAGTGGGAGACAGAATGGTAGATTTAGATCATACAGTAGTAGATATAAGTAAAAACTTTAGATTTCATTCTACAGGAAGCAGAAAGAGAGTAAAACAACATGACCAAAACAGTTATTTCGGGAGAATATGACCAGCACTATTATTTTTGGAGAATGACCAATACTGCTATACAGGAAAAAAAGGGAAGAAAAGCTGGATGATGGTTAGAAGACCAAAATTAATTTAGGTCATAATCTAGGGTAGTATCAAATGGTAATGAAAAGGAAGGGTTGCAGACAGAATGCATAAGTTTAGCAATATATTGTAACTGAAGGTTTAAACAAACAGACAAACAAAAAAAGGAAGGGCCAAAGTATTTGTACATCTGAATGACTAGGATGATGGTGGTATCAGTAACAAACTGGGAAATCTAGATGGAAATGTCTAGCCAGTAGTTACAGAAACACCAACTGTTCCTTACAGTAGAAATAAATGGAAACAATTACTAGGGAATGCAAAGAAGCCATTGAATTTTAGAGTTCACATAATATGTTTTCCCATATTATTTTCTATTTGCTCTACTAAAACTGGCAAAACTACAACAAAATAAAAGAAAAGGCATGTTTATCATCCACAAAAGGTAAAGCTGAAGTTAGTTCATAGGTGTTTCTTGTGAAGATAAAACCCAAACATATTGTTTTTCTAACACTAAGTCTGTGTTACTTTCCCTATATTTAGTGGGCTATGAACTTTCAAGAGTATTTTAAAAGTTTTGGGATATTAGAAAATTAGAGACAAAGAAAAAAGAATTAATAGGTATTGATAATAGCACTCTAAGCAAAAGATCATTTCTATTTTCTGGGCTCAGTATGAAACAGCAAAAGAAGTCAAGGACCACAAAAATGTTCACTGGATCAAGTGATTCAGGAACTATTAATACTCACAGAGAGCACTTTCTATAGGATGGAGACTAAAGTAAAACTCAAAGGCTCATAAGTGGATGAGTAAAGAGGACATAGCACTAGTAGGTGAAGAAGGCCCAATGATTTGGAGGGTAAGGAAGAAAACAGAGGAGAAAGAGCAAGATGAACAGAAACAACTCGGAAGAATTATCATGATTAAAGTTTTATCTCCATTAAGTACAGGAAAAATAAGAACATTTCTAAGTAATGAGAACTATATAAGAAGGAAAAACAAAGTCATATGAAATTGTCTTAAAGTACACAGGATAGTATGAAACCAAGAGTAAGAACCTTTCTTTCTCAAATTCAAGTGTAATGGAAAAGTTTTTCAGTGTGGAGGGAAGAGAAAAAGATTTTATGTCAGACTCACACCTAATAAAATGTTGGGGATTAGATGCTCATCTAGGACAAATAAGAATTTTCTGGAAAATGCCACATAGAAAATGTGATAGGTAATAATGAGTTGAAATTACTAAAATAGATTACTAAGCAAGACAGCTAAGAATATAGAAAACTAGTGTACAGTAGACACCATTAGAAAAATTCCAGCACTGTGTTGCTCATTTGATAGCTAAGAGAAGTGAAAAAAAGGCCCCTGAGGTTATTTGCCATTGAAACTCTCCAAATTAAGAATGGGGAATGACAAACTTTGAATAGGTAACAAATGACAAATTGAAAGTGTATTTAGGATCGAAAAGCCAATTTCTAAAAGGAAGTGTATCAAGTCTCCCACTGCAATACTGGGTTCCAAAAAGGAATTCTGTACTGGTATCCACCAAGATGGGTTTTCTCCTTTATGAAATAAACAAACAAATAAATAAATGAATGAATGAATGAATGAATAAATAAATAAATAAATAAATAAATAAATGAATAATGTTATCTATCATTTAGGCAGGGCTTACCTTGTGCCACTGTTTTAATCACTGTAAATGCATCATTAACTCATTTAATCTTCACATCAATACTATGTGGTAAGAACTATTTCCATTTCAAATGAGAAAACAGACATATAACCATTAAGTCATTTACCTAAGGTCACACAGCTAGTTAGGTGGCAGGGCTAACTAACTCAAACCAGTTATTAAAGTTTAAATGTAAGTGCTTTTAACTAACTTTCTATATTGCCATTTAACTCATCATCATCACATATTTAAAATACTCTAGTTAATGTATTGTTTTTGAGAATTTCTTAGAGATTAGATTTTCAGCATTCTCATTAAATAATAAATCTGTTAGGTAATACATGTTAATTAGCTCAATTTAGCCATTCCACAGTGTATACCTATTTCAAAACATCATGATTTTATTAATTGATATAAGTTTAAAATACAATAATAAAAAATTATTAAACATTCTGAGGCTGGTGTTACAGCTCAGCTGCTAGAGTTCTTGTTTCACATGCACAAAACCCTAGGTTCAATTCACAGCACCACCAAAACAAACAAACAAACAAATTAAAAATTAAAAATTCTACACATATTTTTCTTGTCACAATATTATAAAGAGGAAATCATGTTAGAGCCAAATTTATCCGTTAGAGCCCAAGAGATAGTAAAAAATAAAAATAAAATTACTCTGGGTTTCTAAAAGTGTTTATTTCAAAACAGTTTTGATTATCTAGTGAAAAATATCTTAACTATGCAGAAGTAGTTTTGTTTTTTTTTTATAAATGCCTATGCCAAAATGACACAAATGTGGACAATAGATCTCCCAACAATTTTAACATTTTTCCTAAGTCTAAGTTAAAGTATTTAAAAACTTAATTTTTGAAGTAAGGCAATATATTTTCATAAGTAAATAAAATAATTATGAAATAGAACATATAGAAATTCAAAATTATTATGCATTGTGATTTTTTAAGAAATTTTTCATGTATTTATACTCCTTTTAAAAATGGTTTAGGGGGCTGGGGTTGTGGCTCAGTGGTAGAACGCTTGCCTAGTATGTGTGAGGCACTGGGTTCAATTCTCAGCAACACATATAAATAAATAAATAAAGGCCCACTGACAACTAAAGAATATTTAAAAAAAAAGATTTAGGGAATAAAATACAGAGACCATAACTAAGAAAGAAGTGATGTTTGGTTGGCCAAAGTTCCCAAGTGATAAGGTAAATGTAAGAAATACACACTCTGATAATGGAATAGGCAGACAGTTACTTAACAGTACAGAAGCTGTTGGAATAATGATCTTTCACATAGGCTCTTAAAGCATTGTCACAGGATTCTCTCCAAGACTTCAAACCTCCATCTACTTCCTCTGGTTGAGGGTCACTTGCTTCTTTCCATGAGTGATCAAACTTAAAGGGAATTTTGTTTCTTGGATCTAAAAATCAGCTATTACCCAGGTCACCATGCTCTGTAATTAAGACCTTCCAAAGAAGACTTAAAATTATGAATAACTATAAAAATAGATTATCAACATTTTGCAAAACAAGTAAATAAAATTGAGGAAAGCAATTTTTCATTAAGTAAAATTTCTCTTTCATATTGATTTTTCCAAGTCTCATTTTTATTCTTATGAAAATATTATATTTATGGTAAGTCAACTTTATCCTATAAATTGCCCCCCCCCTCCTAAAAACTCATCATTTCTTGGTTGGTCTAATATTTATGTAAGTACTTTTGAACACTTTGGTATTCTTTTTTCTATACTTTATGAAAAGTTTTCAGAGTCATTATACTGAACATTTAAAAATATATAAAGGTAAAATTCTCTTATTTCTCAAATAGCAAATTCCTAAAGGAACTTAAAGTAGCCTACATTTCAGTATGAATGCTTTTATTTCCCCATTAAATAAAAATGTCTCCTGTTATTCTTACCAAAAAGAATTAGAGACAGCTGGAAAACTTTTAAGATCTTTTGTTTTTCTCTCTTCATATTAGGGGCATCTCTCTCTCTCTCTCTCTCTCTCTCGTCAAAGATAACAACTAGTATCAGCAGAAAGACAAAAGAATTTCCTAATGTGTAGAATATTTTTAAAAACTTTGAAAATCAAGACATAAATTTATTCAGCACTTAATTCATACATCTGCTTTGGTTTCTATCATCTCAACTACCTGTCAGGTATAGTCTATCTAATGGGTGTATTTTTTTCATATATTTTTTGGATCTTTTGAAAATATGTGAAAAGGGCATTTGTTGGGCATGTAAGCTGGAAATCAGCCTACTTGCTTTGTGATGGCTCATAGGGCTCAACACACTGGTCTGGATATTTGTGGTTTGGAACACCAACAACCACCAGCCCCATCACCATAGTAACCTGGCCACCCTCATGTGCACATTGTGTTCCTTTTCTTTCTGCTTTTTTCCAGTGAACTTTCAGCCCATTGGATGCCACTTGTAAGTGTGTTGCTTGCTCACTGGATTATTATGGCCCTCAGCTAAATTTACTAGCTAACAGACTATGCATAAAAGGCTTCCCTATGCAATAATAATGTGTAACAAGTTCTGTGAAACTGGCCACCAGAGGCTTCTTTTTGACTTTGTCACCACAATCTCCTCAGCTCTTCAGTGGGCTTTGGCTGGTCCGAGTGAGTCCACAGCCATTGAGTACTCTTCTTCCTAAAACCAAAAAGTGTGTGTGTGTGTGTGTGTGTGTGTGTGTATGTGTGTGTGTGTGTGTCTGTGTGTGTGTATTTGTGTACAATTTTAAAAAAATCATGGATACTTTGAAGCCAATTAATACTGCCATCAGGTAAAAAATCCCAGCAATAAAGGTGCCTCTGAAAAAAACATACTACTACACAAATCATACAGATGCCTTTTTAAGTAGGTACTACTCAAGTTTTATAATGTTATATGTTGCTCACTGTCATCATATAACTATGCTGAACCCTTTTCTGGATATAAGAAATACCATAAGTAACATTGCCAATTATATATTAGGTGTTTTATCAGTACTTGTTAACTGAATGCAAGTATTGTCTTAAACTTTTTATGGCATGGTATTAAAAGGATATCAGTACCAATGATCAAGAAATAAACAAAAAAATCCCTGAAATCTTTAACAATCTCATACTTATTTTTACAATCCAGTTGGTAATTAAATTCAGCCTACAAAGAAAAAGCATGAAGTTGACTCTTTCATTTAAATTCTCAAAATTTAGCACAACATTCTCCCTCATATCTGGATCATGTACCTACTATGAAACCAACGAATACCAATTAATGAATGGCTTATGATTTAGGATTTACCGTTTCCTGAGTGGGCTTTCCTTGAAAAAATCAGTGCAAAAACATTTAACATTAACAAAGCATTATAGCCTATTATATAATAAATAAGTCTTAAAAGTTTACCTCAATATTTTATCAATCTTATTAATTTTCCCAAGAATCACCTCTTGATTTCATTTATATCAATTGTATGTTTCATTTATTTCTGCTTCATTTTTATTATTTCTTCTGTTTTTCTGTTTTTTTTTGCTAACTTGCTGTTCTTTTGCTAACTTGCTGAGATAAATACTTAACTCATTATTGTTTAACCATTCTTCTTTAATATGAGCATTTTCTCAAACAGCTACTTTTGTTAAAATCAACAGATTTTATATTTTTAGTTGTAGAATTTGTAAGAAAGAAAGTAATTTGTAGTTAATTTCATTGTGCCTTGTGATAGCTGATTTTAGGTACCTAGATATTTGGTTATATATTGTGTCTGAGTATCTGAGGGTTATTCTAGATAAAATAAACATTTAAATTGGCAAAATTAGTACAGCAATATGCCCTCTCCAATGTGGGTGGCCTCATCTAATCTACTAGAGACCTAAATAGAATTAAATACTGAGTAATAAAGAAATCTTTCTCTGTTTGATTGTATTTGAAGTGAGATGTCAGTCTTTTGCATTTGGATTATGACTCTCACTGGAACTCAGACCATGAGCTCTCAGGAGAGAGTCTCAGTCTGGCCCTACAGACTCAGACTGGAACTATATAATTATAGGTCTCCAACTTGTTAAATACAGATTTTGGACGTGTTAGCCCCCATAACTGCATGAACCAATTCCCTTATACTAAATGTATTTTTAAATGTCTCTATTTCTGTGTGTTTACTATTTGTTTAGCTTCTCTAGAGACACCAGATTAATACTCCCATACAAGATGGACCTTTTATACAGATAAATTATTTGAATTCATGAAAAGTAAACTTTCATTTTTATGTACCAGCTACAAAGCTAAGACATAAAATTTTCAAATAATAGCTCTTATTATAGAATAAAATATCATGTACTTTGGATTAATAATATAAACTAAGAAGACCCCTCAGGAGAAAATTATACTATTAGGAGAAATTGAAGTTCTAAGAACAAGATACTATTTTTGTGATTATCAGATTTAATATTTTCTGAAGGGGTATGTTAATTCCCCATAAGAAGTTAGCAAAATTACAATCAAATCAAGCAACCTCTGTTGACAAGATAATTTTTAAAATAACATAGAAAATTCAAAAGGTTAAGAAAATCAGTAACATAATCGTTAAAGAAGCACAAGTATTTGCTCCTCTAGTTGTTATAGTTTACTACAAACCTGCAGCAATTAATGATATTGGCATAAGGATAGAGAAATAGATCGATGGAACAGATGAGATTGTTCAGAATCAAGATCACTTATACCCTTGTCTTAGAACAAGTGACATTAGAGTATGGGAGAGTGTACACAGTGGAGAATTGCTGCAAAGTGGGTGAATGATACTGAACAATTAAGACACCTATATGGAAAAAAAATCAACCTCAATTCCTACTTCATATTCAACAAAAAGATCAATACTTGCAGGCTTTCATACTTATTAACTAAACATATTTATTAAAGTTCTGATAATGTAAACATATATCTTTAAGACCTTAGGTAGAAAAAAGACTTCTTAAATAGAACACATAAGTTACTAATCATACAGGGAAGGGATAACACACTTTAACTACAATTAACTCAGATTCATCAAAAGCCACCTCAAAGAAGAAAAAAAAATAAGTTGCAGAAGTGGAGATGGATGTGACACATATAACAAAATGATTCATATCCAGAATATACGAAGGACGCCTAAACCTTCAATAGGAAAAAAAAGTATCAAAACCCTAATAGAAGAAGATGGGGGTATGCATAGGGGATACAGCTCAGTAGTAGAGTGTTTGCCTAGCATGAGCAAGGCCTGGGTTTGATCTATGTCCTACAAAATAAAGAACAAAACACAAGCACTTCACAACAGATGGCATTTAAATAGCCAATATACATGCAAAGGTGCTCTAACTCTTTAGGAAATAAGGAAATGCAACTCAGACAATATTGAAAACTATTACCCACTCACCAGTCAGCAAAATTAATATCAAATGTTGATGATTATTTGGAGAAATAGGAACTTTCTTACTCTGCTCTTGGAGCATTAAATGGCTGAAATTCACTATTTCATACATACATGAGACATATGAGATTCTAATCAGCAAGAGATCACATATATGACAGTGATCCCATAAAATTATAATGGAGCTAGCCAGGTGCAGTGGTGCACACCTACAATTCCAGCTAATAGGAGGACTGAAGTTTTGAAACCAGCCTAGGCAGCTTAGCAAGACAATGTTTTAATTTTTTTTAAGTAATAATAATAAAAGGTTGTACATGTAGCTTGGTGGTAGAGAACCCTTGGCTTTAATCCCTAGTACCACCAAAAAGATTATAATCTAACTGAAAATAATCCTTAATACGTAATGAAGTGGAGCTGTCTTGACATCAACATGATACTCATGTGTTTGTAGTGATGTTAGTATAAACAAACTTACAGTTCTTCCAGTCATATCAAAGTATAGCACATACAATTCTGAAAAGTGAATAACATTTGATAACTATAATGAGCATCTATGTTATTCATTTGTATATTTGCTATCCCATACATTTTTTTTTATTATGGAGTCTTGCTACTTATTTTTAAAGTGCATATCCAGGTGTGGTGTTATCCACATATAGTCACAGTATTTTGGAAACTGAGGAAGGAGGATTGCTAAGGCAAGAAGATTGCCTTAATCCAGGGGATTGGTTACAGTCAAAGCAGGACCCCATCTCTTAAAAACCAAAAATGGCAAGTTTACTATAAAATAATATGCAATAACAGGCCACAGTGGGCCACAGTAAGTGATTATCTAATATATCTAGGTTTGTGTATGCATTCTTTATGATGTTCAAACAAGGACAAAATCACCTAACAATTAACCTGTCAGAATGTGTCCCATCATGAACATATACATATATATTCTTTACAATTAAGCATTTAATACAGTAGACATTGGTCAAATATGGATAATGCACATCTACAGTGTAGCTCCACTGCATCCACAGAGGCTCTAAAGAGTATAAAACACAGGCCAGAGTTAAAATATTTAGTATAAAAATAGCAAATATCTTAATTTTTTTAATCTATCATGTGTTGCAATGATTATATATATTTATTAGGCTGAATAAAATATATCATTAAGTCAGCTTTATCTCTGTCTACTTACATTTAAATGTAGCTTGGAAAAAAAATTTAAATTATATATATACATTTCACATTATATTCTATTACATATCACTATTTCAGAGACATTACTCATATGTATACCTGAAGACTTGCACCAGGAGGATTGTAAGTAGCATCATTAGTTATAATTCCCAAACTGGAAATTATTACTAGAGTAATAATTTATAGTAATATTGTGGCATATTCATACAACATGTAGCAAAAAATAACAGTATAATAAAAGCATGGATCTATCTTCAAAATAATATTAACATAATGAAGCCAGATTAAAAAAAAATAAAAACACATATGATTGAATTCATTCTATTCTATTTAAAAAGTTCAAGATCAGACAAAACTATCAGATTAGATGAGAAAATTATTTAAAATCAGTGACTACCATAAAAATGGGGTACCTTTTAAAGAGATATGATGAGCAAAGTGCTGACAGTGTGTTAACTTCAACAAACAATATGCTCAGTGATGGTTAAATACTGGTGTTCTGTAAATTGTATATATTTTTATTTATATGCATTTTCTGATTGGGTTACAATTCACCATAAAGAGGACTTTCAAAAGAATCATCAGGCAAAGAAAAAATAAGGGTAAAGTTATCAATAAAATAAGTCTAAATGGTCATTTTAGTACCCAGTTCAAAGAAAAAATGACAGTTTCCAAATTCTGTAAGGGTATTGCAGAATACACCTGTAACACCAGGTTCTCATAAGAAGAGTGAGGTAGGAGAATCAAAATTCAAGGTCAGAATCAGAAACTCAATGAGACTCTGTCTCAAAATTTTTAGAAAAAGAAAAAATTAACAAAGAGTTTGGGATACAGCTCAAGGGCACAGTGCTCCTGAATTAAACACACACACACACACACACACACACACACACAAATACACAAACACAAACACAAACACTGTCAGAGCTTCAGAAACAGAGAACCTTCTCCAAGACTGGGGGTTAGAGAGGAAGAAAGAGTGGATGATATACAAGTAGCAGTGAGATTATTCCAGACTTTAATAGTAATACTAAAAGCTAAACAACACTAATTTCCAAAACAGAATTCAACATTCAAACAAATTTTCAATGACGTGTCAGAGTAATATACTCCTATATATACCAAAGTAAAAAAATCTTATCTCCCATATATTCTTTCTCATTAGGCTTCTGTGAGTTCTGCTATTGTAAAATGAATATAAATATCAATAAAAGAAAAATCTTGAATATAAAAAATGAAGGAACCATCATGGAAGAATGACCAAAGGAATGCCCAGAATGAAATGAAGGGAAATTACAGGATGAGAACTACTTAATAAACAAAAATATCACCAGTCCACATTTAGGTCAGAAAAACAGAAATATCACCAGTCCACATTCAGGTCAGAAGGCCCTGGGAGAAACTGTCTCAAGAAAATAAAATTGATACCACGACTGAGGGAACTAAAAATCTTGAGAGAATATTTGGAAAACTGATAGAGAGTTTGAGAATCAAAACACAGAAAACTATACAAATAAGAAAACAAGGTAATTTTCTAATCAAAAACTTCCTCCACAGCCAATCTTGAACAACTTAAGAGCTATAATGCCTGCAACTCTTAGCAGGCACTACAAATGTGCATGTGACAATGTCCCAAATAGCGTAAAACTGAATATAATCTAAAGTAGTTCACCAAAAATTTCCCAAGGTATTTAAAATGTTTCTGTGGGAATGTACATTAATTCTATTAAAATTGTTAATAAATTAATAGAAATTGTTTTTATACTTCACTAAAATGGTCAAATTTTCTTACACATATTTTATAAGCAAAGGGTATACCACAAATGTTGAGTTCAACAATATAACATTTGCCAAGCACCTAGAAAACAAGCACAACATATGAATGCTACCTAATAGGACTAAAGAAAAGGACAAGGATGAGATACTAGTTCTGGTTTTGCTCTAACATATCCTGCAAAAAAAAAAAAAAAAAAAAAAAACAAATATAGGCTTGAACATGAAGATGATTTGTCAATACCACCTACACTTAAATACTATTGGCTAACACAAAGTAGTAATGGGCATATACTTGCTTTATGCTGCCAACAACATAGACCTACCTGGTAACTGAACTCACACTTCATGATAGAAGTACTATCTAAGAATTTCCCCCTTTGCCTTTAATTCAGGTCAGAGTTCATTACCACCACTCAGCACACTTCCACATTGTTTCTGTCTCCTTACAGAATTGGACTACACATGTCAGAAGATCAGTTTAATACTTTAGAACCTGGTGCACCAATGAGATGAAATTCACTCCACCCAGTGTTTTAAAAAGCATGACTTGAAATTTTCCTTAAGGGAGCCAATGTGCACTATTAAGAATCAGGACATTAGAAAAATCTGAAATTCGGAATGCCTGAGAAAACATTTTTTACCTTTAAAACACACTACTGCCTTCCTTTTCTAGGAATTTAATGTTTGAAGAATTATATTCCAGGTGCAGTCTTTTTCTCTCCTGGATCTCTCCTGGGGACAACAGATGGATCACAGTAGAGTTTGAGAAAGGACTGCGACTTGAATCCAGTTTTATGACCACAACCAACCCTTCCTTCCAGGACCCACCAAAAAATCAAAACAAAACAAAACAAAACATATCAAATCGAGAAAATGCCCTCCAGGACCAACAGACAGAAAAGTCCCTGCCGCTGGCCACGGGGACATGGCTGGGCCTTGGCTGAGAGCGGGGAAGACCCTGCTTCCTGTAGGACTTCAGGGATGGACAGGCACCCTGCCCTGTGTGGGCCAGCCAGGTCCCTCCCCCAGGTCTCTGGTGGCCGCTGGGCCAGCACTGACCTTCTGGAGGCCCAGGACCAGCAACCCCCGCCATTTCTGATGGTTCTCATTGCTGAAGATTTCTGACCGCCGCTGCACCAGCTGCGTGGATAAGGTACCCACAGTGGAGCTGGGGCAGCCCATGGGCCAAGCTGGGCCACGATGGTGGCCAAGCCGTGGCAGGCCAGTGGCCCCACAATCAGAGCACAGGCCACATGTGTCGCAGGCCACCGCCTACAGCCCGGGCCATGACTGTTGCCAAGGAGCTCAGGGCTTCTTCCTGCCCCCAACTGGCCTTCGCCTCGCACAGTGCCCGCTAAGGAAGCGCCGGAACCCTGAACTACAGCCACCTGCAGGGCCCTCTATTCCTCGGAGCCCGCTCCTCTGTGGCTCCTGCTTTTTCTGGGCCCCCAGCCCCACCAGTGTCCCACCGCCTTCGCCTCCTTTCTGATTCCAGTCCAGGCCAAGACTGGCTGTGGGCAGAGGCAGCAGCTCCTCTGCTCCTAGCCCTCTCCCTGCCCTCCAGATAGGCAATGGCCCACCTGCATCACCTCTAGAGGGCCAATGCCACAGACTGAACGCGCAGAGGGCAGGAGCATGCCACTGGGCCATGCACTGCATGAGCCGCCCTTGGGCAGCCACGCAGAGCTCTGGGGGAAAGCCGAGCTCCAGGGCACAGACACAGAGACTCAGCACGCACTGCCTGGAGAGGCCGCACATGAAGCATACCTGCAACAGAGCGGACCAGGCTGTCGCCAGACTGAGTGTGGCCATGGATTCGGCCTCTGGGGAACTTTTCAGGGACTGTTTCAGACTCACGGAGGATAAGTGCTCTGGGCCCGTGGCCCGTTCTGCTGTGGTGTGAACTGGTCAAAATAATCAATGTCATAGGCATAGGTTATAGACTATAGGAATAAGATAAGATGATATAGAGAAGCAACGGTAAGACATAAGTTCATAGACAAGTTCACAGGAGTAAGCCTTAGTAGAGAAATCATGTAACTATAATACATAGCATTTAAACCACAGGAAATTCTCCAGCAAGAGAGGCTTAATTTAAGACTTATGTTTCAAGTCCAAGATCTGGTGGCCCCTTGGTTTGGGCCTCTGTGATAGGTGGCACATTATTAAGGGAGAAAATATTGGAGGGATTTCTCCCACCTCAAGTCAAAGGAGAATATAGAAGGGAGGGAGGAGGGAAAGGTAGAGGAGGAGATGATGATGATGATGATGATGATGATGATGATGATGGTGATGATGGACGAAGAGATTGGTATTTCCCCATCTATTTTTCAAACCATGCTTCCAAACACCTCAGGACTTTTTACTAGGCCTCATCTCCTGAAGATTTGTTACAATTCCCTCTACCACCCTTGGACCAAGCTTTTGTATTATATAGAACTTTTGGGAGCACTTATCCAAATTTTAACAGTCAAGATTACTAACTCTTGAGTAAAAAATAATTATGATATTTCTAAAGTTTGAAGCTAACACAGAGCCAGATGCTGGATCAAGTAGAAAGATTATTACATAGAAATGTACAGATCATGCATATAAATGTTAAAAGCTTATATTTATTAATTTAAGCATCTGTGAACAATCTCTGAAGAGTAGTAGTTTTTCTACTCAACAAATATAAATCTCAAGGAAAATTTCTTTTTCAGACTCTTCATTTGGAGAAACAATATAGGTATGAATATATGTCCTGAGGGCCATTGCAAGTGAGTAATCTGTGCATTTCTGTTTTGGTGATGGAGTGCTCTGGGTACTTTGCCAGTAGAATGTCTAACACCATGAATCCCACCTCCATTTCCTCAGATCCTAATCTTTTTGTACAACCAATTCTTTAGTGAATGCTCAAAAAGGGCATATATTATTAAAGCCTGCATCCAAAGATCACTGTGAGAAGTGAAATAGGTAAGTGCTCTGGATATGACTTGGGATAATAGTAAATAGAAACACAGTGTATTTTTCACAGTTAGGATGGTGATTGTGATAATCATGATTTATGAAATTTTTCTGTATAATGATGATAACAGATTATTGTTTGGCTGCATAAGAATAACATCTTATTTTGGAGCACATTGTGATTGTTTTGTTACACAATTCTGTACAAGTATTATTCAGAGCTTTATCCAATTTTGAATTTTATGAGTAGCTGAGACTAATATTTATATACCAATCCTTTTGGGCTGATCAAGTGGCCAAACTCTGATCCAGTCTCCTAGCTTCCTTCCCAGGAGACAATCAGAGGAATAGGAAACACTAGGAAGTTTAGAGTGGAAAGGAGGAGGTTAGAAGCAGCCCTGCACAGGGGCTATATCCAGTCTCCGGGGCCACTGTATGGGAAAGGGACATGCCTAAAGACAGAAGTCATATTCAATAATGGGCAAGAACAAAAGTAAAGAGTGTATGGTAAGTTGGTGGTAGGGAGTAAGGAAAATAAGACCTAAAAACATACTGGAGCTACATCATGAAAGGTCCTGAATGCCTGCTGGAAAGTGTGTTCTTTAGACAAGGTGTCTCATTGAAGGTCCATGAGCCAGGGAGGATTAGAGAAAGATTGTTTCAGGAGGAAAGTTTAAGGGAACTTGCGAGTGGACAGGACTAGTGATGGGAAGAATTACATCAAACCTAAAATTTTCTGCATGTGGCTTTTCTGGTGATGAAGCCCCACAACAACCACTGCTGAGTTTCTAGTTCCTGGACTTGAAGAGGTATTCTGATGTCATTGACCTGTGGTGTGGAGAAGTGAAACTAAAGTATATAGATAGTTGTGGCTTCATGGGAAAAGTACCCGGACAAGGATTGGAGAGACCTGGCTGGGAGTGTCCCGAGTTGGAAGATTTCCCTCTCCTAGGTTTTGTTTTCCATCTGGTAAAACAAAGCAAGCGAGATGTATTAGTTGAGCATTTTACTCCAAGCTAGGAGCACTAGGAAAGACTTAAAATACAGCTTCAAGGGGTCTGTAAATGCCTGAAGTTGCATTAAAAATTGGTCTATAGCTTTCCCAGTTTCTCTTGCTCCACTGAAATGCCCTCTGCTGGAGGTGAGTCTTCTTCCTCGATTTTCCATGAATTTTATGTGCTCTTCCCATAGCACAGATCACACCCAGTATTGATGTTTCTTAACTCCTCAGAGCCCATAATCCCTTCTCAGTAGGTGTACCTGTTTGCCCCCACTTATGACTCTAGAGCTCATATATACATGTGTGTGAATGTGTAAATTTAGGGATGGAATTGAGTTCTGCCTAGGTAGGTGCTATGAGCATCCCTTTCTCTTTCCATTTGTTCCCTTTTAGCTCTTTTTGTGGTTTGCTGTATACAAATGAATGTTTCTCTGTAGTTCTGGAATAATGAAGTAATTGAACTTTGCAGGCCAAGCAGGAACTGTTTAAGGACGTCTTGCTAGTTGATTTTAAATTGCATTCTCATTTATCACTCTATTTGATTAAGTGGTAGTTCATTCTCAGGACCCTCATCCTAAGAATCTTCCTCAATATCATATTTCTTTCACTCTTGAATCTCCTAACATTTGGAGAAATAAAATGTTATTATTGTTTCCTAAAAAGTAAACTTAGGGCCTTTGTGTCTGCTGCTGCCCTTTGGAGCCACTTAGTGGTCATACATTTCCATGCAGTTTGCCTTCAGCTGCTGTAATTAAGCTGGAAAGGCCTTCAGTTTTTTTATGCTTCATCACTAGATGGAGTCAAAAGATGAACATGTTTGAAAACACGCAATCTCACAGGTTGTCACTCAGCTCTTCTGAAGTCATTATTTCTTTCCTCTTTTCAACTATCATGCCTTCCATGGGCAAGTCCTTCAGAGCTGAATAGGATATGGCCCTTCCCTTGAGGAAGTTAGAGTCTAGCATGAAGAAAGATAAGTAATTAAAATATTTTAGATAAAAGTTCTTGTAGGTATGCAGAAATAATTAAACTCCTTGTTATTATGCAGGTAAAATTATAAATCCCTCCATGGTGTGTCTGGCAATTTGTGTGCCTTAGGTTTAGTAAGTTAGCCAGGAACTTTTCTTCACTGAAAAGGGAGTGGTGTGGCACTGACTTAGCAACTATGAAATGATGAATCCTCAAGTAGAAGGATGCCCTTGGGGAGCACAATGGAGTCACTGATTCATGCTGCATTGGCAAAGAGGCTTAGGTAGGAGCCTCCATTGAAAACATATCTACCTGAGAGGAACCTGTTGTCATGAGTAATTTAGAACCTTGGTCCTGCAAGTCTCTGCCTAGTGTGTAAAACCCTCTTACATCCAGAAGTCACAAAGAATTAGAGACAAACCCTTTAAAACTCTTGTATGAGTATCAAAACTACCATACTCTTAACTGCATCACAGGCACTGTGCTAAATTGTTTACTTACGCTCTCATTTAACCCATGTGATAACTCTAGATTTCTAGTATTTTTATCCCTCATTTCACAGATGAGGAAATTAAAACTCATAACAATCAGATAAATTGCCTTCTACATGTACAGCCCTTAAGTGTTATCACCAGAACTAAACTACAGGTCTGTCTGCTATCCTCCTGATGAATGGGAGATTACAAATAAATCTATTACCAAGAGGTGTATATAATCTCACTTTAATGATAGAAAAAAATGCCCAGGTGAAAGAGAGAGAGCACAAGCCTTTAGCCACACAATGAGTTATTTGCTGATCTTTTCAGAAATGTAGCTAGGTGTCTACCTCTTAGTCATTTCTTCTGCTGCCTACAGACTTTCATGGTTTTAGCAGGAATCTGGATCATTTTTCCCCTGGTAATTGTTTCATTGTGTTCCCAGGAGGTAAGTTCACCACTTTTAGATGGAATAAGTGCCACAGTGCCCCTGAGTGCAGCCCAGAGGGAGATCTAGTGCCTGTCTACACTGCAGCTACTACAAAATGTCCTGCAGATTCCTGGAAATGAGTCAGAAATGGCCAAGGTCTTTGCCTTGCTTGATTTTTGAACTCAATAGTTCTCAATTTATCTTGTTCAATGTGAGTGTGGAGAGTGAATGTGAGAACTCTTGGTGAAATCCTTTTTTATATTTCATTTAGAGACAGGGTCTCACTGAAGTGCTTTACGAAATGAAGCATTACCCTATTTCACTCTGGAAATTTATAGTGTCTGGTGAATTGGGCACAATTCCAAGTCTATTGTTTGATGTCTTTCACCATTCTCAGCTTTCTATTTTTATTTTCCTTCCAGCAATCGTCAATTCCCTTCTGCTGGGGAACAGAAGATTTCACAGACATACTCCTTCTCATCCCTAAGGGTACATCTACAGAAGTGATTTGCTGTATCTGGAGTACCTAATTTGTTTCTTTCTCACAAATGTTGCTGGCAGCTGGAAGTTGCCCCTTTGGCTGTGGCTCTCAACATCTCACCCTCTCTGTTTAAACAACAAGCATGTGGCTTAGGGATCGTGCCTGGCTTAGGTTGTCCAATACTACATATGGTCCTTACCCATCTTCGGATGAGCTGACCTCAGGGCATCAGCCTCCTGTCTTAGGTTGGTACCATTGTAATTGGATCTTACCCGTCATTGACTACTGGTCCAGTATACAGCCATACCTATGGAGAGGTCTTTGTACCAGCAGGGGGGGAGGTGAGGTTCTTTGCCTCACCTCTGTTGGCCCCCAAATTTTAGCTGAATGATCATGACAAGCAGAATGGAGGAAGATACACCAAGCCAATTGACAGCTCTTGTTGGAAAAATTGTACCACTGATGACATCATCAGCAAAAATACCCCAACACTACCACAAGTCGCTGCACCAACAGATAGTTCACAATGCATACAAGTGAGTTCACAATGCATACAATGACACATAGTTTAGGCAAGTTCTGTAAGCGGTTCAGTGATGGCTATTGCAGAAACTGTAGATTAGTTTTATCTTTGTCCTCACCAGCACAGGTATGAAGATAGGAATTCTCGAAATAATGGCTAAAGAAAAAATTATGTAACATTCCAGAAGGCACTAAAAGAAAACAATTTTCTTAACAATTTTCATTATCTTGAAGAGAATTATTAAATATAATGAAAAGGAAAAGTGAAAGTAAACAAATAGATCTGTTAACCTCCTTTTTTGTTTACATATTAAAACAATTCTTAACAGTTATTTACCCAATTTAAATTAAACCATTTAAATCATGTGAATAAAAAAAATATTTGGATCCATTTTTTCATGAGCGCTCGTCATATATGATATATGGACATACGTATATAACACAAAACACAAGTGTGCACACATAATATAATACATACAACACATACCATAATAGTAAAGGCCTTATAACTTTTTACAGGTGAAATCTCCATTGCAATGTTTAAAAACTCTATAGTCAAAAAAAAATAGAACTGATCAGCAAAACATTAACCTAGGTCTGTATGAGCTCAAAAAACAAAATAGAACTTCATGATATGGGAAATGGCAATAATAAAATAGATATTGAAAAAAGCATCCTGGTTCTGTCGCAGATGTAAGGATAGCCAAATTGGAGTTTTGGATATCAGCTCTTATGGATTTGAGCTAAATCATCTTCTTTTTGGTCTGTAGAAATCGCTTTAGTTAATCTCTCTGGAATCCAAATCGGCTGCTGTTCTCCCTGTGGAAACACACAAACAGACCCCCGACTCCAGACAATCACTGGGTCAGGATTTTAGTTAATCTCTCCGGAATCCAAATCGCCTGTTGTTCTTCCTGTGGAAACACACAAACAGACCCCCGACTCCAGACAATTACTGGGTCAGGACATTTCCATTGTCCTGTTAGAATATCTTTCCAAAGTACCTTGGGCTTATGTACATTTTTTGGACACATATGCCTTTCTGCAGCACTAAGTCCTGATGAATCCAAATTTAAAAAGGTTAGAGTAAAAAGGGTTATTTTAAGTTTATCTTTGGGGAATATATACCCCTTCCCAATTCCGTCTTTTTGCTTTAATAAGTACATTTTTAATAGTTTGATGAGCTCTTTCAACTATGCCTTGTCCCTGTGGATTGTATGGGATTCCTGTTATATGAGTGATGCCAAATGATGAGCAAAATTGTTTAAAAGAGGTAGAAGTATAACCAGGGGCATTATCTGTTTTTAACTGTTTTGGAATGCGCACAGTGGCAAAATTTTGTAAGCAATGAGCTATAACATCTTTAGTTTTATCTCCGGCATGAAGGGAGCCCATCAAAAATCCAGAAGAAGTATCAACTGTAACATGCAAATATTTTAATTTTTCAAATTTTGGCAAGTGTGTGATGTCCATCTGCCAAATATGGTTAGGTATCAATCCTCTAGGATTGACTCCAAGATTAACTTGTGGTAAAAAGGTCACACAATTTTGACATTGTTTTATTATTTGTCTAGCTTGTTCCTTAGTTATTTTAAAATGCTTTTGTAAAGTATTAGCATTGACATGGAACCTTTTATGAAAATTTATAGCTTCTTCTAGTGTAGAGAAAATATGTATATCATGTGTAGTTTTATCTGCTAAATAATTGCCCAAACTAAGGGCTCCAGGCAATCCTGTATGTGCCCTGATATGTCCTATAAAGAATGGATCTTTTCTGTCCCAGATTAAACTTTGTATAGTGGAAAACAAAGAGAAAACAGTAGAAGAAGGGGAAATCCTACCAGCATCTTCAAGGGATACTATAGCATTAACTATATATTGACTATCAGAAAATAAATTAAATACAGAATCTTTAAACATCACAAAAGCTTGGAATACTGCATTAAGCTCTACCTTTTGAGCTGATTGTTTGGGTACTAAAAATGTAAAAGTTTGATCAGGTGTAACTATTGCTGCTGTACCATTATTTGACCCATCAGTGAATATATTTGGAGCATTCAAGATAGGTGTTTTTCTTGTCATTTTTGGAAAAATTAGAGGATGCAATGACCAAAAAGACAATAAAGGATTAGATGGTAAGTGGTTATCAAATGAAACATTAGATTTGCACATGATTATTGCCCAAGTATTTAACTCATTAGGTAATTCATCAATTTGATTCATAGTATATGGAGTAATAATTTTATTGGGAGAAATTCCAAACACTGCCTTTGCTGTTTTTATTCATTTGAGTATTAATTGTCCTACAGCCTCAGGATACCTAGTAAGAATAGTGTTAGGAGAATAAGATAAATGTATCCATAATAATGGACCATCTTGCCAAAATACTCCTGTAGGAATATTTTTTGTTGGTAGTACAATAAATAATAAAGGCAAACTTATATCAATTCTATCCAAATGCATATTTTACATATATGTTTCAATTATTTTTAATGCCTTTCTTGCTTCAGGTGTTAACATTCGGGGTGAATTTGGATCTGATGGACCTTTTAGGATATCAAATAAAGGTCCCAATTCTCCTGTTGGAATACCTAGATAAGGCCTTATCCAATTTATGTCTCCTAATAACTTTTGAAAGTTGTTAAGTGATTTGAGTTGATCTACTCGTATTTGAATTTTTGGTGGACGGACCATGGTTGAGGATATTAGAACTCCTAAATAATTAATTGGAAAATTTAATTGTACTTTATCTATTGCTATCTCTAGATTATAATTTTTTAATAAGTTTGTAAGTGTGGCATAACATTCTAGCAATGTGTTTTTAGCTTTGTGTGCTAATAATATATCATCCATATAGTGAAATATTTGTAGCTCAGGATTTTGATTTCTAAGTGGCTGGATTACTTTGTTAACATAAATTTGACACATAGTTGGGCTGTTATCCATCCCTTGAGGGAGTACTTTCCATTCATATCTCTGATCAGGACCTTCATGATTTAGTGCAGGGATAGTAAATGCAAAACGTGGACTATCCTCAGGATGAATTGGAATTGAAAAAAAAAACAATCTTTAATATCTATAACTGAAACATACCAAGTTTTTGGCAAAGCAGACAATTGAGGAAGCCCCGATTGAGCAGGTCCCATAATGACCATTTCAGTATTAATGGCTCTTAAATCTTGCAATAATTTCCATTTACCACATTTCTTTTTGATGACAAAAATGGGAGTATTATGGGGAGATACAGAAGGTTGTATATGTCCTTCCGCTAATTGTTGTTTGACCAGATCATGGGCTACTTGTATCTTTTCTTTAGTCAAGGGCCACTGAGGAACCCATACTGGTCTTTCTGATTTCCATGTAATTTTTATTGTCTCAGTGGCCCTTTGTGAAAATCCAACCCATGTCTGTCTGTTCCTTGATCTATTTGTATTGGTGCTGCTATACCTTGTTCTTGTTTTTCTAATCTTTTTCCTTTCCTAAAACCTTGTCTAGCCATAATAGTGGGTGCATTTTGATTGATATTATTTGTTAATGTCAAACCTAATTGATCTAAGACATCTCGTCCCCATAAATTTACAGGAAGATGATCCAATACATATGGCTGTATAGTTCCTTCACATCCTTCAGGATCCTTCCAATCTAATACCATTGCACTTCTATTGGGATTAGTCGCCACTCCTAGGCCTCGAAGCGTTTGAGTGGCTTGTTGTAATGGCCAATGTTTTGGCCATTCTTGATGAGAGATGATGCTAAGGTCTGCACCTGTATCCAGTAGCCCATTAAATTCATGTCCTTGAATATTTAGTTTTAGCATGGGGCGAGAATCTAAATTTAAAGAAAGCATAGCCCAATCTACACCTGTGGAGCCTAATCCCTTGGAACCTCTTTCTACAGCATGACTGGAAAATTTATCATGTAGGCTTGGTATTATTAGTAACTGTGCTATTCTATCTCCTGGTGAAATTACTGATATACCCTTTGGAGAACTGGCTATAATTTTTATTTCACCTTCATAATCGGGATCAATTACCCCAGGACTTATCAAAAGTCCTTTTAGAGTAGAAGAGCTGCATCCCAATAATAAGCCTACTGTTCCTTTGGGAAGAGGTCCTTTCACCCCTGTGGGAATGATTTGAACTCCCATCTCTGGAGTTAGTACTGATCTGGGGGAGGCGCAGATGTCCAACCCTGCGCTCACTCTGATTTGTCTGATGAGGGATCTGATGTCCTGGGCACTACCCTGATGGGGTTGCTGGGGTTGCTGGGTTCCTCCAGTGCTCCATATATTTGTGGTTTGGGGCCCTGGAGCATTGGGGCCCCCTGTCCATTTTTTGGCAACTGAGCCCGATGCCTTTGTCCACGATATTGTGGATAAACACCTTGTCCTTGTTCGGTTTTTGATAATGGAGTACCCTCTATGGTGGTTTGAGAATGGCATTCATTAGCCCAATGTAATGGAGTACCCTCTATGGTGGTTTGAGAATGGCATTCATTATCCCAATGTCTCCCTCTACGGCATCATGGGCAAATACCCGGTATTCTACTCCTTTGATACCTAGTTTTGTTAAACCCTCCTCCTATGGGGCAATTCCTTTTAAAATGTCCTGTTTGTTGACAATTGTAGCATGTTCTTGGCCTGGCATATAAAGCCTGTTTTACTGTAGCTGTCACAATTTGCCCTTGTTCATTAATGTCTCTGGCATCTAAAGCCTGTTTTACTGCAGCTGCCATGACTTGCTCTTGTTCATTAATGTCTCTACATAATTTAATATATGTGTTTAAATTTTCCTGT
Organism: Urocitellus parryii; assembly: GCF_045843805.1. Lineage (NCBI taxonomy): Eukaryota > Metazoa > Chordata > Mammalia > Rodentia > Sciuridae > Urocitellus > Urocitellus parryii. Next base: position 962,801 of record NW_027554113.1, on the reverse strand, counting down.
TTCCATGGTCTAATGATATCTCTGCACCAACGATTCGCTTGGTCATAAGCCAGTTGTTTTATTAATGGCATTGCTTGTTCTGTATTCCCAAAAACTCTGGTAGCTGTTTGAATAAGCCTATCTACAAATTCAGCGTAAGGTTCATTAGCTCCTTGTATTATCTTAGATAATTGACCTTGTAAACCTCCATGTCCTTGTAAAGTCTTCCATGCCTTAACTGCATCTACAGCAATTTGTAAATATACACCAGGATCATATGCAATTTGTTGCTGCCGATCCTCATAAGGTCCCTTTCCTAATAACATATCTAGATTTCTCTGAGGATAACCAGCTGCTGCATTTCACCTAGCTGTCTCCTTGCAAAATTCCTCATTGGCAACCTTCCATAACAGGTATTGACTTCCATTTAGCACAGCTTTACACATACTAGCTTTACACATACTGTAACTAGGTTGTTACAGCCTCTTTTAGCTCCTTCACTGATTTGAAATTTAATCCCTGGTAAATTCGCTGCCCTCCTACCTCAAATACAGGGCATACTTGAGATCCTGTCTCAGGATCCCAACTATCAACTGCGGGGGTTGGGAGTCTCCTAGCATATGGAGGCGGTGCTGTTGATTGGACACTTATGCCCTCTGGTGATAGAATGCTGTTAGTAGCAGTCTCCTATAGAGGTGTTGCTGTTTGTTGGACACTTTCCCTCTCTGATAGAAAGGTGTTATTAGCAGTCTCCAGTTGTAACTTTTCCCCTGATGGCTTTTTCTGCTCTAAACTTCCTTCCTCTACCATTGCCTGAACTGAAGGCTTTGGACTAAGCAAACCAGATACGAACATCCACAATGGCAATGTGCCAACTGGCAGAGTCCCTGGGTTGTTCTTTTCTATTCTTTTTAAATCTTCACCATGATGGTTCCATTGTGATATATCTAACAACTCCTCCTTAAAAAGCCATGGGCTATATTTTTGTATTGTATCAACGTATGCCCTGACTGTTCTTGATTTTACTGAGATGCCTCCTTCCTCTAACAATTTACTTAACACTCTTTCGGTTTGTTTTTTACTAATTGCTGATCCCATATTTCTACTATAATACAACCCAACAAGATAACACCAAACCAAACCGAGACAGAATCCAATAAAAATGGAACAACAAAAATTTATTATAGCCTTTCTATCCTCCTGACATGTGCATCCGTCCTTTCTACCTATCTGTTCCTCAGACGCAAATAGTTTTTCCTCAGATGTGAGCGGTTTTTCTTCCCTCTCACTCATCTCCAGGGATAGGCAAGTTAAAACAAAAATGAAGCAAAACAAAAGAGGAAACTTAGAATGGCTACCCATCCTCTCGCCCTGCCCTCAGGGCCAAGCAGTTTACTTACCCTCAGTCGCTCCCTGTGCGAGCCACGAAATGCCACAGTCTGGCTGGGCACAATTCAGGAGCCACTTGTCAAAAGAAACTAACTTTATTTTTAGAACTACAAATGCCAAGCAAAACAGCTCCTCAGGGAAAAAAACCCTCAGAGCCCAACTGCCACCACTGGCTTCCACAAGCCTCTCACCCACACAAGCCTCACCACCTCCCACACCTCCTGCTCTTGAGGCCAATTGGCTGGGTCGTGTGGGCGGAGCCAAAAAGTCCCCCAATGAGCAGCTCCGTGGTCTGAAAGGGCAGGGAAACAGCCCAATGAGCAGCTCTGTGGAGGAGCCAATCAGCTAGATTTTGCTGGGGCCACTGTGAGCCAATCATCAGCTGGCAGTCTGAAGGGCAGGGAAACAGCCCAATGAACATCACCACAGAGGAGCCAATCAGCTAGATGTTGCTGGGGCCACTGTGAGCCAATCATCAGCTGGCAGTCTGAAGTTTGCTGGCAGCTGGAAGTTTGCTGGGGCCCCCTTGGCTGTGGCTCTCAACAGCCCACCATCTAATAACATTCCTCAAATATTACTATTAAGTACCAAAAAGGCATTCAAATATTTCTTCAACATTATATGTTATTTCTCTATCATTTATTCCACAAATATTATTCAGTGCTAAATATGTGCAAGTAATTATGCTTGGCACTAAATGTCAATATATAGTTCATAATGGAATTATGATGGAAGCCAGGAATGGTGGCATATAACCTGTAATCCTAGCAGTTCAGTAGCCTGACACAGGAGGATCACAAACTCAAAGCCAGCCTCAGCAAAGTGAGGCACTAAACAATTCAGTGAGACACAGTCTCTAAATAAAATAAAAATATGGCTTAGGGGATGTGGCTTAGAGGTTGAGTGCCCCTGAGTTCAATCCTGCCTCATTTCCAAGTATCCCCAGGACAGAAACTTCAAAATACCCTTTTTAGTGAAGCACTATAACTTTCTTTATTCCTGTTAAGTGTCTTGTCAGAGTGATACTGTTGGTGCCAATGGATCCTGGCTTTGATTTTTTCTTCCTCTTCCCCTTAATCAGATTTCCCTGTTCTCTCATAAATGGCATATATTTCTTAAGTACCTACCTCATGCTGTATCCCATTTGAGGTACCAGAAAAGATACAACAATGAAGAGAAAATGAAGAGATCTTGCTCTAATATACTTTAAATTGGGAGCAGACAGTGATAAATACATACATAACAGATTGGAAGGTGATAAATGCCCTGTTGGGGTAAGGGGGATGTGTAATACTTGAGAGGGGAAGAAAGCTTTTACTGATAAGATGCCATTTGAGTTAAAACCTGAAAACGTAATAACCTGAAGTGAAGCTGTGTAAGCAGGGGAAGCAGCCAGGAGAAGGGGGAATGCTTGGAATGTTTGGGGAATAACAAAGAGGCAGATGTGGCAAGAGTAGAGAAAGATAATGGAAGAAATAATGTCATAGAAGTACTGAGTCTTGCCTATTATACCTCAGCAAGATGGGCAATCATTGTAATGTTTTAATCAGAGAGCAGAGGTAATGGATGTCTTTAAAAAGATCCCTTTGCCAAAATGAGAATAGATGTGAAAGGGTAGAAGAAGCAGGAAGACTAGTTTGGAAGCTGAGTTAATTCAGGCTAGAAATGAGTGAGGGTGGCAGAGATATATGAATGTATTTTTTGTTATGTCATTAAAGTATAATGGATTCTGAACAGCTTTGAAGATAGAACCAGCAAGATGTACTAGGCGTTGGATGTAAAATTTGAGAAAAGGGGGAGTCAAAAATGATTGAAATATCTTTTGATGAAGTGGCTTCATAAAACTGTGGAGAAGACTTTCTAAGCATTTAAGTGGAAAAATTAAGCACTTAAAATGATGTTTATTTTTCTTATTATGATAATATATAAAATATTGTGAAAGGCACAGTGGTATAGATCTTTGTTTAATTCCATGCTCTACAATTTACTGTTGTATATCATGCCTTTAATACATATTTGCCAAAATGACCTTCCAGAGCCTTGATTTCTTGTGTGTAAAGTGAGGATAATTAATTGCCTTGTGAGACTTAAATGAGTTATTTTAAAGTATCTGGTACAGGTGTGGTACATAACACAAATAAGTGCTAAATAAATAAATAGCAGCAAATGCACTGTGTTAAGTTTTACTCTATTTCTTTTATCCTCAGAGAAATGTATGATCTTCAGTCATGAATTCTTTCAAAGCTAGAGTTATGTATGTGCCATCCTGGGTCCATGCAGTCTAGTATTCTGGTTCTGACCCTTGCACTAAGGACATTTTAATAGGAATGATGATCTTGAGTATCTGCTTCAAAATAGTTATATACTTTGAAAGTACTTGCTCTCTTTGATAACCCCCAGGCATTTGCTATCTTGGAATTCTTATGAGCTCTTCTGAATATAATTATCTAAAGTTTGCATTATACCTTGGGTAACATTGTACACACTTACTACTCTATGCAACTAATCCTCAATTCAATTGGTCCTTTAACTTACTCCTTTATTTTGGGAACAGGTAAACCCCATGATGGTATGGTATAATTTTGTGAGCAGGTTAATTTTTCATTCTATTCATAGCCTTGATAATTTCACAAGCTTTAATTATGAGGTTTTACTCTTTTAAAACATATCTTGTTATTTGTTATTTAAGTTTTAACATTTCTCAAACCTTGCTGAAGTCTTAGAATAATGTGTGGAACTTTAAAAGTTACCTATTCCCTGGGCTCCACCCCAGACCAATCAATAATATTTATCAGAATCTTTGGAAATATGGTCCCTGGCATTACTGGATTTTGTTGTTGTTGTTTGTTCATTTTTTAAAGCTACCTTATAGTTATAATATGCAAGGTTTAAGAACAAGTGCTTTAGTTATTGTTTTTTGTTTTTACATATACAAAACACACAGTATATATTAAAAAAAGTTTGGCAGTTTCAACACTTGTGTTGGTTTTTCATATATGGATAGCTTTATAGAATTTGGGATATGATTTCTTTTTTTATTTCCATTGTTCTTTCTGATGATAGCTAGCATTTTGTTTTTAGGCAGTAGAATATTATAATTTGAATCACCTCCCACTGACGAAGTATATAATGACAGTGTAATCTTTGAGCTGGAACTAGCTTTGAAAATAACCCTTACTTTAGGTATAGGTAAAGTGAGGCCAGAGAGAGAGATTAAATGATCAAGAATGAAATAGTTTTCTATAAGCTCTGTCACTTAAGTTTCCAGATGACTTTTTTTCTTTTGGGTATTGGGGATTGAACCTATGGGTGCTTAACCACTGAGCCACATCCCTAGCCCCACCACCCTCTTTTTAATGTTTTATTTAGAGACAGGGCCTCACTGAGTTGCTTATGACCTTGCTAAGTTGATGAGGCTGGTTTTGACTCCAGATCCTCCTGCTTCAGCCTCCAGAGCTGTTGAAATTACAGGTGTGTACCATCATGCCCAGATCCAGCTACTCTTTTAAAAAGCCTTTTCAGATACTACTTCTTTTTTTTTTAAGAATTTCTTCTTTAGGTGTAGATGGACACAACCTTTATTTTGTTTATTTTTTAATGTGGTGCTGAGTATTGAACCCAGTGCCTCATGCATGCTAGGTGAGCGCTCTACCACTGAGACACAACCCCAGTCCCACTATCTTTCTTTTTATTGTTTATTTTATTTTATTTATTTTTTGTTTCTGGGGTTCTAACTCAGGCCATTAGACATGCTAAACACACACTTACCTCTAAGGCACACCCTAGCCCTAATATCTCCTTCATTCCTAAAAATTTCAGAAGTAATCAGAGCCACACTAGTGCTACTTTCTATTATTATGATTTTGATTTGTTCTCCTTAGTTGTAGGTGACAGAATGCATTTTACTTATTTTATTTAATATATCAGACACAAATATTTTATTGTGTTTTGCCACTTTCTTATTTTACATTTCATATTTTCTTTGTCTTTAGTGTTTTGTAGTTTTATTGATTTGTCAGAGTATGGATTCCTTTTATTTTGTTTGGGACTTTATTAGGTTTCTTAAATGTTTAGGTTGGCATTTCTTTAATTTTGTCTAATTCTCATAATTTCTTTAAATATGTCTCCGATTGCACTTTCTTCTCTTTTTGAAAAAAAGGCTTTAATTATATGTATATCGTAGGTCCTCTCCTTTTCTCTAGTCTATATTTTCCATCTTTTAATCTCTGAATTTCTTTCTTTCCTATTTTTTTTTTTGAGCCTGGATCTCACTGAGTTTCTAATGATGGCCTCAAACTTGCAATCTTCTCCTCATTCCCCAAGTAGCTGGGGTTACTTGTGTGTGCCACCTTGCATGTCATCTCTGTTTTATTCTTGGTAATTTATTCTCATTTATGTTCTAGTTCATTTTCTCATGTCTTAATTCTAATCCTTTTATCCAGTGAAGTTTTGGTTTTGTTGACATTCACCTTGGTTCTTTTTTTCAATCAAATTTGCTGGGTATTTTTTCTCCCCCTCCAAATAACATTCTGTTTGTAGTAGATATTTTCAGAATGATCTTTTATTCTTTAAACTTAGTAGTTATTTCATAATTACTGTCTCTGTAGTCCTTACACTTGAGATATTAGAGGAGCCTTCGAATGGACTCTTGTTTTCTAGTTCTTGCTCATGATGACTTGACTTATTCTTTTATATTCCTGGTTTATTTTTGTGTTCTACTCACTGTCCTTTAGAAAGTATAAGACTAATATGAGCTCTGAGATAGAGGTTTCTTCTTCAGGAGGGTTTTGTTTTGGCTTCTTGTGGATGTCTGGAGGCATTATCAAAATTCAAAGCTACTTTAAAGTGAATTCATTGCTAAGATTTTTTTGAACACCTAGCTGATATAAATTATGATTACAAATACATCTGAGTGTCACTACACTTATGCCATTTTTGCTTTGAGTTTGTTCTTTAGTGTCTTAGCTTAGTGTGAAGTATGTTACCTCTCAGACTCTTCTATTTTGGATTGTCTGGGTCTTTGATTTTTTTCCCTTGGGTCTTACATGGCTGTCCAAACTAAAGTTCAAGTTTTTTTCTGATTGTTCAATACCCAAAAGGGGAAAAATGGCTTTTATTCCATGTACTTAACTGGATTCCCATGTATTATCAAATTTTGACCATGTCATTCTTTGTTATCTTGTCAGCTTTGTGTTTCTTTTAAGAAGATTGTAAAAATATTTTGTACAGAATTTATAGCTGTTTTCTATAGGAGAGTTGCTGTAGGGCACCATTACTGGAAACTGAATTTTTTATGCTACTTTCCAAGTCTAACAAATAAGAATGATTCTAGTAATTATCTTAGGAACAATACCACTGATGGCAAACAGTTCTTTTTTTCCCAATGGATTTAAATTCCAAGTAGACTTGTAGACTTTCCTTTTGCCACTTAAAAATGTGTCATCATCCCATTGTTTCCTAGATTCCAATAATTCTCATGACAACTCAATAATCATTTTTTAATCATTGTTTTCCTGTATATAATGTGTCTTTTTCCCTCCCTCTGGATGAATTTTGAGCAGTATATCATTATGTCCGTAAATGTGTTTTTCTTTTACATGTATTCTGATAATTCCATCTTTTTATCTCTGAATTTCTTTCTTTCCTATTTTTTTTCACTAAAAGTTGGAATATTTTGACCAATACTTCTTTAAGTGATTTTTTATACCTCTTTTTTTCTCTCTCTTTTTTTAGACTCCAGTTATATATATGATACACCATTGATGCTATCCTACAGGTCACTGAAATTTGTTCATTTCCCCCTCCCCCATTTTCTGTGCTTCTGAAACTCTTTCAATAATTTTACTGACATACCTTGAAGTATATTCACTTGTGTCCAATCTGTGTTGATCCTATTCAATAAATTTGTAATTTCAAATGTACTTTTCAGATCTAGAATTCCCATGCCATTCTTTCAATTTCACATTTTCACCTTGTCTACCATTATATTTACATGCTTATTTAACATATTTATCAGAATATTTTTTTACAGTCCTTGTCTGCTAACTCCAAAATCTGATTGTCTCTCACCCCTTTCATATTGTTGTTATTGACTGCCTCCCCACCCCCCACCCATTACCCTACTCCTGTCTCTGAATGACATTTCCCTGTTATTCATTTGTATAGCATTTTTAAAAATTGTATTTTGAACATTATGGATAATACATTATAGAAACTCTCGATTCTGTTATCTTCCTGTGAAAATATCGCTTGTATTTTTTCAAACAATTAAGTTATTGATGGATCAAATATCTCTTGAAAAGGTTTTGTTATGTTTTATTTTTAAGTTTTGTCAGGGTCATCTATATAGGTTTTGCTATCAATCTTATGGTGGTTTTCTTCTTTCTTTTTTTTAAAATATTTTTAGTTGTAGATGGACACAATACCTTTTTAATTTATTTATATGTGGTGCTAAGGATCAAACCCAATGCCTCATATGTGCTAGGCAAGCACTCTACCACTGAGCCACAACCACAGCCCTATGGTGGTTTTCTTAATCCTGGAAAGTGTTTTTTATTCTAAGTCATTCTCTTTCTGTAGACTCAGTGAAAAACCTGAGATATTTGGCAAGCCTATCTAATTCAGCAGGACATGGGATTCAAATTCTGTCTCACCAACAGTGGATATCTGCAGAAAAATCTCCTTGACGTTTTAAGTCTTCCTGTTGATGTTTTTTTTTTCCTTGAGTATTCTCAGAATCTCATTCCATACAATCACGTTTGAACATGTGCCAAAAATTTGAAGGGAGTCTATAGATTTGGGGTTTCCCCTTCTATGACTCTCTTAATCAAACATAGGTTCTATGCTGTCACCCAAACTCTTTCTTTGAAATTTTTTTGCCTTGGATAGAGCATATTGAAGACTAGCCTTTCCAGAAGTTGAGTGCCATTGCTCTTTTTCATGTGCCAGAAGAGGAGGATTTTGAGATGGCCTAATAATATTGTCAGGTAATAATCATCTTGATAACATACATGAAGTTTTGTCCCCTGGTTTGGACATGGAAAGTGAGGTTCTTTATAGAGGTTCATTGCTTTTCTTATTGCCTATGAGCCTTCAACAGCCACAGGTTCACCCAAGAAAACATTTGAAAGAACTGAGAAGTGCCCTAGGGTGTGGGATGGAGGGAAACTCCTAGTGCTTTACTGTCCAGGACTTGAATTCTAAGTCCAGCTAGCTACTTGAAGTAATTTTCCAGGTAGAAGAGGAATGTACATGGAAAGGAGAGGTATTTGGGTAGATATGTTGATTTTCCCTAACTCTTGATGTTTGGGTCTATCATTTTACTTAGGCTTCTTCTTCCTTTTCTTTTTCTTTTAGTTGTAGATGAACACAATGCCTTTATTTTATGTGGTGCTGAGGATTGAACCCAGTGCCTCACCCATGATAGGCAAATGCTCTACCACTCAGCCCAAACCTCAGTTCTTACTTAGGCTTCTTATGTGCTTCTGAATATAGAGGCCACACTCTGTCTCTGAATATCACCTGTTGTCCAAAACCATTAACTTTTCAGAAGGTATCCTAATACTGCCACTATGAATGAAAGAGTAGGAACCCTACCAAACTTAATATTTTTTAAAAATGGTATTAAACATAATTCATGGAATTAATTTCAGTTTCAAAATAAGGTAAGGACACTGACCATTCAGTGAGGATCAGCCACCCACTTTCTAAAAATTAATTCTGTTTGAGCTGCTTAGATTTAGTATGTGGCAACAGAGCCCTTTGATACCTATATCTATTAATCATACCTTCAGTCACAAGAATCACATGATCGAAATTTATTGCATGTGTGCAAAGGGCATTTTTCTCAGTGAAATTCAAAAGCACGTACTTCCTATGAAACAGTTATTTACTGAGATCCTTGAGCTATTAGTATCAAGGTAAAATAGAGTGGTCAGCAGTATATCTAGTGAATTTTTGATAAGTAAATTAAGCTATTTCCAGGCAGTAAAATTTGTGTCCCTTTTAAAGGTAGATTTGATTTGCCATTCTTGGGGTTTATCCAAGAATAGGCTAATGTTTAGTAACTAAAGGTTTTCAACACATGTGCTCAAATACAAATCTTCCAATTGCTATTATTTTGTGAGCCACTAACAGGAGAATTCAACATAGTATATTTCTTTCTATCTCTAATCATTTATTTATTCAACATTTACCAAGTTCTGCCTGTATTACAATCCAGGCCCTGAGGATAGACAGGGACTCAAGGAATTCACAGGTACACAGAAATCCTTCATTGATCTACTTCTGGGGATCTTGGAAAAGATGCTTTGAAAGTTTCCTCCCACGTTGGGAGTGTAGCTCAGTGGTAAAGCATTTGCCTAGCATACAGGAGGCCCTGAGTTCAATCCCCAGTACCATCAAATTAAAAAAAAAAAAGGTCTCCATGCCCACACTTGAGGACTTAGTAACCTAAAGCCCAAAATAGCCTCATAATATGCAGGTCCTCTTTCAAAAATTGTTAAGAATCCCAAATGGTGGTAGCAAAGCAGTAAACCAACCCCCATCTGACTACATGGATTGCACACCCATACAGTGGGTCACAGTTCTGAAATAACCTCTCTCCATCCCCTGTGAAGGATCCCAGTCTCTGTCTTCCCATCGCTCTGCCCACAGTGGAACATTTTATGAACCACAGTTTAAGGCTTTGAAGCAGCTTCTCTTTGTATATAAAAGAATTAAGTATTATTTTTACCTTTCTTGACAGTAATAAGTTTTGAGCTAATTTTTATTTTTTTTGTTCTACCTCTTCAATGACAACCCTGCTAACCAGTTTAACCTCAAAACTCACATGAATTCTCGAGACCTGAAGACAGCTGTTGAGAAAATTACCCAGAGAGGAGGGCTTTCTAATGTAGGTATGTGACCCCATTTCAGATAATTCTATCTTGTTGCCATGGTTCTCTTTCTATGTGGTTGTCTTCTAACATTCTATATTAAAGGAGGAAAAAAAGAATCCATCAAGAAATGACTCATGTAACATCTGTGTCTTTTCTAAAGTATTATAATGTGTTCAGGTGGCAAGAATTGTCAAAACATGTGTGTCATCTAGTTCCAGCTTGCTTGGTTCCTCGGGATGCCAACATTCTTCAGGACAAGCAGGACTGCTGTTGTGACTATTTCCTGGTTGGACTCCAAGTTGCCAAGATTGAACATTAAATCCCACCACCAATTCCATCAGAAAGCAGTTCAGTGCTCCTTGGGAGTCTTGTTCCAATCGGCTACTGTTGCAGCAATGGCTTTGCAAACAGAGTCTTGTCCTCTATTTCAAGATGAATCTTTTGTGATGTTTGAGCCTTTGGAGGGGGAAACAGAAGTTCAAGATGTAATCCTCAATGGAGCAGGTTCAGAAACTCCATTTTATCATTTCACCCAGAGGTGACGGGGCATTAGGAAACAACAGTTTCACATTTTCACACTAACCATGCTCAGACTGTCAAAGAACCCATGCCAATGTGAAATTAATGTATAAATGTTAGCCTTATTTTGGGGGACACAAGGGGGGCTGATTATATGCTTTTTAGGGAAACTGTTCATACCATCAAAATCCAAAGGACTGGAGATGTGGGCCACATTTGCTTGGCATGGAGAATCTACGTGCAGGTGTAGATCTTATCCTTGAGGGAGTTACAATAAATCTGATTAATTATTTTCCTCCCCAACCCTGAGAGAACATTTTGTAGCCATCAAACATAAGAATCAAGTAAATGCAGAGCCTGTCACTTTTGAACAATGTTAAATAAACACTGACCAAGCTGCTGTTCTCCATGCCCCAAATTCCAAAGCATCTTCATTACCAACATGATAAAGTTTATTTCTGACTTGTTCTCCACTTAATCCTTCCATGAGCAAAATTTTACTGGAGAAAAACTTCAGAAGACAACTAACTTCCCTGAGGAGATCAGAAAGGTGTTTCAACCTAATCAGTATACCTTTTTCAGTGTAGCACAGGTTTGAATTCTGCCTCTGGTTCATGATTTGGGTTCAGAGGACAGAATCCAACCAGCTGGTGCAGGTATAAAGTGATTTGTTTTAGAGCATTAAACATTATGAGAATTATAGAAAGGACTGAAGAAGCAGAATTTGGGAGGTTTTTTTGGCAACAGGGCTTCCAAAGGAACTGCTACCTCTTCCAAGATCTAGAAACAACTTTCTGAATTCTGCCACCATAACCTTTTCAGGAACCTGTTTCAGCAGGAAGCCTACAATTAGGAAGCTTCTTCTACAGCTGCCACTCCAGAACCAAGTCCTCCCTGATCCATTCTTATCCACAAAAGGGCTATTCTGCACCCTCTCTCCTAACACCATCAAAGCTAGCAACCAACACAAACATGTCTGTCAATGGTGCTCCAAGAGAAGTCAAATACTCTACAGATTCTCATCAGCATAAACTGCTGAAAGAAAGGTACAGCCCCTGCCTGCTGTCATCTTCTAAATCTCATGCAAATACATCAATTTGTGAAAGTAAAATCTAGATGCAAGAGAGTATGGACATTGTAGTTTTCAGACATCCAGCATCTGGTTTCAAGACCCACTACAAGCCCTGCACAGTGGTGTATGCCTGTAATCCATCAGCTCTGGAGGCTGAGGCAGGAGGATTGCAAGTTCAAAGCCAGCCTCAGCAATTTAGCAAAGCCCTAAGCAATTCAGTGACAACCTGTCTCTAAATAAAATATTTTTTTTTAAAAAATGGCTCATGATATGACTCATTGGTTAAGTGCCCCTGAGTTCAATCCCTAGTACCAGAAGAAGTAGAAGAAGAGGAGGAGGAGGAGGAGGAGGAGGAGGAGGAGGAGGAGGAGGAGAAGGAAGGAAGGAAGGAAGGAAGGAAGGAAGGAAGGAAGGAAGGAAGGAAGGAAGGAACAACAACAATAAAAATCCACTGCAAGGTGGGTGGAATGTGCATCAAGTTCACTGTGGGCTCAACTAGTCTCAAGATTAGGTGGGGTCAAAGTGATCTTTTGGCCTCCTTATGGTACCTAATATTGAGCCAGAAAGGACTACTGGAAGCTTTGGGACTTGATGGAAATTATCCCTTGGCCATGGAAGCAGTTTTCAGCAGCCAATGTTTTCCCTTAGCAACCAGGTTCAGTGCAGACAGTTCACAGGGGTTCACTAAGACACTTCTCCAGGACTTTAGATGTAACCATTTGATACTTTCATTTGACAGGTAATATTATACTGCCCAAACCAGAGAAGCATTGAGTGTGATAATATTTACTTAAAAAAGGTGGTTGTTAGCTGTTATTAGGGACTCATTTGAGAATCTCCAAAAAGAATATGTATGGCCTTGCTACCCAGATAGTACTCATACACAAGATCCTATGTATAATTTCAGAGGATGCATGGGTATATATCCACATCTCTCTCACACACATATACACACACACTGGTTCCACACAACCCAGCAAGGGAGCCTTGTCATCCCAATTTTCCCAGGGGAACTTGGGCTTTTAGCACTGAGACTGGGAAATTGCTGTGAAAGTAGGATAGTTTGTCATCTAGTTGACTCTGAAAATGTCCTGAGACGCTGCACATGGGAGAAAGGCATCTCAAGGTTTCACAAAGCCTCATGATTGTTGCACTCAGCTGAAGAAGATCATTGGCCTGGAAGTATAGACCCAGAGACCATTAGGGATCACCCAGGGCCACATAGCCAGTGGTTGGCACAGCCAGGGCTAGAACACAGTCTCTCAGTTCCTGGTATAGCTCTTCCCTGGACAGCCAAACTTGGGCCCCTGGCTTGGAACTGGCAGAAAGACCGCTGACCACAGAATACAGCCCTGCAGGCCCAGCAGCTCCCAGGATTTAGGAAGCCCAGAGAAGGCTACTGTCACTCCAGTTCAACTCCCCCGATCCTGTGCTCTAGGACACAACGTGAGGCAGCTTAGAGACTTAGAGTGAGTCTGACCCAAGCAAATAAGAGTCCCTTTATTTCTATGAAAGTCTTTCCCTGCTACTTGCTGGTCCCTATAAATTTTTTCAAGGCAATTAGAAATTAAAGGCTTAAAATGAAACTAAGGGAGTGATGTGACAGCTGCATTGTGAATGTGCCCCAGTGCCACTAAACTGTACACTCACAAATGCTGCTGAATTGTACACCTAAAACTAAAGTGTTTCAAAAAATAGAACAGTCAAACTGGGAGGGAGGGAGTGTGTATTTTTGGACCTTTTTGTGCTGCTGTGATCTGTTTCTGAATTTACCACTGGCATAATCCCTTCAAGCATGAGTCTTTTTCTTCTAGGCTGGGCCATCTCCTTTGTGACCAAGACCTTCTTTTCCAAAGCCAATGGAAACAGAGGTGGTGTTCCCAATGTGGCCATAGTGATGGTAGATGGTTGGCCCACAGACAAAGTGGAGGAGGCTTCAAGGCTTGCAAGAGAATCAGGAATCAACATTTTCTTCATCACTGTAGAAGCTGCTGCGGAAAATGAGAAGCAGTATGTGATGGAGCCTAACTTTGCCAACAAGGTTTGTAATTGCCAGAGACTCACCCACAGTCAAGCTCCCCTGTACTCTGAAAAGCTGAAATTCCAGGAAGATTGTTTTCTTGGGCTTTCAAAAGTGTATGAATCTCACATCTAGGTAGTGGTGTCTCCAATGAAGGAACCTCAAATTATTCTCTCAAAGAAAAGTCTCACACCCACCCAAGGCCAGCAGCTTGGGAACAGAAGGCAGGAGCAGTGTTCCAAAGGTCTCATGTGGAGGCTCTTCCTTGCTCCTCCCACAGCATCAGGGATGTCGACCAGGCAGTCCAGGAAGGCTTCATATAAACACATGAGCATGCACATGTATGTACACACACACACACAACACACACACACACACACACATACACATGTACTTTCACACAAACATGCTACAAATTAATCAATCTGATAAACAAGAGAAGGGAGGTGTTTCGACATTTCAGGCAGGTCATGTTTCCAATGCTATTTCTGTGTTCTGCTGAGATGACGGGCTGGACCTGAGGCAGGACAGATGGGATAGTTGGCTTCCTGTTCCAGTCTAATAAACCACCTTTGGTGTTTTCCAGTGGCTGTCCACGTAAACCTTCCTTCAAAGGCAAAGCTTCAACTGAAGGACAGAGAAAGAGAGAAGAAAGGATGGAGGGAGGGAGGAACAGAGCCAGCAAGCTTAGACAGCTTGTCTTTTATTTTTTATTTTTTATTTTTTTCATACTGGGGTTTGATTCTAGGGGTGCTCTACCAGTGAGCTACATCCTCAGGTATATTTATTTATCTATTTATTTATATTTGAGACAGAATCTTGCTAAGTTGCAGAAGCTGGCCTTGAACTTGGGATCCCTGCCTCTGTCTCCTGAGTTGCTGGGATTGATAAACCCAACCTGATATTTTATTAAAATTGGAAGCCATCTTGCCACAAAGCCATGAAAAGCTAATTTCGGCTTTACTATAAATTACTGCAAACTCTGAACCTGCTTGGAATGCCTGCCCGTGCCTTGAACTCACCCATGCCTGGCTCTCTGACCAGATAGCAACCCTCTCTGAAACTTTAGTGACACCTCATAACTTTTGGCCTTCCCTGGCCAGACAATGACCCTCTCTGAGGCTCTAATGGTCCTCATAAATTCTGATGTTGGGGCCAGCAAAAAATGTAAACTACCATTAGTGTGATGCTTGTCAGAGTTCTGTTATCTGTAACCCCCCCCCTTTGTGTAACTTTCTGGGCTATAAAGCTTGACTGTAGGAAAGGTGGGGCTGCTGTTTTGTTCCCGCCATTTTGGGAGGGAAAGGCAGCCCGGCCCAGTGGTCTTTTCTTGCGTCCTGGTCTAACAGGATCTCAGGCCTGTGCCATCACGCCTGGCAAAATCTTGTCCGTGATGCTCCTCCAACTTTATTATTATGTTTTTGGAGCTAATAAGGCTGGACCTCCTGCAGCATAGCAGGCTGCTGACTTCTTCTTGCTCCATGAAATCCTCTTCATTGGCTTCCTGGCCCTGTGCAGCTGTTATTTCACTTGCTCTTTTCTTCCATTATGTACCCTGAACATGGATCTTTTCAGGACTTAGATCCTGTTCATCCATCTTCCCTCACAATCTTCTCTTCCTCCAATCTTCCCAAGGTCACAGCTTCAGTTCTCCACTCTTGAGCTGTACAGTCTTCTCTGTTCAGATGAAAGACTCTCTCCCAGTACCTCCATACTATGGATTGAGCCCTAGAGTGCTCTACCACTGAGCTATATCCCAGCCCTTTTTATTTTTAGACAGTCTCTTGCTGTTCCTCCTGCCTCAGACTCCAAAGTCATTGTGATTGTAGGCATGTGCCATCACACCTGGTGACCTTTCCCTTTTGGAAGCCCTGTCAGAACCTGAAGTTCTACATGCAGCAAGCCAAGTTCATCATCATCTTTTCCACCCAAAATGTCTCCTTCTCGGGACTTTGCATGAACAGCCCCATCCATCCCAGAATTCCTGATCAGCTCCCAAACTGCATCCCTTTTCTCTCTGTTCTTTCTCTTGCCCAGTGACATCTCCCCACTTCAAGTCAGTATTTAACATCTTACCTGCCTTTCTCCTGGGTCTCCTGTGTAGAGATTTAACAGTGAAGCCCAACTCATGCTTATAAAGAGTTCTTCCAACTTTGGGGCTCTTGCTCCAAACCCTTCACTGTTTCTCTTTGTTCTTGAGGCCTTCTAAAGCATAGTCCCAACCCTGCTTCTGGCCCTGCTGCTGTGACACTACAAAGGCCCTGTGCTCAGGCCAATGGCCACCTGTCCCTGGCTAGCACCACCACTCTCTGCTGCTGGAATCTCACACAGGCTGTCCGATAGGGATACTGCCTCTCCATCCAGAAGATCAGCTTCCTACAAGTAGTCAACCTCTTGTGCCGCCTCCTCCATAGAAAGTTTTGTAACCTGCTTTAGGTTTTTACAAATCAAAGAAAACATGTATTTTTCCTAGAATGTTTAAGCCATTACTAGTTTCAAAATAATTTTTTAATTATACAGATTCATCCGTAGTCATGAGGTCAGACATGCTCTGTGACCCACAAAGGAAGGGATGGGAAGAAATGTTCCACCTAGGGCTGGGGATGTAGCTCAAGTGGTAGTGCGCTTGCCTGGCATGCATGTGGCCCGGGTTCGATCCTCAGCACCACATACCAACAAAGATGTTGGGTCAGCCGAGAACTAGAAAATAAATATTAAAAATTCTCTCTCTCTCTCTCTCTCTCTCTCTCTCTCTCTCTCTCTCCTCTCTCACTCTAAAAAAAAAATGTTCAAATGTTCCACCTTAGGAACACTAGCCCTTTCACTTCCAGGAACACACCAGCAAGTTTGCTCAATGTTTATTTGTAGCTGACTTGAATTTTTTCTGGAACAAGCTTAGGCACAAATAAATAAATATTTGTTTGCCTATTGGCAAGGTTGTCTGGAAGGCAGAGCTTGGGTTTTGAAGGCAGACAGCTAGGCAATCTAGTTTGGGGAACTCAGGCATGTCCCCTTGTAGTGGCCCTCAGTTTGTTCTCTAACAATGGGGGGTCATTGTTCCCCTTATAGGGTGAGGTGAGGATTGAATGAGAGAATCTCTCCAAGAGCACCTAGTACTACCCTGACCCATGTGACTACTCAGCAACTCTAGGGCCCCTTCCCAGTGGGTGCAGCCTGCTCTGGAAACATTCCTCAGTCACTTCTTAGGGGTGCTCTGTTTTTCCCAGGATAACAAAAGCTTTCTTTAATTTTCTCATGCATTGGTGCTCACCAATGCCAGTCATGGCTGGCTGCCAGTACAAATGAATTGAGCTGAAGAGGCATAAATCTGAAGCAGAAATCAGTGACTTACATCTCCCTGTGAGTTTGCCTAGCACAAGGGCTTCCCACTGAGGCATTGTTATCTGTGGAGACAGGAGTGATTTCAGAGATTACTGGAGAGGTCTTTGTCTCAGCAAGTGCCTACATAGGGGAACAGAAAGGGAAAGAGCCATCAACAAGGACTAGCACAGTAAACAGGAGTCTGTTTGCTTCTTCACCCACCTGGAGGCCCAAGGTAAGGGTGCCAGGTTGGGGGACTTGACTGCTGACCTGGTGAGTGTCCCTCCCCTCTGTCCTCCAGGCTGTGTGCAGAACCAATGGTTCAACGTGCAGAGTTGGTTGGGCTGCTCCAAGACCATGCAGCCCCTGGTGAAGAGGGTCTGTGACACCGACCGTCTGGCCTGCAGAATGACCTGCTTAAATTCAGCCGACATTGGCTTTGTCATTGACGGCTCCAGCAGTGTGGGGGCAGGCAACTTCTGCACAGTCCTGCAGTTTATGGCCAACATCAGCAAGGAGTTTGAGATTTCAGACACAGACACACGTATCAGGCCGTGCAGAACCCTACAAGCAGCGGCTGGAGTTTGGGTTTGACAAGTACAGCACCAAGCCTGACATCCTCAACGCCATCAAGAGGGTGGGGGTACTGGAGTGGTGGCACCAGCACTGGCGCCTCCATCCACTATGCCCTGGAGAAGCTCTTCAAGAAGTCCAAACCCAACAAGAGAAAGCTGATGATCCTCATCACCGAACGCAGCAGGACCTACGATGACGTGCGGATACCAGCCATGGCCACCCATCAGAGGGTAGGGGGAATCTGGCTCAGCCAGCTGCTGAGGCTCCTCTCTAGGGCAGGGAGAGGCTGTCCTTGGAGGGCAAGGAAGGCTCTGCTTTTCTGTGTGTTGGTTTTGTCTGTGACTCTCAAAACTGTTCAAAGCCATTAGAGGAGCAAATATTGCAGGTGTCTGAGTAGCAAAGAGGGAAGGATGAAGGGCAGCAGAGACTCCCCCAGTGTCTTTGAAAACAGGGAGCCTTTCCTTGACCTCCTACATCCTGAGGCTTTTCCCACCAGGGCTTGAGACACTAAAAGGGAATTCTATTTTTCACTTTCTATGAAAGAAAAAAAAATCCCTAGCTGTGTTGAAGACACCAATTTGTCCTTAATGCCTTTTAAAGACTAATAGTGTTCTTTAAGGAAGTCATACTATGTTTGTAAATTAGATATTGAGGGTTTGGGGGGAAAACCCTAAGAAATTTTAATTCAGAATATTTAAAAGTGATATTTCCATATAAAAATTTCTAAGTTGTCGAGAGAAGGCTCAAAAACACACAAAAAATGAGGGCTGAGGATGTAGCTCAAGTGATAGTGTACTCGCATGGGGCACTGGGTTCGATCCTCAGCACTACATAAAAAAATGAAATAAAGATATTG
Organism: Urocitellus parryii; assembly: GCF_045843805.1. NCBI lineage: Eukaryota > Metazoa > Chordata > Mammalia > Rodentia > Sciuridae > Urocitellus > Urocitellus parryii. Next base: position 944,190 of record NW_027554113.1, on the reverse strand, counting down.
TGTCCACCTAAAATGAAGAAATAATGATTTAAAAGAACACAAAAAATGAACAAAGTACTTAAGTGTTTAGAAAATAAATCACATTTATGAATTAATTAATATATATTTTCTCAAAAGTGCCATAAAAGAGCCTGAAAATATAATAGCCTGAAGAAACCCAAAATGATAATAAGAATAGTAATATTAAATGGGCTTCGGTTGTAACTCAGTGGTAGAGAACTTGCCTAACAAGTGTGAAGCATTGGGTTTGATCCTTAGCACCACATAAAAATAAATAAATAAAAGGTATTGTAGCCATCTACAACTAAGAAAAAGAAAAATAGTAACAATAACAATGATAAAACTGAATAAAGTAGTCAGAGGAACTGGAGACCTCTAAGTGCTAGGGTACAAAACTCACACAACACAGTGTTCAATTATTTTTCCCTTTTCTGTGCATACTTTTAATATGGGTTATTTTTTCAGGATTTTTTGTATTCTTGACAGCTGCTTTAAATCCTTCCTAAGACAATTCTTAATGAACAGGTGGTGCTGACTTCCAGAAACCAAAGTATCTAGACAATGCATTCAGGCAAAGTCTTCTCAGGGACTTGCCTTTTGCAGAGTCTGTGGGGCACCTTCACAATGGTGAGATGGTGATGTTCTTTGTGCCAGTTGTCACAAATTCCCTTGGTCTCACATCAGCAGAGTTAGTTCAAGGGTCATAAGCTACCCGCTCCAAATCCCAGAGTGAGTGGCACATGGGCCAGCTCTTGGCTCATCAGCCCAGGGCTTTTTCTAGCACATCTGTCCAAGCTCACATCTGTCCAAGGTTTCTCTAGGAACCTTCTTTGGGCCTCACCCAGGGAGTGAGGGAATGAGAAGACTGTTGGAAGTGGGAGTTCTCAGGGGATCATATTCTGAGAAGCTTTAAAGAACTGGGACCAATAGATACAAATTACATGGAGGCGGGTTCCTGCTCAGCCAAACACTGTGATTCATCTAAAAATGCAATGAGCATTGTGTTCCTAGGATAATCCAAGTCCAGAGTTAACAACCATCTGTCAGAATTGACAGTAGAAGGTTCTGTGCAAGGGTGGTCTCAAGGATCTGAAAAGTTGCATACTGTTCTCTAGTCTTTATAGGGGGATATTCTTTCTTTCTTTCTTTGAGCAGAAACATGGGCTTGCTCAGTCTAAGCTCAGTTCCCATGGCCACTTAACCAGCATTTTAAAACCCAAGGCTAACTTCTCCTAATTGAGACGATATTCAGAGAAAAGAAGCTGGAGAGGTGAGAAAAGGGACTGGCAGTTAATATGCAGCATGATGGTTAACTGAAAGCATATTAGACCAGAGCTATGTGAAGCATTGATAGCTCCTAATAAGCAGGACTGTACACCTAGAAGATGAGATGGGCCACTGGCAGAAAGGGGGCTGCAGGGCAGGTGCCTGGGCAGGAAGACCACCTCAGGTTCTGCCCTCTGTTTCCTGGCCATCCTGTGCATCCACCCTGGTTAACCTGAAGGTGGTATAGGAATAGGAGTTTGTAGAGTAAGGTCAAGAACCTGATATCCAACTGCCCCCAACCAAATCAAGAACTATCACAGCAGGCAGTCTCTCCATTTTCCCCACTGAAGATTGTTACCTCCTCTCTGAAGTGGATGCTCAAAAGTATTTCTTGAATGAATGGATGAATGAATGGCCATACCTGGTCTTAATTCTAGAACCCAGAGTTCCATGGGAGTTTTTTTCTTTTGCTTGACATATTTCTGATTTGGGATTGGGTTGTGTTGACAGGGCAGCAAAACGGCAAAGATTCATCAACAACACTTTTTCTTAGGGGCATTTGTTTCATCTGATCTTTGTCCCCATAGGAGTGATCACCTGTTCAATAAGGGTTGCATGGCTTCCACAGGACAAGCTGGAGGTCATTGCCACTCACTCTGCCAGAGACCACTCCTTCTTTGTGGATGAGTTTGACAACCTGTACAAATACAACCCCAGGATCATCCAGAACATTTGTACAGAGTTCAATGCAAAACAGCAGAACTGAATTCAGAGCAGCAAAGCATAGCAAATGCTGCCTTACTTACTGGCTCTTTGGACCATCCCTGTGCTTTCTGGGGAACCCACAGGGTGGGTGAGTCTTGGGGAGGACTTGGGCAAACAAGATGCATTTCTATTCTTTGCTATTGCAGTTCTCATATGTCAAAATTTGGCACTAGAAATATGATCATCGACTTATAGATTGAATCAAAATGATAAGTCATTTTTAGGGTGCTGAGGATTTACATTTTGACAGTTTTTTTCAAAATCCATGTTCAGAAGAGAGTGCAGCACTTATAATAGGCTTAAATGGAGCTTTTGTGAGAATTTTTTATTTTTATTTCTCATTAAACTCTGTAACACTCAACAAGTTTCATTTCGTCATGACAGTGTAGGAGTTGCTTAATTAAATGTTTAAAAGGATCAAGTGCACTCTTTCTCACTGTGTCACGTGTCATGAGGTGGGAGTTCTGTGATGTGGGCCACTCTCCACTCTTTCAGCCCAAGATAACAACATACCCACTGGTACGGAGAACGTGGTAGGGTCCCTGTTGTTCGTATTGTCTGAATCACTGAATGCCTGCATCACGCTGCTTTTGGAACACTGGTCCTTAAGGAACAGGTAGATCTTGCTTGAAAGTGGTGCTACCCAAATCCTGATTCTCAGGTTCCATCTTAATACCAGTGAAATCTGAGTCTCTAGGAAGAACTGGAATCCAAAACAAGTATTGGCATGTTTTAAGAGCTCCCCAGTGATGCTTAGAGGTTGCTAGGATTGAGAACCACTGTACTACCTCAGAGGGATCAGTGTTACAGTCATTTCCTACAAGTTTCCATGCCTCTTGTCCTAAGGGATCCATCTAGTTTAGCATTTGTCCTGGATTTTTCAATGATAGCTAGGTTTCTTATTTATTTAATTAATTATTTATTTGTACCAGGGATTAAACCCAGGGGCACTCAACCATTGAGCAATATCCCCAGCCCTATTTTGTATTTTATTTACAGACAGAGTCACTGAATTGCTTAGTGCCTCAATTTTGCTGAGGCTGGCTTTGAACTCAAGATCCTCCTGCCTCAGCCTCTGGAGCTGCTGGTTATTATAGGCATGTGCCACCAAAGAAGGCTGAGAGCTAGATGTTATTATTGATGTTTTTGCATTACAATAAGCTGGGAGAAATCTGGTTCAACTTTCCTATTTACTTCCATGTTCTGCCAAGAACATATCTGTCAAGATATGAGATACATATATAATGGGGAGACATTCAAAAGAATCCTAAAAAGGGCTCACTCAGTGTCTGGGTATATGTGATGTCTAAAACTCCACTAGACTTGATTTTTCTCAGCAATTAGGGCCTTTGGGGAAAAAAAAAACTTTTTTGTTGTTTGTTTGTTTTTTGCTAAGGTTCAATGTTTGCTTGGGGTATTGGAGACTGAACCCAGGGATCTTTTACCAATAAGTCACATCCCTAGCCCTTTTTATTTTTAAATCACTTAGTTTCCAAAGTTTAAATCACTTAGCTTAAATCACTTAGTTGCCAAAGCTGTCCTGGAACTTGGTGATCCTCCTTCCTCAGCCTCCTGAGTCACTGGGATTACAGGTAGGTGTTTGCCACCATGCCTACAAGTGTCAAAGTTTTGCAATAAGGCTCTGCTAAAAATTTATGGCCAAAATGACAAGGTCCATATATTTCTTGTTTTCTTGGGCTTTTTAATTCCTTTGAACAGCACCTTCATGAGATAACTTTCCAGGCAGCCGCCTCTAGGGCCTGTGTAGGTTTAAAGAAATCTTCTTGTGTCCAAGGATGTTTTAGCCTCAAGGAAGAATTTCCAAAGAACAATGTTTTCTAGTCAAAATACTAAAAGAAGAGCTCCCCTTAGATTACAGTATATAAATATAGTAAACAGGAAACAACCAATGCCTTTGAGGAATTCATAGACTGGCAGGAAACCACATGAAGAATTAAAGTCATATCATTGTCATGGGCTTATACACCAAATGCATGACGGGCAACTGCAATCGACCTCATAAGAAATAAAATTGTAGTTTTGAAGTAAGTATTTGCCACAGGTTGGGCACTGTTCTAAGGTTTCACACGTGCTAACTCACCCCTATAATTTGCTGAGAAACTCTTTTTATTCACATTAATCTAGGCTGCTAGTTGGGTTTTCTCTAGCACTTAAGCATTGACTTTAGCCCTCTGTCTTAAAGATAGTTACATCACATGGTGACATCAAAATTCACCTTCAAAATTACCTAGAGGACTAATTAAAACACAGATTTGGCTCCACCCTCAGAGTTTCTGATTTAGTAGATCTGGAGGGGGCAGGAGAATCTGCATTTTTAGCAAGTACCTATGTGATGTTCTAATCTGAGACCACATTTGAAGAGCCACTGACTTACATCATCTGTGATACAGGTAGAAGGCCAAAATACAGCAAGTAGGCCACTCAAAAGCAAGGACCCAGAACCACAACTCTTTACTCCATGAAAGTATGGATTCTTACATAAGCCCACAAGCTGACAGACAAGTATATATACTGGCATTTTGAATCTCTTCCAAATTTCTTATTAATGGCTGTGTTTTTAGGAATCTCCTGATACGTAAATAAAAACTACCAACATATTTCAGTTCAATCACATGTTTGAGAATACCTATTACCCACTACAGCCCAAAGTGTTGTAAAGAAGAATTTAAGAAAGACAAAATCAAGTTCCTACTCATAACACATTCCAATCTAGTTAGGGTACATGACCAGTCCACAAGAAAAGCTAAGATAGTTCAGTCTTCTAATAAATGATAATTCAAATGATACAGTCAAATATTCATATTCATTCAACTCACAATATTAATCGAGCACCTACTCTGTACTAGGCACAGTTACTGGATTAAAAGACTAACAATAGAAATAAAACAGTATTCACAGTCCAGTAGATGTAACATGTCATATACACCATGAGTACAAATAACATATGATAGATGTACTTACAATAGAAACAGTTACAGGCAAAAGCAGTGAATATAAAAACAAACACAAATAAAATACAATGGGACATCTATTTAATTTTGGAGACAAATATAGAATTGTTGCTCTTTTCAAAAATTTTTGACCTGGTATTTATTCTGTAACTAGCATAAAAAAAATTCCTGTACTATTTACATTTATTTGTCTATCATTCCTTTTCAAAAAAGATTAGGAAGTTTTTAGATGACATATTACCTCTGAAATGCTATAGGAAAGAGTGGTGCATTCTTTCACAAAGCCATCTCCAAATGTCTGATAACAAATACTGGTTTTTCCATACAGAAAACCCTCAACTACCCAAACCACTAAATTAATTATATCCACATCATTGCCTTATTTCAGTATATAAGTAACCACCCAGCAGTAGGTTTCTACAATCTCATAAAGGTTCACTTGGGTTCCCAACCAATCAGTTACCACAGCACATTTTACTCTCTTAAATATTAAATCTTTACAAATGTTCCTGATGTTTGCTCAAGGGGCTAGAAAGTTCACTGAAAAAAACATGAAACCAGATGCATATGATATGCATATCTACACACACACAGATACAGGCACACAAAGAAGTATGAGAAAAGAAGATATCGATCAAGGGAAGTATTCTACAAACATATTCAGTATATCAGACTATGACACTCATGGTTACCCATGCAGAAGATACTTTGTGAAGGCAATGGAGAGGCTAAGGCCTAATTCAAAGACTAAAAATGCTTGAGTTTAGCCTAATGTTTTTAATTTACATCTCAAAGTTCAAAGGCAATTACTAAAAAGTGTTTTTTTTTTTTTTTGGTATAGTTCGAGAAGGGGGATAGCTGGGTCAAAAGGTGGTTCCATTCTCAGCTTTCCAAGGAATCTCCATACTGCCCTCCAAATTGACTGCACCAATTTGCAGTCCCACCAGCAATGTACAAGTGTACCTAAGAGCATACGGCACAATTCACAATAGGTAGATTGTGGAACCAACCTTGATGCCCTTCAACAGATGAATGGATAAAAAAAATGTGGTATTTATACACAATGGAATATTACTCAGCACTAAAAAATAACAAAATCATGGCATTTGCAGGAAAATGGATGGCATTAGAGCAGATTATACTAAGCAAAGTTAGACAATCCCTAAAAAACAAATGCTGAATGTCTTCTCTGATTTAAGGGAGGTGACTCAAAACAGTGTAGGGAGGAAGAGCATGAGAAGAAGATTACCATGAAACAAGGAAAAGAGGTAAAGAGGTGGGAGGGAATGGGAGGGAGAAGGGGAATTTCAAGGAAGATGGAAGGAGACCCTCATGGTTACACAAAATACATATACGAAGGTGTGAGGGGGAAGGGAAGAAAAAAGAGAAATAAGTGTCACAGTAGAATGGGTAGAGAGAGGTGATGGGAGGGGAGGAGCAGGGCGGGGGTGGATAGGAAGGGCAGCAAAATACAACTGACACTAGGATTGCTGTATGTATACACATGGATGTATTACCAATGTGCTCCTGCAGTTTGTACATGTGGAAAAATGAGAATCCATACCCTATTTGAATCAAATGTATGATATGTCGAGATCATTGTATTGTCTTGAGCAACTAATAAAAAATGTTAATTTAAAACCCTGAGTTTCTTTTGTTAAATATTTTTTTAGTTGTAGTTAGACACATTATCTTTATTTTATTTATTTATCTTTATGTGGTGCTGAGGACCAAACCCAGTGCTTGCACATGCTAGGCAAGCACTCTACCAGTGGGCCACAACCCCAGCTCACAAAGTTTCTTCGTAAAGAATGTTTTCCTCATCGCCACCAAAGAAAGCCAAACTGTTAATAAAAATATTGGAAGAAGGGAAAGTGTTAACACTAAGAAAATGATAGCTCTTAACCTGAAAAGGAACAGATTATCAAATTTGGTAATAACTTGTAGCTATGAATGTGAACAAGTCCACCAAATGTTTGAGATTAAAAAAAAAAAACAATCATTGAAATGATTCGCCAAATACTCCAACCTGATCAAAAATAATTCATAAAGTAAAATAAAACATTCACTAAAGTTGAAAAGAATGTTAACATGTAGAATAGTAGTATATACAAGAAACATAAGACTCAATAGAAATACATTCAGGGCAAGTAAAGATTTGCACAAAAATCTTACAATGTTAAAATCTGAGGATTTGAAATGGTCTCAGAAAGCACTCGATGCAAATGGCAAATCTTCTATACTGTATGATGTTTATGGCTCCAAAGGGGTTCTAAACACATTTTAAACCAATAAAATTCTTTTGATATGTACATTCATCCTTAAAGTAGCATTCTTCAGGGGGCCTACTTTTCTATAATTAAAGCATTCATTCTCTATGTATAAGGTGTAAACCTATAAATCTCGGGTGGCATATAAAGTCCAGCCTGTTGAGAGCCACAGCCCAGTCAGAATGACTCCTGGCATTTGCCAGAGGGAATGGTTGAAAGGTGATGCTAGCGAACCATTGAGATGATGATTTGAGTTAAGCTGTATATAATTGCTGTGAGGCTGGATTGATTGAATTGCATATTTGACCTTTACTGTTGGGCAATGGGGCAGCTCTTGCTGCCTCTGGTGCCTGCTACTTTGGAGTTCCTGTGAGTTCTTGGGGCGGGGCAGGATTGGACAGAGCCCAGTGGAGGGAGTGTGTTCCCGTGTGGTGTGTGCAGTGCCGGTGAGAGTTGGGAAATAAAGAGTGGCTGTTTGAATCTACAAAGCTTTGTGATGGCTCAGTTATTTGTGCCCAGCCAGACTTCAGCACCAGCCTCTTCCAAGAAGAATAAGGATATCCACAATCTGTCCCAGACTACTCTTCCTAGCTTCACCTTTCATAATCCCTGCTCACACACTCTGGGCTTCAACTGAAGCAATGAATCTTCAGATAGAACTGAACTTTTCCAGGTCCATGCCTTGCTGTTTGCCTTTCCCTTTTCCTGCTAACCTCCCCAAACACTTTTTCTTTTCATATTCTACCAATATTCAAATTTGAGTCTATTTCATAGAAATCTCTCTGAAACTCAAGCACATTTATTATCATTTAAAAACAAAACAAATCTCTACATGTACATTTTATTTTATGGAACTTTTAGTGTTTAGTCAAAATGGAAGAAAATAAGCATTTCAAAGTATTTACCATGTATTAGGCACTCTGTTAAACACTTTATATAATTAATCTCATTAAGCCAGGATTATTATGTAATTATTTTCTTGCTTTCATTTAATTTTTCAAGTGTTTATGGTTCATCTCATCTCCAACCAGATTATAAATTCCCTATGGGCATAAATCTTCATTTATACTGTAAGAGTAAAAGAAATTGAAATTGAAGTTAAAGTGTAAAAGACCAGATATTGTAAACTTTCTAAGCTGCAAAGCCTGAGTTAAAATGTAAAGGACCAGGTATTGTTAAGTTCCTATGCTACACTACAAAACCTGGAATTCCTGTAGCTGTTAAGACAATTCCCGGGACTGCCCAGTAGATATTCCCCCTGACCACTTAGTAGATAAATAACCTGGACCCTGTGCAATTTGGCACGTAGGCATACAGGGCCCAAACCAATAAATTTGAATGTACCCCCCCTTCTTAGGACTGGCCTATCACTCCTGCCCGATTTGTTCCCACCAATGAATGTACTAATCATGTTTGAGAATTGTTATTTGATTTTCCCGCGCCTCATGATGATTGCTCTGATGTATGCAAAGTTATTAAATGTATAATTAGCCTTCTGATTCTGATCACAGGCTTTTTTCTTTCTTTTTGTAATACATTACCTATCACATTTTTAAGCAAATTTTGTAAAAGAATGTCTTAACATTCAGGAAGATCCTGAGTTCAAAGCTAGCCTCAGCAACAGTGAGGCACTAAGCAACTCAGTGAGACCCTGTCTCTAAATAAAAATTCAAAATAAGGCTAGGGATGTGGCTCAGTGGCCCAGTGGCCCTGGGTTCAATCCCTGGTATTCACCATACCTGCCGCCAACCCGAAAAAAGAATGTCTTAAAATTCTCCTTCTGAAATAATCTATGTTGTTGTATACAAGGCTTAGAATATGACTTATGATGGCAGAATTTTCCAGGCCAACATACTAAAATTCTCAGATCAAGACAGTTGGACTGCGCTGGGGTTTTATCTATGTGGTAGAGTGCTTGCCTAGCATGTATGAGGCACTGATTTTGAAAATCAGCCCCACATTAAAAAAAAAGATATTAGGACTCAGAAAAAGTTGGAGAAGATAAAAATAAAAAAAACAAAAAACAAATTAGTGTGTGTGTGTGTGTGTGTGTGTGTGTGTGTAAGAGAGAGAGAGAGAGAGAGAGAGAGAGAGAGAGAGAAATTTACAGACTGACCAAAGAGAGAGAGAGAAATGGTTATGAAATATTCATTCTTGACAGTAACAAGAGGAATAAAATCAGCATTCTTTAAAACAATCTCATTACCAATAAATAGTTCTCAAAGAAAAGTAAGAAGAAAAAAAATGGAAATAACAGGTCAACGAAAAGCAAAGAGGCTGTGATCATGTATCTGAATGCCATGAGCAAGGCCATGAGTATTTCACCAAACCTGAAGTTATTTTGAATTGTGAAGATTAATTTTTCTCTCAAAAGAACATATCTAGTATAATCAAAAGTTTAAGTAATTAAGGAAAGCTGATTGTAAGAATCTTGGAATTGTGCTGGGGATGTGGCTCAAGCAATAACATGCTCACCTGGCATGCACGGGACACTGGGTTTGATATTCAGTATCACATAAAAATAAATTAAAGAGGTTATGTCCACCGAAAAACTGAAAAAGAAATATTAAAAAATTCACTCTCTCTTTCTCTCTCTCTCTTTAATAAAAAAAAGAATCTGGGAATCATTTGCAACTGAGCTGCTCTCTTAGCCCCAAGAAACCTTTTGAGAGGCAATGCAGGTATAGCCAGTTCAACCTAGTTTAAATCCTTGCCATGTACTGAATGGATAAGAAGCCTTGAGCTCACCTGTTATTTGCTATTTGTATTTATTTTCATAAAGTGGCCTATAATATTTTTCCCAGTGCTGTCAAACTTAAAAGTTATTAAAACTACTACATTGATACTGTTTTTAATATTTTGGAACATACAATTACTTGATTTTTTAATTATTGTCCATCCTGTCACTGTTTTATGGATTCTGATTGAAACTTTTTATGATTTTTCATGTAATCATCCTTTATCTCTTATCTTTTCATAAAGTACTTCTGATAGGTTTGAAGAGAAGATTTCAGGGAATGAACCCACAACCTTAACATGCTAGGCAAGTGTTCTACTACTGAGCCACATGCCCAGGCCTCTCTCTTCCTTATCAATTTCACTAAACTAGATAAACATCTGCCAACTAGATGTAAACTGTATTTGTTTTTGCAAGAAACATTTGAATAAAGCTTTAATTTCCTAAAATAAAACCAAAACTATAAATTTTATTATTTTAAGTATGTGAGTTTACTTTTTTAAAATACAAATAACACATTCTACTGTAATTTTTTTCCAAAGCCACTTTTGCCATTTTCTCAGACCAAATACCTAACATAAATCATACTGAAAATATATTAACAAGAGGCAATGATAACATCTATCTTCTGCACTTCCACAAAGCACTTTCATATAACTATATTATGATTATGAATCTTCACAATAGTGATACAAATTAGAAATCAAATTCCAAAAAAGTCAACTCAACATCTAGTCACTTTAAAGCTTATTTTGCCATTTAATAATGGTAAATTCTTTAACCTTGCTACACATTTCATTTCCTTATTAGTAAAAATGAAATAATGCTCCCAAACTCACAATGTTAATGCAAAGATTAAACTAATTACTATAATGTATACAAAAGGATCTAGTACAGTTTGTTTGTTATTCAAAACATCTGTTTATATTCTACCTATGGGTTTGGGTCATAATCCTGAAAACACAATCTGGAATGACATAATCCTAAATGCTGAGATCCCGAAAGACCCAAACTCCAAAAATATAATTCTGGAAAAAAAACAGTTTAAAATTTTCTTAAAAGGGCAATTACATTTTCATAATGGGATTCAAGAAACACAAAACATATCAGATTACTTAATTTTACAAATTATAATAACCAATAATATATATTTTTTGCAAGCACACTCAAATATACTACCAACAACTGCACAGATAATGAGTTATGAGCATACAAACTATTCAAATAGGTTAACAAGCTAAACGTACAAATGCATATCACTATAACTGGTAATTCTGTGTACCCAGTGTTAGAACAATGGTTCTATGAAATACAAAGATGAATAATCTAAGTTTCTTGATGAAATCAATCAAGACCCACAAGGGGTCATGACCTAAACAATGGAGATACTAAAGATAGATTTAATCTTTCATAAACATAGATGTACAAAAAAGAACACCTCTTCATTTACTGAGGAATTTTTTTACATTTTTACATATTCCACGCTCCCATACAGTCAATGTTGTGAAAATGCACTTGCACAGTTAAATCTGCAAATAATGCATACAACAAATCAGAACTCAGAAAATTCTTTACACAATTTATACCTCCAGTATTAGAAATGATACTAATGAAATACCCACCATAGTAAATTATTTTAAAATGCATTTAATTTAAAAAAAAACTAAAAGGAAAATCTGATATATCAAAAAACATATCACAAGAATAGAAATTGGCAACTGCAAGAAGAGTCTATAAGACCTCACAATCTTTAGTTATATTTTGAAGCCTTACATCATAATATATAGCTTCTTTTTTCTTTTAGGGCACATGGTGTTCCTCAAAAAATCCATTCATGCTCATTTTCTAACTAGTACTGCTCTGTTTAAAAATTCTTCTACAATTCATTTATACATGAAAGGAAGTCCCTATTAAATTGTCCCATCCAGTGTGCTATGCTTCTGGATCTTCTGATTCTAGTCCACTCGAGAATCTCTCACCAATCTACACTGGAAATACTCTCACAGACACACCCAAAATAATGTTTTACTGGGTTTCCAACATTCATTCCATATATCATTATGCAGCTATCTCATATATAACTGTAAAAGCACCAACCCCTTTCCTACTTAGCATCAAATTTGTACTCTTATCATATAATACCCCCTACCCCCGTGTATCCACAATGGAAACTGTGGTTCTGGGAATTTCAACTTTCAGTATTTCAAAATTCAGAAACATAACCTTTGGGGATTGCCATTTGGAGGACTTTAGATGTTCAGAACTGGTATCACTTAACTTAAGGGAGGAGACCTAAAGATAAACCAAACTCCATTAACATACTAATAAAAATGCTTATACAACAGTATGTTTGAACTATTGAATAGGAAAATAATAATTTAACAAAAGGGGAATGTATTAATTTTTAGAAATAGAATGTACACTTAGAATACTCAGGAAATTAGAAAAATTTAAATACAATAATTTAGCAAAACAGGAGGACATAAAACCACTTCATAAAACCAGCACCATTCCTCTTTTTCTACAGTTTAGATGGTCACCTTCCAAGAATAACAATGAAAGCAACATAAGGTAGCTCAGTAGTGATTATAGTTCTCTATGTGAAATGCAGTCTGTTAAGTACCTCACTAACCGAACCTTGGAAAACTCAAGTTCAGGTATGACAGCCACGTGTTTTGAGGCCTAAATTATATAACAACCTATTTTTCAAAGCAGTGATGTAGAATACAAGGGTGAGAGTCTTCATGGAGAATATAAATATGGACACAAATTACAAAAATTTTCCATATGTATTTAATACAATTCAATCAAAGGAGATACAATTAAACTGGAAGACATGAGGTTTTGGGTTACTGCACAGGTATATATTATCACAAGAATAGTTCATCAGGATTTTCCATATTCCTTTGGCCCAATCCAAAACCAAATTTTTATCAGTGCATATTAATTATACAAAATAAAAAGTTTCATTGTGGTATATTCACACATGTATATTCATATATTCTCACCCACTGTCCCTTCAATCCTTCCCCCCCATGATGCCCTTTTTCTTAATAGTCTCCCTTCTACTTAATCTTTTTTTCCCTCTAGATCACACATGACAGTACATGTGATATTTGTCTGAGTCTAGCTTATTTCTTATACCATGTTTTTCTCCAGTTCTATCCATTTGCCTACAGATCACGATTTCATTTTTCTCTATAGTTGAATAATACTCCATGGTATATGTAGTCTCCATTTTATTTATTCATTCACCCATTAACAGGCACCTTGGCTAATAGCACATAACAGTTAATGTGATATGTGCTGCAATAAACATAGGCATGCAGGTATCATTCAGGTATACACCCAGGAGTAGTAGAGTTAGATCATATGATATTTCTATTTTTAGGTTTTGAGGAACCTCCCCACTGATTACCACAGTGGCTGTACTAGTTTACACTCCCATCAACAGTGTATAAGTGTTCCTGACTTCTAACAGGTCCGTACCAGCATTTATTTTTTTTTTGTTTTTGTGTTTGTCCTGGGGATTGAACACAGGGGCACTTTACCATTGAGCTACATCCCCTATCCTTTTTATTTATTTTGAGACAAGGACTCAGTAAGTTGCTGAGGCTGGCCTCAAATTTGTGATCCTTCTGCCTCAGCCTCTCAAGTCACTGAGATTACAGGCAAATGCCACAGTGTCCAGCTATTTTTAAAATATTCTTGATGCTAGCCATTCTGACTGGGGTAAGATGGAATCTTTTTTTTTTTTAGTTGTAGATAGACACAATATATTTATTTATTTATTTATTTTTATATATTTTTTAAAAGTCCTTTGGGATAACTCACAGAACTTGATAGATTTATGACAAAACTGTTACAAAAATATGAAATCCAAAGAATCCTAGGAAGTAGGAAGTAAAAAATAAAAGGAAAATTAACAGTGATGAAAGCAAATACATATTAGATTTTAAAACATGCCAGAACAGCCCCTTCCCAAAAACTTACCAAAAACAAACATTAATTAAAAAAGAAAACCCACAACATGAAGAGAGAATATTAAAAAAGACAAATGTCAAGTGATAAATACCTATTTTTGGAAGGTAGAAAACAGATTCAGAAAAAGTCATTTAACTGGGCTTAGAGGCTCAGTTTATCAGAAAGGCTAAAATAGAGTTGCAAGTTTAAGCGTTGTGAGACATGTCTCAAAATATTTATGTGGTATTGAGAACCGAACCCAGTGCCTCACACACTCTAGGCAAGTGTGCTACCAATTGAGCCCCATCCCCAGCCCCAGAAAAAAATTTTAAAAGTCACTAACTCAGCAGCTCAGAAATCCAAGGGACTTCCTAAAAGAAGCTAGTATATTTTCTCCAAAGTGCTTAAAAGCTTAGAAGTTAGAAATATAAAATGCATAGATGAATCATGTATTTACAAGACTTAAAACTTTTATATGAAAGTACGCAAAGTTGTCTGATCTCCAAGGAACCTACCTATCTACTTATTGCAATTAAAGGACTATGAATTCTTCCTCTACAAGACATCAGACTTTGGTCTCTGAAGAAACTGAAAGGAACAAGCTCCAACTTAACAGAGTCAGGTATAGTATAGGACAAGAATGAGGCACCTCACCAAGAAATAAATAAATAAAAGGTTTTTGAGGGTGAGGCCTATCACCTACTATCCACATAGGTTCCAATAATACCTATTATCTAAACTCCTTCTCCCAAGGAAAGGAATTAGAAAATAATTTTTAAAAAGTGAATAAATCCAAAGAGGGTGCACTTAAATGATATCAAGGGCTCTCCCCGCAGAAAAGGTGATTCACCTCAATCACACTGTCCAAGAGTGAAGGCTTCAACATCCTTTAGGGAAGAGTCCATGGCAATACACCAAAACTACAACTAGAGAGCTTTGGGTAACATTCTTAGTGTCATGCTTTTAAAAAAACTGTTCACTTACTGAACCCCTTAGACACTTGAGAAAAAGTTCCATCCCATAAAAGAGACAAAAACAAAGATGACAAAACCCACAACAGAAAATACAGACACAGAACAAAACTTCAAAAGATCTCTGATATCCTTAAAGGAAAAATAGCTAACATGACTGAGTGCTTTCTATCTACCAGGGACTTTTCTAAGTGATGTACTGGTATTATTGCTCTTAATTTTCATACAGCTCTTACAAAAAGTCTATTGTTATCTTCATTGCTGAAATTAGAGATAATATCACATACACAAAGCAAAAGGATTTTAAGAAATGTTTAAAGATCAAAACACTGAAATTGAAATGATGACAAGCAAAACAGGAGGAAAAAACAAATCAAGATAAAATGAAGGATTCTCCTGAAAAATAGAACAAAAGCCAAAGAAAATGGAAAACAGATGACAAATATTAAAATAAATAAATTTTAAGGCTCATATCCAATTATAATCATTCCAGAAGGGGAGACCAGGGAAAATCAAAGAGGAGAATATTAAAGAAATAATGTTTAAAAGAATTCATAGAACTGAAGGACAGCCAGGATGGCAATTATCAAGAATACAAGTAATAACAAATATTGGCAGGGATGTGGGGAGAAAGGTATACTAATATATTGCTGGTGGGACTGCAATATTATTAATTCCAGAAAACTTGGAAGAGAACCACCATTTGACCCAGTAATCCCACTCCTTGGCATATACCCAAAGAACTTAAAACCATCATGCTATAGTGATGGTTATAGCAGCTCAATTCACAATAGCTATGCTCTGGAACTTACCTAAGTGCCAGTTGAATGGATAAATAAATTGTGGTATAAATATGCAATTACTCAACCATAAAGAAGTATAAAATTATGGCATTTGTCGGTACGTGGATGGAACTGAAGACTATCATGCTAAGTGAAATGAGCCAATCCCTAAAAACCAAAGACTGAATATTCTCTGCTCTGGGGGTGCTAACACACAATAGGGGTGGGGGAAACAACAGAAGCTCACTGGATTAGGCAAAGGGGAATGAAAGGAAGGGAGGGGAATAGAATAAAATGAATTGGACATACTCTATACAACCATAAGAATGGAAAGTTATATTTCATATATGTATACTAAGTCAAAATACATTTTATTGTCATATATAACTAAAAAGAAAATAATTTTTTTAAAAAAAAGTACTGAAAGAAACCAATATACCACTATATAACACAATAAGTGAAAAATTTTAAATATGTATTATTGTGAAACGTAAGATCAGAGATAAAAAGCTTTTAAAAGAGGAAAAATAAGACAAATATAAAGTCAAGAATCAGAATAATACTGAAACTGCCAAAAAAATATCAAGCAATGTATTCAGGTTATATTCAACCTGAAATTCCATCAACTAATCATTTTCATATATATTTCCAAATCTTATGTCCCCAAATATCTTTTCTCAAGAGACTAACAATAATACTAAAATGAAGGGATGGGGCTGGTTCAGAGGCATAGCACTTGCCTTGCACACAGGAGGCAGTGGCTTCGATTGTCAGCACCACAGAAAAAATAAACAAAATAAAGATATTTTGTCCATGTATAACAAAAAAATATATATATTTTTTTTAAAATTAAGGGATAATCCCAAAAAGAAAACATGGGATGCAGGAAACAGGAGTTCTAAGAACGGAGAAGGGCAAAAGGAAGTTATAAGACAATGGCTGGGCAGATACATATCTATGAGTTTATATCTATGAGGGTTCTCTATTTGAGGTCCCAGGAGGAGATGAGCCCGAAGCCCAGAGCTCAGGAGGCGCTGAGCCAGGACTGGAGTCTGAGTGTGCTGGGTCCTGAGGGCCACCACCCTGGGCTCCAGAGGGCAGCCCAGGCTCTGGGCCTAAGTAGGAGGGTGTCAGGCTGGGGCAGGGCAGGGCCGAGCGGGGAAGCGCGGGGCCAGCCTGCCAGGAGGGAGAGCGGGGTGTGCGCGTGTCTTTTTGGGGCGTGTGTGTGCCTGCGTGCTCTCTCTCTCTCTCTCTCTCTCTCTCTCTCTCTCTCTCTCTCCCCCCCCCTCTTTCCCTCTCTCCCTCTCCCTCTCCCTCTCTCTTGCTGCTGTTCTGCTTCCTCGGCAAGCCTCTCCCTCCCCCTCCACTGGGGTTTTCTTTCTTCTTGTCCTTATTCCTTATTGTCATCTTCATTTTTTAATGAGACTTAATTAGCGTCGAGTTTGTCCTCCGGCTCCCTCCCCGCCCCTGCCCTCCCCCTTCCCTCCCCTCCCCGCCCCTGCCCTCCCTCTCCCTCCATCCCTCCCTCCTTCCCTCCCCCCTGCCTTCCCTTCTCTCCGTCCCTCCTCTCCCTCCTCCCCAAGGTCCAGGCCAAGCAATCTGACCATTGCACTTGAGAACAAAGCATCAGGCTAAGGGGGCCTGTGCAGGAAGCCTGAGCTGAGATGATGGGTCTGCAATAGCGAAGCAGGATGATGCTTCCTCAGCCTGGGGCCGAGCGGGTGCAGGCTCAGGCGGGTGGGAAGACAGGCGGGCACCAGACGTGGCTTGTCCAGGGTGGTGAGGGCCAGGCTTCAGTGAGGGCCAGGCTTCCGAACCCAAGTCAGTCCTCTTCTGTTCTTCTCTGGAGCCTCTCACCTTGCCTTTCAGTCCTCAGTGAGGACAATCGGAGGGTCAGCCAGGATCACACACATCACGACAGGAACCCACAGGTTAAGGCCAAAGCTGAGGCCAGAATCCCAGAAGTCAGGCTCCCTGGCTTCCCTTCTCCCAGCTTGGCCATGCTGTGTCCAGGCTGAGTTGGTGGGAGGAATGGCATGGTGGACATACAAAACAGGGCCTGGGATCCCTAGAGGGTCAGGCAGAGCCCTCCAGGGTGACCAGAGAAGGGGCAGCTGGGAATGCTCTGGCATGTGGAGCAAGACAGAACATGGGCACGATCGATGCCCATCAGAGAACAGGTCAGATGTCACTTGGATATCCTCTGCCTTGGCTTCCTGCAGCTTATCCAGAGCTCAACACCAGACTTAGGGGGAAGGGGAACAGGCAGGAGGAGGGCAGAAATCCCCCTCCACAGCCAGTCCTCCCAGCCTGCCTCCCTGACCCGACCCACAAGCCCTCACCCTGATGCCAATCATGGCCTGGGGCCTGGCTGAGAGAATATCCGTGAACCTTTACTCCTTGACCCAGTTGTCAAGTTGACTGTCCTTCTGAGACCCAGGTGTGAGCATGTGTCCACTTGGCTTCTCTCATCCACCCAATCCGTTGCCTGCTCCTCAAGAGCCATGCTCAGAGGCTCTTAGTTATGTAGAGGTGTCAGAGAAACTGAGAGAAACCATGTCTGTGTGGTGACACTTGGAGTCCAAGAAGTCATGGGAGCTGATGAGATGTCAGGGCTTGGCATCAGGGAAGGCCTCCCAGAGGAGGTGATATTTGAACTAGGCGTGAACGATCAGTTGGGTGTAGATGACAGAGGAAAGAAACAGGTTCCCTTCAGCCCTGGGAAAGCTGGAATGCATTTTGCTGTTCTCAGGGCAGTTTCTCTCTAGTTTTTTATATCTCAGGAGAAATATTGTTAAAAAAGTAAATGTATCTTTCACCTGTAGCATAAAAAAAAGTGATCATGTCCTTCATCTTCCTGAACTCAGGACAAGCATAATTCTAAAGTATGCAAGCATAACTCTAAAGTATGGTTCTCTAAACTTAGATTTTCTGGAGTCTTGACATAGTTTTGACAGTGCTATTCCAAAAATACATGTACTTTATTAGTAATATTTTAAATACATAATGGTAATTTTCACATAGTGGAAATTATGGGTTATACTATATAATTCAATTTTACTATTTTTATATGAATTCTAAAAAAATAATTATCTTTCCACCTCATATAATTTTAATGTTCAATCTGTTTCAATACAAGAGAATTTAATTGAAATTTTACAGGATTGTCACTGTATTATTTTCATCCATAAATAATATATTTGCGTATATAATCTACAAATTCAAAAGGCCTCCTATGCAAGTTTAAATGCAAATGTTTTTCTGGGTTGGCTGGATTTTACTGCTCCAAGGATACCTTGCCTTAAATTCGCTGTAGCCTGAGGATCTGGATTTCAATTCCCAAATCCTCAAAATTAATTAATTAAATAAATAAATAAATAAATAAATAAACAGACATCATTTATTTTTGGATTTGAGGTTATCTCCTGACTCTCAAAAAAACTCACTGAGGTTTAGATTGAGCATATGAAGACAAAAGTTGTGTCCAGTCAGGACCCCTCATATAAGCATTGTCCAATCTACACATGTTCAATAAAGAAAAGCAAGTTTTGACCATCTGGTGTGAAGTCTGCCAGAGTGGGTATCCACTTCTAGGCTTCCTAACTTATGTTCAGTGAACCTGATTTTTTTCTCCTGTATAGGTACTTTGTGATTTATAGAGAGGACACGCAGTTCTTAAAAATAGAGTAAATGATGAGTGTGCAGTGAAATCCTGAGACTGGATGATGAGTCTGGTTGAAACTGGCTGCACTGTCTTTGGTGGGAACTGGCAATGGTTGGCTAGAATCCCTGGTGTAATCTTTGGTTTCTGTAGTCCTGTGTCTTCTTCTGAGAAAGGTCAGCCATGAATTTCCACTGGCCAGTCAACTGGACCATACATTAAGAGTAGAAACTGGAAGTCCTTCTTCCTGTTGACAGTTTCCCATTTCTAGGCTATAATAATTAATGTAAGCTTTGGACAACAAGACCACCCTGATTATATATTAAAATCATTAGGTCCACCTTGTAGTGCAATAAATTATGTTCCAATTGCTCACTGGTTTTTACAAAGTATAATTTTATAAAATAATTCTATGTCCTCTTAGGAGTTACTACATCATTTTGAAGTCAATCAGATTGAACACACAGATATAGTTCTCAACTTCTTTTAGCATAACTGAGTTGCTTAAAATGATATAAAACATTTTGTGCAAACAAAATTAAAATCCAACAATGAAAATGTACTTTGGCATCATTCAAAGTAGGCTAACAGTGAACCAGAAACTATTGGAAAAAAAGATTATTAAGAACTATGCTATTGATGTTGCAAGTAGAATTGTAGATTAGTGGGCTGTTACCAAAAAAAAAGTACAATTAGAAGCAATGTCTGAAAATACAGCCCAGAAAATAAGTCTAGCATTATATTTGAAGCACTTGATGAATTAGTTTGGAGGTTGAGATTATGTGAAATCTTTAGAGTTCAACTGGATGGGAATATAGATTCTGTAAATCTCTCCTTTGTGTTTGTTTTTGTATGGTTTGCTCAGGCAGGAGAATATGAGGAAGATTTATTATATTTTAAAATGCTTGTCACATAAATGTAACTGGATAATGGAGCAGTCTGAACTTTTATCTCTTCCAATCACATCCTTCAACTGTGCTCTGTCAAATACCTAATTCAAAGTCTCTTAACAGCATTCCAGGCAGACCCCAAAGCCTTCCTTTAATTTCCAGTTATTATAAGTTCAATCCAGTTGAAAACTCCAATTTTATCTCTTCCTCTGTTCTTAAGCAGTGGCTTAACTCTTTGCTAGAAGGAGCTGCTTTTTATTCTCCTTTCTTCCCCCTTCATTGAATTTTAGCCACTGTGGAGATGGGCGGGCCGAGAGTGGGTGGGCAGGTCTTTTTAAATAAGGGTGTATATGATAATGTGCCCATGTTCTTGCTGTTTCCTTGGCTCACATGGTGAGCAGAGGTGCTTTCTGTGAGGCATCTGGAAGATGACTTTTTAATGAAGAGCTTTGGGGCTTCTCCAAGGTCCTCTTTCCTGACTTGGGCGCTCCAACTCTGATGCAGTCTCTTCCATTCATCCATCCCTGCTCTCTATCAATGGTATAGTTTTTCAACTTTTTGAGCTTTGAACCCCTAACCTGGGGAATCAATCTCTTGTGTGGATTGTGAGCTAAAAGGAACAAACATGTTTACTAAGATGTAACTTAACCTGTTTGAAACAAACCAATGTTTGCAAAATCAAAGGATGAAGAGGTCAGCTTTTCTATTGTTGTTCTGTGGTCTCTTCCCAATTCTCTTTGTTTCTATTCACATAGTTTCACAATAGATAAACAAATAAACTGTGCAAGCATCTACTCCATCCTTCTCAGGAGTTGTTCACTTCCCATCCAGTCACTCCTAATCTGTGTGGTTATTTTCTTGAAATGCTCTTTATTTAACTATGTAGGACTTGAGCACAGATTTCTTCTCCATTGATAATACTCTTTGTAAGAAACACAATTTCCTTCCCCTATCTCTGGTTTTAAAAATACTGTCAACCAGGCGGTGCAGCATTAATCCATGTAAACAATGTCAAGTAAACTATACCACAATATACTCTTGTTCACAGATTTTATTCTTAAAAATTTTAGACTCTGATGGGTGTTATGATATATTATTATTTTATATGTAAAACCAAAAATACAAATAAATTGTTCAAAATATTTCTATTTTTACCTCGTATTCAGAGTCCAATTCTTCAAAATCACTTGGGATTAGAGTCATTGACACCTTTGCCTTCCCCTGAATATTGAGGAAAGAGTTGTGGAGATGAGGCATTTATTAACAGAACACATAAATGACATGATGAACAGTGTCCTCAGCTTTTAGGTAGGCTTTGCAATTATACAAATTTGGAGAACTAGAAACTCTGCCTTGGAGCTGTTTCTGAGATTGTTTTCTGCTGGCATTTCCCTTGTAGAAATATCTGATTGGACTGGGGTAGGGAAGAGTGGTGTCAAATCTTTCTTTCACTGTTGTCTCCAGAATCTCCTGCCATGCCCCTGGTGCTCATTCTGATAGCTTTGAGGGTGGCTTTTTTGAATACATTGGATACATTGTGTAACATGAATATCAGTGGAAACACATCTGAACTGCTGGGCCTACGTATCTGTGAGATAATATTGATCATAAAGGCAGTTATCTCAGACATTTAAAATATGATAACTGTGTATCTTAAAATCAATATAATATAAAATGGGTCTTCCCTATCTGGATTCTGCATACTTAGATTCAATCAACCATGGATTAAACATATTTTAAAAAATTTGCATCTGTACTGAATATGTACAGACTTTTTTCTTGTCATTATTCCCTAAACAAGGCATTAGGATAACTATTTGTGCAGTTATTGTACTGTATTATGTATTATAAGAATCTGGACATAATTTGAAGTTTCAGGAGGATATTATAGATAATATACAAATACCTCACCATCTTATATAAGGGACTTCAGCAACTGTGCATTTGGGTGTGCACGGAGGCTCCTCTAGCTCATCCCACACAGATTCTTGGGGATGACTATGGCCTATAGACACCATTTGCAGGGATGGTGGTTGCAGAACTTGTTTGGTCTTCTGTCCTTAAGGCCAGAGGACACTGTTTATCCTTCATTGTTGACGACTCTATAAAATATAGATGTCTTAGTTTTCTCCCATCTGGTTTGAGCCCTATAAACTCCCTAAAAGTAACAAGGAAATTGACTTTGCAATCTATTACATGTACAAAGAAGTAGAATTTTAAAAGATTTTAGAGAAGTTTTAATATTCTGTGAAACAATTTGTTAACAATAAGTTAACACCCTCTATGCTAATGATGAGAAAGAATAGCAGAGGAATAAGAAATCCCACACAGGAAAAGTGGTACAAAATCATACTGAAATTCATCAGGTAGTCATAGCCTGTTGCAAGGTCAAAGCACAGATATGTCAAGAAAAGATAGAAGGTTTTAAAATAGTTGTATGCTTACATAATGGCTTACCTTAGAGAATGGAGATGTTTGTAGTTTAAAATAATATATTAACTTAACACATGACACATTAATTTATTATAACAGAGCAAGGTGGAAAGATGGCATTTTTGAAATATTCATTGACATTCAACTCATATTTTCTATTGTCCACTGCTCCTTCTTCCACCCAAGCACTGGAATCTGTCTGTCATCTTGCCTCGGGGGAGGGTGTGATGGTCTCAAAATTGCAAAGATATACAACATAATTGATTTATGAGTTTGGTTCTAGAAATATGAATATCACAGAGACAGTGGGAGGGAGAGTTTGAAATAACAAAATGTTTGAGAGTAGGTCATCAGAAAATTCATTCTGCTAGTCCAAATTTATTCTGCTGCCATCTCCTACCTGCTCTTCTTAGAACAGACCAGAGAAAAAATTCTAGGGCTAGAGAAAATGAAAGAGTGAACAAGAGGAAGCAATCAATACTTTTCCACACTATATAACACCATTCTTTAATATAGTTTATTATATTATCAAAATAAGAGAACAAATCACATGAACTAAAAAAAATTTTTCGTAAAATTCAGTATTACGAGAGACCAAATATGGGTGTGAAAGCTGGCTACATAATTTGTAACACAATACAAAAATGAAAATGTGGGACCACTTGTGGGACCTCTTGTCCAAACAGCAGAACAAACAATGTAATACAAATACTAAATTCTAGAGCTTTTCAATTTCTTTGGCAATCTGTGTTTCAATCTGTTATTGTGTTTATGTTTGCTATTTAGTGTTCTAACTGAGGGAAAATTAAAATGTAAAGTTATTACTTTGATTTTTACTGATCAACGTTATATTATGAAATGCCATTTTTAAGAGTAAATATAAGAGAACTTAGCTCAAGTGGAATCAAGAAAATGACACAGTTCAGATTGCATAGCTCATAAATGCATAAATACTTCAAAATTCTTATCAAAAGAATGAAAGTACTGGCACAAAACTGTCTTGGTAGCTTTTATTTCACTTGTTAACACATAGTTTTCCAACATTATCCACCTTTAATATTACTGATGAGTAAGGAAAATCTCAAAGAAGAAGAAAATCTGGGTTTTTATACCTTTTTTTCCCTCTATGTTGCCATTTTCAGTGATAATAATTGTCTAGCTCAGAAGTCATATAAGTAAGAAAGGATATGGAGAGACTCCTTGATTATTTGTAATTCTTAGAATGTCATTGCCATCCTTTTGCTTTTGAGGTAAATTGTAGCTCAAAAAGAGAACATGGTATTTTGGAACTTACAGAGAGGTATCCTTTCCCATTCATTGACTTAGTTGTAGGTGTGAAAGGCTTATCATCTACAGGTTGAACACTTCTAATTTGAAAATATGAAATCTGGAATTTTCCAAAACATAAAAGCTTTTGAGAACCAACATGATGCCACAGGAGAAAAATTTCACAACTGACTTCAAGTAGTGGGTTGCTGTCAAGAGGCAACTACAATAAAAATAGTGTATAAAATTACCTTCAGGCTGTATGTACAGAATGCATAAGAAGCATAAATGAATTTTAGGTTTTGACTTGGGTCCTATTCCTAAGATATCTCAGTAGGCATATGCAACTATTCCAAAATTTAAAAAAAAAATCTTAAATGTCATATACATACATCTGGTCCTCAGCATTTTGGTCTAGGGACACACAACCTGTATTGGCTTTGAGTGCATCTGAATTCCTATACATCATGGTCCACTGGCATTCTGTGCTCAAGGAGCAACACAAACTATATGCAATTGGGGAGAAAGGAATAGTAGATATGTGTAATATATATATATCCGCTTTGCTCACTTGCATACTCTATTCACCCACCTTTCTTAGGAAACACAATTTTTTAAAAAAGTGTTTATTAATTCAACATGGTGATAGAAGAATATTAAGCCACACATGAGGCACTTTTGAAGGTGGGGCCCTGTGCAACTGCACAAAATCACTCACCCAAAGAGCAAGCCCTGATAATCAACAGCCTTCTCTGAGATCTCACACAACAATAGCATCAATCACCAGACATATAAGTGATGAAAGATTTCCAGGATACTGTCCAAGAGCTATCAACTCACCTTTCACCTTCATGTGCTCCTGGCTGCAGTTCCAGGCACTAGGACAGATTCCCATTTCAAAAGGGCAAATTTGTCCAAATAGCCTTCAATTAGTATAAATGAAGAGAAATCAGCAGGGTAAAGATGACTGGATGCATCTAATTAAATTTCAGATTTTAGTGGAAAACATTTTGGGGTGTATGCATGTCAAGTCACCTAGCCCCATTGTTCTGGTGCAGAGATGACATTAAATTGGGTAGATTTCTACACTTGTGATTCCTAATCTTTTAGCTTGAGAAAGTGAATTTGGAAAAACATTAAGGTAAAGATGCATTCTGGGAGAGGGATAGATTGTGGGCATCGGAGCCAGACTGTCCAGGGTTTGAATATTGGCTCCATTCCTTACCACTTAGATCATCTTGGATCAATTATTGTATCTCTCTGTGAATCCATATCTCTTTTAAAACAGAGGTAATAATATTACTGATCTCATTGATTTCTGTTAGTAGTTAAATGATATAAATGAGTTCCACATAGCAAAAAAATACTTAAAATACTGCCTAACAAATGACAAGCATTCCCATACACTAGGTACTACTATTAATAGTTTAGTTTATTAGTAGATTACTTCATAAAGGAAAAAAGTAAAATTTGACATCAAATTGGATCTTAGAAGATAGTGTTGATTCAACCCCATGAAATAAAACATTTTGAATATTTCAAAAAATGTAAACAGTTAAAAATATGAGTTTCTACAGGTGATTTAGAACTGATTCACAAATTATTTTATTATTAACAAATCCAATGAAATCTATAATCTGTAAAAGCATGACATTAAATAGACTTTACAATCTGAATTCACTTTCAAATATTTTCTGGATCTTCAGGACAGAAAACCTAAATCCATCTCCATTATTTGGAGAAACAGTCCATGTAAGGATAGCAAGCAGAGAAAATTACTGGAAGACTACCCAGTGACATCTATTACTGAGTCTCTACTGATCCACAGGAATGAATTTAAACATGTTACTTTAAGTCTTGACTACTTGTCACTGAGGGACCTTCAGAGGTTTGTTAGAAATGGTCCTTTTCTCCTGCTTTTCTTTGCCAATTGCCTCTGATTTAAAGCTTCTACTGCTGATGACATGTTGGTAAATGACCACAAACCATTCTAGGATTGAGGTATTATTAATCACTTCAGTATAGTTACCATTTAGTATTGTAAGTCATTCTCAAATTAACTGTCCAGTATTTCCACAGCAATTAGTTTCAGTTTGCTCATAATCTTTCTCAGGCTGACCTATAGCACTAGATGTGGTTGGAACTCAAGCTTGTGGAGACAGGCACAAGGTGGTGGACCTGCTTTGCATTCTGCCTAGAAATGTGGGTGAACAGTGTGTGTTTTATATAAAGAAGGAGATTCATGTTAGGATAATACCTGGGTCTGGTTAAGCATGTTCAAATAGGAAAAACTGTTATTAAAATAAATGAAAAGAGTATCTTGGAGTTATAGATAAATATAATATGTAACATGGAACATTATAAATATATTTGTATATGGATATGGCTAATGGATTTTTTTACCATGTACAAAATAGAATTCTTGTAATTTTTAGAATATATAGATATATGTAATAAAAAAGCATCTTTGTGTTTAAAAGAAACAAGGGCTCTCCACAGAATATTTTGACGTGATATTTTGCTTAGATTTCTCTTTCTGGCATTTGGATATTTGTTTTGGAATTACTTATTTTTTAGTGCAGTTTTTCCCGATCTGGATCTCTGATGTAGGCTGCTTTTCTTCTTCCATTGAAACAGATAATTGTGTTCCTGGTGAGAAACCAACACCTATCTTCCCCTCCACACACATGAATCTCCAAAAGGTATTATTCTACTGTAGCAATTATTTGAACAATAACTAGCTTCAGTGAATTAAATTCATTTTTCCCTCTTTCCCACTGGCATTTAGCTGCAGGTTAGCAGCATCCAAAAAACACCTTATTTTAGGCAGTTGGTTGTCTTTTTCTTACCTCATGGAGTGTACAAGCAAGAGCAAAAGATCTTAAGATTTCTTTTACTTTATTTTCTCTCTGCTAGGTGATAAATGTGAGTCATCCTTAGGAGTTACCTAAAAAGCATAACAATGATAATTTGTTAAACTTTGGTAAAAATAAATGAAGAAAAATTCATCTACAAATGTTCAAGCTTACTATTTCTCTTTGGGTTACATAGTTTGAAACAACACAGCAGGTTCTAATATCCATGAAATAAGAATCTTAGGAGCAGAGGAAACCCATTTCTAAGGACAGTTGGAAACCACTTGTCTGAGATACTCCTGCTTAGAATAAAAGATGCCATGTGGTAACATATTTCTGGAGCACAAGATCCTTCTGTTTGGGGAACTTCACACCATTTGACAATTTATTTTTATTTGAAAAAAATCTAAAATGGAAGATAGTTTGATCTCATAATTTAGGGTAGTACTTCAAAAGCATGTTCTTTATCTCCAAGTGAAATTCTGAAACAAGTCAGTGAGATTGGTAGAAATGACGAAGGCTATGGGAAAGCTCTGAATTATTAAGCTACATTTAACTAAGGAACCAGATGGTATTTACATAAGACAATTCCCACCCAATTAGAATCCTCAGCTGTATTTAAAGTAGAAAGATGGAGATGGCAGAAATGACCAGAATATGCTTTTGAAGAAGAGAATTCAATGTGTCCCAAGTTATGATGAAGCAATTTCAGGATAAGATTTCTGAGTGTTTATATCTTGTGTTGTCTTCATTGCATAAAATGCTTAGAACAGACAAAATATATAACATTATTATATATAATGTTAGATATGTAATATATATTATTTATACATATATAAATTTTGTATGATAATATATATTATTATATATAATGTTAGATATGTAATATATATATATATATATATTAATTATACATATATAAATAATGTATGACTCTTAAAGTAAACACCAGGTAATTATAAAGAATATCTTTTGAAATATTTTATGGCATTAATATTGAAGAAAACATGATGTTCAAGAATTCTTTGTTTAAAATGAACATACTTCCAGATTAAGTTGAAAACAATGGAAATGTATATGTTGAGAAAAGACTAAGGATGATTTTGGAATTTATCGAAAGCTTAGAGAATGCAAAGATATTTATTAAATATCTGCAGAAGCTTTTGGAAAGAAGTAGAATTTTGCCTAATACTTAACAGAAGTTGGAATGTTATAAGGACATTAGAATGTTATTAAATACACATAAAAAGGTTTAGATATTATACTTGAGGAATGTTATTATCAAAAGCATTTGATATTATTTGATATTATCATATTGGAAAGAACAACTCTGATTTATTAAAAATGCCTTAAAGTTAGATCTTGTATTATTCATTAGAGTAGCTGAATTCCTTGTCAATCAGATAAACCAAACCATAGAGGTAGAATGATAACTTTCCCTTTTAAGAAAAAGCAAGCACAATGGGGCTGGGGTATCAGCTCAGTGGTAGAACCCTTGTTTAGCACATGTGAAGCCCTGGGTTCGATCCTCAGTGCCATTAAAAAAGAAGGAAAGAAAAAAAAAGAAAAATCAAGAACAAAATATATACATTTTATCTAGATTATGCTATTTAAGCATAAAAATGTAGTGAGTCCTTTAGAGTACCACTGGTAATTTATGATGTAGCAGGTATCCTTTATTTAGTTATTTGTAGTATCTTCAAAATCAAAGAGTCAAAAAATTTTAAATTATTCATTGGATTAAATATTTATGTTTAATATTATATGTAATACATACTTGTATACATTTATGTCATATAATTTGTATATATTTATTTATAAATACCTATAATTATATGCCATAATTATATACAATATATTATTTTATATGATACATTATATATTATAAGTATAAATGTTTTATATTTATAATAGATACTTCATAATTATGTGTAATTATGATTTTGTGTATGATTTGTTATGTATGCCTGAGTATATAGATAATAAAACACAGGCAGAAATGCATTTTATACTAACATTCTTGGCTCATCTGATTATATATACTCCTTTGTAAACTAAAATCTTGCTGTAGTAGATAGGATAAATTCTTTTCAAATAAACTTGTATATGACATTTATACCTAATATGCCCCTATTATCTCCTACATCCTTTAAATTGATTACTAAATAATTATTTAAAAAATGTACCTGGATAAGTTTAAGACTCGATTATTTTTCTAGTTTATATTATATAATTCTTAAATAGTAGTCATCTTAAAGTATAATCTTAACTTTTAAACTGAAGTGCATCCCATGGTTTTCCTACTTTACTAAAAAAAAAGACTTGATCACTATGCAGAAAGTTTTTCAGTTTATAATTTTATTACTAAAGACACTTTGCTTTTCTTCTGTGATTCTGCACATCAATAGCCACCTCTTTTGCCTTAAGTATCTAGGCATAAATATACTGTGCAGTAGCTTGGTCTCTTTCTGCCTCAGAGGCCTTTGTTCTTCTTCTTTTCTTTCTCCTATTGCCCTTGGGCTAGAGAAAGGATTAAATGCTAAAATAATTTTTGTACAAATTCTATATACCAGTAGCTTTCCATTCAGAAGAGAAAATAAGACCCATCTTTAAATACTACTAACGATACAAAAAATGAATAAGTGATTTAAAATCTTACAGATAGAATGCTGTAGAAGTTGACAGATGGAGAATTTGCTTAAATTTAGAGAAAAGGGCTTTAAAAGAGAACTAGAATTTAAATAGAAATTGGGAAGATATAACATATGTTCTCACGAAGGGAACATATGTGTTAAGTCACAGAAATAAAAAAAATATTTACTGAAAACTAAGCAGACGTGTAGAGGTTACATACAAGAAAATTTTATGGGGAAATTCCAAAGTTATTGTCAGACCACATGATAGAAGATCTTGTTTGTTGGAATGGACTGGATATTTATATCTTCTTCAAATTAATTTATTCACAATCCCATACAGTCATAGTATTAGGAGGTTTGCCTCTGGGAAGTGATTAGATCATGAAGGTGGGGAGCATAAAAATGGGTTTAATGCCCTTACAAAAAAAGAGGCCCCAGAGAGATCACTCATCCTTTCTCCATGTATGATTATGGTGAGAATATGACAGCACATGAGCCAGGAAGTAGGTCTTTAGCAGACATTAAATCTAACAGATTCTTAATCTTGAAATATTTAGCCTCTAAGAATGTAAGAAACACTTTCTCATGTTAATAAGCTACCCAATCCATGTATTTTGTTAAAGCAGTCTGAACAGACTAGTTGATATAAATAGAATAATTGTATTTAACATGATGTAAAAAGTAAAAATATTCCTGAAGAAGGAAGTAGTATTTTGAAAATCTCAAGATTAATAAGATAAAGATGTACAGGGTGGATTGAAGTAGAAGACGAAAAATGGAAGTAAATTATAAGACTATCACAGGAAGACAGATTACACATAATGGGTGGCTGATCTGATGTACGCAGTATATGTGAGCCTTTGACTTGACATTAATAATATCTAATATATTAAATCATTTAAAAACAAAGTACAGTAAGATATTAAATGTTAAAATTTCATAGTTGACAGTTTATGTTTTGCATGTTCAAAAAATATTTAGGATAGGATTCTCTATTTTTTAAGAGACTTAAGAAACATATTAAAAGATAATTTGGGAAAACTATCATATCCTAGACAGTGTTCTAGACTCTGGGTATAGAAAAATTTATAAGACCCTAAGACCCATCTTCTATCTTTGAGGAATTTTTAGGGTAACAGGAGAAAGAGTCAAGCAGATGATTACAGGGTATTATTGTTTTGAAAAAAGCTCCAATGCATGTGTGTATGTGTGTGTGTGTGTGTGTGTGTGTGTGTGTGTGTGTGATAAAATAGGTATTTTTTTCTCAAAACAGGGCTAGTTGTTGGTGGTTAGATAACATAACATAACTTGTGAAAAGTGGAAATCTCTTCAACTGCAGAAAAATGCAATTAGGTCATTCTGGGAAAAATAAGAGCCTACTTACAAAGGCATAAGGATAAGGAAATCCATATCTCCTATATTATAAGTATAATATATTGTACAAGGAGGGGAGTTAATAGAGTGTATAGATAAGTAAGATATTAAAGTGTGCTAAAATGTTCCAATTATGTACTAAAATATAGAAGAAGTCTTTATCTGTGAAAATGACAGCATCAACTTTGTGGTTTGGAGAAGTCACTGTAAGAGATAATTTAGAGCATAATTGAAGTATGGAAGATCTCAGGTAGGAAAATTATTTTTGGAGTTCAAGTAATCAGTGCAAAATTTGATGATTCTGATATAAAGTCAAAGCTGAGGGGGTTGAGTAATAAGGGACATGTCTAATGAGGGATTACTGAAATGTGAGAGTTGATTGGAAGTGGTGTGTTGAAGAATGGGGAGAAATTATGACCAATTTTTTTTTGTTTCTCATTAAGGCAGTTTTTTTGTCTGAAAGTTTTATGCAATTAGAGAACAAGAAGGAGGAGAAAGTTTGAGTAGACATGTTTGTAAATTTGTTTAAAAGGGTGGAATGAGTCCCATTGGAACCATCAAGTAGGGATATTCAATAAAAAAATGACCGGGTGGGAATAGAATGCAAAAGATTTATCAAAACTTTTGTTAATCAAAATATTATCTTTAGGGTAATAACATCTGTATAATATGAGAGTTTATTAGAAATTTAGAATCTGAGGTCCCATCCCAGAAATAAAGACTTACAATCTTCCTTAGACAATATTCTATATGACTCAAATGAAAATTAAATTATGAGAAGCACTAACAATAAATCCACACTTGTGTAAACATACACATGCACATACACTCACACATTTGTGTTATCAGCATTTAGGTTATAGTAAGAACTATTGAGATGGGTAAATAAAGCATAGAAAAGTAGAAATTAGAAAACTGGCCCAAACATCAGTATTTAAAGGAAAATGGAAGAAGATGAAACTTCAGAATAATATAGGATTATTTCAAGATGAGGAAAAAAACAGAAAAAAAAACCAGTGTATTAGAGAAGCTGAATAATAAAGGAAATGTAAGTAAAATAATTAGCTACAATGAGGAAAACTGGTGGAATGGACCTAGGCTGGGACCCTGAACTCCTTCATAGCTCAGATCTGAAGTAGTGGAAGAACAGCTGATAAGAGAAGTGGGTGACACAGTAAACACTCTAAAACTTAATATTGGGCAGCTTGAGACTTGGCAGACCTGGAATTTGGTTATTGGAGCAGGAAATAAGAAAATAATTCCTTGACTCACACTTTAGTTAGCTTTGTTGTTGTTGTTGTTGTTGTTGTTGTTGCTGTGACCAAAAGAACTGATGAACAATGAGGAGTTTGTCTGGCACTCACTATTTCAGAGATCTCAGTCTGTGGATGCCTAGCTCCTTTGTTCTGGACTCAAAGTGAGGCTGAACATTATGGTGGAAGAGGAAAGCAGATAGGAACACAACTATCAGGATGCAGAGAGAGATTAATCTTGGTTCATTGGGGACAAAACATATACCCCAAAGGCATGCTTCCAGCAACCCACCTCCTCCAGCCATGTCCTACATGCTCACAGCTGTCACCCAGGTGATCCATTCAAGTGAATTAATGCACTGATTAGGTTAAGGTTTTTATAACCCAGTTATCTCATCTCTAAACTTTCTTTCATTGTCTCACACATAAGCTTTTGTAGGACATTTCATATCTAAACTATAACTCTGAATAGTGACAAGTGTGAGGTCAGGGGAGAAGCATAACAGAGAAATAGTGAGAGAAAAATCCCATAAGCTTTCTTCATTTACAACAGTTGGAAAGAAAATCAGCCCAAGTTAAACAGGACAGGAGCAGCAGAGATAGGGAAGGAGATCAAATAGTTCAGCCCAACTTGTGGGCAGAAAGCTATGCTGGGCAAAGCAGCCATTTTGTGAAGTTCACACCTAGCCAGCCTTCCTAGAAAAAAAATAAATAAGTAAAGCTTCTTCCCACTTAGAGATAGTAATAAAACCATAGAGAACACCCGTGAAGCAGGTTGCCTCAGTAATTTGTTCAGAAGGAAATTGTAAGGAGGTCACTGTTAGCTGAAGTCTACAAAATCTTGTTTTCTCTCACTTCAGACAAGTGGATTAGAATGGAACTGACCCAAGAGCAAATCTATTGTAGGTAGTGCTAATCCAACCCAGTGTTCCCCACAGCCTATGCAGAAACTCAAGAGAAGATGGGCCAATTGACCTGTAATGGTAACAGTCAAAACCTTGATCTGCAGCAGCCAAGGTGGAAGCTTCTGTTCCATGGAGCACACACAGATATCCTGTACCCACAGGGCCCAAAGTTGCATGAAACTACCAAGGTCTTAGAATTCTATAAAGAGGCAGGTGCTCAGCAATTCACAGCCTCTAATCATAGGAGCTCAGGTAAAGGTGGGCCAACTAATATTCTACTCCAGTCATGAGGATGGTACCATAGTTATCTACATCATCCAGGGTGGATTCTTGTGCCACAGACTGCCCAGAAAAAGCCTGAATTCACAGATTCCACAGATGCAGAGCGTCACATACTGTGCCTCTATAAAGAAGCTCCTATAGAAGGGAGTGGGTGCTCAGCATTCTGAAGCAGTTAGCAACAGCCCTGACCCCTGCACCCTGAAATCCCATGCCCATCAAAAATAGCCAGCAGATGCAACATCCTCCAAGCATGCCAACTTGGGCCTCTGCACTGTTGAACAAGCTCTGCCTGGTGATAAAACCATGGTAACTGGGAAAGTAGCTCATGGACTCTATCACCTCTAGGAGGGTCCACAGCTATGAATCCAAGTGTCACCAGTCAACTCAATTTCTCATTCAAATGCATGGACATACAGAAGGTATTTTCTGAGGATAACTCCAAGTAGCCACTGGAGAACTTCAGTACATACACAACGACAGTACACACACAAAAATGGGGCTCAGAGGACAGTATCACATACACAACAACTACTACCCAGTGTTCCCAGATACATGCCCTGCAATTGGTACATTCCAGAGGGGGCAGTTGTCCTATACCCTCCCATGGGAAACCCAGTGCCACATCAAACAGATTACAGTGCCTCTAACTTAGACCAGGACATCCTACACACTGTGAAATATACATAGGGTGCACATTTGTTTTGACAGCATTGTATGGAACTTCTCTTTAGGAGTATACAAAAGACTGTACACATAATAGGCAGTAATCTGGCTGCTAAGCCATATATTTAGGGACCATTTCCACAGACACACCAGAAAACTAATAGGTACCTGGACACACCAAAGATCAGAGGGGGTTCTTTAGAATTGTGTCTGAGGGGAGCTGATATGATCATTACCCCCACATCCAAGGAAACTTAAGGTTAAACCTGAAGAGTGGTGGGCTTCTTTAGAAGTCCCAAATACTGATAAAATCCAAATCAGGAAAACTCAATATGAAGTCTCTCTACCTCAGCATAGAATATTACAGATATCTTTAATGTCAATTTGAATCTTACAGATGTTACTTTTCATATTGAATAGGTAAATATTCCTTTATTATTTTATGTTGCAGTCATCAATCCAATTGATTACATTTTTTCTAATATTTCAAAGCATTAGTGGATTCATTCTGTCTTTGCTTTTCTAGCTCAGGTTTATATTTGTTCCTCTTAGTCTCTCTTGTTCTTGCATTACCCATGCTTTCAAAAATCTCCCCCATTTTTCCTTATTTTTAGCTTAGTTTATATTATTTATTATGTGCAGTGTAATAGTAATTGTATTATCTTTAGTAAGGAATTTCTCAATAAATTCAAGAACTTTACCACAATACTAAACCTGGATTAGAGGAACTGTAGAGAACATTGTCAACAAAATTTTTCCCCTATGGGTTATAAGTTCATGGTTTCATTCTGAGGTGACTGCAGTTAGTAAGGTTTAGTATCTTCTCTTGATGAAGTGTTAGATATTGGGCACAGAAGAGGATGTGTACTGAAAAGGAGTATCAATGCTTGAATGTTTTGTCCAGTCTGAAACCCTGAAGTGAAAGACATTCACTCAATAGTCCCTTGCATAAAAGTAGAAAAGATATTCATATGAAGAATCAAGGGAACAGGGAAAAAATAATACTCAAATGCCAGATTTCCTATAGTCAGTCAAAATTTCATACAGAATTGATTAAATTAAAGCTTTCTATGATAAACAAAAACTTAAACAATTTATAACTAATCCAGCACTATAAAATACACTATATTAAATATTTCACACAGAATAACTGAAAAATAAATATCAGAGCCAGTGTATGAATGAATCTCCATGACTAGAAGAATAGTAAATCAAAGAAGAATCAAGTTTGAATTAATATTATAAGTAAATAAAAATGGCACAAAATAAAAATTATCTCTGTAATAATATGGAATATAAGTTATTTAAGCTCTTCAATCAAAGACATAGAATAGCAGAATGGATTAAAAAACAAGATCCAAATATATGTTGTTTGTAAGAGACTTAACTGCCAGGTAAAAATATCCACAGGATGAAGGTGAAAGGATGGAAAAATATATACCATGGAAATAGAGACTGAAGGTGAGCAGGAGTAGCTAAGCTCATACCTAACAAAACAGACTGACCAAAAGTTGATCAGAAGAGACAAAGAAGGTCACTTCATATTGGTTCAGAAAATATAATGATTGTAAATATTTATGCCCTGAATTACTGTGCACTTAAATACATAAAACAATCTGAAATCAATATTAAAAAGTCAAGTAGACCCCAATACAATAATATTGGATGGTTTGAATACACCTCTCTTACCAATAGAGAAGTCATTCAGACACAAACTAAGTAAAGACTCTTTAGAGTAAAGTATATTATTAATCAAATCAACCTAATAGACATGTATGGAATATTTCATCCATCAACCAAATTCACTTTCTTCTCAACTGCACATGAAACCATCTCTAACAAAGCAGACAGCTCAGCTATAAAACAAAATATACATAAACAATACTGTATGGTAAATACGGCTCTTCAAACTAATGTTAAATACAAGATTTCAACAATCATAAAATTATTAAACTGAATATCTATTTCATAATTAACAAATAATTGTGATCAATAAATTCTATGAATTGAGGACGTGGGCAATACATTCAAAACTTTATAGAATGTCCAGGTGGTAAATGTTTTCTTAACACCCAGAAACCACAAAAATGTGACAAGTTCTGCTCAGAAAAACTAATTTTCTTGTTTTGTTTAAAAAATTATAAATATATAATTATAAAATATATATATGGCAAGAATCACACTGAAACAATATATTTCAACTCATAATACAGAGCCTGTTTATGAATCTGTTTATTTAAAGGGATCATAAAAATAATAAACAATATCAATAATTATAAAAATAAAGAAATTTCATGTGAGAGTGTAATTTTACAGTTCTTATAATGAGATATTAAACTCTCTTATGAGAAGAAAATTACAAATTGAAATTAAAAATTCCTCTCACACCAATTTCAGGTGCATACAAAACCTACATGAAAGGTGCAACTATGCAATTTTAGAGGAAAACATAAGGAATCTTTTCATGACTTTGAGTAAGAGGATTTAAAAACTAATACATAAATGTGCTAATTGCATAATATGTGTTCATCAAATACCATAAGGAAAGTGAAGGCAGAAGCCACAACAAGGAGGAGATATCTTCAATGAACATAAATGATTTAAAGTCTAGTATTCTGAATATTTGTAGACCCCAAATAACTTATAATAATAATTATAACCACATGATTATCCAAAATTAAATGTCTAATGGTATAAAATATTGGTGAGAATATGGAACAATGGGAACTATCTTACCTGGGAATGATGGGAACGACAATTGCTACAATTCTTTGACAAACTATTATGTAGTAAAATTTAAGACAGACATCCAATGGTCCAACTCTTAGAGAAACTCGATATAATACAACAACAAATATTCTAGCTCCTAGAATTTACATTTTACAAAATTTAATAATTATTTCTTCCTCTTTAGCCATGCCCTTTGGTTTCAACTCTGGAAGAATGTGGTTGTATTCTCATGTACAGTTGCTTTAATTTTAGTCTTTGATTACTGTGTGGGTGTATCATATACATATGGTTTACAAAATAGTTTCTACAAATGGATAATAAAAGCTTAAATTACTATTTTCCCTTTTTTGTGAATGCATTTATTTCACATATTCATCAATATTATTTAATTCATCTATATGATGTGATTTTATTCAATGTTATCTAATTTCTAAAGATTTTGAGTTTTTATGATTACTGAACACTTAGATATATCCTTTTTAATGTGACTCTTCAAGAATTTTTTGCTTTTCTTTTGCAAACTGTTGTATTTGTTCTTCTTATAAGCATTTGGTTATATGTGAGGAAATTAGGGTTTTTTTTCCCTTGTCAGTTTTGCAGCTTTTAATGTAATCATTTGATGAATACATTTTTGTATTAATATTTTGTAATTCATAAGTTTAAGTCTTATATAATTTTTAAAACAAAAAAAACTATTTTTTTTTCTTTTATGATATTAGGAATTCAACCAAAGTGTCTTAATGCTGAGCATATTCTCAGCTCTGTTTTAAATTTTATTTCCAGATGGGGTTTGCTCAATTACTTCAGTTGGCCATAAATTTTGAACTTCATGCCTTAGACTACAGAATAGTAGATATTTCAGGTGTACACCACCATACGAACCCTATCCTTTGTATATAAACTTTTGAGCTTTGTACTTTCTTATATATTTCAGTATTATTTATTAATAACTTATATTCTGCATTTAATGTGTCAAAATATATTGTTATGTCTTATGAGTGAAGGGATAAAATAGCATTTTATTATCACACTATTTTCCCAATATCCTAGCATGTTTTAAGAGTTTTGTTGTCAGTGTTTTCTGTAGTTCCACCATCTATATTATTATGAGGTTTACCCTGATTGATTTTACTTCATAACATCAATCATGTGGCATCATGGTATTTTGGTCAGCAGTTGACTTTATGTACAACCATGGATCTAGCAAATATCTTAGCCATGTACTAGTCTATACCATCTAGATTCTGACATTGCACTCAGAGAATTGGAAAATTGCAGAAGATTTTTAGGGTAAATGTTCCAGAGTATATTTTCATAAAGTGAGAAATCATTATATATGCCTATATTTGCAATTACACACTGTATAATTGATATATATTTTTTTTTATTTTTTGAATTTTCAAATTTGCTAATGCTTTTTTAATTGTATCTGCTTTAACCCTAAAGAGAGAGATAGAAGAAGATCTTAGAAGATGGATAAATGTACTCTGTTCATGGATAGGCAGAACCAACATCATCAAAATGGCAATATTACCCAAAGTTCTCTACAGGTTCTACGCAATGCCAATCAAAATCCCAACTACATTTCTTGTAGAAATAGATAAAGCTATAATGAAATTCATATGGAAAAACAAAAGACCCAGAATAGCAAAAGCAATTCTAAGCAGGAAGTGTGAATCAGGCGGTATAGCAATACCAGATCTCAAACTATATTACAGAGCAATAGTAACAAAAACAGCATGGTACTGGTACCAAAACAGGCAGGTGGACCAATGATACAGAATAGAGGACACAGAGACCAATCCACAAAATTACAACTTTCTTATATTTGATAAAGGCGCTAAAAGCATGCAATGGACAAAGGATAGCCTCTTCAACAAATGGTGCTGGGAAAACTGGCAATCCATATGCAACAAAATGAAGCTGAACCCCTTTCTCTTGCCATGCACAAAAGTTAATTAAAAATGGATCAAGGAGCTATATATCAAATCAGAGACTCTGCACCTGATAGAAGAAAAAGTTGGCTCCGATCTACATATTGTGGGGTCGGGCTCCAAATTCCTTAATAGGATGCCCATAGCCCAAGAGTTATATACAATAATAAACAAATGGGACTTACTTAAACTAAAAAGTTTTTTTCTCAGCAAGAGAAACAATAAGAGAGGTAAACAGGGAACCTACATCCTGGGAACAAATTTTTACTCCTCACACTTCAGATAGAGCCCTAATATCCAGAATATACAAAGAACTCAAAAAATTAAACAATAAGATAACAAACAACCCTATCAATAAGTGGGCCAAGGACCTGAACAGACACTTCTCAGAGGAGGACATACAATCAATCAATAAGTATATGAAAAAATGCTCACCATCTCTAGCAGTCAGAGAAATGCAAATCAAAACCACCCTAAGATACCATCTCACTCCAGAAGATTGGCAGCCTTTATGAAGTCAAGTAACAATAAGTGCTGGCGAGGATGTGGGGAAAAGCGTACACTTGTACATTGCTGATGGGACTGAAAATTGGTGTGGCCAATATGGAAAGCAGTATGGAGATTTCTAGGAAAGCTGGGAATGGAAACACCATTTGACTCAGCTATCGCCCTTCTCGGTCTATTCCCTGAGGACCTTAAAAGAGCATACTATAGGGATACGGCCACATCAATGATCATAGCAGCACAATTCACAATAGCTAGACTTTGGAATCAACCTAGATGCCCTTCAATAGATGAATGGATTAAAAAACTGTGGCATTTATACACAATGGAGTATTACGCAGCACTATAAAACGACAAAATCATGGATTTTGCAGGGAAATGGATGGCATTAGAGCAGATAATGCTAAGTGAAGCTAGCCAATCCTTAAAAAACAAATGCCAAATGTCTTCTTTGATATAAAGAGAGCAACTAAGATCAGAACAGGGAAGAAGAGCATGAGAAAAAGATTAACATTAAACAGAGACGAGTGGGGTGGGAGAAAGGGAGAGAGAAGGGAAACTGTATGGAAATGGAAGGAGACCCTCATTGATACACAAAATTACATATAAGAGTTTGTGAGGGGAAAGGGGAAAAAAACAAGGGAGAGAATTAAACAACAGCAGATGGGGTAGAGAGGGAAAATGAGAGGGAAGGGGAGGGGCGATAGTAGGGGATAGGAAAGGTAGCAGAATACAACAGTCATTAATATGGTATTATGTAAAAATGTGAATGTGTAACCGATGTGATTCTGCAACTCGTATTTGGGGTAAAAAATGGGAGTTCATAACCCACTTGAATCAAATGTATGGAAGATGATATGTAATGAGCTTTGTAATGTTTTGAACAACGAATAAAAAAAATTTGTATTGAAGTTTGAACCCAGGGGTGCTTAACAATAAAGCCACATCCTCAGTCCTTTTTTTATATTTTATTTAGAGACAGAGTATTGCTGAGTTGCTAAGTGCCTCACTAAGTTGCTCAATACAACATATATAAGACAATATTATATATAATATTGTATTAGAATTTATGATCCATTTTTCTTATCCTCCTTAGTAACTGGAAATACAGTTGTCCATCACTAGACCGGGCGCATTTGCATTTTAAAAGCACCAACATTGATACTGGTAACTCTGTGTTATGTTTATCTTTAATAGCTTCTAATTTTTCTCTTTTGCTTAGACTTTCTTTACTTTTAGTTTTTAAATTTTACTTTTTTGGGGTTGGGGATGTGGCTCAAGTGGTAGCTCTCTTGCCTAGCATGTGTGTGGCCTGGGTTCGATCCTTAGCACCACATACAAACAAAGACGTTGTGTCCACCAATAACAAAAATATAAATATTAAAAAAAATAACTTTTTATTGGGATGGATGATTTGATAATAAATTCTAGTCATTTTATGTCTTATAATTTTTTTGTGTATGTTTTATTTTTACCTCAGGTATAGATTAATTCCATTTTTTCCAGCTGTATGGAGGTCTAAGTGAAACATAATAACCTGTATGAATATTGTTAAAGAAAATGGAACCTCAATTTTACCCAGTTTTTTGACTGCACTGTATATGCCCAAAGGACATAAAATCAGCGTACTACATTGACACAGCCACATTTATGTTTATAGCAGCACAATTCACAATAGCTAAGCTATAAAACCAATCATTCAATGATGAAATGGGTCCATTCAATGATGACAGGACAAAAAACTGTTGCTTATGTACACAATAAACTATGAATTGGCCATAAATAAGAATGACTTTATGACATTTGCCAGGAAATGGATGAATCTGGATATTTTATGTTAAGTAAAACAAACCATTTCTTTAAGACCAAAAATTGAAAGTTATTGCTGATATGTGAAATCTAAAGCTCATAAAGTGGGGACAGGTAAGAAAAGAAGATCAGTAGATTGCACAATGGTAAACAAAAAATAAATAAATGAATAAATAAATAAATAAAAGGGAAAAGGATAAAAATATAAAAGATATATATCTGTAAGTGAATCCTACCATTGTAACCATCAACAAGAACAGGATTTTAATTAGGTTAAGATATATCCCATGCTTTCATAATATCATAAAAATCTATTTTACTGTCAGGTAGAACTAGAAAGAAAAAATAAAAAAAACAAATTATATTTGTTTTAAGAGCTATACGTATATTCTATCATAAATATCATACAATATAAATATCGATCAAAGTTTGTGTGTATATATATAATTTTGTATGTTAATACAAAATATAGAAAGGATAATTCAAACAGGATCGTTGTTGCTATTTTTTATATTAATAACACATAAAATGTTTGAACTTAAATAAACTGTTAAATATTTTCATTAAGTGGTTTGTCTACCTTGTTGCATTTAAAAATTTCTCTTATACCACTGATGTTGGAGTTACTAGAGATCTCACTACACATTCAGAATAGCTAGCTCTATTAGAGAAATAACAAATAAGATTCTACACATTAGTAAATCTCTGATTAGTGGTTGTAAAATTAAAATTTGAGGGTTC
Source organism: Urocitellus parryii (assembly GCF_045843805.1). Classification (NCBI taxonomy): domain Eukaryota; kingdom Metazoa; phylum Chordata; class Mammalia; order Rodentia; family Sciuridae; genus Urocitellus; species Urocitellus parryii. The sequence continues at coordinate 902,528 of NW_027554113.1, read as the reverse complement.
CCGTTCTTAATTACCATGATTTTCTCATCTGAAAAATATGTATAATTTAGATCAAGACATAAAAAATGAAAAAAAATATTTTTGTGATAATGCCTGAGTTTTATATTATGTTTCATAAATGTGGTGTATGTATACTTTTTTGAACTTCAATCATTTTTTCTGAAGAAGTACACTACCTACATGATACTCTACTAACTCTCATTTCAACTTTAATTACATTACAGACTGTGCAAATGTTCATGTGGTCAATGTGTTTTTTATTTTAGGAACTGTTAACATTTACGGATATAGCCATTGATTTTACTGAAGAGGAGTGGGAATGCCTTCAGCCTGCTCAGAAAAATTTATATAGAGATGTGATGCTAGAGAATTATAGAAACTTTGCCTTCCTGGGTAAGTTTAATTTCCCTTTAAAATTATTAACTGCTAATTATTATTTAATTTACTTCTGTTGCAGAGTATCTTCTGGGAACTTTTCTATAAGAATGAGTTTCAGATTTGTGTTTCAAAGAAAAAGGGCATAAGTGCATTTTTAGTACAGATATTCTTCACTTTAGATAAGTAGTACCTAGTATAGTTTAGTGATGTAAACTATTGTAGACTACACATTGCAGGGGACACATTTGAGTCATTCAAATGTCAAGGAAAAAACCAAACTGAAAAATGTTGAAAGAGGGGCTGGAGATGTGGCTCAAGTGGTAGCACGCTTGCCTGGCATGCGTGTGGCCCAGGTTCAATCCTCAGCACCACATACCAACAAAGATGTTGTGTCCGCCGAGAACTAAAAAATAAATATTAAAAAAAAGTGTTGAAAGAGTAGTTATTCAGCAGAAGAAATTTTCAGAAGCTTAGGTTTATGTATTTTGATTGTAATCATTGAACACATACTGCCCTATATTTATCACATTTTCAAATTTCTTGTTGTTCTCTGTTTTCTTCTTTAGTGATGTCCCAGTTTATTCAAATTAGCCATCAAAACTTACCTTTTGTTTTGAGGGCCAGCATGATCTGTTTCAAATCTTCTTGAAAGGAAACTTTTAAAGAAGCAAAGAGAAGATAGAGACACACACACACAGTGCACATATAATACTCCAAAATTACATACTTTCTGATACCATAAATACATTCTAACCCAGTTTTTCTTTAAGCCCAAGTGCTAGCTATCCAAGATTAGGAACAGTTAATACAAATATAGAGCCCCTTATCCCTAAGGACATTACCACAGAGACTAGATAGTGCACCTGTAGAGTTGTCTTAATAGCTTCCGGGAGAAACTGTTGAGTATTACAATTTTGGGACTCAGGGTGCCAGTTACAATCACTCCAACACTTTCCTGTCTATTCCAAGGTCAGAATACCTAATACCTCCCCTCTTTTTAAAGGCATTTTCAATAAATAATATTACTTATCTCCATAATGCTGGTGGGGGCAAAAAATAGGGCAGACATAGACAACAGCAAGTTCCAACATCAGTAAACATCCACCTATGAATATTTTTGACCCAGATGAAATTGAGTAAACATAAAGTTAACCAAACCAACAAGTCCAAAATCCATCATCTTGTTCAACCTTATTAATGATATCTTTAAGGTAATCTAAGTCTTTTGACATAAAATTACTATTATAACTTAAATTGAAGGAACACATGTTATTAAAATACTGATATCCTTTATGATGTAACAATAAAAGACAATCAATTTTAGCATGATTGTCAAGTATGGCTTGACAATGTTGTTCTTGTTCTTCATTAAGCATATTTAAATCCATGGAGGCGTGAATAATACTGTTCATGATAGCATAGGTGAGTTTCATAGAAGTTTTATAAGCTCGTAGAGCTAGTCCAGGTAAACCCACTAAGGAGAATGTCGACCTATTAAATTCTGCCTTAGAGAGAAGCTTCACTGAATCATCATTGTTTTTATCAAGAGGAATAGATCTTATATGTATAAATTGCACAGGATGGTGACCTATTAAATACTATGTGGATGGTAAGGACACGTTATTGTGCTAAGACAAAAAAGAGACATTTTTGAACGTATATAACAATTTTATGCAAGTGAGTCAATATATTGTAATGGGTTCTAGAAGTCCAGGATCTGACAGTACTGATTTTCCCAGAGCTGGTGTACAGAAACAGAGCAAAATTTTTATTAAGACAAAAGCATTTACAGAATTTTGTGTGAGTTTATTAATCAAAGCAGTAACAAAGTTATCTAGAATACATTCTAACCCCATTTTAGCCAACACCTGTTGAGCTGAGGCTGTTAATAGTTTTATATCCCCCGCCCAGTAACTAGAATTAACTAGAATTCATGTATCTTGGGGTCCTATTTTAATGATTCTCCTCTTTTGAGAGGAATGATTATTCTCTTGTTTGGATGAACTCTTATCTTCCAGGGTTAAATGAAACTTAGAAATCAGCTTGTGAAGTCCCTGATGTACATTTATAATTGCTATTTTTCATGCATGAAGGTAGAGTCCAAACAGGACATGTTGGCATAAGAGTAGCAGTCTATGCTTTTTCCCACATGATCAAAGGCATAGGATCTTGTCATGATGGTCAGATGGAATCTCATATATTACATAATTTTTTTAGTAATGGCTGTTTAAGAATAAAATGTCTACTCAATGCAGATGACCAATTTTGTGTATTAACTTTATGTTGTATATTGAGCACATTACCTGTAAATAAAATAATATTTAAAGCATATAAATATAAGAGAGGCTAGATCTTTGTTTGTTTCTCTTTTAAAAGGAACATATTAGGATACAATTTGCTCACTCAACAAAATCTTGTTCAAAAGAATTATGAGAAATTTCATGATTTAAAACTATATCTCATTGATTAAAAATTGTTCAAAAGGATAAGATAAAAAGGCAGGAACATAATGCATCTCTAGACAAATAGGGCCTCTAGGAGCAGATCATGCTTGGTTTCTTTCCATGCTCTCTGCTGGAACTGACTTGACATTTTCTTTTTTTAGATTCAATTCTGTTAGTATTTTTTCTTTTGTTTTGTGTTTTGAAATAATGCATTAGTAATCATAAATATTTTGAAGTGAATGAATCATTATAATTTTATTTTGTGATTTTTTAATATATTTTTTTAAATTTTGATTAGTGATTTAATTTCTGGATCATTGTTTTTTTACTGTGGTATGCTTGGATTCTTTTCACACTTTCTATATATTTAGGAAATGTGAAAATATATATGGAGTTTTTGACTATAATGTTAACCCTACACAAAACACAGTATATATACTTATATAACACTTCTCTTTATGTATCCTATAGATTTTTAATTTTTACAATATTGTATATGTTGCTTAGACTTTTCTTAAACTTGGAACTGCTTGATAAGCCTCTCCCATATTGGTAGAATTTCACATTTGCACACTAGTAATGCCCCTCTCATTTTTTTCTTAAAGAATTATTCACATAAACATTGTGCTCATTGATGTTAATATTTTTCAATTTCACTCCCTAAACATTTTTTAAAAACTTATTTAGTGTTCTTTGAGTAATTTATAACTGTCAGTCTCCTTATGTTAAATTCTTGATTTTTTTTTTTGTCACTTGGATTTAGCCATGCTTCTCTTTGTTTATATTTGCTGTATTGTTTTTTATTTGTTCATTAAAGGAGTCATCAGTAGATTATATAGTACATTTTTGGAAAAAAAAGTTAAAAACTTTTAAATAAATAAAAATAGGCAAGAACAGTGCTGCATCCTTGTAATATTTGCTAATTGAAAAAGTACTTTGAGAGAAGTCACAGAAATTTAGAAACAACATGGCTCAAACAATTTTAAAAAAGACTTGTGTTGTAGTTTGTGATATAGAATTTTTGGGGTAATCTCAAGCATTAAAACACATGAAAACACATGAAACATTAAAAGTTGGATGACCTAAAGATCCAGAATTGCCAATACTAAATATGTATCCATGAACAATTAAATCAGAAAAATGAAGAGATACCTCTGCTTTTGTGTTTAGTGCAAACATTTTTCTCAGTATTAAAGCTAGGGTCTGAATGTGTGTGCCCATCAATGTCAAATGTGTAAAAATATGTACATATATACTATTTTTATGTAGTTGTAAAATATTTTTGTCTCTTAAAGTGTTATAAGAAATATATGCAGGATTTTGAATTAAGTGAAAGGTGGCAGGCAGATATTAAGTTGTAGGAGCATTTGATTCACATGTGGAACTCAGAAATTTAGTGAACAAAATTTTGCTCACCAGGTACTGTGTTTTGTGTAGGGTTGATATTATAGTGAAAGTCTCCATATTTTTATTTATTGAGCATAATAGGGTCAAGAATTTTATTTTACCACATAGTGAGTGTATTATGTTCTTCATAAATACTAGTAGAAGGAATATAATACCTTGTAAGAACAAAATTGATAATTATATGAAATAATGCTTGTGTTAATTCATTCTATTTAGTCATTTTAACTTGTATATATAGTATAAAATACCATGATATATTTATAGATAAACAAAGTTGTATTTGTCAATAAAGGAAATTCTCATCTCACATGAATGTAAAATTATAAAAATAAATTTAATATACTTGACTGTCATGTGGTGAATTCATCCAAGTATTATGGCCATAGGCTATGCAAGGTTTTCATAGTCCTTTAAAAAATGTTTTTATGATAAATTTTATAGACATATATGTGTATATTTCTTAGTAAATTTTTTGTTCATACTTCTTTTTTAAGAGTCCATTGCCTCTTTACACTTGTTGAGTATTTATGGTATTATCACTCAAAATCTACTAGTTATTTTCATGTCTCTATGTCATGGTAGACAAAAAACATTTTTTGGACATTCTTTTAAAAAGCCAGAAATGTTTGTATATGTTTTACATTTCTCTTGTTCTATTGACAGTGAAGGTAGCTGGTAATTATTTCCTAAATACACAATACTATCTTATGAAGGAAAAAAAAAGCTGCTAATGATACTTTTCTACATTTTATTACATTACTCTTCTTAATGATGTCCTCCTCTTGGATACTGTGGTATCTACAATAATTTTGGTAATATTCGCAAGGTAATTTTGTCTGTACATTTTTTATTCAACTAATATATAATTTGGAATTATGGTGACTTTGGACTTACTAATATGCTACACTCCTAATGTACTTATTTTACCTTAATTTCATGTTACATATGCAAAATACATTTATCCCAGTCTAATAGGTATTGTTTTATTTTTGTCTATTTCAGCCATGACTCCTAAACATACCCATGTATATTCACCAGAAAAGGGCCTAAAACATATGTTTCAAGAAGTGATAAGTGCAAAATATAGAAGTTGTAATCCTGAATATTTACCACAAAAGAAAATAGGGAAAACTCCAAGTGAGAGTGAACACCACAAATCATATAAAAAAATCAGGCCTTTTTCTCCACCAGAGAATTTATACTGGAGAGAATCCCTAAAAATATAAAGAATGTGGCAAAGCTTTTAGTAGAAAAAATGGTCTTATTTACCACAGAGGAAACCACAATGGAGAAAAGCCCTACAAATGTAAAGTATGTGCCAAAGCCTTTGGTCAAAAATCACACCTTATTTGCCACAGGAGAACTCACACTGGAAAGAAGCCCCACAAATGTACAGAATGTGGCAAAGCTTTCCATCAGAAATCAGACCTTATTTGCCACAGGAGAACTCACACTGGAGAGAAGCCCTACAAATGTACAGAATGTGACAAAGCTTTTGGTCAAAAATCACACCTTATTCGCCACCACAGAACTCACACTGGAGAGAAGCCCTACAAATGTAACGATTGTGGCAAAGCTTTTGTTCAAAAATCAGACCTTATTTATCACAGCAGATATCACACTGGAGAGAAGCCCTACAAATGTAAAGACTGTGGCAAAGCTTTTGTTCGAAAATCAGACCTTATTTACCATAGCAGATATCACACTGGAGAGAAGCCCTACAAATGTAAAAACTGTGGCAAAGCCTTTGGTCGAAAATCAAACATTTTTTACCACAGGAGAACTCACACTGGAGAGAAGCCCTACAAATGTAAAGACTGTGGCAAAGCTTTTGTTCGAAAATCACCCCTTATTCGCCACCGCAGAACTCACACTGGAGAGAAGCCCTACAAATGTAAAGATTGTGGCAAAGCTTTTGGTCAAAAATCAGACCTTATTTATCACAGCAGATATCACACTGGAGAGAAGCCCTACAAATGTAAAGACTGTGGCAAAGCTTTTGTTCGAAAATCAGATCTTATTTACCATAGCAGATATCACACTGGAGAGAAGCCCTACAAATGTAAAGACTGTGGCAAAGCCTTTGGTCGAAATCAAACATTTTTTTTTTACCACAGGAGAACTCACACTGGAGAGAAACCCTACAAATGTAAAGATTGTGGCAAAGCTTTTGGTCAAAAATCATACGTAATTTACCACAGAAGATCTCACACTGGAGAGAAGCCCTACAAATGTAAAAATTGTGGCAAAGCTTTTGGTCAAAATCAGACCTTACTTGCCACAGGAGAACTCAAACTGGAGAGAAGCCCTACAAATGTAAAGACTGTGGCAAAGCTTTTGTTCGAAAATCAGACCTTATTCGCCACAGCAGATATCACACTGGAGAGAAGCCCTACAAATGTAAAGATTGTGGCAAAGCTTTTGTTCGAAAATCAGACCTAATTTACCACAGCAGATCTCACACTGGAGAGAAGCCCTACAAATGTATAGACTGTGGCAAAGCTTTTGGTCAAAACTCAGACCTTACTCGCCACAAAGAACTCACACTGGAGAGAAGCCCTACAAATGTACAGAATGTGGCAAAGCTTTTGGTCAAAAATCAAGCCTTATTTGTCACAGCAAAACTCACACTGGCGAGAAGCCCTACAAATGTAAAGAATGTGGCAAAGCTTTTGGTCAAAAATAGACCTTATTCATCACAGCATATCTCAATAGAGAGAAGTCCTACAAATGTAAAGAATGTGGGGCTGGGGTTGTGGTTCAGTAGTAGAGTGCTAGCCTCACATATGTGAGATCTTGGCTTTGATCCTCAGCACCACATTAAAATAAATAAGTGAAATAACGGTATTGTGTCCAACTAAAACTAAAAAATAAACATAAAAAAAGAGAGTAAACCTTATTAACAGCAGAATTTATACAGAAAAGAACCTCTACAAATTGAAAAAAATGCAGCAAAGCTTTTAATAAGAAATCAATTATTTTCACCACTAGGCTACTTATTCTGGAAAGAAGACATATAAATGTAAAGAATGTAGAAACATTTTCAATTATATATCATATATTACTAGACATCAGAGAAAACACATTGGAGAGAAGCTATACAAATGAGACCATTACTCTAAGAAAGGGACAATATTTAATCCTCACCACAATAACCATAGCATAGAGAATGTTTTGAAATGTGAAAATTGACAATGTGACAATGCCTCCAAAATTTATTCACCAATATTCAGAACCTGTAGATATATACTGGTTAGAGAAAATACAAATGGAAAAAAATGTAGCTACATGTTTCTTAAACACTGCTTATTTTTGGAAAATTCATTGTGCCCAGAAACCCTAAAAAGTTAAATAATATATCCAAAATGTATTTAAATTTTAAATTCATTGAACATTTGAAAACTTATACTAGTAGTGAATATTGAACAGATTTTGTCCAAAATATATGCCTTATATAACAGTGTAACATTTATAATAAATGTGAGAGTATAGTAATGTTATTATCTATATATTACACCTTGATGTATATGAGGATCAGTAAAATACAGAACTCATTTAAGTTTAGAAAACAAGTAGTTGTCTTTAGCTTTTGCTTAAATTTATTAAGCATTATCAAGTTATTTTGTAGAAATATCAGTCATAGATATCATACATGCATAGTGAAGAAATGTCATGTTTGAAAGAATATAAATGTTTTTCTAAATCAAAAATTACTATTTTCACTTTTGAATACTGAGAAAAGAATTATATGAAATCTATTTTTGATGTTTAACACTGAAGTATAATATTTTAAACGTTAATTTTTTTGTTGTATTTCAGTTTACATTTAGGTATTTTTATACACTGAGCCACATTCTTAAGCCATCTCTCCACTTTTTCAAATGTTGAGACTGTATTGCTAAGTTGCTTGAAACCACACTAGGTTGCTGAGGCTAAATTTAAACTTCTGAAACTACTCAGCTTCCCAATTTGCTTGGATTACAAGCATGGACCATCATGCCAGGTTTATAGTGCATTTTTTTACCTATATTTACCTTATGTATGCAATATGTCTTTATAACTGAATATTTGTTTATATGTTAACACTCATGTATTGCATCCTGTTGTTAAATGACAGATATAATAGTGTTCCACTTGACTAAATGTTCTATGTAACAGTAAAACATACTGTTGAGTAAATAATACTCTGGCATCTGTTAATACTTTTACACATTTTAAATAAACTTAATGTGGAATACAATTTGCATAAGTCAGATCATTATTTTTTTCTGTTTGTATTTATGGTGAAATTAAGAGTTATAAGAAGGATACAGATATAGGAAAATTAGCCCCAGATTTTCATATCTTGAATTATAAATTTTAAAATTTTAACTTTTTAACATTTTAGCATTTCCTAGTGATTTTAATAGACTGAATTTCCACAAACTTAAAGGTAGCTCTTACAGGAGAGAAGAGCTTTATCTTTCTTGTGTGCATAATGGGCTTCTAGACTTCATCCTCATTGGAGACTTTTCATTTCTCTGTGAATGAGGTCAATGATCAGTGTTTTCATGTACATTAGTAAATTCTGACATTCTTGTTATTCTATAGGTAGTGTTATTTCAGGGCAGGAATTAGAGAAATGGATGTGGAGTCAAGGTTGAGTGAGTCCTTATACTTATGACAAAATAATCAATGAGCTATGTTTTATAGTCTCATTTTCCGAGGACCAAGTAGTAAGAGGTAAACTGAGAAGGTTGTATGTAAAGATTACGTTTCTTATCATAAAATGTTGACTTTTCAGCTACACTGGGTAAAAGCTTCTTATACACAGAATCCATACAAAAATCATATTGAATATAATTCACAATTTTATAAACATTTCATATAATTCATGAAGAACAGAGTTTACAGCAACATATGCTTAAGAACAAGGTCTGAAGAAATTGTACACTCTCCAATATAGACATATTTATACCAATTTAATTATACATGAAACTACACTAAATGAGAAGAAAAATCAATTAGATCAACACACAATGATATAGAAGTAAAAACTTGTAAATACTTAAGCAAGAGAAACCCTTTGAAACTAAGTTCCAAACACATGAGCATTTTTGGGACATACTCAAATCATAATGAAAGTAATACGAGAGAGACAATGGTAAAAATGAGACATTGAATGTGATTTCTTAGTAGTTATAAAGATTCTAGGTACTACAATAAAATGCTTTAGACTATAGAAATTATTTTAGGTTGATATTTTATTTTAAAGACAATAGGGAATTTAATTAAATTACATTTTGAAGAATGAATGAATTTGAATGTGACAAGACTAATGGGCTAGGTATATTAAAATAAGGGAAAAGTCTGTGCAAAAACTCAATGAATGTTTAGTAAACCATGCCTAGGTATAAAAAGAGAATGCTGGGCTTTCTGATTATGCTATATAAAGCCAAAAGTTTACTGGCTAAAATCTGGTGGCCCTCAAGCCAGAGCAAATATTCCTATAAAAGATGCAGTGGACATCAGTCTCAAGAACTTCCTACTTAAAATATCTGCTTCCAAAGACTACATAATTCATAGTAATTCTCAGGAGTATTATATTTCTTTCAATTTCAATTTTTAGCTTTCTTTATAGTTATCGCACCATCTCATGGCCAGATCAATATTTTCTTGAACTTCTTCATATATTAATATATACACTATCTCAGATATGTTTGTTTCTAGATTGTCAGGGATCTCTCTTAGTCAATTCTGAGGTGTATGAGAGGTTGAACAAGCATAGAAATTTGCTTATGAAAAATAAGCCATGTTGTAGGTGGGAAGTAAAAGGAGAAAAGATGCAAAAGTCCTCATCTGAATTTGTATGTGCTGATACTACACAAGGTTATTACAATGATGTCTGGTTTGGGTTAAGGAAGCAACTTTTCTTATACACATGACACAAAGTTCATCAAATATGGTTGTTACAGACTTTTTGAGAACATCTAAATTTTTATTAGTAATTTCTACATTGAAAAACTACTGTTACCTTTAAACAAAACTATCCATTGCAATAAATCTGAAATAGTTCTTTAATATTGCAAAACAGAAAATGGCATTATTCACTGAATGCCAATATTTTCCAATAACACCTCATACCACAATATATGTACCTTATATAGTTTAACACATATAGGGATTCTTAACACAATGGATAGATTATTAAAGTAAAGAGTTAAATGAGACTCAGAAACAACTGATTATAGTAAAAATTATTATTACCTTATTTCAAATACTAGTGCACCCTTCTGCATTTTTTTTCCAAAAGTTAATTTTTTTAAACTTTGGTATGATATTTCACTTTATTTAAATACCATGATAAATAGTACTGTTTTTTCATATTTACTCTCTGATGCATCTCAAATATATTTGCGTACCCCAAGAGCTTAGCAGATTTCTATACACATTATTCACTAGAGAAACAGTTGTTACTTCTGAAATCTATACTGCTCTTTTCAAATGAGGTCTTGCAGTTTTTTAAAAAATATCTGAAATAATTATAATGAACTTATTTCAAATTAACATATAGTGACTGATAAATATTTGTGAAAAGGATGAAGAAATAATAAAAGCATTTATATAATCTGTACAATATGGTATGTGGTATTTCATGATTTTAGCTACAAATTATTGAATATTATAACAATCTTACTATGTGAGTAAGATGTGGGTATGATGAACCGATAATAAATAAAGATTGCATGCTGCATTGTTAGTAATTCTCCAAATATTTTTTTTTCAAAAACAGACACTCTGATGTGTGGTTTTTGTCAACTCTTATATTATGAATGAATGAAGCTCAGTAAATGAATAATTGGAACTACATACTTGCTTAGGGTGACTATCATTCATTGTTAAAAACCTTTAGCTATATAAAATTTTAATACTGTATGTACCATTGTGATATAATGGAATTTTGATAAAATTTACATTAATAATGCTAAAGTCTTTCATTGAGTTTAATATCAGTTTATGAAATCAACTTACTATATGTGATTTCCTCAATTCAAAGTGTCTTACGTTTTAAAAAAAACTGTGTGGACAATGCAAATTAAAGTTAACATTCTAATATCAAGAGCAGATGCACCATAGGAAAGATAAAAACAAAGAATTGGGAGATTCCACCATTATAGATGTAATTTTCTCAACATCTTTTTAATGTACCTAACCCACTATTGATAGCAAAATTAATGAGCAAACTCTTCTCGTGCTGATGGTGCATGATGCTATTATATAAAATGAAAACAAACAATTGTGTCAGAGAGGCATTTTACAACATTAGTTGAAAATACAATTGATTGATCAGTATCTCACTAACCCCAGCAAATACCTTCTCAGTGTGCAAGATAAATGGGTAAAAATTTAAAAAATCAAGTAAAATTTATGTTAAAGAATAGCAACTATTTTTTCATAAGGAAAATGCTAATGTCTTTTGAAACAACATGACAAGAAACTGTGCCCTATCACATAAAGGAAAGCAACAATTCTGGTAAACTTCTTCATTTTATTCTTTGAATATGCCAAGTATTCTTTGGCAAACTTCCACTTTGCTTTCTCCATTCAGCACAAAGTGTTCATGAAAACAGGAAAAACTCAGTAGATATATGATGTGGCCATAAGAAAACCTCCTAAAATATATCAATATTTGGCAAAATTTTGTCACTTGAAAAAAATTCTGAGAACACAGTTGAGGAAAAGCTTCCCTTGGGTCATAACTTAGGAGGTTGGAGTGCATGGTGGCAAGTCCTTAGCTCTGGCCAGGGAGGGAGAACACCATGGCAGAAGGGCGTGGAGGAGGAAAGCAGCTCAGGACATGGCCACCAGGAAGCAGGTGAGCTCCATCCAACAGGGACACAGAGTGTCCCCCAAACGCACACCACAGTGATCCAAGTATTCCAGCCACATCCACCTGCCTACAATTGCTGCAAGTAAATATATGTTAGTGGATTAATGCACTTTAGGTTTGTGGTCTGGTAATCTAGTCCTCTCACCCTTTGTCTCACACGTGAGGTTTTGGACCACCTCATATGTGAACCATGACAGCGAATTCCTGGTCCTGGTAATCCTTCCACCTGGTCAGTTTCCAGGGGATTTAATTACCTAATTTCATATTGACATAAAGATCCCAGGGAAATGACCGACTGTGTGAGAGGCTCATGTGCATTAGGGGCGAGATGTGTCCAGGCTGTTGCTGGCAGCCCCTGAGTCCCCCCAGAGCAGCAGAGCCAGGCTGACAGCAGTTGATGTGTTGATGTGTCAGGTGGGAGAATTACTCAGGAACAGGGAATGACTGTGGACAGAGAATGTGGACATGTCCTCCAGGGAAGAAAAATAGCAGGTGTTCCTCCTGCTGTCCATCACCAGCACCGTGTCTGCCAAGCCTGTGGTCTGCATGTGGAGCCTGCAGAGTGCACCTCCTGTGTCCACACAGACGCAGGGCACAGAGGATGGGAAGACGTCACAGGGAGGATCATGTTGATGTGTTGGATGGGAGAAGAATTACCCTGGAACAGCGAGTGACTGTGGACAGAGAATGTGGACCTGTCCTCCAGGAAGGCCAGGCCTGAGGGAAAGGCAGCAGGTGTTCCTCCTGGAAGCTCACTGCAGAATAGAGCCAGCAACAGCAACAGCAGCCAGATCTCCTGTGCCAGCTCCTGGGGTGCTGGACCTGACCCACCCCTGACCTCAGGAGGTGGGAGGTGTGTGTCCGCCCATATTTAAACTCCCTCTATTTACAATCCCCGTGCCCTCTGTTCCTCCTTGCAGCTCTGATGATGCCTGAGTTAGAGACAGTGCAGAGTTTTCAGTTCCCAGGTGACTGCATTGGCTGCAGCTCTGCTTCCTGAGATGTGCACAGGCCCCTTGCCTCTGGGCACACACAGGGATTCTGGACCCTCCCAGTGAATGAGGAGATCTCTGTTTGTACCTGTGCATGGTCTCCATAGAGCTGCTCCTGACCTTCACAGTGTGGGCAGCTTAGGTCAGCAACATCGCCCTGCAGTCCTGGGTCTCATTTTAGATCCAGGTTCCTGACAGGATTTCAGAGGAGCAGAGCTACAGAGCTGAGGACACAGAGAAAACCAAATGGATCACATTCATGCAGCGAGCTCTTGACCTCTCTTTTTGTGAGTTTTCTCATCTGCTCCTCTGGGTAAACTAAGGTGAGAGGGTGGGCTTGCAGTTGAGTTTGTGGGTTTGAGTGTGTGTTGCTGTGCAAGTAACCCAGAAATGCTCTGTGTGTTTGTGAGATTCCTCAATTTACCTCTTGATTGTAATGTAATTATTTGTACTTTTATTGACTTTAAATAAATGCTAGAAAATTATGTGGTAAGTTAGTGGAACTTTAGAATTTTAATTTTAGGAACATTAGACCCGAAGATATTATTGTTTGGAAATTCATTTTGGGACAATGGGATTCACTATTATGACATTAACACATTTAAATCCACTTCAGGCAATTATTATAATTCTTTTAATTTCACTGTTACCCATGCTATTTACACAATCATAACCTTAAAAAATTTCCTAGGAAGTGAGTAAAGTATGCAGAAAAATGATAAAAAGCATGACAGGAAAAAAGTTCAGGAGTGTAGTCAGCAGCTCTTTGAAGAAGCACAGAAATTATTGAAAGGCCATGACTTGAGCACTCAGTGCCTGCTGGGAAAACTCGAATTCTCCAAGACTTCTTCACCTTGAAGGGTTACAAGTTCATGCTTGGTAAATTTTTATTTCATGCTTTGGATTCTGGAGTTATATATGAAACTCAGTAACTGAATGAGACATTAAAATTTATCTTCTTCTCTTTAGAAAAAAATGTGGGCTCCTACTTCAAATGTAAATCCGTAATTCAGTTACAATTAAGACTTTTAGAAAGGATGATTTTTGTTTGTTTTTGAACTTAAAACATACAGACACTTTAGCTCATGTGAAAATTGATTTCCGTTTATGTGACCAGTTTCTTGGGATGCTGACATATTGGATGAGGGAGCTACAGAGGCCCCTGCTCTTCTCCCTGCCCATAGACCTGGGTCAGTCTATGGCCACTGGTGCAGGACAGAGCACTGTGGAGGAAGGGAGGGCTCATCCTGCCCCCATTACAGAGAGCACATGGGTGACAGGCAGGACCTCTGCTGAAGCCACACTCAGGTGGGGCCCCTTGTGAAGGTACTGTCTCTGCCCCTGCCACAGAAGCAGCAATCAATCATCCTTCACCCCTGACAGGGGGCACCTGTGCTGCTGGAGCCACTGAGCCCCCAGCCCTCAGCAGAGTTTGGGAACTTCCCTAACAAGGTCCCCAGGGCAGCTGAGCAGGTCCTGAGCAGCCCCTGCACAGAGTCCCTGTGGAGGTGCAAAGCCAGGCCTGGGTGCTGAGAGCATCTCGCCCATGTCCCCAGCTGCTGTGTGCCCTGTGCTGTCCTCTAATCTGACAGCCACCTCTCCACTCATGGGGCCTGCTGCACTGCTGACCTGGGCCTGCTGGAGGGCCACCCCAGGCAGCCCTTGGGAACAGATGGGTTGCACCTCTACTGCTCTGCCAGCAGCCCCTCAGCTGTCCAGGCTGCCAGAGTGGCCCCAGCACCATGTACCCCCAGGACTGTGAGGCCCAGCTGCTCCAGGAACACCTGACAAAGATGCTGTGAATGCACTCCTCAGGGGAAAAAGAACAAGGAGCCCATGGGACTCTTCAGCCACCATTTAGGAAAGAATTATTTGCATTAGGTGACACAGCAGTGGGAGCAGAATGCAAAGTTATAGCATCTACTCAACGAGCTATTTCTGAGGATTTAGAAATACAAGTGATCATGAGGCCTCCTGGACATAATCATTGACCACAGTGGAACATGAAGAAGCAGATGCATGAATTTCCAGAACTGTGCACCTTTCCCAGCTGAGCCTAGGAGCATTAAGAAGCCTGAGAAGAGCAGTGACAGTCACCCAGGTCACATTAAGAGTCAAAATCCAGGAGAGTCAAGGTCAAGGGCAGATGCTTCACTGGAGAATTGTACCAAATATTTGAAGACAGTCAATGCCATATTCAGTAATTATTTTAATTCATTTTATACAGCCATCTTCACCTAGACATATGACTGGGGATTTCCCCATCCCCTTTGGCCCCACATCTGGTCACAGTACTGAGAAAGCCCCTGGGGGCCTCTTCCTCTGGTGCTGGTTAATCTTAAACATCCAGGTGGAACTTTCTCTGCAGATCCCTGACACCATGGGGACTCAGCTCTCTCCCCTGCTCCCCAAAGACAGCTGCACCCACCCAGCTCTCCTGGGCATCACTTTGGGGCCTCAATGTGACCCTCCATTTCTCTGGATCTGTAGAGGGTCTGTAGCCTGGACATCACAGTGGACTGTCATGAATATATCCCTCCTGGTTCTGCAGGAAGATCCTAACACAGAGCCCCCACACCCCTGGGGACCTTCTACTCCTCCTCTGGCTGCTAAAGGGCTCTTCACTCTGGAGGGATAATGCTCCATGAGCTCGGCCTGTGCACGCTTGTGATGGGGGCCACACTGCCCTGTGCTGGGCTGTGGAGCTGTCCTGAGTCTCTGTGACCTGAGGACATCAGGTTTTCTGACGAACAGTTGACATCAGGCACATGATAAGGGATCTGGCCCTCCTCCCTCAGTGGCCCTTGGTGGCATGACTGCCTAGAATCATCTGTGTCCTGAGCTCACTGTCTTTTTGTCTGAGTCCTGAGGAGCAAGTCTATCTGGTGACTGAATATGTGTCTCAGCATGTTTTATCCCCAGTTCTGTATCTAAGGAGCCATGTGGCCCACTGTGATGTCACTCACAGGAGCAATTGTGGCCTCACCCTGTGCTTGTGTCTGGTGAATCTCTGCTCCCTTGCAGTGGTGACTATTGATCTCTGGAGGGATCAGACTCCATGAGCTCAGCCTGTGCACGCTTGCGATGAGGGTCACGCTGCCCTGTGCTGGACTGTGGAGCTGTCCTGAGTCTCTGTGACCTGATGACAGCAGATTTACTGATGAACAGTTGACATCAGGCGTGTGATAAGGGATCAGGGCCTCTTCCCTCAGTGGGTGACTGATGATGAGTCTCAGCATGTTATATCCCCAATTCTGCATAGGGCTAAGGAGACATGTGGCCCACTTTGAGGTCACTCACAGGAGCAAGTGTGGCCTTACCCTGTGCTTGTGCCTGGTGAATCTATGCTCTCTTGCAGTGGTGACTATTGATTGCGAGCAGAGGCCCTGGGTCCTAAGTCTGGAAAGGAACCACAGAGAACCTCTGAATGGAGGGGTAGTCCCAGTGCATAGCAGGAATCCATCTGAACCTCCCTCTGCAAGTGTTTAACCTGGACCCTATGACATGGGGCTCTGAATGCTCTGGTGTTTAAGACGCCCTGAAAAACTATGGAACAAACACTTCCGCCAAAGGCATCAGGGAAATATACAAACTGAATTAAAAAGTATCACTTGCCTAGGACCCAGGGGGATAGAGAAAAAGCCTCAATATCCAACAGGAAACCAGCCTCAGCCCCTCTCTGCACCTGCTCCTGGCTGAACTGAGCTCCCTGTGTGCTGAGTGCCCCCTGCTGCCCCTGTGCACAATGCAGGGAGGTCAGTGACTGGTCTCACACTGAGGACCCCACACTGTCTGTAGCATAGTAATAGGTGGCCCTGTCCTCAGAGGTCAGACTGCTTGTTTGCAGGTACAGTGTGTTCTAGGCATTTTCCCTGGAGATAGTGAATTTGGCCTTTCATGAAGTTGGCATACTTTAAAGTACCACTACCCCGATAAAGTATTAGACCCACTACAGCCCCTTCCCTGAAGACTGGAAGACCCAGTAGCTACTGAAGTTGAATCCAGAGGCTGCACAGGAGAATTACAGGGAACCCCCAGGCTGCACCAGGCCGCTCCCAGACTTCACCAGGTGCACCTCACACTGGACACCTGCAAACACAGAGGCAGCCTGGTCAGGACACTGTCACTCATCCACTCTTTCTTTCACTCCTGTCCACTCACACACTCAGGATCTCTGTTCTCCATTCATTACCTTTGAAAACAGCCACCAGGAAAACCCAGCTGAGCACACTCTCCATGGTGAGCAGCTGTGTTCAGTCCTGATCACTGAGTGGGCTGAGCTGGGAGTCCAGGGCTGGGCTCCTGTGCAGAGATGCAGGGTCAGGTGGGCTGGTTTTCATGAGCATAGGGAGGCCCTATTTGCATGTCTTCCTGCTATATAGCAAATATGGTTGGAGGCCCAAGTAGAGCAGCTCTGAGAGCAGATGGGAATGTCATGGGCATCATGGTAGACAGAGGAGCATTAAAGAAGTTAGAATTTCTTCTAATTTAATCTTATTTTTTTCTAATCTTAATTTATTTAATATAAACACATAATCGTATGATGGAGGTGTCTTTGCTAACTCCCTGGTGCAGATATAAAATCACACAGAAGCATGAGTCCTGGTTCACTATCCAATAGCTCATGTGTGGCAAGAGTGACTGCTTATCTGTTCTTTGCTCTCACCCTGGACATGAATGCTGCCCTGTCCCTCCTCCAGCTCCCAGGTGCACACACCTGGTGAGGTCCTCAGAACCGTCCTGCATTGAAAATGTGCTTTGTGTCTTCTCCCCTCTGCTGCCACCTGCTCTCCAGGGAGGCGTTCAGCTGAGGGCCCCAGAGGCTCCCTGCAGTGAGAAGGCTGTGCCTCCCTGTGAGGGCCTCCTTCAGCTCAGGAGCATCCAGTTGGCACAGAGCCCTCAGGTCCACATGCTGTTGCCATCTGTGGTGGGCACAGGGCACAAGTTTGGGTAGGGAGAAACCCAGCCTCTGTCCTCACTTTCAGTTGTCATGGGCTGAGTCCACAGGGGGCCACATATAAGGAGGCACCCTGTTGTGAGGAGCCACATCCCCATGGACTTGGTGCTGTGTCAAAGCACAGTTTTAATTTATCCTCATTCACTCTCAGCTTGTATCTGTGTATCTATCATCCACCAAACAACTACCATCTCCGACCTATCTTTATAAGATCTATTAACAGTTCTCTATCTATCTATCTCTCTCTATCTATCTATCTATCTAACTATCTATCTCTCTATCTCTCTATCTATCTATCTATCAACTATGTATCTATCTCTCTATCTCTCTATCTAACTATCTATCTAACTATATATATATATATATATATATATATATATATATATATATATATATATATATATATATCTGTCTGTCTGTCTTCTGTGGTCTCAGGCTCCTTTTCTCCCCCTGGGCACTCCAGGCTTGTGGGAAACAGGGTCTCTCTCTGGAAGAACTGCCTTGGTGTCTTTCAGGAAGCACAACCACCTGCCATTAATGTAGCTGCCCTTTCATCCTGAGCATGTCTATGAGGGTGGACAGAATGGAGAGGACAGCTTACACCCTGGTCCTTGTCACCTGGATTCCCCCAGGGCTGATAGAGCCTTCCTGGCACCCTGAGCCCCAGTGGGACCCTAGCACCACTCAGGGGTCCAACCCCGTCTGCTTCTCTTTGCCTCCTTTCTTCTGCCATGTGCTGCTGCAGCCTCAGGAGACTTGGTCAGGAGCAGCACCTGGGTGTTTGCACCCTGGTCTCCAGAACCTGCTGCAGCACAGCTCTCTCCTTGTGAACCCTCAGCCTCAGAAGCTGCTCAGAGCAGCACAGACTGGACTCAGCCTCACTGGTACTGGGGCCTGAGGTGGTCATAGTGAGTATCTAAAGAGGTGGACACAGCCCTGGGACTGAGTAAAGTGTTGGTCTGTGCTGGCTCTGATCTGGGAGCTGGATAGTCACTCAGCAGCTAATCTGGCAGCACCCATGGGGTAACTCTGCAGGCACAAAGTGTGCCAGAGTGTGGAGTTAGGTCTTCCTCCACCTGGATTGCAGAGGATGCCCTGGATAGTCCTAGGGCTCAGGCAGAGCTTTGTCCCATGTGTGGCCCCTACACAGCGGCCCCCTAGGGTAATAGCTAGTGGAACCTGAGAGTAAGTTCTTCTAAGACCCCAGCACTGTAGGTCTATGAGGAACAAGGCCAACTTTTATGGCAGCAGGCAGGAGATGGCACCCTATGCAGAATGGCCTGAGGCCAGCAGAGACATGGTGAGGGACAGCCTGTAGCTTGCGGACAGGACTTCTGCCCAATGTCCCCAATACTTGAGACATAGGGCCCAAGAGGCCTGTCCTTGACTCCAGTCCCATGAGTGTTGAAGAAGTTTTCATCATCACCCGATTGTCCCTTAGTGAATATTTTAAAAATACACTGTCCATAGAGGGGAAGAATGTAATTTTGCAATAAAGAATTGTATCCTGTCTTTGCTGGCCCTGGGCATGGCCCTGAAGCACAAGGACCTAGCTGGAATGAGTCAGGCAGAGGGAGACCATCACCACACCATCCCTCATGTGGGGAAGCTACTGCATCAGGTGCTGGAAAGAGAGAGGACAGTGGCCTCTGGAAATGGAAAGGTGTAGGGAGGGTGGGGGTGAGGGTGGATGGTGAGGGCCATGTGCAGAGAGGGCCTTGTTCTGGGGCTCTGCGGCTCACAGGGCACCTGTGGCCCACAGCCAGGCTGTGCTTCACAGTGACTGGGGCAGAGCAGCTGGTGGGCTCCCCACATCCAGGAGGGAGAGGTGATGGACAGCTGGGTGTGCCCAGCCTAGGACTCATCATGGGACCTGGCACCCCTGTGTCAGGGTGCTGTCCTCTGCCTCACTAGAGCTGGGTTTCAGTGTAAGTGTGAAAATACAGCTGGAATGGCCAGGTGTTGTCTGATGGAGAGAGATGCTCACATTCTTAGTGATGTTGGTGATCAAACACCCTCACATGAGAAAGACCACAACATACACCACCTCATTGCTTATTCATGTTTTTCAAAATATATTCAAATGTCAAATCCATAAGTCTAGTTTATGTATCTAAGTGAATATATTATACTCATAAAAACAGGCTTAAGCAATCCAGTACAGAATCTTTGCTATTTAGGGGCGTTTTGTATGTTAAAAGTGCTCCCAGCAACTACCAGGGCTCAGGAAGAAGCCTAGTGATCCCCCCGAGCAAGTCCTGAGAGACAGAAACTACACCACTGTGGAAATTCTCTCTTAATTAAAATGCAATATTATTCTGTTTGCTAAAAAACAAACAAAGTGTAAAATCATGATTATAGTGAGTTAATTGTAAGGCTACAGAGGACTTAAAAACAAAGGCAAATCATTGCATTTATATTTTATGTAAAGAAAGATAATTAATTGAAAGGAGTAAGCCACATACAGAAATGTCAGACACACAGAATACACAGAAGCATTTCCTCTTCACCATCTGTTTATCCTCTATCAACATGTCATAATGAAGCACCCATTTTTCTATGATTATGATGCTCAAATAAAATATTAAAAGTGATCAAAACTTGTATTCATTATTAATAAAAACATAAGATGCTTATGGTGATACAAAACATAAAACTTTAACTTAGGAAATTATAAATGTTTTACATAAAATCAGTGCTGTAGCTCTCAAACCATAATTTGAAAATACATAAAGTGATTTATTTCATGGCATGCTCCAGGACAAGCTTAGGACAATCAGGGATGTAAACATTGCCCATGGTCATCCTCACCCAGACTGGAGCTGGGCTCTAGGACAGGGTGGGCGCTGAGATGAGCAGAGACAGAGCCCAGGGTGTCCCTGTCTGTGACCCTGCAAAGCAGCCACAGTGACTCGAAACCCAGGCAGACTCCAGACTGCCTTCTCTCAGCAGCCATGTGTCCTGGGGATCTCACACCCGGGGTAAGCTCCTAACCAAGTTGGGTTCAGAGTGGTCCTGGGCACAGCATGTCTCAGGGTCCTGAGGCCAGTGGCAGAGCCAACCTGCAGTCCATGCAGAGCTGACCACCCTCCCTCCTGGGTCTGTGCCAAGGAATCCCCTTTCCCTCTAAGACCTTCATCAGGTCACCCCTGTCCACAGGCCACACAGCTGCATGAGGAGTGGGTACCTCTGCCTTTTGGGGCCATGGGTTGGGGTTTTGGTGTCACAGAGCCTCATCATAAGGTTAGAGCTTACATACACTAAAGTTCACTCTGAATACACACTTTCTGTGCATTCAGACCAGGTTTAGGGCTTCATGTCAGCATCCCTCAGCTCAGTCCTGCTTGGGTTTAGGGACAGAGGAAACCTTGTTGTGCCTGCTGATGGTGGCTTTAGACTATCAGCTGCATCCATGGTCTCTATCACCTACATGGTGGCACGACCGTCTGTTCATTAACCTGTGACAAGACAGACTGTGCCTTGTCATTGTCAAAGGACCCCTGTGGTTGTAAGGCTCAGGAACAATGTGGGCTATGACCTCTACATGTGCCAATTGCACAGATCAGTCACATGATGGTCACAGGGAACACCGGATTGGGAGGGACACTGGGCAGGAGAACATCCAGACCCTTCTGAGAGTGGTGGGAGTTCCCCAAGCTATGAAGTGTCCACACAGCTCATGTGATGGCCCTGAGCAGTGTCTGTCATTGCACAGAAAGCCTCAGGTAGAGAGGAGACTGTGCAGCCGCTGCTGAAGAAGAGCACTCCTGACACACCTCACCTGGAGAGAAATGAGTGGTGTCCAGGGGGAGAAGGCTTCTCTAGGACCCCCATAACTGGGGCTCTCAGGAGGAGCTGCTTGGTGAGGAGGCTCAGGACTGGGGTCAAGTTCTCTCCTCCTCTGCACCTGCTCCTGGGCTGACCTGAGCTCCTGTGTGCTGAGCGCCCCCTGCTGGCCCTGGGCACTCTGCAGGAGGTTTGTGTCTGGGCTCACACTGAGGTCCCCTCACTGTGTCTCTGGCACAGTAATAGGTGGCCGTGTCCTGGGTGGTCAGGGAGCTCAGGTGCAGGGAGAACTGGTTCTTGGACGTGTCTCTGGAGATGGACACTCGGCTCTTCAGGGGTGGGCTGTAGTAAGTGTTACCATCATATGTCCCCTAACCATTCCAGGCCCTGTCCTGGGGGCTGACGGATCCACTCCTCCTGCCTCAGCCTCCCTTGTCGCTTGGATTATAGGCATGCACCTCCACACACAGGTATCTTGGTATCTTTGTCAGAATTATTTTCACTTAATGTAACTGTATTGCTTCCTTTCAATGGACGGACTTCTCCTCTTTGCATTTGGTTCAGTTTTGGGTTGCAGCCATTCCAGGGACACTGTATTTCCCAGTGAATACTTTTCCTATAGTCATGCTTTCCTTCCTTCCTTAACTTCCCATTTCACAATTGCTAAGGTCTGAATGTTTGCTCTGTTGCCACCTAATCTCCAAGGCGATGGTATGGAGAGGTGGGGCCTTTGGAGAGTTCCAAAGATTCAGACTTAAGATTAGGATTAGTGTCCTTGTCTAAGGACAAGGAAGGTCCAAGAGACTCAATTGCCTCTCCTGCCATGTGCAGACACATCAAAAGTGCCCTCTCTGAG
This sequence comes from Urocitellus parryii, assembly GCF_045843805.1. Lineage (NCBI taxonomy): Eukaryota > Metazoa > Chordata > Mammalia > Rodentia > Sciuridae > Urocitellus > Urocitellus parryii. The sequence continues at coordinate 879,838 of NW_027554113.1, read as the reverse complement.
GAATGAGCAGAACATCAGTGCAGGTCAGAGAATCACATGTGCAAATCACTGTCCTAATGCTGAGAGCTAGTGCTTTTTCACTTGTTAGAAGGTAAGCTTTGCTCTTATCTCTTTTACTCCTATTATCTTATTTAAGTTCTCAAAAAAGGTCTAGTGCATGAATAATATTTCTCTCTCTGTTACAAAAAATAAAGCTTATCAATTGGTTAGAAGCGTAGAATGGTTGGAATATCTGGGGAAGAGACAGTGGTGGAGAAGGAAGCACAGAGCAGACAGAGTATTCAGGCTGTGGAGCTGTGTATTGGAAAAACAGGGCATATTTTAAATTGAAATAAATGATGTTCATAACAGCAGCCTACCCTCTCCTGTGGAATAGAAGAAATTAGAGCAAATTTTTAAAATGTCACTATAAAATAAGAATTTTTTTGATTAATTTGTTGATAAGTATTTTCTAAGACACTATTTTCTAGTGTCTTAGCATCAGGATAAGGACTTTGGGGTATTCAAGGCAAGAATAAAGCCTCATCATTTTTTTGGGGGGGGGGTGGGGGCAGGGATTGTATTCAGGAGCACTTGATGTCTGAGCCACATCCCCAGCCCTATTTTGTATTTTATTTAGAGTCAGGTCCACTGAGTTGCTTAGCACCTTGCTTTTGCTGAGACTGGCTTTGAACTTGAGATCCTCCTGCCCCAGCCTCCTGAGCCACCACACCCATTTAAGAGTCATCTTTGTTCTCAGTCATAAACTCTCCATAGCCTTCCACCTGCAGGGACTGACTGTGATCTGATTTCAGGGACTACTGCGGAAAGCCTCCCCTGTTAATTTTCTAACACCAAGTAACAAAAGTCCACAAATTCACAAGCTTCAAATAATGTGAATTGACTCTCTCACAATCAATATCTGTGTCCTGAGGCACAATTTAGATGGATCTTTGGCTCAGGGTCTCATCTCACAGACTGCAGTGGTTATTGTCCAAGGTGTGGTCTCCTCTAGGGGCCAAGGTCTGTCCTCAGCTCACTGGCTGTTGGCAGAGTTCACTTCCTCTGTTTGTAGGCCTGAGTCCCAGGGCTCTAGAAGCTGAACTTCCTCGTCCCATGGTGCAGGTCTTCTTCAAGGCTAGGAAAGCAAACTGTCTCCACATGCTGGAAAGGGATCCAACAGGAAGCACAGAGGAATTGCGCCAACTCATAAGGTTCAAAGGAATGACCTGCCCCTGGTCATCAGGCACAACCAGGACAAGCCATAATGGGGTGGAAGACTTCTGCATCATCTTAGGATTCTTCCTACCACACCTGAGTGGGAGGATGGGATGGTCAGCCATGGAACTACAGAAAATTTGAGGGTCAGAGAAACAATAATATTTGTCCATGTGTCTATTGGAACATCTCAGGAAAGAACACTTCCTAGTCTTGCTATCATTTAAAATCTCTGATGACCCTGTGTCCTAATTTGCTGTGGACAATCCTGACACCTGTTGTCCTGTGCACTGGCGATGGTGTGGTCTTCAATTCTCAAGGATACCTCATTTTGGATAATACATTTTATTATCGACATATTTACAGCCCTATTGCACAAAGGGGATCACAAAGCCATCAGAGCCTGGTGCCACTCAATATCAGCATCCATCTCTTTGTTCAGATGACAGGGTTCTCTAAGCATCTGATCATTTGGATTCTGTGCAGAAGGTCTACAGAGAGGAAGTGATTAGTTGGACTAAGATCAAAGGCAGGTCTACTCGGTGCTCATCTTTCTCATGATTAATGAATGAGCAGACAACCTGGTTTATGGACTTCAAGCTCTTATGTGTGCAGAGAGTGAGGCAACTTTCCCAATGCTGATCAATGTCAGGATACCAAGAACACTGAGTTGCAGCACCCAACCTGAGAGTCATAATGTGATGCAGAACAGCAAGGTCACCAAGTTATAATACTCTCCTCTAAAGCCACACATCCATGCCCCGACCTCCATGATTCTACCTGGGCTCTCTTTATGGTTCTTTACTTAAAAAAAATCACTCTTTTTAGTTTTACATGACAGTAGAATGAATTTTGATGTATTATACATGGAGTCAACTTCCTATTCTTGTTGTTGTCCAGGATGTGGAGTTACACTGGTCAGGTATTCATGTATGAACATAGGAAAGTTCTGTCTGACTCATTCCACAGTCTTTCCTATTCTCATCCTTTCTTCCTTCCCTTCATTCATTCCCCTTTGTCTAATCCAATGAACTTCTATTCTTGCCTCCTTGCTGACTTATTGTGTCTTAGCATCCACGTATCAGAGAGAACATTCAGCCTTTGGTTTGGGGGGGCGATTATCTTATTTCACTTATCATGATAATCTCCAGCTCCATCCATTTACTGGCATCTTGATGGGCTTTACTCCAAACACCTCCAACTGGACAGTGTAAAGGCTGTGAGGGAGAATTAGAGACCTCTTTTGGTAGAAAAGTCAAGGTGGGCTTCTCAGAGCAGAGATGAGATATGAACCAAATATCAAAGATGAGAAGTGAGTTGGATCAAAAAACAGAAAAATTAACGAAGTCCACTTTACACTCTTCAACAAGACCCCTTCTTTACCAGCTGAGATCTTGAGTTAGCTATAGCAGGGTACACATTACTCTCTAAGTAGTGACTAGAGACCACTTGTACCACTGTGTTCAACAAGGACCCATCTCCCTTCTATAGCCACAGATTAACTTCAGGCATTCACAGTAAGATTATGAGGTTTTATGAAATATGGAATGCATCTATGAATACCACAGATACTTCATGAGTGTTTTAGTCAAATTTTTCACTGCTGTGACTAAAGGACTCAACCAGCAAAATTATAGAGGAGGAAGAATTTATTTGAGGGCTCCTGGTTTCAGAGGTCTCAGTCCATAGAAGGTTGGCTCCATTCCTTGGGGCTGGAGGTGGGGCTGAACATCATGGCAGAGAGGGTGGCAGAGGGGAGCAACTCACATCATAGTGGTCAGGGAGCAGAGAAAGAGAGACTCCACTGTCCAGATACAAATATATACCCATAGCCACACCCCAATGCCCACCTCTTCCAGCCACACCCATGGCTTCAGTTACCACTCAGAGAATCCATATCAGGGGATTAAATCACTGATTGGGTTGACTTAAACAACCCAGTCATTTCTCCTCTGAACCTTCTTGCACTGTCTCACAGGTGAGCTTTTGGGGGACACTTCACCTCCACACCATAACTCTGAGACTGCCCTGTATGAAGCAGTCACTGTGTGAGTCACTGGTACCAACAGAGGGAACAAAAGGGTCATTCTCAGGTCCCACAGCCTGCACCAGAACACAGAAAGGCTGCGGCCATATGAGCAGTTATGTGACGCCTGACTGAGGCCAATAAGAGGCTGCAGAAGGATGCACCACAACCCCTGCACACACACAAAGATGTTCTTCAGAGAAGTCCGTCCCATGGAAGTGACATCTTCTTGGAAACCTGAGCAAGACTCTTTGCAACGAGGAGCAACTAATGGGCTCCTGAAGCACAAACTTATGAACCTTAAAACTCTTGGAGTTTGTTGTGGACATGGGTGGAGGGTCTGATGGTTTCCTACACCTAAAATGTTATGAACTCCGTGAGCACTGTCTGCCCCTGGCACGTGCAGAGATATTTAAGCTTTTCAGAAGTAAATTCACATTGCTCTTTCTTTGTTCCCAAAGCATGGAGTAGCATTTCAGAGAAAAACAAATACTTGAGAAAAGGGTGTTTCTTGGACACAGTCTCATTTTGTACTCAATATGCCTAATAATGAGTTCATTTGGACCATCTCTGGTCTCCACACTTACCTTTCAGAATGGTTTGCACTTTTTTGGTGGGGAGGGTATCAAGGATTGAACTGGGGGACACTCTGCCATGAGCCACATCCCCAGCTCTATTTTGTATTTTAGTTAGAGATAAGGTGTCACTGAGTTACTTAGCACCTCACTATGTTGCTGAGGCTGGCTTTGAACTCAAGATCCTCCTGCCTTAGCCTCTCAAGCTGTAGGGATGACAGGTGTGTGCCACCACACCTGGCTGGTTTGCACTCCTATTAGTAATTCAGCTATTGATCTCTGAGCATTGTATGTTATATTCTTTAGGTGGAATTCAAGATTCCTTTGTTGTATTTTCCCCATTTTAAGTCAATGTTCACATCTTTCCTTTAGTTAAATGTGGAAGATGTTACACAATACAACCATACCTGCCCTTGTCAGTCTCCTACTTATCTTAGGTACTTTATGGGCATCAACCCATGCATTTATCTATACAAAAGCCATCACCTCCCATGGGCTCTGTTTTGGAAAACAGGACTACTTTCCATTGAGGACAGAAAGATCTTTGTAGAAAAACCCCTTCCCCTGATCTCTGTCTGTAGGGTTTTAGTGATTCTGTATTTTAAAAAAAAGTCTTCCATAATTAAAAATAGCTCCTTAAATTAAATTCACGCAGAATCTGGTCAGCATTCAAGGGAAAATGACTTCATTGCAATTGATGGAGAACGGGGCCCAGAAAATGCAGAAACCTGTCAATACTTTAAAGATTCCTCTGTGATTTCAGGGCTGTCTGGACCTGGGTGGAATCGCCCCTGACAGCTTCTGGAGACGGAGCCATGCAGAGAGGTGGGGAGCCTTCGCTCAAGGAGGAGGAGATGCGCCTTGAGCTTTGATTCTCCGGTGTTGCACAGAGGACTGGCAGCTTCATCTGCCAGGGAGGAACCCTCTAACCCTCTCCTACTGTCATCCTAACTAGCATAAATGATATTTTTATGGGAACGGAACCACTGAAATTTTCATGAAGGCGAGTTAAAAGGAGACAAGTTTTGTAAGGAAATAAATCTACAAATGATAAATTCTTCAGGAGTCTTTACCCTGGAAATGTGAGGGATGTGATGTTGCAATTGTACCTTAATAATTTATAGAACGTCTACCCTCTCTTCCCCCAACTAATGCTTACCCTAGCGATCTGAGGCCCTGCTGCCAGAATACACTCTTATGAAGTGATATTTCCCCCTTGGGAAGAGGCACACAACCAGCCCCAGAAGCTATCAGTGCAAATCAAATGTGCTTTCATCAGAGAAAGAGGAAATCTCTCCCAGTTACTTTAAATTGGGAGGAACAAACCCACAAGGAAAGGACATGGAGAGGAAGTGGCCTTGACTCCGCTACCTCAATATAAAATTCTGCCATTTGGGTTTTGAGTGCTTTACTTGCACCCAGACTAGATCAATATGCCCAAAGCAGCAGGCAAAGAAGTTAATAGTCCTTAGTTCCAATGTGAGAAGGCAGAGAGAGAATGAATTATGAACCATACTCAAGTTGTAAGACTTTTCCACTGAGAGAGAGAGAGAGAGAGAGAGAGAGAGAGAGAGAGAGATATCTTGATGTACAGGCTGATTCGTACTATTTTTTTTCCTGAAACGTTCTACATGGTCTTTATAAACTTTTCATGCCTTCATGTATGTACAACTACTTACAGTTCACTCTAGGCCTCTTTATTTCCTCCGATCACCTCAAGAACAGAATAAGCCATAATCATATTCTTTGCTGCTGTCCTCTCAGATCTTACACAAGGGTCCATCGAAAAGAAGCAAAAAAAAAGATACTATTAGATGACATGGTTTTGTCTGTCGCTTCACCAAGTGGTGATTCAATGTCTTTCTCTCTAAAATGATAGACAATTAATAAGGATGTCTGCGGCGGCAGGGGGTACGTGAGCTTGTACACCTAAGACCTTTGCAAGATGGCATACCCATCGCAGGGGCCCAATAAACATTAGCTATTAGTATCTATGGTAGAACCGAAGTTGATATACCAATGTCCTGTATTGTGAGCATTCTGAATTTATAGCACCAATGAACTTGCTTAATCTGATAATGAAATTCGGTGTCAAGTGAAGCTGACTTGATTTTTCCCTGTTATTATTCCAACCACATTGCTGTATGAACTCCGCAAGGGGTGAAGTTGAAGTTGGAGAAATAAGAGATCGAGACCAGGCAATGCTTCGCCCATCTTGCCATGCCTCTAACCCTTCAGTCTTGTGCAAAGCTCCCAGACCACCAGGCCTCCATTTCCTTGTGTGCAAAATAAGAAGTGAATGGCTTCGGTTCTTAGTGGCGTTTACTGCTCGTGGTGTACCAGATGCTGAGAAGACCACGTGCAGAAGATATCCTTATTTGACACCCTCACCCCTGCAAGTTTATTTTTTACCTAATTTTCTGGTTTATCTCGTTATGAGGAGAAACACCCCCAATTAGGGAGAACTTGCAATAGATAATTTGCAGCTCCACAGGGCTTGGTTTCTTTTACATATCATGATACACATGAGGTCAGAAACAACCAGCCTGGCTTTATTTACACCGTGCACCATCCTGCCATTCTGAGGACTCAAGAGTTGATAGCATATAATTTGAGAAACATTGATCAAGGTTAAACTGTTTCTTTGGCAATATGTTTTTATGTATTGAAATTTTACAGAAGGGGTGATAGAGATCTCAATTTCTCTAAAGCAATTGTCCTTCATTTTTTAGTTTTAAATCATCTTGTACAATCCAATGAAATATTCAACTTTATTCCAAGGAAAAATCCACATAGGGATATACATACAAAATCAAAAATATACCTTTGTGAGTGTTTGAAGAGCTATTAGAATCTACCTAAAGAATCTACAAAGAACTATTGGTTAAAATTGTGGGCTATAAATTAATTTGCAAGAAAATACACACTCTATTACTACACAACTGAAGTTTCCTTGTAGATGATGATTCTTATTGATATAAATGTTTGAAATTGAGAACTGTTTTCATTTAAATTTCTAGTGAGAAACAAAAGAAACTCCTCAAACTTGACTTTCCATTAAAACAGATGCTTAGAATTTATAAGGCGAACCATTTTACAATGAGACCTTGCAAAAGTAAAATTCATATACATGCATTAAAAGATAATTACCACCACACAATATTTCAGATTATTATAAATTGATATATGATATTCTTTTTGCAAACTTCTTCATTCATTTATATTTTAAATCAATAATTATCTTCAGGTAAGTAGAATTCAGAGCTACTCAAAGTGTTAAAAAAGCTTCATATGGGACTTTTCAATAGATGAATAATATTGTGACATGCATAGATATAAATTAAAATGAGTAATTTCTGCATGCCAAATTTTATTTTCTGTTTATCTTCTAGAAAGCATGAGTTTGACTCTGTTCCTTTTTGTTTGCTTTGTTTTAAGCTATCAAATGATGCTTCTCCTATTAGTACTATAAAATTTGATTATATAAACATGATATATAAAAATTTATTATAAAATACAGTATTGTGATAATAATAGTTAAACCCATTAAAATTACTTAATAGTTTGAAGCCATCATACTGTGGCTGAGGCTTCGTGTTTTCTCTGTATCAGAGAGGATATGGGTGGAAATTAGCATTCAACAAAAACCCCAGTAAAAGTTGACTCAGGCTTCATATACTATGGCTGAGGCATGGAATGCTCTAGCAGGCTAACCAGTCACAGTTCAACCAGAACTCTCTGTCACTGTTCAGTGTTAAAATAGATTTAGAGGTGAGATGAAGGTATCCTGGATATCCATTCACAGGTATCAGTGATACTGGCATCACTTTATGTTTGGGTTAAATTTTAAGTTCATGCATTAACAAAGGAGGATATCATGTAGGATAGAGGAGGATAACAGGTAAGATGTCATGTCCTTTGGCTGGTGGTCAATGTATTAAAGAAGCATCAGCAAAAAATTAGAAGACAGAGAATGAAATAAAGAAATCTGTTCCTGTGAGAGGCTTTGACCTAGAGACAATAGAAGGCATGTTAGTCCTTACTGTGAAGCACTCTGCTTCAGTCCTGATTAGAAGAAGAAAACAGCTGGGAAGCAAAGCAAGAAACTAAAAATCATGACTCAACTGAGAGATCTCAAATCAGAGAGAACATTTGATCAAAGCCCTACTGAGAGCAAGGGCCCTAGGGCTGTTGATTGGAATTTCTGCATCTATTAAGATTGCCTTGAAAACTGGTAGGAAGCATAAATTGACCCAGGTATGCACAATGGGGTACTAAATGACTGAGAACTGGATTTGAAGATTGAGAGGAATGCTTTAGAATGAGATGGGCATCTCTTCATTGTAAAAGTGAAATGTGAATGTCCTTCAATAAAAGATCCTTTGCACATATTCCAGGACATATATGGGTATAGAAATAAGCTCATTCCTAGGTAAACTGACATACGTAGCTGAAGAATGGTTTTTCTATACACTGTAATAGATGCTAAAATATTTTATTGGCATTTTAAGTAAGATTTTATTCTCATAAAACATTAATCAGTAACCATATGGGGCTTTATGAGAATTGAGTATCTATTCATATTTTAATAATTGTCATTTGGAAAATATGAAATATCTTGAGCCAATAACATGAGGGCACTAACAGGATTTATACTCTGCATAGCATATATTTCCAAAGACTGGGAAGCAGGTAGGGGACTGAGTGTGGTGTCTGCAAAGTTTATTTAAAATTTTTCCAGAATATCATTTTGACAAATATTTTATAAGCTTATATTGTGATGCTCAGGTAAACCAACTCACACTTATATTTTGATTTTGGCATTATAGTATACAATGACTACAATTTCAAGAATTTTGGTTAGTTAGACTAATAAGAAAATTGAAACAGTGCTAGAAGGAGATTTGTAGGATTATCTGTCTAGTGAATTTGGAAAAAATAATTGAATCTTACCCTGTTTTAATTTTATCTATTTCTATAGTAACCTTATTTATAGTATGCTTATCAAATATACATTTAGAGTTTTCAATATCTCCCCTGTGAGTGTAACAGATATTCTAAGCTTATAAACTATCTGATCAATATGAACCTAATGCAGTGCATCAAATGATACCAACTTTTGGAATCACTGTTAACTAGATAATTTTACTTGACTATTTGAGTGGAGTTCTTTTCTGTCATTGCACTGAATCACTCAGCTTTCTTGAATAGGTTGTATCAAGGAAAGAAGTAAGAATGACATGATATTGAGAAACATGCACAACCTATAACATAAATATATTTTCAAGGTCATAGTAGGAAGCAGTTTGAAATAGAGAACCTAATATTTAAGATGACCTATTTATTGGCATTTCCACTTCATCACAATATTTTTTATACTTATCTTAATCATTTCATAGATCAATTTTGAATCTGAACTTGATCAACCAAGCATTTATTTGTGTTTTAAATGCTCCATAGATGCACAGACAGGATTCCCCAGGGCATCCCAGATTTTGGCATGCCAAACAAATAATTGAGGGGGAAGTGAGAGGTTTGCAGGCAAAGCCAAGGTTCATTGAATGTGAAAATACACTGGGAGAGGAGAAGGAGTGTAGCTGCACGGTGGAGCTGGCTTTTATTGAGCTATGCTAGGTCTCCCCTTACTCCCCTGGGTAGATTTGGGGTTGAATGACACCTTGATTGACAGCTAAACCTGACATTATTTCTTTTCTACTGTACACACCATAATCCCCCTCCCCCTGAAATACACACAGAAGGGAACCAAACCACAGTGTTAATGACATGTTACCTAGCAACAGGTTAGCTTTAGGTCAATCCAATGGGCGATTGCAGATGCCCAAGATTGGGGACTTCTCCTTTAGGGTCTTGAACTCCCCCAGAGGCCAGCTAACCTCCTCCCTTTAGCCTTAAGATGGTTCAGTTTGGCCTCATAGGAGGGCTTCAGGCAGAGTGATAAAGTGTGTAGTAACCTCTCTTGTGTCTTTTCTATCCCTTTACATGCCCTATCTCTTAACAATGTAACTAAGCCATAAATTGTTTATAACTTGGGGGGAGATATCCCATTTAACAAACATTCTAGTTGAATCTCTGTATTGTTACATGATTTAGTGTAGTTAAATAACATATAAAATAAAACAAGATACCAAGTATAAATTGCTATGAACCTTACCATATTGTTGGCAGCATATTGCATAATTAACTCTATGTTTAAAGATTGGTATATTAACTGACATTATGATGTATGCTGGAAAATCAACAAAAATTAAACCAATATACTGAGTTGAAACTTGTTAGATACATATATTATATAATTGTTACTTTGTATAATTTTTACAATTTTTTCCAGCCTGGTATTAAAAGCAAATAATGAGGCTTAAAATGTTTGTATTCCTATGGAACCTTACTACTTTAATCTCTCTTTCTCTGTCTCTGTCTCTCTCTCTCTCTCTCTCTCTCTCTCTCTCTTTCTCTTCATTTTTCAATCTTTTGCTTATTGGTTATCCTAATTGTATTATGTGAGAGGTGAGAGAGAATGGATACAGGATAAATATAACTTATGTAGAACATATCTAAAAGGTGCAAGGATAAAATCAAGTTCTCAGGTACTGAAATTTTATTTGGAGGAAATATGTATTATGTTTAGAGACAGTTTATCAAGAAGATGGTTTCAGATTTTTTAAAAAGTACTTGATCATCTCAATTATTTTTGTCATGTGACCTGAGATTGGGGCTGGAAGAATCAGTAGAGAGGCAGTGGTCTGAATCTACAAAGCATGATATGCCAGCAAGTCTGTACCATCTGGCAGTGCATGATTAATATCAGTGGGAGATCACTAAAGTAAGCATTTGTCGTTTTGTTTAAGTACTTGACACAGTGCATCTTTGGGAATTTAATATCTTATGCCCCTATTCCTTCACTAAACATATTTTTCCTTTAATGAAAAATCAAGGAACTGATTTAAATAAGAACTTCATTTCAACCTTAAAATGTTAAATGATATGAATAAAGCATTTAGGGTAAAGAAAAGCTGGGGGAAAAAAACTTGAATAACAAGATAAAAATTTACAAATAAAAATTTACTGCTATGAGGTTAGAAACACTGAGTAACACCATCTTCTTAGACTAATGGTCATATATGGTTTATCCTGTATAACAATGCCATTTGGTGTGAGTTATATAATTGAAAAGGGGGCTGATATTCTATAAAACATATAAAGTCATGTTGAAAAACTTGACTACAGTAGAGAAGACATATAGCCATCTCACTAATAATAAAGACTGGTATTTGAGCTGAGCCAAGGATGATTGAGATCTTCAATGGATCCTCACTATGCTATCAGCTGCATGAGTGAGAGATGCCTTGACTTTGTCAACAACAGCCCTCAGTATTCAGGGTTTGGCACATACTAGGATTCAATGAATATTGATGTCATGAAAGTATAAAAATATTATTTTTTCCCTAGGCATGTTTTAAAATATAATTTTTTAAGTTTTTAAATTTTAAGCCTATCCATTTATTTTTATTTCATAAGTTAGAAAATAAACTTGCTCACTGATTTTTTCAAGCTTTCTGAAAAGGGCCCATGGGGAACATCAAGAACATTTTCATTTACGTTTCTTTAGTTAGTAAGTAGAGCCATCTGGAGCATTGGATTATTTGGCTGCTTTTCTTGAACAAGTACATATATGGAGTACAGTTTGGGAAAATAGCATCTAAGGCAACATAGACTAGAGACTTATTTGGAATTCCCTTGAGGGTACCCCTAGAAATGGCAGCACCTCAAGGAGTGACTAAATAAACATAGCATTTCTCATCAGTCTGCTATATCTGCTTCCAGACCTTGTGGCTGGAAGATGGATATCAGAATATGGCTTAAATCTAAAATAATTGAAGGCTTTTACAAGTTTAATCAAAAAGCTCAGAAAACTTGCAAGATATATTGAATGAAAAAAATATTTGAGTTATTACCTCAATGAAGAATTTTCAGAAGAAGAAACTTCTTCTAATATCAACACTTTGCTAATGCCTTGAGTTATAGACTATTAAAACTTTTCTATTAGCATTTAGGGGTACAGGCATAAAATCGTTATAAATAGTTGGACACTGCATAACAATATTCATGTCTTTTACTGAATTTTAATAAGAAAAAAAATTAGTGTCATTTCATTGTTAACTCATTTGTATTCATTATAATAGCTCTAATCATAATGAATTCATTTGGAATTAATATGGTTGTCACATGTACTTTCATAAGAATTTTGGTGCAATTCAATGTTAATTTAATGTTCTATTCAAATAAAGTATAACTGTTTTAAGTTATAAAATAATTCTATTGTGTGAAGCTTTAAAGATTATAACAGTATAGATTCTCTCTAGAGAGATCTGGTCATCCCAGAAGAACATTTCTCAGTTTCCATAGGCTGACTAATGGCTGTGATCATAGGCTACTAATAGCCCTTACAATGATATGAGGCCTCTCCACTATGATATGGTTCATCTATCCAGTAGAAATGGAACATCAGGTTACATTTATAACTTCATAGTAAGTATCAGTTATGTGATCTTCTTATTTAGCTTCATAGTTGTGAATTGTATGAATTCACTTGTAATTAGCAATTAGATAGTCCAATGGATCATTTCTTAAAATTTTATTTAAGTAAAAAGTAAATAAGTAATATATAAATTATTACTTTAGAGATGGAACTAATATAATGACATATATTAAATGTTGAATGAACAATAATGCCAAGAAGGGCAAGCCATTTATTTAGAAAAGAGGAAGATAATAAAATTAGTCAAGATACAATGGTTAGTAAAGATAAAATAGTGGAGGATAATCAATTTAGGAAATTGTATAGAGAATTATAAGTTGAGAGAGAGAGAAAGGCAGAGAGGCAGAGAGACAGAGAATTGATAAAAATCCAACTTAATTGGACAATGTTTTACATTCTTTCAACTATGTGAGTGAGTGGGGAATACAGAAAGGATGAGCAGTTTGTTTCAAAACAAAACTAGCTTTCTAGTAGAGACTGAAGAACCATTCTTAGCTGCTTGGGTGCCAGAGTCCTCGCTTTATGACAATTCTGCTATAATGATAAATCTCATGTAGAAATGAAGAAAGAAGTGTGTACAAGCAGTGCTTTCTCTATTCTATTGAGTAGTAACACCCATGATGGGAAAAAGTGGAACTGTGTGTAACAGGGTGAAGCACAAGATTAGGCGCTAAAGAGGGTTTGGGGGTACAAGCATCTTTGCTCCTCTTCCCAGTGTTTTATTCATACCCAGTGTTAATAATCATTAATTTACATATCCATATGGTCACACATATTCTACCCACTAATAGTGTAATACACTATAAGAACTTGAACTTACATAATGCAAAATGTTGGTAAAATATGCTCATGAAAATGTGGACAGTAGTATGAAATTTGAAAATTGTTGTGGGAAAAGCCAACAACAATTTTAAAGTTTTGAATGGAACTAAATTTATGATCATAATAAAGTCCATTAATAAACTTAATGCTGCTAATGAATAATAATACTAATTCCCTTTTTTAAAACTTTTCCATTAATGTCTCTAATGATGTGACTTGGGATTTCTAAAGGCCCATAATTATTAAGCATCTAAAATTCATCCAAATATTGTCTCTATTGTACATGTTCAAATTAAGTTTAAATTAGCATCTAGAGAAAATTTTTCTGGTGATTGTTGGTGAGAATGCTGAGGCATAATTTCTCTCTAACAATTCAACTCACATGGTGGGAATGATATGGCAAATTTTAAGGTTCTGATTAATTATATAAAAATCTCCTTTACTATCCTGAAATCATTAACAAATCCTTTCATAAAAATGAAGAGATATGATTTTGTATTTTCAATATTACTAAATTACACTCTGCAAATTTTACCCCAAACAATCATAAAGATGTTTTAAATTAAAATGTTCACCAAATTCTCAAACTTTATTTATTTTATAATATTTTTGAGGCCCATGAAAATGATAATTTTGTTCTGATAGATAAGTCATTAAAAATGCTTGCTAAATGAACTGAAATATAAACTATTTTTGTGTTATTAAGGAAAACTTTGAATTCACACATATAATTATGTTTGACATCTTTATGATGGTATTTTTCATTATTTTATGAGGAAAAATAAAATGCAACCACAGGTGAAATCATACCATTAAACACCACTCCCATGACCAGAAAAATAAGCTACAATTAAATACAGATGAAAACCATTAAAGTAAAATGCTGTGAAATATCAAATTTATACTTTAAAAGTAAAACTTCAAATAGCTAAAACCACATTTTTCTCTAATTTACCATGTTTATATCAAGATCAGTAGGTGGTAAACAGCACCAGCACCAGCACATGTAAACCTGTTGCTATGACACAAAGGTGGCAGGGCTTCCTGTGCTTTTTGCTTGGACATGAGCTACCCTGTTTTGCCTAACCTGGATGGGTCCATGTTAAAGATAGTCAAAACTCTGAGGAAAGAATTTATTCAGTCACACTACTGCAATAGGTAAGGGAATCCTATACCAAACTCAACTTCCTTGCAATGAAAAGTAGGCGACTTTCAAAATTTTTATTTATTTACCTGCTTATTGGTTGGTAGTACAGATTGAACCCAGGGGTGACCTAACACCGAACTATATCTTCAGCCTTTTTCATTTGTGATTTTGCGGCAGAGTCCAAGACTATCCTCAAACTTAATATGCCTCTGCTTTAGCTTTCCCTGTCCTTGTGTGGAAGGCAATATTTTAACAGCTGGGATGCGGTGTGAAAGGCACTGAGGGATTTGTCCAAATGACTAGGTGACCTAGACTTATTAATTGACACTCATGTGGAGGACAAACACTCCTTTCTATTTTTAGGAGACTCCTCCTTTTTTCTTCTTCCTTTCTTTCTAGTATACACATATGAGAGAAAACATTTGACCCTTTGTTATAAGGAGCAGCTTCAGAAAACACTCTAAGTCCAAATTTAAACAAAAGAGAGCTTTATTTACCTGGTCAGGGACTGTCAGCTACCTGTAGAGACAGAAGCTCTGTGGGAGAATAGCAACCCCTCCTGGCCTTCCTTGAGAGTTTAAAGACAAAAACCACAGCTTAGGGATTTTTTTTCAGCATCATGTAAGCAAGCCAATTGCAGTAGCTACAACAGCAGTTAGTGGAACCTGAGAGCCCTAACAGTACTGGAATCTTCCAGGTGACAAGCAAGCATGTCACTGAAGCTGAAAAAGCAGCTATATTGAACAACTTAGATAACCGCATCTCTGGGGGAGCAGGTGTTAGACAATCATATCCTGAGTTGGGTACATTCTGTGGGGTACAAAGTACAGAAAAACAATGTTTTTATGAGAAAACAGCTTTCATTTCTGTTTCTCAGAAATGGGTCATGCAATTCCCTCTTCACAGAAAACTGAGATGGAGTCTGGAACAGCTAAGATGGAGTCTCTATGGCCACACTCTTTTGTTTGTATAACCAAAATGACTCCATCCCCGATATCCCAGTATTAACTTATTTGATATTTACTTAAAACTGAATTTAGCTCATTTACTCATTTTCCTACTGATATCTATAAGCCTTATGTCTGCATAATCAAGCTAATACATTTGTTCATAGCCATATGGATTTAACCTTATCTATGTTAACCTATTCATCTTATCTATGTTAGCCTATATTTGTCTATAACTATACTGGCATACTGACTTATCACCTTTCACTGTTCTATATTTTTTCGCAGTAGCTTAAATCCTATGTCTTACAGTTACATAATATACTACTATTACTTAGGCTTACTCCAGATGAACTATGTCCCATTGTTGCTTATCTATGTTATCTTACCTTATTACTATAGTCCATAACCTATGCCTATGACTTATTGATCATATTGATCAATTCACACCACAACAACTTGAATTTTGAATCTGGCTTATTTCACTAAACATGATGCTTTTTAGTTCCATTTATGTTCTGGAAAAATGATATAATTTTGTTCTTATGTATGGCTGAGCAAATCATATATGTGTATGTATTTGTATGTGTGTACACAGCAAATCAGCCATTATATATATATATATAATATATATATATATATATATATATATATTATATATATTATATATTATAATTATATATTATATTATAATTATATATTATAATTATATATATTATATATATACTATATATATCTATCTTATGAATTATGCTGATGCATCTAACACTATGCTTTTCTGACTTTCATTTTTTTGAGTAAATATTGAAGAGTGACATACCTGGGTCATATGGTGATTCTATTTTTAATCTTTTCAGGAACTTCCATACTGATTTCCCTAGTGATCATACTAATTTACAATCCACCAACAGTTATATAAGTGCTCCTTTTTCTTCATATCCTCACCAGCATTTATTATTTGTATTCTTGAAAATTGCCATTCTAACTAGAATGATATTACATCTTATTGTAGTTTTGACTTGCATTTTTTAATTGCTAAAGATGTTGAACACTTATCCATATATTTATTGGCCATTTGAATTTATTATTTTGAGAAATGTTTATTTAGTTCATTGTTTATTTGTCCATTTATCAAATGGGTTATTTGTTTTCTTTTGTTTCTTTGGTGTTAAGTTTTTTTTTGGTTCTTTATATATTCTAGATATTAATCCTCTGTTAAAAGAGTAGCTGAGGGGATGTGGTTCAAGTGGTAATGTGCTCACTTGGCATGTGTGGGGCACTGGGTTTCATCCTCAGCACCACATAAAAATAAAATAAAGATGTTGTGTCCACCAAAAACTGAAAAAATAAATATTAAAAAAATTCTATCTCTCTCTAAAAAATAGTATAGCTGACCCTCATTTCTTGCTCTTCATTGTTTGCTTTGCATAAGATTTTTAATTTAATGTCTTTCTATTTATTAATTTTTATATTATTCCTCAGTTTTAGGAGTTCTATTGAAGAAATCACTGCCTATGCCTATATGTGGGAGTGTTCACCCTAAGTTTTCATCTAGTAAATGCAACGTTTCTAGTCTAATTCCTAGCTTTGAGTTTACATTTATACAGGGTGAGAGATAGAGGTTGAGTTTCATTGTTCCACATATCATTATACAGTCTTCTCAGCATATCTGTTTAAAAGCCTGTCTTTAATGTGTGTTTTGCACCCCTATGTCAAAGACCAGCCATGTGGGTTTGTCTCATTGTTTCTATTCTATTGCAATAGTCTAAACATCAGTTTAAAGAACTTAGGGAATAACAATGAAATAAGTAAATATGCTAAGTGAAGGTATCCAATCCCAAATAATCAAATGCTGAATGTTTTCTTTGATATAAGGAGTCTGATTCATAGTGGGAGAGAGAGGGAATATGTGAAGAATAGACAAATACTAGATAGGGCACAGGGGTTGGAGGGGAAAAGAGGAGGCATGGGGTTATAAATGACTGTGGAATGTGATGATCATTATTATCCAAAGTACATGTAAGTAGACATGAATTGGTGTGAATATACTTTGTATACAACCAGAGATATGAAAAATTATGCTCTATATGTGTAATAAGAATTATAATGCATTCCGCTGTCATATATAAATTAAAAAAATAAATAAGTAAATAATACTATTCTTGCTTTTGTGAAGCTATGGCATAAAAACAAAATGATAAACACACCCTTCAAAATGGTCATGTACTAAAATTAAAATTAAAATCTGTCTGCCTCTTTTAGAGTAGGACACTTTGTGTGTGTGTGTACGTGTGTTTGTGTATATGTGTGTGTGTGTCTGTGTGTGTGTGTGTGGTTCTAGGGATTGAACTCAGGACTTTATGTATGCAAGGCATGCACTCTACTAACTGAGCTATATTCCCAATCCAAAAGATGGGGAGTTGTTTTTTTTTGGGGGGTACTACTAGGGATTGAAGACAGGGGCATTCAGCCACCGAGCCACATCTTCAGCCCTATTTTGTATTTACTTTAGAGAAACGGTTTCACTGCTTAGTGCCTTGCAATTGGCTGAAGCTGACTTTGAACTCGAAATCCTCCTGTCTCAACCTCCTAAGCTGCTGAGATTACAGACATGTGCCACTACACCCAGCTCTTGTCTGCCCCTCTTACATTCAAAATAATTTTGGAGAGGTATACAATACAAAATTTTACTTAATTTTATTTTATTAAAATTATTTTATGTTTTATTTGAAGTAAGGCTAAAAGATGTGTTTGAATTATTTTTCATTACGATTAATTAAGATGTCTTTCCTTCACTTTCAGAAGATGGGGTAAATAATCTATTGCATAACACTAAATATGACTAAAATATTTGAACATTACATATAAGAAAATTATAAGGAGATTCTGAAGGGCAGAGAGAACAAGACAGGCTAGGGAACTTGGAATCCAGAAAATACCCAGTGCTGAATCCCCTTGGTTTTCATTTTGCTTCTTAGTAGAGATTGAACAGAAAAAAAAAACCTGCAACATAAATACTAGTGCAGATAAAAAATTACTCCAACGAAAGCTTTATGTCTCTAGAAACAACCAAGATTTCTTCAAGGAATGAATTAATATACTGAAAAACATTTATGCCATGAAATGTAACTCAAAATAAAAAGGAACAAACTAATTATGCATGCAACATACTGGAAAAAATCTTCATAGATTTATACTATGAAAATTTCAATCCTGAAATGTTACTTACTGTGTGAGTGTTTAACATTCTTGAAATGCTAACATTGTAAGAATGGTGTCTAGGGCTTGAGGAGGAGGGAACTGGTGGAAAGTGGTTGTTGTTATAACTGTGTAATTCAGGAGACCTTTGTGGTAATAAAAATGTTCCCTGTCTGAACTGTCTTCATGTTAATATTCTGCTTGTGATACTGAACTATAGTTTTATAAGATGTTACCCTTGGAGGAAACTTAGGAATGAGCTTTGTTTATATTATTCCTTACCATGGCATGAGAATCTACAATTTATAAAATTAAAAATTTACATTAAATGTTTGTTATTTTTATTTGCACTTCTAAGATTGATAGATCCTGCTTAATTCATATGTAATATTTGGGAATTGCAAATTACCACATATCTAAAGGCTCAGGCAAATCATGATATCTATTGCAAAAATTGACGCATCCGATGGTATTGAATCATTGAATCTCTCTGAAGATCTTTTTTTTTTACCTTTTTTTGTTAGCTGTAGGTGGACATGTACTTCTATTTTATTTAGTTATTCATCTTTATGTGGTGCTGAGGTTCAAACCCAGGGCCTCACACATGCAAGGCAAATGCTCTGCCACTGAGCCACAACCTCAGCCCCTGAAGATCTTTTATAACGTTTATTTCTTTATTCTCATATTTAAACTTTCTATTATTATTGACAATATTCCCAAACATGTTATATAATTAGGTACTCTTTTCTTTAAAAATTAACAAAAATGAAGACTAAAATCAACATTAAAATTATTGCACTGTGGAATGGAAACTGCAACTCAGTAGTTGCAATTCCATGTAATATTTGCATCTAAAGCAATTATAATAAGATGTTGACTTGTTGTTAAAATTTATTGTTTGTATGTTTGTGTATTTATGTGGGTGGGGAAAGAATATGTGAAGTAAACAGACAAGATTTTATAGGGAACTCAGGTCTCTTTTTAAAAGACATGTTCTTGACTTGATAGCTTTGAACATGCCAAATACTAGCAGAGAAGCTGGACATTTTAACTAGTTATCTTGGTTGAACTAGGACATTCTTGAGTCTCTGCATGAGCACTGTGGCAACAACAGTGAAAAGCCTTGTTTTCTAGGATTCAGTTGCAACATAATTGCCTCCAGGATCCAAAAAAGTAGTATCTTCTCAAACATCACACCTCATGAAAACCACTCATAAAAACTAGATTTTCTCTATCAATTCTCAGTGCATATTGAATGATAAGTTTTCATTGATTGTGACTAATGAAATATTATAATAACATAGGATTTGGAAGATTTCTTCCTACAAACTCAAAGTAGTATTGATGTTCTTCAGTAAGATGATACATGTGACTCTTGTGGTTTTGATTATCCCCTGACTCACTAAGTTATTGCTCCCTAACACACAAAAGAACTGTTTGATAACATGAGAAATGCTTTGAGCTCTGTATCCAATAATGATAATTAATTTGGTTTGATTTTTCTGTACTGGATTAACTTGGAAATTTTGTAATGAATGCATGTATTCCCAATAAATAAACAAAAACAAAAGAAAAAAAAAGTTAAGCCATAGATGGGTACAATTTATACTATAAATTCCTTATCATATGACTAAAATACATCAATGAGTAGGTCATAGTCTCTGATGTATAATTACAGGCTGACTTATGTTTGTGTACAATACATCTGTCTGTTTATAGTCACTGATTAAGCCCATGTTAGTAGCTCCCGCAAACACACATACTCTCAGGCTACTACACAATGGGATGACTGGTACTTGAAAAATAAAAACCATGTGTAGGTAGCATGCATAACAGAAACAGTGGAAATTTCATTTCAGAGGGTACCAAGAGAACAGCTGACTAAATTGTTTCTTAGCATCTCTACTTACAAAGTAGCTTCTATGCTCACATTTTGAATGGAATATCTTCTCAGATTCACTTGGAAAGAGATAAACATTTACTAAGTTATTAGTACATACTGTATTTGCAATAGACTACAAAAGCCAAAGAGACTGTTTTTGACATTTTTTGGCTCCACATAAATCATTATTAAATCCAAGCATTACTGATAAGATTCTTGTTACACATTTAAAATACATCTGTTTTTAAGTGGCTCAGTTAAACTGGACACAATTATAAAGTTATCATATCACAAATCTCTAGAGATAAAAGATTCAAGACTACAATGAAACAGAAGGTTTTGCTCTTCTAGTTCTAAGGAACTGTTGAATTTTCCTGATAGTATCTAAGTGTCAGCGTTAGGCACAAGAGAAGGAATTCAAATTCTTAATGAGGAAATAACAGTTAAATTATCTTTGCAAAACAGGAATACCCAAGTCTAAAACAATGATTAAACACAAAGATAACTATAAAAACTTCACAAGATTATAGTCATGGACCATTTTTATTCTGACATAGTCCAAATAAAAAATAATTGAATTAAACTAATGTTTCTTTGGTACATACTGTATCACCTAAATAATATTTTAGTATCTGACCATCCAAACAGAAAATCAAAAAGTGACAATGTTAGATAACTATTAACTTCCTGTTCCCAACAATCAATGCATTGTTTCAATATTGACCCATAATAAGCAACCATAAAAGTTGCAATCAAAGGAAATAAATAATAACACTTCCATATCTCTCTAATTTTGCAAACATACCAAAGGGAGTGTGTCAACATTTCAAATGTGTACCATAAGACATTAATGCACATGTCCACCACTATGCTGCCTTTCATTAGAGCTGCTTGAAATCACATTTGTCATGTGTCTAAGTCTCTTATGAGACACTGAATTTTTTTCCTAAATACCAGCAAGTTCTTTGTCCTGCATCATTAACTTTTCTGGTAAGGTTAGCAATGGAACGAGGAAGGCATTTTATTCCTAAAAAAAAAACCTTTAACCTGAAATGAAAGAACACAAGATGAATTTATCTTTTTTTCTCTATCAAAAATTTAATCCCTTATAACATTAGTGAATAATTTAATTGCTTATCCCAACACATAACACATTAAGCAGTTGGCATTTACACAACTTACTATGTAATATACTTATGTATAACTGAGCCTCAAAAATGGGAAGGGCTGTTTTCCCTAGTTCTATGAAGGATGCTACCTAGAACTGTAGAGTTGACAGTTCAAGCAGCCTTATGTTGTCCTGAAATTTATAATCCCACTTACAAGCCATTATGAAGCACAAAGGAACTGGTAACTGCTATTTAAAGACTTGTATAATTGCAAAAGTAGATGAAGGGGAAAGCAAATTATGTTCATGTAAGACCTCTTCTTCAACAGAAGCTTCTCTTATTTAATCAGCACATGATTAAGTTAAGGAAGTTGTGAATCCTGAATGTAATAGAGGTAGTAAAGGCTGGGTATGGATTAAAAGTCAATCTGTAGAAGAAATTCTTTAGTCAGCACTAATACAATAGAAATAAAATGTTGACCAAGAGCCAACACAACGTTTAAATTTTAAGACATTATTATGTGATTCCTTTTCCTCCATTAGAGTATTTTTTGTGGGCAAATCAGTAAGAGAAATTCAAAAGCTAACATGGCACCAGACACCAAAGGACCCTGGATGTCTGGTCCTTTGGCTTTTAAAGGTTTATTTTTTCATCATATATATGTAGGAAAACCTCTTAGTTTAAATCCATAATTATAGACCCTGGTAGAGGCCTCCTGTATTAGAAATTCTGTTCCAAAGATTTAGTTTACACACTAAAGGGAGAAAAATGAGCAAAAGACAAACAAACAAAAATGATTGCCTTCATAGAGAATATTATAGAACTAGTCATTAAAGGCATGATGAGGAGTAGTGGTGAAGAAAATCTGAGTGTAATTGTCTGAAAGGTCTGGAAGTGAATAATATCTGGAAACTGGAATTAGAGACTCGTCTGCAACCCAGTCACAAAGTCATGGGGACCTTGACTATAATTTGCCAATGGAAATGGAAAAGACATTTTAAGAGTTTGCACTCCTGTGCACACTGCAGTGACTCTTAGATCCCCAAAGGTGATAGGAATTGAAGACTTGTGACCAGTTGTATAGACTGCACTACTTTTCTAAATCAATTTCATTGAGGCATCCTAAATCACAGAAAAGGAGAGGTAAAAAATCCTTTCACTTTTCTTCCCTGAACATCTATATTGTTATAATTAGTTCCTTTCTTATTTACTCATTTCCTCACTTCAGGAACACACTTATTTTCTATTCCTTTCCTCTTTCCTTCATTCCATAGTAATTCATTTAGCTCAGTTTCATTCATTTATTGTCTTTAGTAAACTTCTATACAGTAAATAAACATCTACAAAGTCTATATCATATATTAAACATAGAATAAAAATAATTTAATTAATTGCAGCTTGTGGATGAAATCAGATTAGTAAATTAAAATGATATTTTAAAATCAACATATGGATTTGATGTCAAGATGGAAATTTGGACAAGGTGTAGTAAAAAGTTAAGGAAAGAGTTCTCAATTCTACAAGCATGGCAAAGAAAACCATTATGGAGGAGTAAGCTATTTGTAAACATTGTTATTTGAGAAGTGCTTTATATGAAAACACGTGTGTATATTCTTGGCTAATAGAATAACATGAGTATGAGTAATCCCAAGCCTACACAAGAAGATGATTACAGGTTGGAAAGGCCTGTCTATGATAACGATATCACTTGCAAGTGACATGAAGAGAGTGGAGATACGAAGTGTGTGGCAAGATATATATTTGAGGGATAGGTAAATATATATATATATATATATATATATATATATATATATATATATATATATGATATCTTATCTTGAAAGGGAAAAAAACATAGGCAATGTGATAAAAAATAATCCAAAGTGTTTTTTTGTTGTTTGTTTTGTTTGCTTGTTTACTTCACCTCTTAGTACATTCACATAAAAAAAAAAATCAATGAGAAGAATGAGTTTTTGAGGTGGCAGTTTGGCAAACCGTTAGAGTTAATGTAACTGGAATATTAACCTTAGATTTGTTGGGACACAGACACAGGGCCAAGGTCAATGATACTGGCTCCTCTGATCTATTATTCTATTTAGTTAATCCATGTCATTAAGTCAAATTAATTGAAATTGCTGAAAAAAATTTATTTACACTTATATATTCTTATTTATCCCAATAGTAGATACATCTGAATATGATTTTCACCATCTTTATGAAGTAAACAATATCTTAATGCATTCTAGCAAGCTAGTTAATTTTGAAAATACTTCATAGAAGAGAAAAAGGTAAAATAATGTTGAGATTCCAGAGAAGTAATCACATCCCCTTGGGTGCTATACTTTGTTTTCAACGGAGGTTAAAAGTGATCACTAACTTTCTATCTGTTGGTGTGTCTTTCTTTTATAGTTATTTTTGAGTACTCAGTTCATTTTATAGCTAATTTTGCATAATTGCATTAATAGCTACAGTTTTGAAATTGAATCAATTTATAATAAGTTGCTAAAACTCTCAACTCTCCTTTAGGCTAATAAAAGAAATTTTACTGTGACATAATATTATTTAATAAACTAATAAATGTGGGAAAGAGGGCAATGGGTAAGAATCTTATTTCTTGAAAACTCTTTGTTGTGTGCATTTATCTTGTATAATTACCACTTGGTGTAATTAATATCATTGTGCCTTTGTTAATCTTTTCGGTATAGAAAAGCTATTATTCTCTTATTAGGATGTGTTTTGCCCGAGGCAGTCAATTAAGGAAAGATTTAAGGAAAAACACATATAGAAGTGGTATTTTATTACAGCGTGGTTCTTTGCATTTACATGCATTTTTAAACAATTTCTAAGTATTCTTGTATTAACTCATATGCTGACAATGATAGTGGAGAAATATCAGACATATTTTAAATAAAAGAAAATCTTGGCATATAGACTATATGCAGCTGAAAGAGCATGCCACAAACAATCTCTCAAAACTTCTACATTTAAAGTGTAAAATAGAAATTTTCTTTTCAAGGACTAGACCATATTGTGCCCTGCATAATACAAAAAAAATAGGAGGATATGAAAAATTGCATTAACTTTGTTTCTGGTCTGTGTGAAGATTATTTTCTTTTGACCTGTACCTTTTTACCCTGAACTTTCTTACACAGCAACTTCCAGCCTGCAATTGATTCTCTTTTATTCATCACAACAGAGATCAATTAAGAAAAGTTCAATTCTTTCTGCTGTAGATATTTTATTATTATTATTTGTATAATCAAACATTTAAAATTATATGGTTTTCTTATCATGAATGAATAAACAACCCCAACATGTGTGCTAAACCTTGCTTTTGGATTGAATTTTGCACACTTAAAAGTCTTTTATGTTTCTTGTGTTAGTTGGTGATTATCTCAACTTTATTTCAGCTTTGCTGAAATACAGTTGACAAATAAAAATTGTATGTATTTACATATAACTTTTAGTTCTGTTATACATTTACACTGTTAAATGATTACCACTGTCCAAACAATTAATATACTCATCACTTCATGTGTTGACCATTTTTATGATGAGAACATCAGTCACCATGCCATACATGAGAGCTGCACATTGTATTCATTCCACATAACTGAAACTTTGTACAGTTTGAACAATTATCCCCATTTCACTCACCCCAGTCCCTGGTAACCACTATTCTACTCTGTGTTAGCAAGCAAGGGCCATGAAATGGACCAACAAGAAGTTGGGAAACCCTCAAATATGTCTCATGGGCCAGTAGTGAAAGAACATATCAACTCTGGGGTTAGGGGGAATATAAGATTGATTACCTGCAACCAAAAATCATGTACAAATGTCTACACCACCCAGTGACTGATCCAGATGGGATTTGTGGATATTTCTGGTCCATCCTGAAACTTTCCAGCAGTCCTCACTTCTAATCCAGGTCCATGGGGCTCTGTTATTATTCCTCAGGTTCTTCAGGTCCTAGTGTTCTGCACCTGCATCCTGCATCCTGAAAAGCAGTTAGAAAAGTTTTTAGGAACAGGAAAGTTGCCATTTTATAGCTGTTATATCTGCTTCTATGAGCTTGACAATTTAAGATTCTGCATTCCAATGAGATCATTCAGTATCTGTCTTTCTGTGTCAGGCTTATCTCAACAGGCTATTCTTTGGGTTCATCCTTACTGTCATAAGGGACTAGATTTCCACCTTTTAAAGAATGATATTCCTCTGTGTGTTGTGTGTGCGTATTCATCACATTTTTTATAATGGCAATTGTCTTTTATAATAAATTTTATGTAAAGTCAGTCACTATAGTAAGTCTAGATATTGGAGATATTATTGAAGTCATATTACAGAATTGGGGGGTAAAGGGTTTTTTGAGTTATCTGAAGAAAATTATCCTTATATAAATAGCAACAGCTGCTGAAATTTCTGTGCTGCTAAGGCCTTAGGTTTTAATTCACCAATCTTTATATTCATATACCTCCATTTTGACTCTTTCTTTCAGTATGGCTGGTAATTTTTTCATTTATAAGTCAGACACACAAATGGCCAGAATGGGGAAAGGTTATATTTCTCACAACTAGTTTTCAGCAACATGCTAGTAATCCTAGTTTGATGCAATAAGAAACTAAATAAAAGACACAGTGATCAGGAAGGAAGAAATGAAGTATCTTTTTTCATAGATGATATTGTCCTCTACTTAAAAATTCCTGGAACACTCCTGGAATTATTAATGTTGTAGCTAAGAGACACATACAAGATTAGTGCCCTGTAATCATTTACTCTGTTGTGTACTAGCAATAAAGTAGTGGGATTTAAAGTCAAGACACTATTTAACTGAAAAACAGACAAAAACTTTAAGTAAATGGCTGAAAGACCAATAAAAAAGAGGGAAGAGAAAATGGAAAGAGAGGAGTGAAGAGAAAGGGGGAGGTATTGGGGAATGAATAAGAGCAAATTATATTCTGAGCTTTTAGAGTTATGTCAAAATGAATTCTAATGTTATTTATAACTAAAAAGAACAAATTAGAAGAAAAAACTCAGAGTCCTATTTATGTTAAGATTTCCATAATGAAATATTTAGGTATAAATCATTAAAATTTTGAAACTCCCTTTTTGTTGTTGCTGTTGTTTGTTTCTTGATGTAAGGGATTGAATTCAGGGTCTCAGTCATATACTCTGTCATTGAGCTACATCAGCAAACACTGTAAAACTTCTTTGAAAGATTTTTTTTTATTTCTAAAAGGAGAGGTATTCTGTATTCAAAAATGGGAAGACTCAATATTGCCAAGATATAAATTTTTTCTAACATGATCTACAGACTGCATGCCATTCTCATAAAAATGGCAGCAAGTTATTCTGTAGACTTTGATACACTAATTTTAAATTCTATATTGAGAATATTCAATGCAATATTGAAGAGGAAAAACAAAGCTGGAAGACTGATACTACTTAAGATTTGCTGTAAAGCTGCAGTAATAAAACATGGATATTGGCTAAAGAGGAGATAAATAGATTAATGATAGGGAAACTAGAAACAGACACATATGAATATAATCAACTGATCTTTAACACAAAAGCAAACTAAAGAAACAATGAAATATTGCTATACACTTATTAGAATGGACAAAATCCAGTACATCTATAATGAGCAAATATTGACAAAAATGTGAAGTAGCAGCATCTTTGGTTTATCACTATTGGAAATTAAAAATCTTATAGTCCTAATTATATAATTACAAATTAAAATGCATTAAATAATTTTTAAAAATGTTAGTCACTTTGGAGGATAGTTTTGGAGTTCCCCACAAAAGCAGATCTACTTTAATATATCAGCAGTCACATTCTTTGGTATTTACTGAAATGAGTTAAAATTTCTGTTCATTATAAAAATGTGAACATGAATGCTTATAGCAACTTTGTTCATAATTGTCAAAACTGAGAAACAGCCAAGATGTCCTTCAGTGGGTAAATGGATAAATAAGTTGTTATTAATCCAGACAATGGAATATCAAGTGCTAAAAGGAAGTGAACTATCTAGCTATGAAAGAAATGGAAGAAACTTGTATGAGTATTACTAAGTTAAAGAAGCAAACTTGAAAATACTGTATACTGTATGATTCCAACTATATTACATTCTGAAAAAAAGGCATAACTATGATGCTAGAAAAAAGATCAGAGATTTTTCAAGAATTCAGGGAACATAAGTAAAAACAGAAAGAATTTCCTTGCTTCTGAACCTTGTTACACAGGAGAATGTGTTTTCAAAACATGAATAATTCAGGTGACATTTCTACATCTAAACCAAAATATTTACTATCTTTTCACTTTCTTAAAATGAAAATCAAAAGTATATCAATGTTTAGTAACTTCAAATGGGGATGTTTGAAAAGATTTTCTGCATTTGTATTTAAAATAATCACTTAGATATTTGTATTTGCACAGTATGAAATGCTGATATATAAATTCCCACTGTCATTCAGTTAAGCTCTTCTTGTTTTTGGAGAAATATATTTTTTAAAAAACTACTAATCAAGTCATTGAACTATAAAAAAAGAATTTCTGGAACGGTGACACTATTATGTATGATATAATAAATATAGATACATGTCATTATACACTTATCAAAACTCAGAATGTACAAAACCAACAGTGAACACCAATGCAACCTATAGAATCTGATAATCAAAATGTTATTAAATTCTGATTTTAATCTTTCACCTTCAACTTAGTATATAGGCAAAATAAAGAAGTATTTGATTTTCTAAAATTACAGATTTATTTCACTTACTATAAGATTGTTAGTTTTAAGTCACTTTTATATTGAACTGTAAATTAAGAGCTAAATAGAAAAATATAATAGATGTTTAATAGTGTCATTAAAAAATTAGAATTTGGATATGGTTATGTTTATAAAGATGGATAAAGGGTTATATGAATATAACTTGCTGAATATTAATTTTAGGAAAGATGTGACCTTGTTCTACTGTTCAGAATCTGTGTATATTATCTTTTATGGTAAATAATGCAAAATTAAAATGTAGAAGTTATATGGAAAATAAGGGAAGGATTTTGAGGAATACATCTTATCTTGAATTATCCAAATGAGCCTGAAACTCAATGACAAGGAAAAAGTAGGTGCTGGGATATTTGACCTACTTCAGAGGAGGAGGCAATGTGACCACAGTCCAAGATTGGAGGGATATAGATCCATAAGTCAAGAAATGCCGAAAGTCACCAGAAAGTGGAAGAAAAGCTGATTTTGGACTTTGAACCTCCATAACTGTAAGAGAATTGTGTTGTTTTAAGCCACTGTACTAATGATAATTTATTATAATAACCAGAGGAAACTAATGCAATGCCCAGATAAGTTCCTTTTTTTCACAAGGAGTCATGTGAAAAACATGACATCTACTCCTTCACAAAGGAAGTTTCTGTCTTTGTCCTTCTTTGGTGAATTTTTTAAAAATTTGAAATACTAATAATAATTGACAAGCTCATCTGTTTCCTGAGGTTGCTATAAACACAAACTAAGTGCTTTATATAAACCAAAAATTATTTTTTCAAGATTCTGGAAGGTAGAAATTTGGAACTGATATGTCAGCAGGGTTCTGCTCTCTGAAGGCTGTAGAGAAGCCTGGTTATAGTTTGGATTGAAGTGTCCCTGTATTAAGCCTGGTTATGGTTTGGATGGAAGTGATCCTGTATTAATGCAGAAATGTTCGGAAATAAAGGGACTGAATTATGAGAATTGTAACATAATCAGTTCATCCTAGTTTGAACGGACTCACTGGGTGGTATTGGACAAGCGGGCTATTGCTGGAGGGAGTGTGCCCTGGAAGTGTTGATCTTTCCTGTGGCCCCTTCTCTGTCCCTCTTTGCTTTCTGACTCCCATGAATGGAACAGTGCTCATCCATCCCACCCTTCCACCATGATATGCTGTAATACCTTAGGACAAGGGCAATGGATTGGGCATTGTATGGACTGAGACTTCTGAAATCAAGAGCCCAAATAATCTTTACCTCTTCTAAGATTTTCATGTTAGGTATTTTGGTCAGGTCCAAAACTAACACAGAGTTTGTGCTTCTTCCTAGTGTCTATTGTTGTTACAAGTTTTTGAGTTCCTTGGCTTGTGAATTCATCAGTACAATCCCTGTTTCCACATTCCCCCTGGGAATATTGTTTTTTGAGTAAAAATTTCCCTTTCTTTTAATGATACAAGGGGAAACGGATTAGGACCCATCTAAATGAACTCTTCTTAATTTGATTACATCTGCAAAGTTTCCATCTCCAAATAAGGTCACATTCATAATTAGAAACTTATCAGATATTTGGGCTTCAATATATTATTCGGGAAAGCAAAATAATGTGTTTCTGTCTTTCACTACAATTTTAAAACACTGAAGTATTCCTTCTTTTCTTATTCATTTATTTCATGAAAATTGTATATTCATGAGTTTATACAAAGGAAATGTCAGCTGTACATTGAAGGAAAAAAGACATCAAATTAGTGTTTTGAGAATATATTTTTTTTTCACAAAAGAGATTCAAAGAGAACATTTTGCTATATGCTTGCTTATTTATTTATTTATTTATTTAGTATTGGGAATTGAACCCAGGCATGCTTAACCACTGTACCACATCCACAGCTCTTTTAAAAAATATTTAATTTAGACACAGAGTCTCACTGAGTTACTTAGGGCCTCACTAGGTTGTTAAAGCTGGTTTTGTAATTGCCATCCTCTTGCCTCAGCCTCCCAAGCTCCTGGGATTGCAGGCATATACCACTGCACCCAGTTTATACAAATCCATTTTATAAATGAGAATAACTATGTCTCAGAAAAGTTATGTTAGTTGCTTTAAAAGTGACTTCTTAAAACACTGTGAATACTCCATTAAGTAGAGTATTTATAGACACTGTGCAACTTTGTTATACACTAACAGCAATTCTCTTGTGGCTATTGCTTACTTGTCTAGAGATATTTTGAATTATCCCATACCTTTAAATGTATTATTCAATGTTTAGAGTATAAAATTGGGTCAAGCCTTAAAAAAAATCTACTTTAGAAAAATCTGCAATAATAAAGTAATTCTTATCTCTGTATCTTCTAAACTTTTGTCTATGAGATATGCAAACTTGATTTATATTTTAAGTTAATATTGTAGACATGGTCATTTAAAATATTTTATATAAAAAGAAAATTGTGAAGATATGATACATAAGTTGTATTTTTGCCTAATGTATCATCAATAATTATGAACTTCAACTAATTAAATCTACTTATAGTATCAAAAAGAAAGCAGTCTATGATATATTGCAGTGTGGATCTTCTACTTTTTTCTCTAAAAACAGATGAAAAATGTTGATCACTTTGCACACATTATAAATAGACAAGAACAAAGGCTTTGACTTTGGGATAATTTCACTCACAGCAGGAAAATACAGAATGCTCTATGGAGAATTACAAGCAAGCTTTAGGCTTTTTGAGTTAGAGAAATGCCTGAACATCTATAGTTTATATGCCAAATTATGAATCTATTTTATCTAAAAGTTGTTAATATATTTCATGAGTAGTAAATTTGTAAAAGAGTGTTAAAATTGACTAGAAATGAGCCATACATAAATATTTCCTGTGCTGTTTGCAAAACAAATCCTGAGTTTTAACAGATTCTCAAATCCTGAACCATGCAAATATAGAAATTGAAGATAAATTTTTAAAATGCAAAAAATGTAATTCAAGGCAGACCTCAATAAATAAAATAAATATTTAAATGAATTTACTCATTTATTGTTATATCAAATAGTTGCAGATGAACTAAATATTTAAAACTATTTTGACAAGATATTAAGTCGTAATTTAGGGCTTGGAGAAAGGATACATCTAGTAGTTGAGAACTGAATAATGAAAGGAACAGAAATTTCTCATATTTTAAAGGGCAGTTCAAAGCTTTAAAGAAGACAACAGAAGGCCAATTATGCCATCTTATAGAATTAAAGACTACCCCAAGACCCTTTTAAAAGTTATTAAGTTAGCCAAATTTAACAAAATGCAATTTATATGGAATAAAATATGCCCATTAAGTCTTTATTATTATCACTTTTTTTTAAGGTACACAAGTGCAACTACTACCAAATCAGACTGGAATATTTCTGAAACTTATAAAATTCATATTGATCCTTTCTACTCAATTATTCTCTCCTCAATCCCAGGAAACCGCTGACTTACTTCTGTCAGTACATTTCTGGAGTTTCATATAATGTAATCAATCATACACTATTATACCAATTATGCCATTAGCATTGCAAGCATTTCAAATTTTAGCTAGTTTAGGGTATATGAGGGTTTATCTGCATAATAACAAGTGATGATAAAGTCAAATAGCACTGCAAATTTGTGAAACCACTCTGGAAAGCAGTATGGAGATTCCTTAGAAAACCTGGAATGGAATGGAACCACCATTTTACCCAATTATCTTACAACTTAGTTTATACTCAAAGGACTTAAAATCAG
This sequence comes from Urocitellus parryii, assembly GCF_045843805.1. Lineage (NCBI taxonomy): Eukaryota > Metazoa > Chordata > Mammalia > Rodentia > Sciuridae > Urocitellus > Urocitellus parryii. Next base: position 847,875 of record NW_027554113.1, on the reverse strand, counting down.
TATACTATAATTACTCAGTCATATCAATGTTTATAGTGCCTCGATTCACAATATTTAAACTGTGAAACCAACCTAGGTGTCCTTCAACAGATGAATGGATAAAGAAATTGTTGTATATATACATAATGGAATATTACTCAGCCTTAAAGAAGAATGAGATTATGGTATTTATTGGTGAATAAACAGCTGGAGAATATTATGCTAAGTTAAATAAGCCAATCCTAAAGGATCCATGACCAAATATTTTCTCTGATATAAAGTTGCTAATTCACAATAAGGGGAGATGCTAAGGAAGAACAGAGGTACTTTGGATTAGGCAGAGAAGAGTGAATGGAGGGGAGGAGGTACGAGGGTAGGACAGCTAGTAGAATGAATTTGACATTATTACTTTGGGTGTGTATATGCTACACAACTGGCATAATTCTACACCATGTACAACCAGAAGAATTAGAAGTTATACTCCATTTATATGTGTCCAAATGCATTCTACTGTCATGCATAACTAATTAGAACAAATAAAAAATGTAAAATAAAACAAACAAAAAAGAAAGTAGTTGGGGAGAAAAAGATTATTAGGAAGGATCTCGGGGAACTTTCTGGAATAATGAAAATGTTTTATATCTTGTTTTGTTTATACATGTATCTGCAATTATTGAAACTTTATGAACTGAACACTTAAGTCTGTGGATTTTATTGTACTACCTCAACAATTATAACTTAAATAAATAAATAAATGGATAAATGCCCAGCATGAAGTAAAATGCACAGCACACACACACACACACACACACACACACACACAAATGAAAATAGTGGCCTCATTAATAATTTGGAAATGTATACTCACTGTTTCTTCCCATTTTTTAATTGTTTGCATATTTCATTGCATCATAAAAATTTTTCATATACATATTAATACAACAGTACTTTACATATTTCTACATTAGAAACCATTTTCTTCCAGTGTTTTATATTTAAGAGTGTTGCTATGGTTTGGATATGAAGTGTCACACAAACACTCATACGGAAGGCTTGTTCCCAATGCAAGCAGTGTTCAGAGATTGGGTTTGTGAAAATGATTGGGTCATGAAGACTCTGACCTTATCAGCTGGTTAATCCATTGATGGCTAAAGGGACTACCAGGAGGTGGGACTGAATTGGGGAAGTGGGTCACTGAGGGTATGCCTGGGAAGGCTTAATTTTCTTCCAGACTATTCCTCTTTCTTTTTCCCACCTGTCATGAATTAAGCAGCATTCTGCTGACATACCCTTTTGTTCTGATGTTCTGTCTCACTTTAGGTCCAAAGAAATGGAGCCAGCTGACCAAGACTGAAACCTCCATAACTGTGAGCCAAAATGAATCATTTATAAATGGTTCATGTCAGGTATTTTGGTCACAGTGAAAAATCTGATTAACACAGATGTCTTTTAAAGACATAAATGTTTAATTTTTGAAAGTTTATTTTATCCTGTTTATCTTTTTTGTTTGTTTTTCATGCTTTTGTGTTCTATCAAAACTAAGAAACAAAGAAAAATTTTAAAAAATTATCAACTTAAGATTGTTAACATTTTCTCCCATTTAGTTTTCATAAAATTTTAATTATATTTCTGTATGTCATCCATTTCAGGTATTTTTTGTATGTAGGGAAGTAAGAATTGCAATTAATTTTTCCCCATTTTTGTATACAGCTGTTCTAGAACTATTTGTTGAAAAGATTCTGTTCTCATTAAATTATCTTTGCAGTTTTGTTGATAGCCAATTTAATTAAACAGAATATTTGTATATTTTGTTTCTTCTGTACATCTACTCTTATGCCAATAATATAATAACTTAATTAGTGTAATTAAAATAAATCTTGAAATAATGCAGCTTCCCAAACTTTGTTCTTTTCCAAAAAATGTTTTGGATATCATAGACTTTAACACTTTCATATAATGATAAGAATATCTTGCCAATTTCTGCAAAAGAAATTACAATGGGATTTTCTTTGGAATGTTCAAATCTATAAAACTATTTGAGAAGAATTAATAATACCCATGAGTCATTCTATCCAGGAACACAATGTAATTCATTTATTTAAATCTCCTTCAATTTTTCAAAGCAATGTTTTTAGATATGGAGCTTGCATATTAAAATAAAAAAAAAAAACTTATATACAATGTAAATGACATTTTAAGTTGAATAAACTTTTTTATAATAGCTTCACAGAAGAGTTATTAAAATGGTTCTGTGAGGTTTTCTCTATCATTTATATCCTAATATTCTTGTTAATAATAATAACATTTCATATTACCATGACACATCTATCTAAAATGTTTAAAAATCAGTATGTGTATATTATTATTAAACTCCAAATTTTATTTCTATTTTATCAGTTTTTTCCATCAATATCATTTTTATTTTCTACAATACAAACAAGGATACCACATAGTTCTTTGTTATCCTGTCTCTTCAGTCTCTCTGGACAATGAAGTTATAGATTTTTGGAATGAGCAGCACAGAAACGATGCCTTACATATCAGGGGTTATGTTATATCTACATGACATCCTTAGTGATGTTAATCTTTATCACCTTGCTCTGATTTTTCTGTAAAGTTACTAATTTTATTTTCACTTAATAATATTACTATTTTATCTCTTCAATATTCATTTGTTTTTACTTATTTTATATAGCACTAAATCATTCTACTCTGAAAGGGAAGAGGGGATTGGGATCTGCCTGGGTGACAAGGGATTAGAGGATTGGAGGATTGGAGGCACCTATATGTACAATAAAAAGTCTTTATTTTATTTTATTTGTATTTATTTATTTTTAGTTGTAGATGGACACAATATCTTTAGTTTATTTAGTTTTTAATGTGGTGTTGATAATGGAACCCAGTACCTCATGAATTCGAGGCAAGTGCTCAACAATGAGCTACAACCAGAGCCCCAATGACAAGTCTTTATAAGGAAAGTTTGTTTTTTCTTTTTATTTATATATGTGTTCATCCTAATATTTTGCTGTCAGTGTACATTCAGAAATACTTATGTTTGTATTGGATTTTTACTCAATATTTGTTATTTATTTTGTTGCTCAAATTGTTCATTGTTCTAGCTTTGTCTTTCAGAATAGCTCCTCTCTCCCTTTTCACTTATCATCCCCACTTTATATTTGACAAATCTTCAATTGTTTATTATTAAAACATATCTTTTTTATTTCTGGTATGACAGGATACTCTTAATTTATTTTATATTTTCTTCCTGCCACATTTGTTTAAGGGGTTTGGTTTCTTTTATTGGGCACTGGGTAACTGCTCCTGAGTCCCTTTCAAGAGATTGACTTAAATAGTATATATATATATATATATATATATATATATATATATATATATATATATATAACTATACTGTGTGTTTTCATGCATATCTATCATTGTTTCTCTTTTCATCCATCTAAAAGTGAATATAGCTAAATATGAAAGTGTATTGATGTCTCTGGTGATAAATCAGTACCTTAGGGTTTATTCTAGTCTTGCTTTCTTTCTCTCTTTTATCTCCATCTTTGAGAGTGAGAAATTTGGCTTGCACCATCCACTATCTGTATATTTATTTGCTCAATCCCAGTGTACATGTAAAACTGTTTTAGATTTTCTTTTCTTCGTCATCTTCTCCTTCTTCTTCTTCTTCTTTTTTTTTTTTGGTGGTGTTGTGTGTGGAGTAGTGACTTGAACCATGGTCTCTGATGGACTCATGGCTCTGTTTGTGCTGGGAACATCCTGTGCAAAGGTGCAGGTCCAGATGGCCCTGTTGCTGTGGTGACACCTGAACTAAGGAGGCTCCATGCAAGGCCATAGAACCTTATCAGTCTGGACCTAGAGCTCGGCACCAACTCCTAGGGATAAAGAATTCTGGGCACAACAAGATAACATGTCCCACAAGTTTCACTGTGACCTTCAAATCTGTCTGCTTTACTGACACTTTGTCACAAATAACCTTTTGATGATAAAACCTATATAATAAATGTGCTGAGACAGCTCTGGGTCACTGTTCCTCCATGAGAGGAAACCCTGTCTCTAATAAAATCCAAAAAAGCAGGGGCTGGTAATGAGGCTTAGGGCTTAGGTGCCCCTGGGTTCAATTAAGGAGGGGGGGGACTCTCTTTAAACTAGGTATAGAAGGGAAATTCTCAAATTGATAAAGGACATCCATGAATGATTTAAAACTAATATCATATTAGTGGTGAAATGTTTAATGTTTTCCCCTTACAAATGAAGTCAACGCAATTGTATCTTTTCTCAAGACTTTTCTTCAAGATTGTGCCCTTATGTCATACTCAGTGTAATAATGCAAGAAAGAAAAATTAAAGGCTATGCTGAAAATAAAAAGTAGAACTTCATTCACAAATGAAATCATCACCTACGTAGAAAATCATAAGATATTCATCAAAAGCGCGTGCGCGCACACACACACACACACACACACACACACACACAGTTACAGAAACTAATGTTAGCCCAGTGGAAGTTACATCACACAGGACAACAATAATGTCAAATATGAGAAATTGAAATAAAGTGGCATTCTGGAAAAGGCAAAATTATACAGATTAAAACAGAAAGAAAGAACGAAGCTGAGATTGTACTTCAGTGGTAGAGCCTTTGTCTATCATATATGAGGCACTGGGTTAGATCCTCAGCACCGCATAAAAATAAATAAAGAAAATAAATGTATTGTGTCCATGGACAACTAAAAACATTTTTTAAAAAAGAAAGAAAGGGTGATAAAAAGAGAGAGAAGTAAGAGTTGAGACCAGTATGGTGGAGCACACCTATAATTCCAGCAATTCTGAAGGCTGAGACAGGATTTCAAATTTGAGGCCAGCCTGGGCAATTTTGCAAGAACTTGTCTATTAATAAAAAAAAATAAAAATTAATAATAAATAAATAAATAGATAGATAAATACTTCAGTGGTAGAGTGCCATGGACTTAATGCCCTGTGGTGAGGTTGGGGCCAGGTAAAAAGCTATATTCCAAAGGACCAGGGACAGTAAAGTAGTTGAAACAATGATAACTGCAAGGCAAATTTGATAGCGAAGGAAGTATTCTGTGTGGATTAGGGAAGTGAATATAGGATTTTATGTGTTTGGAAAAACCTATAAAAACCTATATATTTATACAGTGTTATAACAGCCCTGAAAACCGTAGGAAAACTCTGACCTAAATAACTTTGGAAAATGATTTTCTGACTGAAGTCTTAATATTAAATGTAAAAGTGGCTATAATAAACATGATATTCTAATTAGGAACTCTTCCTTACATGAATTCTTTTCTTTTCTTTTTTTAATTCTGATGGTGCAGTGGTAGAGCAATTGCCTAGAACTTCTGTGTGCTTTATTTGAATACTGAAAGAAATACAAATATGATAAACTCAGGAACATTTGGGTATTGATGAGATATTTTATGCTGATCCAATATTATTATATTTTCATTTTTGGTTATGGTGTTGTACTGATATTGTGATTGTATTACAGAATGAGTTGTTCACTTTTAGATAGTGGCCATGAGTAGATAATTTCTGACACTTGTTAGTTCATTACACTATTTTAGCCTTTTTTTGTATTAGTTATATTAATATATTTCATTTTTATACTTTTATTTCTTATAGTTATATCAATTATTTTATAACAAAAGATAAAATTATATTAAACATTCATTTAAATATAATGCCTGTATTTATAGATTAACATGTGGGTGTGGCTTCTGTACTTCTATATGGGAGAAAGGAGCAGAAGAGCTAAACTGTAATCTACACACTACTTTTACTGGGGAGGAGGGTCACCCACAAGAAAGAAAAATGTCAAGTACTATTCTTTATGTCAGTCAGATCTCTTGGAAAACACACCAGCAATATTTGTTTGGATAAAGATATCTTATTCACAGAATTCCCTTCATGGTAATTGCACTGGCATATTGGTAATTGCTTACTTACTGGAACTCAAAAAGCCTTCATTTGGGAGATGGATGAAGAAGGTAGTGGGGGAGGTACAAAACCCATACAGTGGCCAATACAGTGGAGCTGAAAGTGACATTTTTAAAAAGTATATAATAGGGAATGTACTACCATCTTGCATAGGCATTGCTGAAAATTTGTTCCATTACAGCTGATATCAGCAGTTTTAATTTGTAGATCTCAATAATGAACCATCCATTATTGAACCATTCTGACTGTTGTGACTTAAGCACACAAATTAAGAGCATTATAATTCTGTACTTTAAATGTTATTCTTCCATGATAGTGTTGCTTTAATAATTTGAATTTTTAAATTATGCTTCACAAAAGTACAGATAAAAATATAACCATTAAAATTACAATTCTAGCATGAACCAGAGGTCACCAAAAACAAAGGCTAAAGAAATCTATTATGGTAATGATAAGATGGAAGGTGATATGCCACTGGATTTAAGAGATAAATAGATAAGACAAAGCATGTTGAAAATACACATAAAGGAATTTGGGGCTGGGTATGGTGAACTAGATGTAGAAGTACACAGACAGATACTTTATTTAATAAGTACAGAATGAGATAGACATGCACTTATAAATCATGCAAAAGTTTTTGTCTACCAAGCATACACTATTGTTCAGCCACAAATAATGACAGCTGAAATTATGTGTATACCACAGAAGCAAAGAAACATCATGTTGTTTCAAACATTATTATATCTGAGTAAAGAAACATTACCTTATTCAGAGGTTGGAACTGGAGGTGAAGAAAAGAGGCAATTTTGATAAGAAATATATTGGCCCATTCTAATGTACTGCTTGCTGATAGGTCAAACTTATCAATGATCATTCTTTCTACAGTATATCAGGTACCACGTTCCAAGGGAAGCCACAGGAACACCAAAAAGCTTCCCCTAGCTCTTATTTAGATTTAGAAAATGCACTTAGTTTCATATCATTTATTTTTATGAAGATTTTAATGAAACAACAAAAGATATACAAAATTGCTAATATCTTGTCCAAATACAAACTGAACTTTGTTCATCGATTTGCATACAGAACTAGCAGTGCCAAAATCATTTTTTGGAAAATTTCAGTCAACTATATAGTTCTTAAGAAATAAAACAAGGAGGTCTTAAGTTTCCAATATTCTTAAAACTTTATACTGCTGAAAGAGAATGCAATGAATACTTCTGTAACAGGAAGGATGTCATAATGTTCATTCTGGATGACTTTTTAGTTTCCTAAAAACTTGTGCAAGCATTTATTTTTTTTACATTATAAAAATAGAAAGAGATAATCTTCGAGACATGTGACTACATGATCCTTATCATTGCAGCTGCTGATAAAAAAGGTGTTACAATGTTGGACTAGTATGAAACCATATTATCACTGAACAGGAAAAGCAGAATGTTGTTCCCTGATTTGGAAACACATTGAGAATGAGAATTGAGAAAAATATTACAATAGAACACTCATTTATATGCTGTTTCTCCCAAATTATTTGATCATCTTTGAAGTGAGTATTCAGAGCTTAGAAAAGGATGGATTGATTCACCTGAGTGTTTGAATAGTAATGCAGGTCACAAGAAAACTCAGGCAGTAAAGATAAAAAGACTCATTTTTTAAAAAATAAGACTTTCAGAAAACACATACAAAAATCACAGAAAAGGGAAACCAACTTCAGCATGACTTTCTCAGTGTATTGAAATTGCAAATTATTTGGAATGCAATTTAAATTTCAAGGTTTCAAAATACCTCTCTGCTTCAAAACAGATTTCACTGAAGAATACATGTTTGCTATAAAAAACATCCACTATGCTTCATAGAGTTTACAAATAAGAGACATTTAGACCTAAATATCTTGTGATGAATCGACACAAAGGTGCTGATTGATGAATAGTTGGTCTACCTAAACAAGGCTATAGCTTCAATGTAAAGAGAAATTTCCAGAGATTTGAAAATGGATTCTAACCTACTGCAGATAGAAGTAAAGTCCTGTCTTCTATTCTAAAGTCATTTCTATGAAATGATATTTAGTTAAAGTTTGCATTTGATTGAATTTAGGTTTGACACCACATAAAAGAAGAATGCCCTAAGTGCTTGAGTTAGTTCAGGAAAGTCCTGTTGAAAAAATCAAACAGAAAGAGTAAAAATAGCCCACAGTATCACAGGACAAAAGAAATTCACCTCTATAATTTCTTTTAAATATTAGGACTATCTGATGACTTAGTCCTATATTTATGTTCTTTCTTGGTTTCTTTAAAACTTGTAGATTTTTATTTAAAAATAAAATAAAACTAAAATAATTAATAAACCCACAGATTACCACTCAACAGTTGCTGTCCAACTACTTTCTCCTACAAGTCACTGGTGTATTCTGAAAATCATGATTATGATGAGCCATATTTATTTCCAAAGACTCTCCTGTAAGCTCAGTAAGGCAGATTTGCAAAAGCTTTCCTTATAGTTCTAAAACTTTTTTATTAAGACTTATTGTTTTTCATTTTAATCAGAGTATAATTGGAAAATAGAATACATTGTTCATGTACAAAATGTTTAAAAACTTCATTTTTAAATCCTTGTTATGTTCAGATCAAAACTGAGTGAAGATAAAGACTGTCTATATACCTCCTGATTCTATGCATTGCACACAGCATTCCCCACTATCAACCTCCACCACCAAAGGATAGACCATTTGCTAGAGTTCACAAACTTAAATCGACACATCACTGTCACTCATATGTCACAGTTCACATTAGTGCTCTTCTTGGAGTCATAGGTGTGGAATAATGTGGAATGACAAGAATCATCCTCATGGTAGCACACAGAACAGTTTTATTGCCCTTGAAATCCTCTGTATTGCCCTTGCTCATTCCTCTGTTCCCCTAACACCTAGCAGCCATTGGTGGGTCTTCTTACTGTTCTGGCAGGATGTTCTCTTTTAAAAATATCTTACTTTTATGTGTCTTAAGAGTGCACAGCAGTATAGTTTACATAATTTATATATCTAACAAAGAGTTTAAAAGGAGTAAAAAAAAACAATTAAAGGAGCAAATGTTGTCAACTATCTTTGTAAACAATTTATCTTACATAGATTATGATCTGTCCTTTTACCTACTTCGGGAAGTAGACAGCAGAAATATATACTTCTCTGTGCATGTACACTTGCATACAAAAACTCTTTGGGTGTTCCACCACTGACCTATACTCCCAGCCTTTTTTACTTTTTTAAAATCTTGAAACAGGGTCTTGTTAAGTTACCCAGGTTGGCCTCCAGTTTTCCATCCACTTGTCTCAACCTCCTGAGTTGCTGGAATTATAAGCAAGAACCACTGTAGTCAGATTCTAAAATTTAACTATTTGTGGTTGTTTTATTATCTAATTTATGATTCTCTACTAATGAGTGATAAAGATTATTTAAAATCTGATCAACATAACTTCAGTTGTTACGCCTATCAGTTATGACTAGTCTCATGAAAGTCAAGAGCAGTGATCAGGAGTTTTCAGGGAATAGTGATATGAACTTGTAGACAGAGTAAAGCATATGTGACAACTAAAAAAATTTCAGGCAGAGTTTGCAGTATAAGATAATTAAAAGTGTGAATTGTGGCAAGTAAGACAATGATAATATCAATGAAAATTCTCTCAAATTTATACTCTTCATTTTTTTTCTCTTTGAACAAAAAAATCAATTATAAACGTACTCAGTTTTGAGAAGATAAGTGGCAAAATGAGTTCATTTAGAATATTATTTTTCTGTTGTAAACTAAATTTAACACAATGACCTCTGCAGCAAACAAAGTGAAGTTTCAACCTAATTCTGCCATTCTAAATCTAATCAGATTCTCTGCTAACCCATGAGATCAGTGAATCTTAAATGTATGGTTAAATTATATAATAGTCCATACATTGGCATAGAAATTGAAACATAATACTTAGTTTTATTTTATTTTTTTGTTGATTCTACTCTAGCAATATAAAGGACTTTAAAATTTTCTCACAAAATATTTCCAACATTTTTTCAAATAGTTCTTTCTGAGGACTTTGTCAAGATTAGTTTCTGAATCTCATTTGAAATCTAAGGTTGTTATATGACTTTACTGAATAGTTGACATGTTGTAGTTGACATGGCATGTGTAGACACTTAGAGGTGATTCATTAGTTTCTCACCCTGCCCCACCTCAGTAACTAAGGTGGTCATGGTAGTATGTGAGGACATGGAATCTCTCTTAACAAAGCTCACAGGGACATAGCTGAGCAAGACTCCTTGTTAGCAAGCCCTGGACATGTAGCATTAGGTAAAAATAGTGTTTTTTATCAAACCACTGAGATTCAGGGGTATATGTTCCTACAGAATTGCCTATGTGAAATTGTCTCGCTCAAAAGAGGAAAGGTATTTGAACAGGACTGGTACAAAAGTCTTGGGACTGGTATTGTTTAAAGAAATCCTGATATGGAAGTAATGCAAGAATAAGTGATTTAAAGAAATGTTTCAAAATAAAACGGCAAAATAAAATTCTGTTGATGGGGTATCAACAAGTGTCAAAGAAAAGAAGAAAATGTTTGAAGGCAATGAGGGATAAAGAAGTGATTAAATAAAAAGCCAGTGATCAGGTAGAATTTTAGGTAGAAGATGATATATATTTGGAACACAATGCCATAATTTAGACTCACTAAGAGACTAGAGAGATTAAAGTAAACAAACAAACAACAATTCTCTCATGACAGGTACTTGGAAAATGCCCAGAGTCAAGTGCTTAACTATTAAACAGATAAAAGTTTTGTTTAGAGAACCTCTAAAATACTAGGTGAATATATATTTATATGTGTGTGTGTGTGTGTGTATATATATATATATATATATATATATATATATATATATATAAAATTTTGACTATATTAGTATTTATTTCAATTTTCATAAAAATAGTTTATTATATATAAAATATTATGTGCTATTTGTGTCAATTACCAAAATTAATAATGACTAAAAACATTTTAAAAGACATTTAAGACATAACAATTTCATTAACCTTTTGCCCATACTTTTGGCATTCCTGAAACTAAAACCACAACATGAGATTTTTTGTCAAAGATATATTTATACTATTAATTTATGATCTCAATTAATCTGCTTCTATAACAATAGGAAGTTTATATTGCTTGTGTTTAATATTTTAATATGTGTCAATAATTTTTTATAAACAAAACTATAGCAGAGATTTTATTTTAGTTCCTTAGCATTAGCCACTATTCATAATATAAATTAGCCATTAAATATTGGATGATATGAAGAATACATTCCTATGTTTCGTAAACTGAATAGCAAATTAGGAAGGAAAATACACACTTGTCACAAATATCAACATGTTTATAAAGTTGCTTAGGAAATAGCAAGAATTAGTAGTGAATTGTAAAGGGAAGACTGCATAAATAAATAAGTAGAATTAATTGAGAATATTAAGGAATTTTCTCAGAAAAAAATATCTTTTATATATCCATCTACCATTTGAACATCAATGTATCAATCTTGATTGGATTTTTCACAAATGATTTAAAATTATATAATATATATGGAGATATCAGGAAATTTTGAAGGATACATACACCAATTTCTTTCCATCTGCAACAAAATTATTTACTGTGTTCTTTCTTTCTGTGGTCTCCAGGTTTAACAACATAAAATAATTGTCACAATGCTTCCTTTCATATTATATTGACTAGTTTGTTTGTTTTCCTCTTAGTAGACTCCATATCTTGATGCCATGTACTGATCATAAGAGCTGCACATTACTAAAGTAGCAATTAATGAAGTAGATCGTAAACACCATTTTGACGACCATAGACAAAATAGGTCTAGTGTGATACCTCTCCAAAATAAAAAGCTGACTGAAACCAAATGTTTGGATAATATATGTGTACAGAATATAATTGGAACCATTAAGGTACTAATGCTCAGTTGGAATACTGGTTAACCATTACAAATCATTTCCTTTTCCATCTTGTATAAATGGTTCCCCAAACAGAAAGAATCTATGAAAAATGGAACTGGTATTCCAAAATAGCTTGCTTTGGTAATCAAAGTATTTTTGTCTGTTTAAGTAATTTGCATCTGGAATGGAGAAAGGGGATAAATTCTTTATAATTTTTCATCTAAGAGAGAAAGGAAGATTAGTGCAAAATGGAACAGCAAGAACAAGGACAACAAAGAAGTAATCTTCGACAAGTATATAATCTTTCTCAAGACTTTATTTTGTAGCAGCACTGGCATTTGCAGCACATTACATTTTCTGAGCAGTAATTTAAATCTCAAAAGAAACTTAAGTAGTTTGTGAATTTAGATGAATTTCTTCAGGGACCACTCTAACCACCACAAAAATTGCTGTTGCATTTCACCCCTAGGTAGTTACAAATGAAAGTGCAAAATAATTTTAAATGTTAGTTAAAAGATGATGAAAAACACTGAAAGTAATAGTTGCTGCATAGAGAAGTTAAGTAGGCATAACATAGTCATGTGAGAATTAGGTAATTTAATCAGGCCCCTAGGTTAGCAATTCCTGTACCTCATCATTAAATGTAAAATATGTTACATTTTGTGTGCTCAGCGGGTAAGACTTTTGGATTTCAAAATAAGCTTAAGCTTTCTGCTTGATTTAGCTCCTTATGCAGAGATGAAACATAAATGGCCAATAAAAAGCTAACTGTATACTATATTATAGAAATGCAAAATAATACGTAAGTCACAAAAAAGATAACTCATATAAGGTATTTTTTGAAAGTCACTTAGATTGCAGCTGTTTTATTGTTTATTTGTTTATCTATCCCTCCATTCTGAGTGGATAGATCTTATGAGACTCCCTTGTGCCTAAGCTAGGCATTAGGGTAATGCAATGGTGTAAGTCGATATGGTCTCATTTCTGTTTTTAAGGATCTTAGCTAGGTCAGAAATGAAATGTAAAAAGCATCTTAGACTTCAGGATAATTTAATACAGTAAGCATGCATATCCAAATTTCAGCTCACAGAAGGTCAGAATGCAATAGATATGAAACCACTAAATTTTATTTTGGCTAATGTTATACTCCAAGCACTATTCCTCCAAGAAAAGCTCCCCCCCATTTTTTTTCCTCATAAGGATTCATATCTACCAATGTTTTACTGTGGTGAAGAACAAAACTTCTTTTTTTTTTATTTGTTTTTAATTTAATTTAATTTATTTATTTTTATGTGGTGCTGAGTATTGAACCCAGTGCCTTGCACTTGCTAAGCAAGCGCTTTACTGCTGAACCACAACCCCAGCCCCTAAAATTCTAAATTTTGATAATATTTTATTTCATTAAGTATTTAATATAAATGTACAGACCTGGGGATAGCATCCACTATGTAGTAACACGGCCTCAAGACAAGACAGAACAACCCTCAGTGGAGGAGGGAAAGTAATCATCTAGAAATTCAAGGGTGATACTGAGAACCCTAAATTTTTCTCCCAAAAAAGCTCATTTTTAATCAAAATACTGTATGTAAACTTAAACATTGAGGAGACATTTTAACTTTTTGGTTAATAGAGAAAAATTGTAATTATTGTTGCTTCAGCTATGTTTTGTCTATTGGTCATCTTTGATTGAAGACCAAAACCCTCCTATTTTAAAGAGATTTATTTGTACTTCATTAAACTCATACTATTCTCAGAAGATGCTATTTACCCCTTCTATGACTAAGAATTCTACAAAGAGAATGAAAATTGAGTAGTCTAAAATATTCTGTGATGAGGTGTTAGGTCTATAGAAGCCCATTTTCAGAGAACAATTTATAGAATGTTTAAAATAGAGGGTATATTTTCTTTTCTGGATGATATCTATAAAACAACTTGTGACTACCATATATTTTTGAAGAAATTTATCTTATTTTTGAAAAATTAAATATAAAATGAATATTTTCATTCATATTATATTTAATCAGAACTCCAAGTATTGCGTTATGTCATATTTTCCCTAACTTATAAAATAATTTTATTTTATTTTTTACAAATAAAAATAGATTTTGAATTCAAAGAGCAAAATGAATTTGAGTTTAAGATAGTCTGGAAAATTATAATACACATGTTTCTTCAATAAATCATGTAGAGTGTATAGTAAAGATTTACAAAACAGAGTTAACAAAAAATATATAAAGGATATTGTAAAAGTCACCTGTGTAGTTTTTGTTTTCAAAGATATGGATACTATAATAGAACTGAGAAAATAAATAAACAAAACTGGAGAGAAATTACCAAAATAAGCATAAGAAAATATCTCAGTCAGCATACAGTGCATTCTGCTGCACTAGGGCCCTGCCTGTGAAGATCAGTGCTTCAGAGTAAATTTTATCTTATTTTGGCTCTGGAGGAAGGGACAGCTTATTGAAACTTCTCCATCTATGCACCCAGTTGAAGTCTGTTCATACATATGTATAACAGACTTCTAGATAGGTCTTTCACTCTGGGAAGAAAACTGCTGGGGAAATATAATAGAATATGAATGTAACCACTTTACTATAGCATCCTAACTTGAATTCATAAATAGGGATAAAAATTCTCAAATTATATGTAAGGAAATACAAAAAAAAACCTGATAGAAGGTGTAAGATGAACAAACTGAATTAAAAAAAAAAAACTGAACAAAGAGACATTATTTTCTGCATATAAAATATTTTAAGAAATAATCAATATTCTTAAAAATAAGAGAAAATAGAATGACCTTAATAAAAGATCAGATTGCTACTCAAAAATAGAAATTTAGAAACAAAGGTTTCTGGAAATTAAAAATATTTTACACAAGTATTCCCTCTAATACATTTAAAAACTATGTTTACTTCAAATTCATGACTTTTTTTCAAACCCAGTGGAAATCTGAGGTTACAGAGCAAAGACTTGGCTCCAAATCTAAGAAAAATTAGGTAAAAATGACAATAATGAAATACTATGAACATCTAAACATAAGAAATTCAATATCATACAAGAAATTTCTTAATTATTTCTAAATATAAAATAAAAACCTCACTAAAGAAGAAATGGATAATCTACCCATGTCTTTAAGAAACAAAATAAATTTCAAAACCTTTTTATTAGGAAACTCCCAATCATTTCACTAGTGACTTTTACAAAACATTTCACACACTAACTCCTCTAGGAAATATAAGAATAAGGATTACTTCATGATTACTTCACAACTATATTTATGAGGCCTACACCACCCTAACACCAAGACCAAGAGAAGGTATTTCTTAAAAAATGAAATATGTAGGTTAATGGTTCTCACTAACATAACTCAAATAACCTTCAAAATATTAGAAAAAAATCAAGCAATAAATAACAAAGATAATGCTTCACAATGAAGTAGCATTTATTCTAAAAATTTAAGACAGGTTTAATGCCCATAAATCAATCACAATATAATTCATCATATTAATTAAACTAACAACAAAAAACCCCATCAATGTTCTATCAATAATTGCAGAGAAGTCATTGAAAAGAATTAAAATTAATTTATGATAAACTCAGCAAATTTGGAATGGGAGGAAACTTCCTCTACCTGTCAAGGATATCTATAAAAACCTATTGGTAACCTAATACTTAATAGTAAAAGCCAAAGTACTTTAATCCAAGACCAGGAAAAAAGAAAGAACAATCTCTCTTAACTCTTTTGACATTATACTATCCAATATACATTATACTATCCAATATAATAATATAGTGAAATTAGTCACAAGCTAAAGGAACATAAAAGCACAAAGAAAACTATTATATTTAGAGATAAGTGTTTCCTATGTGGAAAAATGAAAAGTTTTTTAAATATTTATTTTATTTTTATGTGGTGCTGAGGATTGAACCCAGTGCCTCACACATGCTAGGTAAATGCTCTACCTCTGAGCCACAACCCCAGCCTGAAAAGTTTTTTTTTTTTCCAGAATTAATAAAGGAGTTAAGCAAGTGTCAAGATGCAGAGTAAACATAAAACTATCAATTTCATTTTCATGTATATTAACAATGAATAATTAGATTTTTAAAAATCAATATCATTTACCATAGTACCAAATAAAATGAAATATTAGGTTAAAACTCATCAATAGATGTTGAGAATCCATATACTTAAAAGTCTAAAACATGAAGTAGTAAAATAAACACATAGATGAAGTGGTAATCATGTTCTTGAAACATAAGACTAAATATTATAAAAATAATAAATTTGATTGGCAGATTCACTGCAATTCCAATTAAGTCTCCAGCAGGAATTTTATTTATATCTAAAATAGATTCTAAAATTTATATAAAAAGATAAAGGAATTTGAATAAATAAAGAAAAATTTGAAGGATTTGTATATGTAAATTTAAACATTTGCATAAAAGCTATAATCCTCAAGATCATGTGTTATTGGTGAATGAAGTACCACAATATAAGTGTGTGGTATGTATGTATGTGTGTATCTATATCTATCTATCCATATTCTTGGGATTTTTACATTCAAGTTTGTTGTAGTGAATTAAATTGTTTTTACCAAAACAACAGAAGATTATTCACATCTGTGATATATCATACCCAATTAGATTAACTTTTTTTGTTCATTCAGTGCATTCTTATTAACAAGAAAATATTAAGTTGGAGTTATGCAAAAATATTGCATACAATATGTGACAAATATATTATATTATTCTACTGAGTTAAAAACATCTCACAGATTATTTTTATAACATTGTTTAACAGGATAAATTAATCTAAATGAATTTGTAATGATTACATACAACAATGTGAATTCTGATATTTGACCAGTACTATAAAATTAATAGAAAAACACACATCATATTTGATTTCTTTATTAATTTTTAAAATTTGGCAATTTTCAAAAAATTATCATCTTTCCCAGTTGCAAAATTTAAGTAATTAATATTCAACAAATACTGAGGAAAAATAAGTCAACTCTGTACTGTGAAATATTTCTCTAAAATATTTGTAAAACTCAGTAAGACAAGGATTCTTGAACTGGTAACACTGAGGTGACATGTACAAGTATAGTTTTTATTCATTTCTTACTTAAAAACTTGTTTATAACATGCTGAAGTATATTTCATTTTTCATATCTTCCCAGTTTTCTGCATGAGACCTGCAGACAATAAATTTAGGCCAAGAAAAATCAACACTGAGCAGAACCAGAGCAAGATCAAACAGATGTTTTATGAAATCATTTTGTTTCAAAATATTCTTTGCCGAGGAGTCCTGGAAAAGCAGATGGTAAACTGTATTCACTAAGAACTGGGAATTTCATCATTAAAGTTTGTTGTAGTGAATTAAATTGTTGTTTTTCCCAAAATGACAAGAGATTATTTCACATCTCTGATGTATGACATATCATATACAATTAGGTTCACTTTTATTGGTTCATTCAATTAATGCTCATTCAGAACTTACCAGATAACGAATTCTATCCTAGATGCTGAGGAGGTGTCAGAGAATAAAACAATTAAGATAAAGGTAAAACCTGGGTGGGGTAACATAAATAAAAACTGCTAAATAAATGTGTCATAAAATCACTAGTATAAAGGCAAACGCATGGTCATATATTTTGATTTTGACACATTATGATAAAAATAAATTATGTGATGAAATACTGAATAATAAGGATAAATGTCTAAATTAGTGGCTAGGGAAAGGCTATCCTGAGTAAATCATGCTCACTTGGAACCTGGAGAGATGGCATGCATCTGTGCAAATTAAAAAATGAAATGATGCAGGGAGAAGGGTTGAATATTTTTACATAGAGATAACACAAGCCAAAGCTTTGCAGTGAAAAATATGTTGGCATTCTTGGTGGAGTCAAAAGAGTGGAGAGTGAGAAGGTAACAATGTTGTATATTCAGATAAAATATGTGAACAATCATATAGAATTGTGTGAATATGTGTAAGTATATTTGTCTCTGTGTATTGTAGTGTTTGTTAAGATTTTCCCACCTTTGAAATTCAATGTCAATTTCTTCTTAGTCTGCTTACACCCAACTTTTACTATCATGTCTCTTTATTTTGCTCTCTTCATCATGGAATATATATTTTTCTTGCAGTTGCCATTTATTTTATAATAATACGAATACAAAGAAGTTTCTGTGTAAGCAGACATCCTTATATTTGTTTTACATGTTATTCATTCTTAGTGAATAAATACAGTTATAGAGCAATTACTTAATGCACAACACTTTGTAAGATGCTACTGATGTAAGCACAGTCCAGAAAAAAAAAAAAAAAACTTCAAGTTAAGGCAGCATGGATGAGAATCAATCTAGAAACCTCTTTACCCTTGTAATGCTTCTTTCCACCTGCCAATCCTTGCCTGAAACATAGATTGGTCATTTCTCACAGATCACTGGGGCTTGCTTTGTTAAAATATGTATAGGTCAGCAAAATAAATTTTCCATAAAATGGTTCCAAAAAGTACTTAAAAACCTACCATTAAACAGCTTAATAATAAGCTATGCTAATATACTTTTAGTAACTTAAATAATGTTTAGCCTATAGAAGAAATGTAATCAGGCTTAGATAAAGATTTATAGTAATGTGGCAAAAGAAATCCAAAATGGCATCATTTTATTAGTTTTAACTTCTAAAGAACTTGTGCATGTCACAAGGGGCCTTGATTTATAGTAGATGCACAAAGACGCCTGATTAACAGGGAACATGTTGGTTCTCTATAAAGTGAATTTACTGAAGTGCACTTAATTTCCTTATATATGCACGAAAAGTAGATCGTAACTATAGCAATAGTATTGTAACTGTGTTACTTAAATATTTGTTGATTACTACAGAGTAAGCAGAGCAAGAATGGATTAGAAAAACATAAAATACTGAAACAATGTCAAGGTATGAAAATACTGGGATATCATAAATGCATTAAATAATCTGACCTGATACAACTGGATTTGGGGTAAAATAATTTAGGAAAAAAATACTGCTAGCATATAAGGTATAAACAGTGCTTCCACATGCAAAAGACTGCTGAGGTCTTTTACAAATAATTGAAGAAGGTTCTTAGACAGCAATATAACATGGGTGCTCTGAAGAAGTGGTATATTCAGACAAAATGTATGAACAATTATACAGAATTGTGTGTACATGTGTATGTATGTTTATCAATGTGTATCTGCATTGTAGCATTAAGGTTTTCCCGCCATTGAAATTCAATGTCAATTTATTCTTACTCTGCTTACACTCAACTTTTACTATCAAGTCTCTTTCTTTTGCTCTCTTAATCATGTAATATATGCTAGTTTTGCAATTGCCATTCATTTTATAATAATAAGAGTACAAAGAAGTTTTTGTGTAAGCAGATATCCTTATATTTGCTCTGCATGTTATTCATTGTTAGGAAATAAATACAGTTATAGAGCAATTACTTAATTCAAGGATGCCCAGACCTTTTTTTCTGATTGTAGAAAGAATGTCCATATCAAGATTCATATTGTAGGATCCACAGTGGCAGCACAGGATTTTACAGTGATGTCAGTAGGTGAATTAATGGTGGGCTGCATGGAAAGGGTTTGTGGCTGGGAATAGCAACTGAAAACCATGATAATTTTGAGAAAATAGAATAAAAATTAGAGTATACCTAGTCAAGAACCAATAAGTACCAGAGGAGAGTTTAAGGAGAGTTTGATACTAGTTGCTAACCGATTCAATTTAGAGAATGTAGTAGCTTTAAATTGACACTATTTACAACACTTGAATGTTTTATTCATCCGAGTTATTATTTCTGTTTCCACACAGGGCATGTATTCATGTCTTCACATCACAGATAAAGTATATTTTCAACCTCTTCTTTCTAACTCAGATTCTTTCTCTACCAAACACCCTAGGCAGTTTCTTACCCAATCTCTAGGATTTCGATCTTCTCTTTGTTTAAGATATTTAAAATATTTAGTCTTATTTTTAATTCTCTAAAACGTAATCTGGCCATATAATCTCTGCTGTTTAAAACCCTTCATTTTTTCCTCCATTTTCTTGTAAATGAGAACAAATCCCAGAACAGAAACAACTCAGGCTCTTTTCTCTTCCAGATTTTCTCTTCATTTCATACCTATCTTCTGGAAAGAATTTCTTCAAAAATAGCCTGCTGCATTTTGTGGTGCCGGCATTCTTAATTTTTTTCCAGAACCATTAATTCCACACTCTCATTGTCACATTCTTACCTTCTTAGGTAGCCCTTCTAAAAAAGTAAGAAAGAAAGGTAAAGAAGGAAAGGAAAGGAAAGGAAAGGAAAGGAAAGGAAAGGAAAGGGAAGAGAGAGAGAGAGAGAGAGAGAGAGAGAGAGAGAGAGAGAGAGAGAAGAGAAGAGGAGAGAAGAGAAGAGAAGGGAAGAGAAGAGGAGAAGAGGGAAAGGAAAGGGAGGGAGGGAGGGAGAGAAGGAGGGAAAGAAAAGAACATGATTATATTTTCCAACTAGATTTTCTTTTATGTTCTCTGTCTCTGCATTTTTATAACAGTGAGTCATGTCAAATAATCTCCCTATGATTTCATTTTCTGTATTCCATACACACTTGAAAGCAGAAAAAACAGATATTGCTTATTTCCAATGTCTGGTATGTTTCTGGTTTCTTATTGACACAGTATGATTTCATCAAATAAATGAATGATACAGTAGCTATTGACTGTGACTTAGATAACCAAGGGAAGGGGAGCAACTCTGAAAAATGTTGAAAAAATAGAGAAAAAAAGGTGGTTTTGAAGCAAGAAAATTGTTTCAGAATCACCCCAGTAAGTTTTCAACTGCCAAAAGATGCAACGTGAAAATTGAAACAATAAAAAAGAAATATCATTTTTGTCAGTCTTACCATTTTTAAATGCAAATTTCTACTTCAGTTCAAACAATGTGAAATGAGTTATTTCTATGAAGCATATTAAAATAGGTCGTTGCTCATATGGTAAATTGCTATAGATATTTAAATTATTTTCATCCAGTGAAAGAAACATCTAAATTTATTTTTTTAGTATTTTTATATTAATCAGCTGTAATTTTCTCAAAGTATTTTGTTGTTTAGGAGTGTGTATTTCAAATGAATTACCATCTGCTGTCTTATTTCATTAAAAGGGGTACATTGAAATCATTCACATTCATATTGTCTAATAAGAGAGGATTGAAAATAAAGGTAATTAGAGTTAAATAGCTAGATCAATTCACCAAGGAATGATTATTGTGTAGAGTTTTAAAACTCCCACTATATACTTTCCCCAAATTGCAAATAACTGAAATTAATCTTTATTTATATAAATTTATTTATTTTATTTTTTAAAGAGAGAGTGAGAGAGGAGAGAGAGAGAGAGAGAGAGAGAGAGAGAGAGAGAGAGAATTTTTTAATATTTATTTTTTAGTTCTTGGTGGTGCTGAGGATCGAACCCGGGCTGCACGCATGCCAGGCAAGCGTGCTACCGCTTGAGCCACATCCCCAGCCCCTAAATTTATTTATTAATTTGTATATCATACACAATTTTTGAACAACTATGCTTTGATGTTGTAGAATATAACACATTAGAAAATCATTGGCATTTGTATGGTTGTCCATTTTTCATAAGCAATAATTGAATGTATATCAGAATCATCCCAGTAAATTCTCAACTGCCAAAAGATGCAATGTAAGAATTGTATGCAATCTGAAAATAATATAAAATAATTTTATGTCTTTCAGTCATTCATTCTTCTAATTAACATTTCACAATATCTTACTTTGTTCCTAATATTATTCTAGGTGTGACAAGTTCAATAATAAATAAGGGCCATAAATGAAACTAGTACAACCAAAAAATAAAACCAGATTTTTACATGATTCCTTTCATGGAGCTTTATGTTTTAGTATCTTCATAAATTAAGATTCTTATGTAAATATATCAATATTAGAGACAATAATGGAGAGCTAAGTTTGATTTTATCGTTGCATTACTTGAATAAAAATTATATAAAGCCAAAGTCTGATTTTCCACATTTCTGACAAGTGCCTTTATTTTCAATATTTAGAAGACAAAGCATATATATGAGTGTGTGTGTGTGTGTGTGTGTGTGTGTGTGTGTGTGTGTGTGTGTGTAGAGAGAGAGAGAGGAAGAGAGAGAGGGAAAGAGAGAGAGAGAGAGAGAGAGAGAGAGAGAGAGAGAGAGAGAGCATAACATACATATTTCTCAAAATACTCCTTCAAGTATTTGAAGGAAACTCTATTTTACTTCCGTTATGTCTGTAAATAATTGAAGAGAATTAGATTTTGCTTAGTAAAACTTTTTGTCAAAATACCACAATAATAAGTTTAGTGAGATTTCCATTGATTTTTAAAAATTTAAATACAGAAATTAAGTGTACATCTCTAAAATTCATTCATTTATCCCATGTAATGTGCCAACTTTTCAGAAGTATTTTGAAACCATGGCTGTCTTAATTTATCAAGTTATTTATCCTTTTCTTCCATATGCCTACAAATTAGGATCTCTAATAGCTATCTTTTATTTAAGATTTTTACAATACTATAGCAAAATTTATGGTTCCATGGACTGTTGTCACTTTTTTGGCTGATGGAATTCTATACTTCCTTAGGACCCTATTCAAATGACACAATTTCAATTTTTTTTTTTTACTTTGTACCTCCTAAGGGGCTCTTTTAGTCAGTTTTTGTTCCTGTGACCCAAATACATGCAAAGAAATATTTAGAGGAAGAAATGTTTTACTAAAATTTAAGAGGATTCATCTGTGGTGGTTTGACTCCATGACCCTGGTCCAGAGATGAGGCAGAACATCGTGGCGGAAAGGTGTGGTGGAAGAAAGCTGTTCATATCCTGAAAGCCAGAAAGGAGAAAAGAGCACTCTCACCAAGGGAAAAAATATAAAGCCCCAAGCCACACCCCCAATGACCTACTTTCTTGAGCTACAACCTGCCTGCCTATAGGTACCACCCAGTTAATCCATATCAGTGGATTAATTCACTAATAAGGTCAGACCTCTCATAATCTACTTATTTCAACTCTGAAAATTTCTTTTTTAAATTTTGTTCTTGTTAGTTATACAGGATAGCAGAATGAATTTTGACATACATATATGGAGTGCAATTTCTCATTCTTTTGGTTGTACAGGATGTAGAATTACATTGGTCATGTAATCATATATGCACACAGGAAAGTAATGTCTGATTCATTCTACTATCTTTCCTAAATTCCCATTGCCCCTCCCTTCCTTTCATTTCCCTTTGTCTAATACAAAGTATTTCTATTCTTCCCTACTTCCACACCACCCTTATTATGAGTTAGCATCCATTTATCAAAGAGAACATTTGGCCTTTGGGTTTTGGGGATTGCTTACTTCAGTTAGCATGATATTCTACAGTTCCATCATTTCCTAGCAAATGTCATAATTTTATTTCTCTTTATTGCTCAGTAATATTCCATTGTGTATATATACCACACATTCTTATCCATTTATCTATTGAAGTGCATTTAGGCTGGTTCCACAGTTTGGCTATTTGGAATTGAGCTACTATAAACATTGATGTGGCTGTATCACTGCAGTATGCTGATCTTAAGACTTTTGGGTCTAAACCAAGGAGGGGGATAACTGGGTCAAATTGTGGTTCCATTTCAAGTTTTATGGCAACTCTGAACATTTCTTGCATTGTTTCACACATGAGCTTTTGGGGACCCTTCATATCGAACAGGGGTTTTATGTGTGTGTGTGTATGTGTGTGTGTGTACACAAACATATATAGATGTATATATATAGTTACATATATGTATAGTACACTTTTATTTTTTTCAAAGACATATGTAATGTTAAATAATGTATAACCTGTCACATCTAATTAACAAAAATTTTAAATTATTAAAAGACTAAGCAAACATAATTCTAGGGTTTTTCATAATTAATTTTATATTATCTATTAATTATGTCTTCATCATTTTGAAAGTTGTAAATTCTGAAAGTAAGTATATTTCATTCTGTTGCTATTGGCACCAGAGTCAAAATTAAACCATAGAGCTTTTAAGCAGATTTAAAATTATAAGTGGTGCCAACCCTTGCAATTTCTATCAAGTGAACATACGTTACTGATACTATGTAAGTAGATGGGTAATTTTCTGGACAACAGGTTCTTTTTTTCTGTCTAGAAAGAAAATATATTAGGTTATGAATTTGATGATTGCTGTAAAAGGGTTTTTTATTGAAATTCATCTTGTTAATATTTCTGATGATTCTGCTGCTACTAAAAGAAAAAGGTAGAACCCAGTGTAATAATAATTGCTTCCAATATGCTTATACACATGCCCTTGACCCTGCTCTGGTACAGCTGTTTCCTTTCAGAGTTTGAGCACACCTGTCCTGGCTTTGTGTTCAGACCATGACTGGTTTTGCAATGAGATGAATGCATATAAATATGCAGATATTTATATTTACCCATCTGGGTTTCATCTTTTTCTGTACTATAAATGAATTCCATTGTGCAGCAAAGAACTGACTAATATTTTTACATATATTCAATAAAGCAAGGTAACATTTCCATGTATCTACAGTAAACCTATCCATATTTTACTTTGCCAAAGAATGGAAATATTTGTAATCCCATTATGCCATGGTATATTTAGAACATTGTTACCTTTTTTGTTAGTGGGGTTTCAATTCATGTCACTTAATATAGTAGGTAAAGTCAATATATATATATATATATATATATATATATATATATATATATATGAATGTATATATATGTATGTATGTGTATATATATATATATATATATATATATATGAGTATGCATATGTGTGTGTGTATTTTTTTTCAGTGCCAGTGATTCAACCCGGGGCTTTACATAAGCAGGGCAAGGGCAAATGCTCTTCCACTGAGTTTTATACCTAGCCTGCTTAATATCATACCTTAAAAATATTTTGAATCAAAGTTTCATTGGAATTATGACAAATGCCTAGAGCAGTATTTCTATAGGAAGTTATTTGAAAGTTGAGCAATATATTCAGAAAGGAGAAAATATGACTGGCCAAATAGTAACTAATAAAATGGAATATAAGGGAAACTAAAGATACTCAAGATTAATAGAGTTCTCACAATAGCAACTGGAAAGGAATTGGTCGAGTAGATTGTGTCATGATGAAATGCATTTCTCTATAGACACCATAGAAAGAAATGAGAAAAAAATATTGTAGATCAAATGCTTTTTTTCTGATGGGAAAAAAATGTACTGATGTATTAAAGTGAAAAGTTTTTGTTGTTTTGTCCTCTGATTAAAAAAATCTCACAGATATGGTTTCATTTTCCCTACGTCAAAAACGAAATTTGAGATTATAAATTAAGGAATGAAGATAAGAATCACTAAGACTTTCTTGCAAATGAAAAATGTAAGATTAAAATTGTACTATGTAATTACATTTTTGAAGTAAGTGAAGATTGTAACTTAATTCATTCATTTTTAATTTTTCCCTAAAATAATTTTAACACTAATACTGTTACAACCTCATTTATGCATTTATTAATGAACAAATAGGTTGTTGTCAATGAATGATACTAGTGAACAAAAAATTGTTGTAATGTATACTATTATCGTTTCTTTGTTCCAAACCTACAATTTAAAAATCTTTTTACCCTGGACCCATGCTAGTTTTCCTAGTCTATGCATAGAACAATTCTGCCTATTATGAAAGGATTTTCAAATCCCAACAGGGGTTATTCAGCTCAATGTCAGACATGCAGCGTTAAATCCCATCAATAAGAAATAACAAAAGAATACCACTCTCCCTGGAACACTGCATAAATGAGTTTGACTATGTTCTTGTATAGCAATCTCCTAGAGTAATGGAAAATAATCATATACAATTTCCCCAAACAATGAGCTTATTAGAACTTTGTGGCTCTTTAGAAATATACTTTTATTCACTTGTATAAATATTTTATACATTGCTCTACTAAAATCCATAAAACTAAAATTATATTTAAAGTTAAAAAAGGTAAATGAAATAATTATATTTCATTTACAATGATTTCACTTTTGATACTTTTATGCAATTTAATAGAGTAGGCAAAGTCAATTCAATGACAATTTACTAAAATATTAACACTAATCAAAAAATGCAAATGGGACATCATTAACATAAGCCTGATAAAATTCAGTTTTCACCAGCACATTAAAAACACTCAAATGCTTATTTTTCTTCCTACTATCTGCCTTAATTGTAGTGTTTCAGGGAAATAAAAATGCTTTACCATTGAAGAATAAAAGTAAACACAGAATTTATTTCATTTTATTATTTTTGATGAAATACATTTTATTAGAAAGCTAGTAGAATTGAATACCCATTGTATCTCAAGGAAAGGTGATGTTTTTAATAGATATTTGCTCACTTAAAAGCAGATAATATAAAAAGATGATTTAATGATCAAGGAAAATAATCTTAACTCAATATTAATTACTATTATTGATAATTCTTCCTTCAAATCTGCCTCATATTTTTCCTTTGGTCTTGTTAACTACATGGATTTTAAACAACAGCATCTGTAAAAGATCTCTTTTCCTTGATAATTATCTGCCAAGATATTTTTGATATTCCAGCCAGATTTATATATACTTTATATATATTATATATATGGACATATATAAAGTGCTATTTCCATCATATAGCTACTCCATATAAAGAACATCCATCTAAAGTTCTCTTTTTCTCCTTCTTGTTTAAACTTATGAATGCACGTAAAAAGAGCCTGTCCTGTCATCTTTTGTTCCTTATGGGAACAAATCCTTATCCTACTGTCAAGTTTCTCTCCTCCTCATGCACTTCCTGCTACTGTTTACCTTCTTGTGTTTTGGTCAGACAATTTTTCCATCCTCAAGTATTCATTCTGCCATTAAATATTTATACTCTGCTGTGATGCTATAGATACCTTCCCTCTGAAACATACTCTGTGGCAGACAACCCCCCTTTTCTTGCACATGGTGCGGTGTGTCTTTCTGTTTTACTTTTGTTTACTTCCCTCCATCCTTCATAGACTCCCAAGTGCAGCCCTTGCTCCTTACCTCTTCCCTGGCCCACTTATCTCCTGTCTACCTGCCTTCTTTTATCCTTTCTTTTATTTTCACCTCCTTTCAAATACATTTGCAGGTTTTTGAGATAGTCGCTGAACCCCACTATTAATCTTATTTGTGTATTTTGTTAAATTTTCTATTAAAGAAGTAGCACATACTTGATATGTCATTACTGAGTTCCCTTTAAGAAAATGTCATTCTTATTTTCATCAGAAAATATCAAAATTTCCAACTGATTCAAAGGAATATGTATTCTCTCTAAGGCTAGCTCTTAATTAATTGATTTATTTTTTTAATTTAATGACTGTAAGTCAGGAGAACTATTTTTAAAAATTTAAGGCAGTTTATACCTACTAATGTAGAAACTTAATTTTACCTTTGGGATCAAAATATTTAATTTGGTGAGAAATATAAACAAACTTAAACATATTTACAACCCTTCAGGCAAATAAACCCTATTTCTTCCCAATTTGAGGCTGTTTGAATCAATGTGGTTTACTGCAGCTCTGAGGAACTGAATGCATTTTTGTGTTAGCAGGGGAGAAATAAGATTTGTATCTGCACGTTGTTTCTCTGACAGAAATGTTTTTATTTGAGTATAGATTTTTGAATGCCACATTTCTGCATACCATTTCTCAATAATGAGACATGTGAATGTGTTCTGTGCTATGTAAGGGCATGCATGTTCACGAGAATGTTACCAAAGTGGAATATCACAGGTTTAAATACCACTGCTTATTAAAGATGGCTGCATTTTCTTTGATTTTTTTTTTTACTCATCAAGAAGTAGATACTGTTTCTTTTACTCCTGAATTTGACCTGAGCTATTTGACTGGTGAAAATACCACTGTCCCTATTGAGGCCTTAAAGAAGATGAATGGCTTCCAGCTTTGTCCCCTGGGATCTTAAGCCATGTAAGTCTGAGGACACTGCTGAGAAGTCTACTCAGAAAAGCACCATTCTACATGAAGGAGAAACCTGTTCTTCCCACCAGGGGATTAACAGTGTCACATATCAACCTAAACAACCTAGTCACGCCTCACAGAATGGAGGAATTGGCAAACCGAGCTCTAAACTCTACTTGTAAAAAAGGTGATATTATTACATCATATAATCATATATATAATGATATATCATTGTATCACTTATTTTATAATGACATAATATAATTTGTTCTTTAAAATATATTTTGGTTAGATTGCTACACAGCCACAGACAATCAGAAAATTTGTCAAGTCCATTAGAAAGCCAGTTTCTTCTGTTGATTCCTGAACAGCCTCACATGGTATGAACAGACTGGCATAGAAACATAATGGATGAATTCCAAAGAAAACATGGCAGGTGACTAGAGTAGAAAGTTGCATCCAAATTATGTCTGTGAGGGCTCAAGTCTTTGTAATTTAGAATATATTTAAGTTTTCATTTATTTATTATTTTTACATAATTTACCTAAGCAATATCTGATAATACCAGTTAGTGTTAAACATTTCAAAATATTTCCATGAGATTTATACTTTTCTTGCTATGATTTGTGTAAAAACACTATGGGCATCTTTTTCTTATGCTCAGAGTTTTTAGAAGGAAAATTTCAAGGAAACCCTAATAAAAAAATTGAACACTGATTTTTTTTCCCTTAATAACCGAGCATGTATGCATTATAATTAATTTTATTTTGAAAACTTAACAAGGTAGTGTGTAATTATGTCAAGGTGAACATTCCAGTTGGAAATTATTATACATACTTATCTTGCATATCAAATAGTTAGACCCAAATATTTTTCAATAAGCTTTTATCTGTCCATCTACCATTTGTACATCAATTTATCTCTTCATATATCTGTTATATATTTATCTGTTCCCCTTCCCAACACACACATGAAAGCTAATTCTCATAGATAATCTAGACCATCCACTTTTATTTAAATTAAGCTGAGAGATTATTCCAGCAAATAATAATAGAGAAACAGAAATGGCTCAAAGGAACACGGATTGATTGTAATTTCTACTTTTTGTCAAACTCTCATTTTTCCAGGGCATGAATTGTCTTAGATTTAATCTTACTATTTCAATGGTCTTAATCTTTTTCATGTTATGTTGAATTACAATTAACGAAAAAATCCTCCGAGTCTACATTTTTGTTTTTTTCAAAATGTTTTCAGGATATATGTCATTTGTATATTAATTTTATTTTCCTCCTAAGTCTTTTGAAACTTTCAAATATTATGTAAAGTCAAAATACAATCAAAGTTAAAAAACACACTTCTCGTAATGCACACATGTTCCATTGGCAATATCATGTGCAACTTTCTAACAGAAATCTAATTCTCTGTGGATGGGGTTTTTTATTGAATGTAAATCATCCTCATATATACAAAATATTATTATAGGGTTTTATTTTTGAAGGAAAAACCGTGTGACTATGAACTCATTATTTCAAGTATATTTATTAATAGGGCTTTATTCTAGAAATCTTGATTAATTAGATTTCTTATTTTTGATCACAATATTACATCTCTTATTTGAAATATTTTGAAGTACATAAAACATGCTTGAAAAATGATTGAATTTTCCCATTTCCCTTTATTAAAAACAGCAAGTTATCTACCTGGTAAAGTGAAGTCTGACCAACTCCAACAATACTTAGGCCCTGTACTTAGAATTATATAAAATGCTATTATGGGATTTTATTTTTGAGAAAAAGTTAATTACATACTACTTCAGCTATATTTATTTACTGTCTTTTGTCTTCATATCAAGGCTTTGTACATATATCTTATATAACTTAATATCCTACAGTATCAGCCTTCTCGGATGTTCATATAGTAAGCAACAAGTATACTATTCAAATGTTCAACTGTTTTATTATTGTATTATAATAATAATTTCAGTAGGTATATTTTAATCAGTTATTACCTATGTAAATAAGTAATGAATTTGATTATACTTATAATTTTTGGTTTTTGTGGTGCGTGTGATTCAACTCAGGGCCTCAGGCAGGCTAAGCAGGTGCTCTTCCTCTGAGGATGTTACATCCAGCCTGCAAGCTTGCTATAACTTGTATATTAGCCTAAGAAGGCAATGAATATTTTATCCCCCTTTTGTAAATTAGAGTTTTGAGGTTTACAGACATTGGAGTTATTTATTATAACTATAGTGAACAATTTGTCATTTCATCATTGAATACATTTTCATGAATAGAGAGCAATAATTCTTGTGTCCTCTAGTTTTTGTTAAGGGTATTGTACCAGTTTCTTTTCCCAATGCTTCTTATAGATGGTCATGTAGTAAATTTAATTTGGCAAAGATAAGCACATTTAATTTTAGAATTTCTGTACTTATCTTTTGGTTATTGCTGACAACAATGTTGTTTGGGTCATTTCTGTGATGAAAGAACATTCTAAACTCTCACTACAAGGAGAAAAAAAGAAAAAAGAAGGAAGGGGGAAGAAGAAAAGGAGAAAAAAGGGAAAGAAATAAGACTACGGGCTACTACACTTTATTTTATATTTTTTCTATGACATGTCTCTGTTATGTATTATTTGCAACATATTGCATAAGAGTATGATACCATAACAATTAAATAGAGGTTTTTCAACATCATGGGTTATTTTACATTTAAAATTCAAGACTTCAAAATATTAGCAATGATGTTAAACTTTATTTTCTGTGAACTTTGTCATAGTCAGTGACAGCGCTTTAATATATATTATCTCAGTTAATATAGAGTGGAAATCTATGAATTAGATAACTGTAATTACAATTATTCCTACGTTATAGCTACATAAGGTGAAGATTAGAAACAGTAAGTAAAAATTGAAAGGCACAGAGGCAGAAAAAAAGAGAATTATTAAAATCCCAGCTAAAGCTGAGATTCTACTCATTAATTGTGCTTTGCACTGAGATATGTAAATGTTATATTATGTTCTACTAATGAAGTGCAAATAATTGATTATTTAATGTATGATGTCTTAACTTCCTAAAGGCAACTAATCTTTTGGCTAGTGTTAAATTTAATTTCAAGAACCTAATGTTAAATTTAATTTCAACAGCCTAATTTTCAAGAGCCTAATGTGAGATCAGGAAATTAAAAAAAATCTAGTCTTGATTCTAAAAAATGTTAAAATGAGCTGAGTACAGTGGTGTATGCCTGTATCCCCAGTGATTTAGGAGGCTGAGAAGGAGGACCATGAGTTCAAGCCAGCCTCAGCAACTTAGCAAGATCCACAGCAACTCATTGAGACTCTCATCTCTAAATAAAATATTTTTTTAAAAGGCTGGAGATGTGGCTTAGTGGTTAAGCTCCCTGGGTTCAATCCCTAGTACAAAAATATATAGATTAATTAATTAAAATGATGTTGGAGAAAAGACTTAAAAAGAAGATTTTAGTCATGCAGTAAGTATTCCTTGAGCTAGACACATGTAAATATTGTAAATAAAACAGAGACTTCAACACGAATACTTTCTTTGTGAGAAGTATTATAAAGAATATAAACCTAGTGTATAATTGAAATTAAATGGAGAGAAGAGGAGCATATGTTAATTGGGATTATTTAGGGATCTTTTCTGGAAATGGACACTTGATGGAAAACCTGAATTGCTCTGAACTACTTCATATACATATCTGAGACAGCAGGTACAATTAACTTAAATTTGATGAAATTTTGTCGTGTTAAAAGTACAGGTCGGGCTGTGGTTGTGTCTCAATAGTAGAGTGCTTGCCTAGCATGTGTGAGGCACTGGGTTCAATTCTTAGCACCTCATATAAATAAATAAAATAAAGGTCCATTGACAACTTAAAAAAATTACAGGACGGAAAGCTTAATGCTTCTGACCTAAAGCAATTTACAATGACTAAAAGTCACGAGGTACTTTTAGTAAGGTAGATTTGATTAAGGCAATAGAAGGAAGATTAAAAAAAAACAATGATCAAATTTAGAATATATTTTTGAAGTGATGATGATGATGATGAGATCTGGTGAATGGTGTCAATGATTATAATCTTTGGTTTTTGAAGACATATCTCAGTGTCACGTATTGAGTTAATGAGGAACAAGTTATGGGTAAAGATTACAATCTTTGTTTCTGTTTTTATTGGTTAAATATGAGTTGATTATTGAACATTTCCTGTGAGGGGGATAATTAGGTAATTACATATACAGATATAGATCAAAAGAAATGATTTAATCAAATATATTATTAGAAAGTGTAAGCTTATATTAGTATTCAAAGACTTGAATAAGGTCTCTTGAAAGAACTAGACAGAAATAAAAATAGGGCTAAATCATAAGACTTTGAGTAATCTATCATTTAAAGGTCACCCAAAGGAGACATCAGATAAATTGATTGAATGGAAGTAACAAATGAGGTGATGAGGTAGGGGACCAATAACAAAGTTTTTTTCAGGGATGTATCAAGGTTATTGCAAGATAAAGAAAGATAATTAGTTTTGGTGAGCAGGAGGCTACTTACTGGTCACTGATCTGAGCATTGTCAGCCAGCTAGATGGAAATAGAAGTGACTAAAATGAATTAAGTAGCATTGATAGCTTAGTAAGTGAATAAAATATTCATAGACATTTTGGGGAATTTTATTGTAAAAGAAATGAGACAAATTTGACCATATCTGAAAAAGGAATATATCTCAAAGAAAATGTTGGATTATGGTAAGGCTTGTAGACTGAAAGTAGATTCTAGAGCAGAGATGTTATCATTATCTTCCTTATTAAAATATAAGATCCCTGAAGGCAAGGACTGATTTGAATTTTTCAGTACTATGTCTCTACTAGTGAACCTGATTTTCTTGAATATTATGCATCATTTATAAATACATCTTGAATTATTGAGTAAACAAATGGATGAACATTTGAGTGGTCACTTGCTTAGCATATTCTCCTGCTATATTTTTATTGTGTATCTATATATGTATATGTACATTTTCTCCAGCAAATTAAACTAAATTTTGTACACTTCAGGTAGTGCCTTCTTCTCAAACTTGCAAGATTAAAACAAATCACTTAAAATGTATTAGTGTGAAAAAAATCATAATTGATTAGAGAAAAAAACCTATGGTAGCTATTTGATAGCATCAAAGCCAATCTGTTTTTATAATTAAATGAACATGGTGTGGTAATAAAACACTTATTCTGTTTGTCTCCTAGGCTAAATTTTACTTGATGTTGTTTATAAAATCATGCATGAGCAAATAAATGTAGAAGGAACGCTCTGGGATGAAATACCAGTCATTATGCAGTCTGTGACATCCTCTAAGGACTTTTCTTCCCAAGATAACGAAAGAAAAAGTTTATGTTTGCAGGCACCAAAAACTTATCACGTTAGCTTTTGGCAAGAACATCCATTTTTAATTATAACATATTTTTATCAAAATAAGGCACTAAGAAATTATCTTTATTCATTTGCAAAACCTAAATATATGTATTATATTAGCTAATTTCAGAACTACACACTTCTGCAACATCATCTTGATGAGAAATTATTAAATTTCTATGCACTAGACTTGAAAACTTTTCCATCCTTTATTTGAGATTTATTTATATCCCAATATAATTGATCAATTAGCATATAGATGAGATGAAATACATACATAAATTTAAAAATTGGAGTCTATTGTGGGATAATAAACATTAAGTTTGAAAACATTTAACAGTGGGTAATCATGTAGTTTAAATGATCAACACTCAAAATTATAATTATTATTCAGATATGATATTCTTTTAATAGAAAAGAAATTATCATGACCTTCCTTATACCATACAAACAAAATTAAGGTTTCAAGAACACCAAGACATAAGTTTTCATTTTTGGTTATTTTATAACATAAACTTCTAGTCAAAGACTAAGAGATAACTCTATTTACTAATGATTAAAATTAAATATTTTAACCTAACCTATTTCTTTTCTATGAAACCAAGGTCAGAATCTAGAAATCTAGAGACTCTTTTTTTCTTTCCTTTTGTTTTCCTCATCTTCTTTTTAAATTTATTTTTTCGTGGTGATGCTAGAGATCCAATCCAAGAATCAAGGGTCTCAGAAATGCTAGGCAAACACTCTATCCCTGGGCAACATATGCACCTCTAGTGAGATTTTAAATATATATATATATATATATATATATATATATATAAATTTAATAGACTTTGCCTTCATCAAAATGGATTATCCCATTTTATAATTTTATTTTAAAATTAAGATTTTTATTATTCAAGTTTTCATAAAATATTTAAGATATTTAAGATGATTGAAAGAACAAAAATTTTTTTATGATATAATCATGCCAGAGGTTATAATGCTAGTCTAACTATGGTTAGGTTATACTTTAACCATGCTAGGGTATCATGCTAGAGTTTCTTTTATCAGTCTCAAAGGACATGCAAATCAATAGGAAATAGCATATTTCCCCTTGACTGATCAATTTTCCTGAAAAGCAGCTGTAATATTCTGATGAACTGATTGGGAAAGCTGGTCATTTCAGTGATCCTCTGGAGACTGTCAGGAGCAGCAGAATAGAAAACAGGGTTACAATTAATGCCACAGAAGTACACTGTAAAGAGGAACCCATGAGCTCTTTTAGCAGCTGTCATGAGCAAAGATTTTATATTGGATTGATTAGCCTGGCTTCCATTCAACTAGCTGAGGATTATGTGGTAAGATTGTGAGAGGGTTTTTGAATGCTCATATCTGTAAACTCAAGAAGAGTATTATTCTCTTTGTTTCCCATAATTTCTACCTAGTCTCTAAAGAGTGGAAAATCACTGCAGTGCTACGTGCAGTATGTCACACATTTTTCAATATCATTTAAAAAGATGATAGTAAATCATTAAAAAAAAAATTCTGTCACACACGCATTACAACTCTAGGAAATTATTCTATCAACCAGCTATTAATTTAAAGAAAATATTTGAAAGAAAATTATCTCTTTTAGTTATAAACTCAAAGCATTTTTGAATAAAATTGATCCAATTATATTATTGGCAGTAAGTTTCTTTCATGAATGGCATATAATGAATATAAATGGAAAATCTTCCATGATTAAAGTATCACTTATTCATTCATTCTAGCAAAAATTTATTCAGCATCACATAAGTACTGGGAAGAATATTGAATAAAATTATGCTGATTTATTTCATCATATATAGATTCTTGTTTGTGATTAAAAAAAAAAGAAAGAGTACAGGTTAAAATTAATGATACACAGTTCAAAGAACAATTAGATATATCTGGCTTCTAGTCTGGCATATAATGATGAGCTTGGATTTTGTTTTAGCTAGCTTGTTTGCTGCTGTGACTTAAAGACCTGACAAGAATAGTGAAAGGAAGATAAGTTGATATGGGGGCTTACAGTTTTAAAGGTCTTAGTCCTTGAAGTGGCCAGCTTCATTGTTCTGAGCCTAAGGCAAGGCAGAACATTATGGTAGAAGAGTGTGGTGGAGTAAAGTGACTAAGGACATCACACTAGAAAGCAGAGAAAAAAGATAGAGACTCAGCTACCCAGAGACAAAATATATACCCCGAAGGCATAACCCCAGAGCCTCACTTCCTCCAACCATATTCTATCTGCCTACAGTTCCCACTCAGTTAATACCTATGAAGGGATTGATGCACTAATCAGATTAAGGCTACCATAACCAATATTTCCCTCTTATGTTTCTTGCTTTGTCTCATATATGTCTTTTTGGTGGGGAGATTCTAGTACTCTATTATTTCTAAACCATAATTTATAAACTGTTACAGATGTCATCATCCCTATCCTTACAACATGAAAAAAAATAAGTTTCAATGAACTGAAAATTAACTAATATTCTTAAGCCTATCAAAAAGTATGGTGAGAGAGTCAAATGTTACTCTAAAATCTGAGATAAAGACATTAGGAGACAGAATCCCAAATTCCTGGGGGAAAAGCCCAAGACAAGATCCTTCCGTAGTATCCATTAATAGGGTATGAAAACTTAAATTGTGATTGACAAATGGTTAGAGTAGGATTTCCAGAAGAAGAGAAGAAACATTTGAAGCATTATTTACTAAAAAAGAAAAGAAAGAAAGAAAGGAAAAAAGAAAGAAAGAAAGTAAGAAAACCCCAAATTTGTTATGGACACCAAACACAGTTGAAAACTGGATAAAAATAAACATATCTACAACTAAATATAGAAAATATTTAAAGAACACAGAGGAAATGGGGGCAATTTAGCCAGAGAAAGGCAAGGGTAAGGATGACATCGAACTTCCCTTTAGAAATGAGATAAGCAAAGCAGTGGAATAAAGTATTTAAATACTGAAAGACAATAATTTTGGATTTCAATATCCAGAGAAATTGTTGTTCAAGAGTTAAGGGAAATAAAGACTACTTCAGTCAAAACTGAAGAAATTTATCATCAGTAGTCCTGCACTGAAAGAAATGATAAAATAAGTTTTTCAGAAATTAGAAAAATAATATCAGTGCGAGTTCATAACCCACTTCAATCTAATGTTTGAAATATGATATGTCAAGAGCTTTGTAATGTTGTGAACAACCAATAAAAATTAAAAAAAAAGAAAAATAATATCAGAAACAAATATGTAGTGCAACAAAAAGGACATTAAAAATAAATAAAAATAAAATAATGTATTTCATTTGTCTTAATAATATAAAAGATAACCATTAAAAATAATATGAGCAACAATTTATGTGATGATTAAAACTTACATTGAAATATTTGAATTATAACAGTGTTATAAGAAATGGAAAGGAAGACTTAGAACTACTCTGTTATTATGTACTAACCTTTCCATCAAGTATTATGTTATTATTTGAATTTGGACTTAGATTAAGTAAAAAAAAAAAAAAAAATATATATATATATATATATATATATATATATATATATATATATATATATTTCAAGGTAAACCACTAAAAATATAAGAAAAAATATAACTAAGATCTTCAGAGAGGAAAGGAAACATAGGATAGAATGGAAGAAGAAATAAAACTACCTTTTCAGATGAGATTTTTATCTATGTAATTATTCTACAAAAAATAAACTTATAAATTTCTAGAATTTATAAGTTTATTTATGACTAGTAGCTGGTCATGGTGACGGACATCTGTAAATCCAGTAGTTCAGGAGACTGAGGCAGGTGTATCCTGCCTAGCTAGCATCAGCAAAAGTGAGGTGCTAAGAAACTCAGTGAGAACCTGTCTCTAAATAAAATACAAAAAAAAAAAAATAGGACTGGTGATGTGGTTCAGTTTTTAATACCCCTGAGTTCAATCCCAGTAACCCCTCAAACCCAAAAAGAGTAACTACAGCCAAATGACTGGATGTAAGATTAATATACAAAAGTAGCTCCTATTTACTGCAAACAAACAACTGGAACTTTAAATCAATCAAACAATATCATTTATTTTTGTACAAAAAGAAGAAATTCTTAGTTATGAATCAAACAAAATATGTATAAAAAAACTATGTGAGAGAACCTACAAAAATCTATTTAAAATGAAAGGAGAACTAACTATATACAAATATTGCAAGAATATTTAAGGATACAAAGACTTGGGATTTTCAAATAATCAGTTCTACACAATTTGAAATAGATTTAATGCAATCAAAGTTAGTGCTGTTTTATACATGTCAACAAACCAGTTCTAAGTTTACATGGAAAAGTAAAGTACCTCGTAGAGTTAACACAATATTGACAGAGAAAAACAGTATTGGAGAACTGACACTACCTGACTTCAGTCTTACTCTAATGCTATAATCGTTGAGAACATTGTGGTGTTGGTGAAAAACATAGACAAATCAATCACTGGTATAGAACAGAAAGTATAGAAGTTGACCTGTGCAAATATATTCAACTGAACTTTGATAAAGGAGCAAGGGGAATTCAATGCATAGAGAATAGATTTTCAACCAGATACCCACATACACACAATTAAGCTAGACATAGGCTTTATAACTTTCATGAAACTTAATTTTAAAAGGATAATAAGCCTAAATGTAAAATATAGAATTATGAAACTCCTTGATGATATTCTAGGAGAAAATGTAGGTGACCTTGGGTTTAGCAATGATTTTTTTCACATATAATACCAAAAGAACAATCCATGAAAGAAAAATAAATGTAACCTCAAATTTATTAAATTTGAAAGTTTCTGCTCTTTGAAGGACATTCTTCAAAGAATAAATACAGAAGACACACACTGGAGAATATATTTACAAAATATATTTAATAAAGGAATCATCTAAGATATAAAAATAACACACAGAATTCATCAGTAACAGAAAAAATACCAAAAAAAAAGAGATCTGAATAGACATATTATCAAAAATGATATGCAGATGGCCAATAAACATGAAATGTGTCCAAGTCACATACCTTTTTCTGGAGATTTCATATTGCAACAATAACCATGTTAGTCAGCTTTCCATTGCTGCAATAGAACAACTGAAATAAACCACTTAATAGAAAGAGATATTTATTTTGGATGATGATTTCAGAAATTTCTGTCCCTTGTCTTTTGGTCTATTTGCTTTTGGACCTATAGCAAAACAGATCATCATGGCAGAAGACTGTGGTGAAGGAAATTTCTCACCTCAAGGGAGCCAGAAACCAAAAAAAAAAAAAAAAGAGTGAGGGACCATATTTCTAATGTC
Organism: Urocitellus parryii; assembly: GCF_045843805.1. Taxonomy (NCBI): domain Eukaryota; kingdom Metazoa; phylum Chordata; class Mammalia; order Rodentia; family Sciuridae; genus Urocitellus; species Urocitellus parryii. The sequence goes on along the minus strand of NW_027554113.1, from coordinate 809,172 downwards.
CCCTTCAAGAGCACACATTCAATAACTTGACTTCCTTCCACTAGGCCTCACCTCCTAAAGGTTCTCCTACCATCCCAAAGCACCACAGTCTAGTGATCAGTTTTAGTACATGGCCCATGGAAATATATCTGACCCAAACCAAGACAATGAGAAACTACCACAATATATTAGAGTATATGAAATCCAAAACACCAAATCCAAATGGTGGATAGAATATAACAACTTTGAAAGACAGTTGGCAATGTCTTACAAAACTAAACATAGTAATAACCTATAATCCAGAACTCACACTCCAGTTATGTATGACAAATTAATAGAAAACATGTACACATAAAAGACGTACACAAGTTTTAGAGTAGTTATATTTATAATTGCCAAATACCAGATATGATCAATAATGACCTTCAATTAATGAGTAAAAAATCAAACTGTATAGTATCCACATGATGGAAAGCTTTCAACAATGCAGAGAAATGAGGTATCAAACTCAAAAATACATGGAGGAAACAAATTTGTATTGCTAAGTTCAAGAAGTCAATTTGAAAAGGCAACATACAGTCTGATTCCATGTATGTATCCTAGAGAAAGAGTCAAAGCTATAGAGCCAGTAAAAATATTAGGAGTGTGAAAGAAAAAGGAACAAATAAGGCAGAACAGGAACTCTCCCGTATGATATTTTAATGAAGTACACATATCACATTATATGTTTGTTTAAGACAATAGAATATATACCAGAGAAAAATATAATAATTTCAAATGTTGACAAACATTAAAATAATACATATGGGCATATGAGTGCAGATATGTGCATATATTCTTTGGAATATAAACATATATAAGTAAATATATATATATATATATATATATATATATATATATATATATTTTTTTTTTTTTTTTTTTTTTTTTGGTGGTACTTGAGATTAAGCCCAGGGGTGATCTACCACTGAGCTACATCCACAACCTTTTTATTTTAGACACTGTCTAAGTTACCCAGGCTCATCTTTAAATTATGATACTCATGCCTCAGCCTTCAGAGTACCTGGCATTACAGGCATGTACCACTGTGTCTTCCCTAGAAATAAATAAATAAATAAGATTTTTAAATTAATAGAGAATGTTATTAAGAAAGCATTATAAAAATTTCTTTGCAGTGCTAAGACAGAAATTAAAATTATGACATTCAAGTAAAAATTGCAAACACTAAAGGGAGATTAAGATAGATTAAGCAAATGGATCATCAGGTACCAATGCTTAAATGTCACAAAATATGAATTGCAGTTATATAGGAGAGGAGCAAGTGGAAGAGATAGGAGTGAAGTGAGGCCGTAGAAACAACAGAGGTCTGAATAGGGTCTCCTGAGTTATGTTGAAAAATTATTAGGTACCATTGAAAGCCTTTGAACCTAGGATTGCACACACCTGTAATCCCAGCAGTTTGGGAGTCTGAGCCAGGAGAATGGCAAGTTTAAAGCCAGCCTCAGCAATGTAGTGAGACCCTAAGTAACTTATTGAGATCCTATCTCTAAATAACATATAAAAAAGGACTGAGATGTTGCTCAATTGTTGAGCACCCCTGGGTTTAATCCCCAGTAACCTCTCATAAAAGAAAAAAAAAGTCTTTGAACTCTAACAGTGTTCTGTCTAAATTTAAATTTAATTTATAAATATAGTACTGTTTAGGGACATGAGTGAAGTGGAAACCAGAAGATGAATTGCATTTTAGAGGTGTTTTTTCAGATTGAGAATGAAGAATAGAAAACAAGAAAAAATTCTGTTTGGCTCTAAAATTTTCCTTAAAACTGTCTCATTGGGTCAGAATGTTGAGAATTAAATTAATATCTATATACTAAATAATATAGTAAATTAATATCTATAGAGTGTGTTCTATAAGAAATGAATTTTGATTTGTTTTCATTTCAGATGAAATAGTATTTGTGTTCCTCTTTAGGTATTAGGGAAATACAGATTAGAAATTAGGGAAACCACAATTCTTTTTTCTACACCCAATAGACAAACCAAATTTTCCAAGATATCCAGCTATTGAGCATGAAGAAATTACTTGCAACTTCTAAAATCCATGATTTACTCTTTTACATTTGTACCCTTTTCTTTGTCTGTCTGTAATCTTAGGCCAGAATGCCTAAATTTTGCAGGGTATTAATGAGAGTGTAATGAAAATAAATATAAGGGCTGGGGATGTGGCTCAAGAGGTAGCGCCCTCGCCTGGCATGCTTGCGGCCCGGGTTCGATCCTCAGCACCACATACAAAGATGTTGTGTCCGCCGAAAACTAAAAAATAAATATTAAAAAATTCTCTCTCTCTCTATAAAAATAAATAAATAAATAAATATAAGAACAAAAAACTAGTTAAAGTGAGCTTGCCATCCTTAAATAGGAATCCCAATTTTGTATAAAAAACAATTTTTAGAACTTCTCAAGTGTTCACAATTGAAATTGTGTGCAAAAGGTAACGTAACTCTTGTTATTAAAGACACTTTCAGTTTAATACAAAATCTAGCCCTGTGTTTATGGGCATAAAGTCTCAGCCAGATTGCCCAGATGCAAGTCTTGGCTCCACCACTTTTACTGGCGTCTTGGGCTAATTATTTAGTACAACTGTATTTGTCAATTGGGATATAAAGACGTCTACCTTGCAGAGTGCTTATGAGGACTAAGTAAGCTTAATCACAACATAGTGTTGTTATAGGAGTATATCATCTTGCATATCATTTCAATTATTAAGCAGAGTATTTTAAAAATGAACTTTAAAAATTTAAATGAATTTTTAAAATTCATTTGTATTTCCCTTGACAAGTAAATATGAAAATAAACTTGTTTTTAGTTTTAAAATTGAAATGTTGCTTGATGTATTTAATGTATTTACTGAGATCATATATCATTTTTACCTTTAAAAAACCATTGTCTGAATTTCAGTATTTATGTTATAGACACCTATTTCAGATTCTGATGAAATAGTTAATTCCTTAACCTCAGTTTGAAGTTGCAAGGGAAGAATTAGGTATAATCAGAAAGTAATTTTTTCTAATTGAGAAACTCTATTTTCAGGGTTTATTTCAGTTATATATTTCAACCCCATTTCAGTTTAAAGTACAAAGAATTTGAACATTCCTGAAATAAGAAGACTATAGATACCAAAAAATTAGATTTGATAATATTTTATCCTCAAATAGATTTTTCATAACATTTTTATTCTAAATTATAAATTGCTAATAGTATTATTCCAAAATAATAATTTTACAGAACAGAACAGGAAAAGCTCATAGTATACTACTGTGTTCCTGAAGATAATCCTTAGGAGATAAACCTTACAGAATTATGTGAGAATCTCAGACATAAACAGTGGGACCACACTGTAATATACAACCTAGTAACATACGTCATGATCACTTCCTACTACAACATTTCTACGCATTATTAAGCATGAAATTCATCATTTGTTGCTTTTGTGATTTTCTGTTGCCTCTATTTGAATTATTTCTTTGTCCTTGATCTTTGCACTTTAATTCTACTTTCTGTAGTCTACACCAATATTTTCTTTGATAACAAACCAATTTCACTGAAAAGAAGGGAAAATCTTTTATTTGGTTTTCCCTAAAGGACTTTTAATATTGTATAAATGGTCATGTTTTCTATTCCTTGAGTAGTCAAGGGTGTCACCTTGAATTTTCCTTTAAGGGTGAGAGAACTCCAAACTGAAACTATGTATTTTGTTAGACAAGAAGCCCCATCTACTTAAAAATAATAAATGTTAGGAAGTAGCAGTTAATATGACCATATTTTCTAATATACCTCAAGAAGGTGTATTGTAAAATTGACTCTGTAAGTTATTTTTACTAGATATTAAAAAGTGAAAAACTAACACAGTACAGAATAGTTATTTAATCTCATAATGTAATCATCAAAATTAATAAATTAATGGACATTAAAAGTTATTTACTACATAATTTTAAGTAAATCTGAAAACTCATGGAGTAGTTAGGATGTTTTTAGCAAGTTGTAATTAAATACTAAATGAGGTATAGATTTCCTTATAATGAAATATAAATACTAATTTATCTTTTAATTACTACAAGTTATCTCAGTTACCAGACAAATACAACATTCTCTGGTAAATAAATATTAGCCTCTGTAAATGTGTTACTCTTTAATTAACTTGCAATATAGAAAAGGATTTTTCTCTACTCAAATTGTTTAAGAATGGTGAGCATGAACCATGGCTTTGAAAACTCTTGTTTGTAGTGTAGCAGATATTTTAAAATATTTATCATAATCTGAAAAATTGCTATGTAGAAGTATTTGCATGCATGTAATTGATAACAACAGTTTTTAACTAAGCTAATGAATCTATTCCAGAGTTATTAACAAGTATGTTAAATTCATAAGTTTTATACCTAATTTTATAAGAACATGTTGACATAGACATAATTTACTGCCATAACAGGAGTATTGGCATTACTATGTATCTTTTTGCTTCAATGGGAATGGATATTTGTAATTTGTTTTCTTCTCATGGAGCTAAGGTTATATCAGTTTTGGGACTGTGACCCTGGAAACAGAAAATAAAGAAATGTTTGTTTATGTGTTATGAAAAACATAAGACAAATCTCACAAAATAGTTTTGAGAGCTAGTCATGAAGTCAAGTCAAAAGGAAAGCTATAAGAGCTGTTTTAAATAGAAGGAAAAGCCTCGAGGGTTTCTGATTCTCCATTGTCCATAAAGATATTTTGAAGGCAAATCCAGAGAAGGATGAAAAGAAGTAATGAAGGAAGGATAAATGAAGAAAGAGAGTTAGGGAGTGAAGCCAACATTCCAGGAAAGATAACTGAAAATGATTGCTTCTGGTGAGGGGGAACTCGTGGTGGGAAATGAACTCTTGTTATTTCTAATGAGTCTTTATTCACTACCCGATAAAGAACAAAAACAAAAAAATAAACTACCATTTACATAATTTGCCTTGATAAAACAGTAAGAGTCCTATAAATACAAGAGCCCACATAGCACTGTGAGAGTATAAACTTTGGAATTAGAGTCCTAACTTTATGTTGGTCCAGAACTGGTGCCAGCATGGTGTATAAACTTACATAGGTCACTGAGGCTCTGCACAACTCAGCTGTGTTATCTGAAGATGGGGGTAATGAAACTGCTTATCTCAAAGAGTTCTGTTCAGGAAAAAAAATGATAATGTAATGTATTTTTCTTGGTAAAGAAGAGTTTATAAAACTAAAATGTAGTAGAAAAATACTTTTGAGTGTTGGACAAAGACATTGCTATCTTTCTTGTAATATAACATTGACATTTTTCTTAGATAATCCTTTAAAATATGTATTTAAAGATATGCAGCTATTTAATGAAATGTAATTTCTTTGATTATATTTAATTTGCCTTCACAATTTTTATTCATTCAACTTTTAAGTTTAAAATAACCATGATAAGTTCCTATTTATTCCTTCTATATTTTGCCATAATTTCCTTTACCTGGTCACATGTTTAACCTCTTTTTGACCAACTGATTTTTCATACTTTTTCTATTAATTCATAAACAACAAAGCAAAAAAAGATGTTATTTTCCAAAAAATTAGAAAATTTTTTATCCAGAGTATGAGAAATTCTTTTTTATTATTCATCATAAGCGAAAGATTCATTTTCCAATAATTTTTAATTTATTTGATTTAATCACTACTCAAATATTGCTATGGTTTTAAATGTTATTCTGAATAATTAATAGGAACTGAATTCTCTGATCCAAGAATTAAACTATCATGCAAAATAGCAATCTATCCAAAATAATTTATTTTAAATAGCTGGGATTACATAAACATACACATTGTTGTGAAAGCAAAGTACTAAAATTCTTGACTACTTCTTAAGATAATAGAAATTTGATAACTACATCATACCTAAATAGTTAAAAATTACGTAAATTGACCAGTTTATAATCTGTTGTCAGTTTAAGAATGAATAAAGACTTCAAAGGAAAGGAGTTTGAAATGTTTTATACATTAATATAAGCTTTTTCTTTTTGTTAAAAAAAATATATATATATATATACACACATATATACAGTGCAAAATCATTCATTACAGCTAGAGATACCATCATAAATTACTATTACAAATTGAGTGTTTTTCACAAATTCTTATTCTTATATGATTGTAAAATAAAATCACTTTATATTTGCTTATAGACAATGGATTTTATAATTAAATTTGACCAAAAACTGTATTTCTATAAACCCCAAAAGGTTCATTTACTTTTTATTAGAATGTTCTCTTGGTGCAGAAATTAAAGTTGAAGTCCTTGATCCCTAGGTACCATGACCTTTATACTGAATAATACAGGAGAAATAATTTATAAAATAAAAATATGCTACTGAGAGAATATATTTTTCATGTCTGTAATATGCATTTATAAATTTAAAATGTACAAACAACATAACTACAGAAAAAAACAACAATTATAAGTGACATTTTCTATTTAGATCATGATAATAAATTGAGAATATATGCACTGTGATTAAGGAAATTTGTTAACACAGACTGATACTCAATCTTTTTCTATCTATATAAAAAGACTAAGAATAAAAGTCTAGTTCTGCCATATGTGCACACAGGGTCCATTGTCTTCACCAAAATGCTGCAAAAGAATGTAATTCTTTCATATCAGAGGAATATCTGTTGTGGTATGAATATCTTTTGTCAGGAGGAAACTCAAAACAATTATTTTGGGTAGACCATGAACATGAGTCAAATATCTCTGTTGGCCAAAAAAGTGAAAAACTAAGAAGAAAAGGAAAACAACAACAACTGTGTCCTTGAATTAAAAGTGAGGGATTCTGTAGTTTGGAACCACTATCCCCAAAGTATAGCTTCTATTACTTTTTACATTGATAGACTCTTGTATCTATTTTCCCCTCAAGACTGTTTGTTTACATCATCTACAGTAACTGTCAAGATAAATTGAAAATTCCAGAACATATGATATCTAAATACAATGGGCTCCATATTTATGCTTTCTTCTTTAGCATGTCATATGATAAACCTATTCACTCATGAATGGAATTCTTTACTGGTAAGGGCAGAAAAGTATAAAACTCAATATATATATATATATATATATATATATATATATATATATATATATATTTAACTTTGGCATTCTCTTAATTATATATTCATCAAACTACGTCAGATGGAATGTTTTCAGTTTTGTGTGATAACAGATAAATGCATGTATCCTTGGAAAAAATACATGGATGTGGCTTTTAAATAATAAAGATTTAATTTTAACTAAAATATGTCTGTACTTAAATATTTAAACATTTTAAATACATAAATTGATTTGAAAGTATCAGCATTTCTATACATAGCAGTTAATATGACGGTCAAAGGTGACCTTTTAAAGGGCTATGAAATTTAATACTCTATTCATAGAAATTTGACATAATTGAACTTGGTATGGAACAAATCCTTAGAAATGGTTAGTTGAAATGTCTCTGCTATTAATAACTGTTACAAAATTAGATTATTAATGATCCAGTATCTTAATCCTTAAATAGGAAGAAAATTGACAACCACATTAGGACTCCATGTCTATAATAGCATGCATTTAATGGTTGAGATTATATAGTAGAATTTGGGGTCTTGGGTTTACATCTATATTAAATAATTGGTATCCTGTGTAAAAACAGTATAGTCATTTTTATATTTTCAAATCCATTTTATATTAGTCCTCTGTTCTGGTCTATTATTCATTCTATCTTTACCTGAATCCATTCTCCAAATTTTCTTAGAGATGTAAAAAAAAAAAAAATTTGTTTTCCTTAGAGATGTAAAAAGTTAGTTCCTTGATGAAAAAGATGAGATATGTCAGTATCTAGCTCTCTGGGTAGTGCATAGTACATGCTTAAGGATTTTATAGCATGTAAAGAAAGAAGTGTGTTATGCCACAATAGAATAAAAGAGAAAGAATAAGCACTAGTTTGGAGAATGAACAATTTACCCTCAGTGGCAACCTTATATGAAACTGAGCTTTTTTTTTTTGTAATATCACAATACAGATTTTTATATATGCTGAATGTATATAGTAATCTTCAATTTCAATTTCTTTTACTCTTACAGTATAAATGAAGATTTATGCCCATAGAGGATTTATAATCTGGTTGGGGATGAGATGAGCCATAAACACTTGAAAAATTAAATGAAAGCAAGAAAATAATTACATAATAATCCTGGCTTAATGAGATTAATTATATAAAGTGTTTAACAGAGTGCCTAATACATGGTAAATACTTTGAAGTGCTTATTTTCTTCCGTTTTGACTAAACACTAAAAGTTCCATAAAATAATATTTACATGTAGAGATTTGTTTTGTTTTTAAATGATAATAAATGTGCTTGAGTTTCAGAGAGATTTCTATGAGCTGAGTGGGCTCAAATTTGAATATTGGTAGAATATGAAAAGAAAAGGTGTTTGGGGAGGTTAGCAGGAAAAGGGAAAGGCAAACAGCAAGGCATGGACCTGGAAAAGTTCAGTTCTATCTGAAGATTCATTGCTTCAGTTGAAGCCCAGAGAGTGTGAGCAGGGATTATGAAAAGTGAAGCTAGAAAGAGTAGTCTGGGACAGATTGTGGATATCCTTATTCTGCTTGGAAGAGGCTGAGAAGTCTAAATGGGCACAAATAACCGAGCCATCACAAAGCCTTGTAGATTCAAACAGCCACTCTTTATTTCCTAACTCTCACTGGCACTACACACACCACATGGGAACACACTCCCTCCACCGGGCTCTGTCCAATCTCCCCAACACCCCCCCCCAAGAACTCACAGGAACTCCAAAGTAGCAGGCGCCCGAGGCAGCAAGTGCTGGCCCATTGCCCAACCTTAAAGGTCAAATATGCAATTCAATCAATCCAGCCTCACAGCAATTATATACAGCTTAACTCAAATCATCATCTCAATGGTTCGCTGGCATCACCTTTCATCCATTCCCTCTGGCAAATGCCAGGCATCATTCTGACTGGGCTGTGGCTCTCAACAGGCTGGACTTTATATGCCACATGAAATTTGTAGGTTTATACTTTATACATAGAGAATGAATGCGTTAAATATAGAAAAGTAGGCCCCTTGAAGAATGCTACTTTAAGGATGAATGTACATATCAAATGAATTTTATTGGTTTCAAATGTGTTTAGAAACCCTTTGGAGCAATAAACATCATACAGTATATAAGATTTGCCATTTGCATGGCATGCTTTCTGAGACCATTTCAAATCCTCAGATTTTAACATTGTAAGATTTTTGTACAAATCTTTACTTGCTCTGAATATATTTCTATTGAGTCTTATGCTTCTTGTATATACTACTATTCTACATGTTAATATTCATTTCAACTTTAGTGAATGTTTTATTTTACTTTATGAATTATTTTTGATCAGGTTGGAGTATTTGGAGAATCAGTTCAATGATTTTTTTTAATCTCAAACATTTGGCGGACTTGTTCACATTCATAGCTACAAGTTATTACCAAATTTGACAATCTGTTCCTTTTCAGGTTGAGAGTTATCATTTTCTTATTCTTTACATTTCCCCTTCTTCCAATATTGTTATTAACAGTTTGGCTTTCTTTGGTGGTGATGAGGAAGACATTCTTTTCTAAGAAACTTTGTGGGCTGGGGTTGTGGCCCACTTGTAGAGTGCTTGCCTAGCATGTGCAAGCACTGGGTTTGGTCCTCAGCACCACATAAAGATAAATAAATAAAATAAAGATAATGTGTCTAACTACAACTAAAAAAAAATATTTAACAAAAGAAACTCAGGGTTTTAAAAAACAACATTTTTTTAATTTTTTATTGATAAAACCTTAGCCATGCTAATGAAGAGAAGGAGAGAGTAAAACTCAAATTACTAAAATTCATGATGAAAAAGGAAATATCATAATAAACATTATTGAAATACAGAAGATAATTAGAAATTATTTTGAAAATTTGTACTCCAATAAAATAGAAAATCTCAATGACATCAACAAATTTCTAGAAGCATATGATCTACCCAAACTGAATCAGGAGGACATACACAATTTTAAGAGATCATTTTCAAACAAGGAAATAGAAGACATCATCAAAAGCCTACCAACCAAGAAAAGCCGAGGACCAGATGAATTCTGCAAGACCTTCCAAGAAGAACTATTAACAATACTCCTCAAATTATTCCATGAAATAGAAAAGGAGGGAACCCATCCAAATTCATTCCATGAGGATAGCATCACATGATATCAAAACAAAATAAAGACACATCAAGGAAAGAAAACTTCTGATCAATATCCTGATGAACATAGATACAAAAATTCCCAATAAAATCCTGGCAAATTACATACAAAAACATACTAAAAAGATAGTATACCACAATCAAATGGGGTTCATTCCAGAGATGCAAGGTTGGTTCAACATATGGAAATCAATAAATGTAATACATCACATCAATAGAGTTAAAGACAACAATTATGTGATTATCTCAATAGATGTTGAAAAAAACATTCAATAAAATACAATACCTCTTTAAGATCAAAACACTAGAAAAACTAGGAATAGTAGGATCATACCTCAATATTGTAAAAGCTATCTATGCTAAGCCCAAGGCCAACATCATTCTAAACAGAAAAATTGGAAGCATTCCCTCTAAAAACTGGAACAAGACAAGGATGCCCTTTTTCACCACTTCTATTCAACATAGTCCTTGAAATTCTAGCCAGAGCAATCACTCAGAAAAAAGAAATTAAAGGGGTAAGCATAGGAAAAGAAGAACTCAAGCTATCACTATTTGCCAATGACATGATCCCAAGAAGATCCAAAAAATTCCACCAGAATACTTTTAGAACAAATAAATGATTTCAGCAAAGTAGCAGGTTATAAAATCATTGCCCATAAATCAAATACATAAGTGATTAATCCACTGGAAAAAATTAGGAAAAATACCCCATTCACAATAGACTCAAAAAATATAAAATACTTGGCAATCAATCTAACAAAAGAGGTGAAAAACTTTTACAATGAAAACTACAGAACACTAAAGAAGGAAATTGAAGAAGACCTTAGAAGATGGAAAGATCTCCCATGCTCTTGGATAGACAGAATTAATATTGTCAAAGTGGCCATACTACCAAAACTTTTATACAGACAGATTTAATGCAATTCCTATTAAAAACATAATGACATTCTTCATAGAACTTGAAAAAGCAATCATCAAATTCATTTGGATAAATAAGAGATCAAGAATAGCCAAAACAATCCTTACCAAGAAAAGTGAAGCTGGAGTCATCACAATACCAGACCTTAAACTGTATACAGAGCAATGGTAACAAAAATGGCATGGTATTGGCACAAAAACAGAAATATAGACCAATGATACAGAATAGAAAACACAGAGAGCAACCACATGAATACAGTTATCTCATACTAGACAATGGTGCCAAAAACATACGTTGAAGAAAGGATAGCCTCTTCAAAAAATGGTGATGGGAAAACTGGAAATCCATATGTAGCAAAATGAAATTAAGCCTCTATCTCTCATTATGCACAAAACTCAACTCAAAGTGGATCAAGGACCTAGGAATTAGACTAGAGACCCTGCACCTAGTAGAAGAAAAAGTAGGCCCAAATCTTTGTCATGTTAGATTAAGCCCCAACTTCCTTAACAAGAGTCTTAAAGCACAATAAGTAAAAGCAAGAATCAATAAATTGGATGGACTCAAACTAAAAAGCTTATTCTCAGCAAAAGAGACAATCATTGAGGTGAAGAGAGAGCCTACAGTATGAGAGCAAATTTTTACCACACGTACATCAGGTAGAGCACTAATCTCCAGGATATATAAAGAACTCAAAAAAATTTAATGCCCCCCAAAACTCCAACAAACAACAAACAAACAACAACAACAACAACAACAACAAAAACAATAAATGGGCTAAGAAACTGAAACTTTTCTTAAGACATGACTTTGGGTTCAGAGCATCCCACAGACAGAAGGATATTAAAAACATTGCTAAAGGATAATGTGCTAGGCCCAAGTATCAGGTTATCTAGGTCATCTCTTATATTCACTGCATTAAGGCACAGTTTCTGGAACACAACGAATGCTTAATAATTATCGAGTGAGAGAATAAATTAATAGATCACTTTATAGAGATTCACTTTCCATAGTTGATCTCTAGCCTGTTTTTTTTCTTTTGTTTGTTACATTAAGTTCTTGTTTCCTTGCTCTCCTTTGACACCTCCTCTCACAAGTTTGGTTGCCTCCTGACAATTAGCACAGTGACTCTCCAAACTTATTTTCTACATATTTGGCTTTGCTCTAAAAACTAATTTCTCAGCCCATCTTGCTGTTGCCTGACCTCCTGGGTTTTATATTACCACTTTCCCTTCTTAAGACTAGAGATATTTAGGTCTCAATTGTGTCAGTGTAAAATATTCTTCTCTACATGTCCTCTGTCCACCCTCAAAGAAACTCACTTGAAGATGGGAAAGGGCTTAATAAATAATTTGAGTCCCAATCATTTGAAATTTGTTTCATTTTAGTTTTTAGCATTCCCATACTTCCTTCTAATAAGAATAATAAATGTAGGTTTTTTCAGCTTCAGTATACAGTAGTAGGAGGGTTTGGAGAAAAATGAGGACAGATAATTACATATCTTACTAATGTGTAAGTGGTCTGAGGAAAGATTCATGTCCTTGCTGCAAATTTTTACTCTCAAGCCATACTTCCTTATGTCATGTCACTACTTCTAATTGTTCTTGGCATAATAACTCCATTCCCTTTCTTTAAAAAATTCAGTAGATACTAACTGTCTCTTTAATTAATATTCTTTACTAAAGAAAGTAATTTTTCCATTCAAAATTAGCAATACCATTTATTTTTAAATTTTACTAACACTATCTCAGCTTTGATGAGACTACCTAAATGTATTAGGCAAAATTTTCATGGAGAAGGGAAACTGCCTGATTAGCCATGCACAAAATAGACAAGCAGGTAATTAACTGGAAAAGAAGAGAAATGCATTATTCATTTTTAGGCTGCATATTATCTTAAGACACTATATTTTTAAAAGTAGACCCTGGAAACTATCTTAGAGAAAAGAGGGTTTGAAACTGGCTTTGGTGAAGTCTAGTACTATAATTTACTTAGCAGAAGTGAATCTTATGCATTATGCACAGTTACCTATTAACACATTTGTAAACTGTTGATCAGTTGTTGTGTAAAATGAGTGATTTATCTGCTACATAAATGTGTAATATTCTAAAACTTTAGGATATCTCATAATATTTCAATTATATTTCCACTGGAATAAAGAAGTAAATCCTCCAGTTTGCCATAATTTGTACTATTCCCTATTGCACTCCCAGTATTAGAATGAAGTAATGGTTAACATGTACAATTAGAATAGTATTACAGAAAAGTGATATATTTAGTACACTTATGTATCTGTGAAAAGTGAGTGTAGGCTCAGTTGTCTACTTATCATTAGTCATGTGACCTTCTGTGATCTCCTCTGTATCTGTGCTACAGGCTTTGATTGCTACCAGTGGTCTCTCTGATTTCTGTTCCTTCAGGCCTTTGAACAGATGTGCAAGGTTCTATTTCACTGTATTTTTAAAAAAATCATAATTGAGACTCATACAATATATTCTGAGAATTCTGACAAACATATATTTATAATTGAAGGAGTTATGAGGAAATAAAATGTCAAATATGAGAATTTGGTATTGGTTAAATATTTTGAAGGTTATAATTGAAATCATTGCATTGCTAGTGGAAAAATGAGACTCTGGTAGTCCGTGCATGTAGTAGGAAAACAAAGTATCTAATTATCATTTATTGTTGCCAGAACCAAAGGATGTGAAAGACTATTCTTTCTCTTTATTACAATGGGGTGGAATGATGGGGTGAATACCTTCTGACTATACTGTAAAGTTTGCATGAAGGCCACAGGTCATGGCAAAGAAAAGCTAATTTCACTGCCATATAAACAACCTTTAATTTCATCTACTTCAGAGGGTGTTGAAACTTTTGAAAATTAAATCTCAAGTTGGGCACTTAAAGTGGCTAAATTACTATGCAAATTAAACTCATAGTCTTTCTCACTCTTAAGAAATTTAGAGAATTTATCAGAAAAAAGATGGAATTTTGAGAATAAAATCACATATGGATGGATTAATTTTAAAGAATATGAGGACCTAAAAAAAAATCCAAAGTCACACTGCATTTTCTTTAATAGCAAATGGAGATTCTTTTTCCATCAATGAGGAGCTGAACCAGCTTTGCCTCTAAACATACCTTCAATCTCAATTATCAATCACTACAGTAGAAAGCTGGTTTTCTGAAAGATCCACCACCACCTTTCATTGACTCCATACTTCTTATAGCAGGGAAATGTACAAACAGATTATATATACATATATGTGTGTGTGTGTGTATATATATATATATACACACACACACATATATACATATACATACATATAGATAGATAGATAGATAGATAGATATGTTTATGCTAATCCTTCTAGATATAGAACATAAATATGTATATTTCTATGTCTGTACAAATGTGTGTACATATACACACATATGTTTATTTGTATTTATTTGTATGATATATATGTAATGTAAAGTGTATGTGTATATATAGGGAGAGGCATAAAGCTTGGCAATATATAGGGGTGTATTAAAAACCATTATTAAACCATGAATAAAGGAAAATAATCTGGTTTAATTTAATAATAGTACATTCAACAAAGATTCTTGATTCAGTGCATTAATTTGACAGCCAAGAGTGACTTTAATATTTTGCTTGAGAGGTTATTGAAAACATGGACCCAACAGTATTTAATAAAATAAGTTGATTTTGAAGAAATACTTTGGTTTACTATAGAGAAAGGAACATAAAGATATAGGAAAAAGAATGTTAAAATTGATTTCTTATAGGAAGTCAACTTATCTATGCTAAATATATCCCTCAGGAGGACCCAGAGAACTCTCCTTCATTAGAGCATGGGAGGACTGGCAGCCCATTTGTAACTAGTATACTAGTTCCACTCTTCAAGACAGGCATGATAGTGTGAAACAGGCATTTCAATGATGCATTGAGTTAAATGGATACAATGTGATCACAGAGGAGCTGAGGCCAAACAGAAGCAATATAATCTCCAGAAATGAGAGAACATTATTAACTCACATAGACAGCAATAGAAAAGCAGTAAAATGCTTTGGTTTAGATACAGCCTACCTTGGCAAATTAAACATGATTTTACTAGGACCAATAGAGTTCAGAAAGCTATTATAGTCTTACTTTTTTTGTATAAACAAATGAGTAATGAAAAATCTCTAGAACTTAAATGAGTTATAACCTTTTTCTCATTTCTCAAAACTAGACACTCCCAGAACCCAAATCTATTGAATGGCAAAGAAAATAAATTCCCTTTTGGTAGAATATCATAATACTTCCAAAGTAACTGTTATAAATATTCAAGCTAGCTTCCCCTAGAGGATCCTGTGGCCAATTAAAGAGGCCTTAGCACTAGAGGAAAGGAATTTAACTCAGATACGGCTCTGATCTAACCAAATTTATTCAAATGTCACTAAAGTTCACCTTTCAAAGTTAGGGCTTAGGTACACAATGTTAAAAATGTGTTTACCCCTGGATTCATATCACATTGGGCAATAGATTTATCTGGGTATTTCTCTATCTGCTGAAAGAATCATTAGAAAATACATACTCAAAATTAGCAGAATGCCTTCACAGGCTATCTAAAATCTATTATGATAAATAGTGTGAGGAGGAATCTCTTAGAACTGCCTTTTCCTAGTAAAAGTGTAATCCAAAAGTTTTTTCGTATTTCCTGGTAGAATTTCAGATATTAATATAATCATTAAAGATTTAAAAATTCAAAGATAATAATTCCTATTACATCTCTATTTGATGCCACCGTTTGGCCTATGTAGTAGAATGAACTTGGAGATAATCTATTGATTATTGTCAGAGTAATTTAGTGACTACAATTATAGCTCCTTTTCTAGATGAAGTCTCTTTACTGCATCAAATAAACACAGCTGTGGAATTTGGGTGTGTAATTCTTCATATTTTCTTTAAACTTATTAGTAAAAGAATATCAGAAACAATTTGATTTCACGTGGTAGAAAGAGAAATCACTTTTACTGTTTTCCTGTATTACCAAGAATGTATCAACTCTATAATCAACAGGAACTGCTGTCATCTTGCCATTATTCACAGCATCACTTTGATATGTTGAATGTTCAAATAATGCTATTTGTATCTGGTCACCAAGAGTTCACAATTGTGTAATTCCATATTAAGACACATGCATAACAAAATGTGAGAGAGAAAGCCATGAAAATTCAAACATTAAAATTTGTTAAGTCTATAGTAGTTTATTAAACTGGTGCATTTTATTTGTCTCTCAAAAATTAAAGAATAATCCTTCCATTTTATATCACCCTCTATTAAGATAAAGGCACAACACTTAGTAGGTATTTTGTTTTCTAACATGTCTTATATTTGAACATGTTGTTTTAACCTTTTTTATAAAATAATTTATAATCCTGTGGCTTTAACTAAGATCACTTTTGATTTTGGGTCTCAAAAAAATAATGCTTTGAAACTAATCTAAGTTGCTGTTTGTTTCAAATTCAAAAAACTATCACCCAGTAAACCTAGTAGTACTTGATGTTCCCTATTCCTATACTAAATTATGGATGCTGCTATAAAAATTTTGGTAAATCCTTAAAACTCAAAGCACAATGAAACAACACCCTCCCACACACATAGAATTTTAGAGTAAAATTGTATTCTCATATATAGAAAACTATTCTCCTTTTGAGTAACAGTCCATGCCCTGCTTCTGAACAGTTATGTGAACTGAATTCCTAAAGAATGAGATACAAAAAACTTGTTTTTAATGGATGAATCAAAGCCATAATTTGAGGCACACACAATAGCATTCAATAGAATGAAAGTGATACTTTTGTAGCATAATGTCTCGTATCAACCTACATCATATGACCTCAACAAAGTTTTTTCAACTATATTATGAAGAGGAAAATAATAGCCTGGTTGACAGAAAACTGTGGATGATATGTCACCACAATTGTGAAGCAGAGTTGCAGCATAAAATCTTCACTCAGAGGCAGTCATAAAACACAGTGGAGAAGGGAATTCCACCAATGGGCTGAATTTGTACCATGCATCTGGTCATTTTCTTTATAAAAAACAAGATATGTCCAAATAATTAGATCTAAATTAATTTGTATTGGAATAAATTGAAAAAGACAAAAACAAATGGAAATATATTCTATGTTCATGCAATTGAATAATTAATATTGTATAAATGTGCATACTTCTAAGTGTTTTACATACTCAATATAATGTCTATAAAAGTTCCAATGGCAGTTTTTCACAGAAATAGAAAATGTTACAAAATTCATATGAGACAAAAAAACACCTGGATACCCAAAGCACCTTTGAACAAAATAACCAAGCCCAGAAGTATTATACCAAGTGATTTTAAAATATACTGAAAAGTTATAAGAATCAAAACAGCATGGCACTAATATAACAGATACATACCAAAAGAACAGAATAGAAAGCCCAGAAATAGATCCATGCATTAACTTGATATTTGACAAAGGTTTCAAAAATATTCAGTGAGAAAGGGCAATCTCATCTACATAATGTGTTGGGAAACTGAATATCCATGTGCAGAATAATAAAATTAGACCATTACCTCACACTATATACAAATGTCAACTCAAATCATATTTAAAAATAAGATCTGAAATTGTAAAATTACTAGGAGAAAGCATTCAGAAAAAAGTTTGTTTATATAAGTGTAAATAAAATCCCCCAAAGATATGTGATTTCCAAAACAAGCACAAAAGTGAAAATAGGCAAATGGGATTGTTTCAAACTAGAAAAATTTGCATAGTGGAGAAAACAACCAACACTGAAGAGACAACTTATGAATGAGAGAAAATACTTACAAATCACGTATCTGATAAAGGGTTAATATCCAAAATACATAAGAAAAAATTTAAAAGTTCCACCCAACGAAAAAGATCTAAATAAAAATTTTTCAAAATAAGACATGCAAATTGCCAAAAGATATATTAAAAGAAATTGAACAACACTAATCATCAGGAAAATGCAAATTAAAATTGCAATAATACTTGTTAGAGTAGATTTATCACAGTATGAGTAATAACAAGTGTTGGTGAGGTTGTGGACAAACGTGAACCCTTGCACACTATGGGTAGGAATGTAAAAAGTATCACCATTGTGGAAGATACTAAAAAATTAAAAATGAAACTTCCATGTGATATAGCAGTCTTACCTCTGTAAATAAATTAGCATCTTCCACCACTTTTAAAAATATATTTTAAAGAGATATTATCACACCCATGTTTATTGCTGCATAAACAATGATCAAGATGGAATTACCTCAAGTGCCTATTGACAGACAAATGGATAAATACTATCCATATGTATTATATAATATATATATATTCATAAAATATATAACTATGTTATATAATTTATATATACATTATACACACACACACACACAAACAGTCTGCCTAGAGGAACACTATACAACATTAAAAACAGGGAAATCCTCTCATTTGTAAACAATATGAATGAACCTGTAGGACACTATGCTACATGAAATAAAGCCAGGCATGAAAAGATCAATATTGAATAATTTTGCTTTTATATAGAATATAAAAATGTAAAATGTAAATATGTACAAATATTAAAATGTGGAACTCAGAGAAGCAGCAAGTAGAATGGTAATTGGAAGAGGCTGGGGGCATTGGAGAAAGTGGGAAGATGTTGGTCAAAGGATTAGAAGTTTGAGTTAGGTAGAATGACTTCTGGAGATCTGTTATACAGCATGGTTTATTAAAAATAATAAATTTGTTACTTGAAAATTGCTATGAGAATAGATCTTAAATATTATCACAAGAATATCAGTTTTGTTAATTAGATTTAATCATTTCACAATGTACGCATGTATCAAAACTTCACATCGTACACAGTAAAAATATATTTTATTCATTAATATTTTTATTTATTTAATAAATCTGGGGAAATAGTTTTTCAGAAATAAAAAAGAACCTGTGCTTGACCCAAGGTCACAAAAATAAATAAGTAAGTAAATACTAGTCAATATTATAAATTTAGAAAGCATATGATTGGAAAATTGGTGAAGACTTACATAATTGGACTTCTTTGAATGACAGAAAATTAAGATTTCTGCATCCTATGTGAACATTCACCACAGTCATACTTTGTAAATGTGGAAAAACTGACCAGTTTGTTCAACGTATTCATGAACAAAGTGACAATGGTAGCAGGGATGTTATTCATGAGATTAACAGACGTATCTTAATTTTCCAGCCACCACTATAGATGTATTCCCAATCTACTAATAGCAGAAGCCAATGCTGGACCCCAAGTACAGAATTATTCCCCAAAACCAGGGTGAACCAGGCATCTTAGGACAAGTCAGCTACACTGGGAAATGGCCTCAATTTGTCCTGATTGGAAGAGATTTTTACTCTATTTTTAGATTTGCCTTCTGTGTCCCACATGACAACACCAGTACTTACTGAGTGCTTTGTCTACAATCAACATAGCACATACAGCACTGTCTTGGACCATTGTATTCATTGAACATTAAAAGTGAGAGAATGTGCTTAGATTCTGCATTTATACATATTCTGAGTTCTAAACTAGTGGCCCAATGGAAGCAATTGAAGTGGTGTACTAAAGGCTCAGAACCCAAGTAACAACCTGAGATGAAATATGATGCTGTGTAATGAGGTTCTCTGAACCTCTGACTAATATACAAAGCCATTTGTCCAATAGCTAGAATATACAGGATCCAGGAATTGGAACAGTATGAAAGTGCATGTGACTTTTCTATTTCCCCTGAGAACTCAGTCACAATATTTTTGCTTCCTTTCCCTAAAATTTTGGATTCTACCTATTTAAAGGACTTAGAGACAATGGTGTTTCCATTAAGATACAACAATTTTTCCATTGTAATGGGAGCTGAGATTGGCACCTGGTCATTAGGGTTGCTGCCTTCATTGATCTAATAGGCAAAGTAGAAGTCCATTTTTCTAACTTGAATAGTTAATCTAATCATCTACAAAAGGCATGGAGAAGATGGTCTAGAAGTCAGGGATTTCCACAGTACACTTCTAGTATTGTTATTTCCAGTATTAATTGTTACTGGAACATCGACTGCAATTACAAATTCTGGACAGTAGCAATAACATTTTAGACTCTTCATGAATCATGGTTTGGGTCTCTACACAAGTAGACCCTAATGAGGTGGTAACTCGAAGTAAACATAGAGTGAGCAGTAGAGAAAAAATTATGGCATATCACCCTTTGCAAAAATTGAATTGTAATGAGTGATTACACAAGGGCTTTGTTTTTATATTTCAATTTTTTAAATTTTATATCATTTTTTTGGTACTGGGACTTGGACCCAAGGTTACTTCATCACTGTGGCACATCCCCAGCCCTTTTTAATTTTTTTTTTATTTTGAGATAAGATCATGCTAAGATGTCACTAAAATTCTGTGGCTGGCTTTGAGCTTGCAATCCTCCTGTCTCAGCCTTCAGAGCCACTGAACATATTGGGCCCTGTTGTTACATATTCATACATGCACATAATAAAAAGGAGATTTCTTTGCTTTATGTCCATATTTTTATATATTAATCATTTTTTTCCTATTTTTCCTTTCTGTACCATCCATAAGACATGTTAAAAATGTTAAGAATGATTAATGCTACAGATTTAATATTTACATTAAAGAATATCAAAGAGTGATTATGACTGAGAAAACAAAGAAAATTATACAAAGATGCATCTAGGGACATAAGAATTTTTCATCTCTACTTTTTGAGATGAATTACTGTCACTAGCTATCTATGGGCTGTGTGTGGACTATCACTCATCACAGCCTAATTGAATAGGGAAATCTGGTGTCTGGAAACTTCCAGTGGACATTTCCTCTGGTTGACTGCCTAGAGACATTGTGAGCCCTATCCAAAATCTGCTCCAGGTCTCATGCAGCACTGGAGATGGGGAGACCTGCTGTAGCTGCAAATTCCCTGTAAAATGGGTGTGACCTACCAAGATGCCAATCAACCTGTTGACTGTAAGACATCACAAAACAAGACTCTTCCCTTGAAACCTCATCCCTTCCTTTGTTGTATCTCCTTAAATAAACCATTGTAGCCATTTTCTAATTGTCTAGCTCTAGCTCCTATGTGGACTAGACCTATCATATGCTCTGTCTCTTTAAAAGTATCCTTTCTGACTCTTTGTTTTTATTCTTCACTAATTGTTCTAGACTTTAATTTCTCAGGAGGCTTCTCTGGCACGGTGCTAGTCATCCTGCAATAAATTATAACATAATTTTGGTTGATTCAGTGGAGGTCACATCATGTCAAATGGAGAACGTTGCTTTTAAAATTGCAATTTAAAGGTTTAAACATGGCTGATGGAAAAACTACAAATGCTGAGTTGAAAAGGAACATTGCAGAAGAGAAGTATGGAATTACATTTCCCAGAATCTACTTCTTATAGAAACACAGATTCTGGTCTGTTAATGAGAGTCATTGGCATCCAATTTTGAAGCTAGTGGAGGAAAGGCCCCAAGAGATGTTTACACAGATTTTGATCAAGTGTGAGATTCAACATAGCTGTGCCATACTAAGAATATATAGAAGCTTGACTGCTTCAGTCAAGAAGACAAGAGCCCCCTTCTCTGAGTTGAAATGCTGCTTCTTCATCAAGTCTCAGGCACAACTCAGGAGGCATTCAGGTTTGTGATGCTGAAATGCAAAGTAGCTTTATGTTAGTAATAAAAATGGCTCTAAACCAGTACTGTGCCCTCAGCAGCTTTGAAAACAGAATGTATACATTAAAAGGAAATAAAAGTATAAAGTGGCATGACCTGAGAGTCAAATGAAGGTGTGGAAGAACTCTCTTCAAGATTTCAGAGGCAGCAGTAAGCTCTCTCTTCTCAAGAATTTTTGGATGTAGCTTCCCCACTAGTGGCCTGGAGACTTTCTCCCCAGGTCAATTCTTCTGCATTCTTCAGGTCTCTACTTCATTGCCAATTCTAGATGACTATTCAATTTAAATCATTGTTTCTTGTGGTCCTGGGAATGAAATCTAGGGTCTTGGGCCTGCTAAGCATGCTTGGAAAGTGCTGTACTACAGAGAGACACATCCCCTCAGTCCCTATAATCTTATTTTTTTTTTTATTTCTCGGCGGACACAACATCTTTGTTGGTATGTGGTGCTGAGGATCGAACCCGGGCCGCACGCATGCCAGGCGAGCGCACTACCGCTTGAGCCACATTCCCAGCCCCCTATAATCTTAATTTTAAAGTTTGGTTTCTTATTCTTTTAGATCACACTGTTCCATTGTCTTCATTTCACTAACTACTACTTGAAATTATTTATTTATCTCCAGGTATATGTGCTTAGCATCTGTCTCCCCTATCATACTATAAATTTCAAGAGAGTAAGAAGCATGTTTGTTTAAGCCAGCCACTCACAGCCAGTGCCTAGCAAAAAGTAGGTGTTCAACAGATAATATGTTGAATGATTAAATGAATGAAAAAGTGATTAGTGAAAGCAGAGGCAGTTAGATGATGAATGAAAATAATCTTTAAAGAAAATCCAAAGACATTCATATTTTTTTCAGAAATATCAGTAATGTGAACCTACATGAGGTTGGTTAGATTCCTTTTTACACTGTGGGGCAAGAAAGCACATTCGAACCTTCAGTAAAGCTAGTCTTTCCAGAAAGCAGGAGATAAAGAAAAAAATGTCTTATCTTTTCCATTTACCCTTCAATTTCAATAAATTTTCATTTTTAAATGATTGTACTCATAATTCTTCAATTTTTTGTTTGGTATCTATGAAATTAAAATTTTTAATGATATTTATAAATGAAAATTTCCTAGGTACCAGTAAACTAAACATATCTACTGGATATACACATAGAATTATTTAATAAATACTATTTTATAGAAAAATTTCAAATTGAAACTTTTGCTTAATGAGCAAAAAGACCAAAGTAAAATCAACAATGCTTTAATAATTTAGAGACATATTATAAACATTGTGAAAAGACTGGCCTCCTTTTTTTAAAGCTACACTGATCAATGCATTGACCTCTGTCTAGAACTGCATTAATGTTTTTCTTCAATAAAGAAATTTGAGAGCTATGCTATTTTTGTTCTTCCCAAATCTACTCTGAGATACAAAACGTTTGGGAGAAATGTTGCATTATTTCCAGTTTTTCTCAGGGAAGAAAGAACCATATTTACAAGGAATATAAAAAAGTTGAAGTTTATGTAATCCAAGATATGTGAAAGAAGGACCACTTGAAATATTTAGACCCCAAACGAATTTGTATAGTCCTCATGAATAGTGTTTATGCATGGATAACGTGTATCACTTCATTAGTGTAGCAAACTGAATGAGTTTACTATTTAGAGAAACTTCCACTTTCTTTGAAGCCTACTAATGGACTCTCTTAAAAATGTATTTTGATTATGTCAAACTGAAGATTATTAATAAATAAGCTTTGGAGTTCTCCACGATCACTGGGTTCTAGTGTCCCCTTTGTTTACACCTGGACATCTCTCTCCAAACCATCTCTGTAGTATTTCTATTACTTCCTGTGGAAGTTCCCATTAGGTCCCTCTAATAAGAATTCAACCACATACTTTCATCTTTATAAAGAGCATAGCAGACTGTGTTGAGTCATACCTGGAATCCCAGAAACTCAGGAGGCTGAGGCATGAGGATCACCAAGTATGCGACAACCCTGGACAATTTAGTGAGACCCTGTCTCAAAATGAAAAAGGGTTGGTAAATAACTCAGTGGTAGAGTTCCCCTGTGTTCAGTGCCTAGTCCCCCCAAAAAACAAATTGCAAATTGCATAGGGTAATATTTGAAGCATGAGATAAAACTTAATACTCTTCTGCTCAATAAAAGCAAATAAGAAATAATTCTATTTATAATCATTACTGTGCTCATTTTAAAGAAGCATGTAGAGTTTCTCATCCCACATCCCAGTCGCTCCTTTTGAGGAATTGGCCTGGATACAGTTGCCTTAATAAGCACTAACAGCAGAGGGGGCTCCCATTTGACTCCAAAGAACTTGGCATCTAAGGCTTATGGAACACAAAGAATATCCTGTTTCTCCTAACTTGCTACAGGGTGTTAGCATTCTAGTTTTCTGTGGATAAACTTAATATCTTGATTAGTTCTCTGGAGAATGCCTCTGGAAAGGGTTCTAAGAAGTGGGAGGCAGGAGGCTGGCTAATACCTATAGTGGCTTCAAAATAGTCTGCAGAGGTCTGTTTACTTGGAATTGTAAGAAGTTTGTTACCTTGACAACCACAGGCAGCACAAGGCTGGGTTTTGAGTGACTTTAGATTCCTTTGCAATTCCTTATGGGAGTGAATGATTTGTGTGTCTAATCAATGAACGGCAAAGACACGATATTTAATAAGATTAATGAAGCTCCCATAAAGCATTTTGTATGCTGGGCCCAATGGCATGGCTTCCTTACAAATGCAGTTAACATTAATTAAAATGTAGTTAACATTTCTGGAATATGGGCCCTAGGGAGGATCGAAACCTTTCTGATCCTAGGTGAAATTCTAAACTGAGGGCATAACTATACTTTCAGTTGCCTCTGACACAAAGTTCCCAGAATTTGTCCAAAGCCCTTTGAGAAAGGTGATTTTTTTTCTCCCCTGCAATTTGTGGAGGACCTGGTTAATTTTTGGAAGATTTCTAGACCTAATACAGCCCCTGAATAAGCTCAGACCTGAGCAGAATTGCAGATCCACTTCTAGGCTCACTCATGAGGCTCTTGCAGGAACGAGTTCTTCATAATGTCACCCCCTTCTATAGGGATGTTTGTTGAACAAGGATACTGCCTTCCTCTAAAGCAATGTGGGATGTAGCAAGACAGTCACTTTAACAACTTGACCACAGGGTTGATACACCAGTACTTTTGCTTTATTCCATCATTCATCCCAACCAGACCAGATTCATTGTGGAAGAGCATAAACCTTAAGATAGGTCATGAGGAGAGCACATTTTTCCTCCTTACTTTGCCAGAATGTGGAAACTTAATCACAGTGAGTGGAATGTTTTCCTCTTGCTCCACACCTGGAGCTGTGTGTAAGCCTTGGTGTTGCTTCAAGTCTGCAGTGGTTTTATTTTGGGTAAGGAGTGAAAAGAAGGGGTTTAAGACAACATGTATGTCTGCTTGGGGCAATATTATATGTCTGCCTTGAAAGCTGATGTCAAACTCTCTTAGATATTGCTAGCACATCTGTCACTAACATCCAGCTGAAGTGCTAACTTGTTGTGCCCCACTAGCATTTGGAGCTTATAAACCTTATTCATTCCAAATAGAGAGTGGAGAAGCCCTAGATCCTCACTGTCCAGTATGATAGCTACTAGCTACATATGGCTATTGAATATTAGAAAAGCAATAGTCAATGTGCTGTAAGTGTAAAATGCACATCTCTATCAAACTACCAGAAAAAGGTAAAATATCTCATTAATATTTTTATGTCCATTACATATTACAATGATGTTTTAGATATACTGTGTTAAAAATGATAATATAAAAATTAATTTATCTGATTTTTATTAACTTTTAGAAAAACAGATACCAGAAAATGTAGCATTTGTTACATTTCTAATTAATGCTGCTACTGTAGATGCTTAGATGAAAGATGACAATATGAAGGAAAAGTTTTCCCAGCCTGAGATGTGTTTTCACAAGGGATATTTGGTAAAAGCAAGTAATAAGGATTGGCTTCAAGTGAGAAAAAATGCACGTAAATATCATAAAGTCTGAGGACAGTGGTGTGTACAGCAGACACTCTGAGTACTTTTCCCATTTGGTCAGCACTAGTCATCCAGTACACATTGCTTCTGAAAACACTTCAACACCTTTTCAAGAGTAATAGCAAGAGTGTCCTCATTCCAAGTGTATAAAAGATAAAAGAACCTGGGTTTTATTGTCCTTGTGAGTAGCCTTTAGAGAAAGATAAATTAGCTAGATGCAATGACTAATTTAAGCAATTTAGGAATATCCCAAGTTGGAGGCCAGCCTCAGCACCTTAGCAAACCCTGTCTCATAAACATTTTAAAGGGCTAGGTATGTAGCTCAGAGATACAGTGCCCCTGGGTTCAATCACCACTGCCAAAGAAAGAAAAGAAAGATAAATGGATGTGGATGGATGTCTCTGTTTCTTTGCCCTTCATGTGCAGTTATGTTAAGGTGTATTTTGTACCTTCACTCAGAGGGGTGCTGGATATGGAGTCCCTGACAAATTAATGAAGTAGCAGTGACCAGCTCACCTAAGTATCTTGTACTGGCTTTGTTCTCTTCTTATTCTAGTAATTTCTAGAATCACTTGGCAAAGTACTTTTTCTTAATCCTATTTGCAGTGCCTACTCCTACAGAAATGCAACTTATGGGAGAGTGTGTATGAGCACATGGGTCTGCATGCAGAAGTTACAGGCAAAAACATAGGAACAGCCCTTTGTACTCTGGATACTGTTAAGTTCTCATGCGTTAACTTAATATTTTTCTGTCACTCTGGTTTTCATAGTTTATTTGCTTTCATATTCTTTTGTTTTGCATTTCTGTCTTAGCCTTCTCTCCCTGATCTTGCTCTAGCTCCTCCCCTCAAAATACCATCCTCTGGATGGCTGTTCATGAAGCTTTGCCGTTGCCATGTTGGACCAGATTCTAGAAATTTGGGCCATGCATATTTGTTGAAAGGAAAATCAGTTTTCTTCCTCTGAGGACAGCATGAGAATACTGCCTAGTACTCTCATACTGTGACAAATTGATAAGCAAGCTATTATCTCTTTCCTATTTTCTTCATTATAATAAGTCTCAATTTATAACCCACACATATAGTTCCACCCAGAAGGAGGGCAGGAGGTACACTGTTCTATTTTAACTCAACAGAGAAAAATCATTAGAGATAATAAAGGGTCAGAGTTACCTACCTCAAGCATGTCTGAATGACGGCATCAACAAAATTGTAATGTGCTTTTCTGAGGCACAATGACCTTGTGACATAAAAACCATGCTGTCTCAGTCTCTGGGATGCATTACAACAGTAATGATAATCTTACCACTTCTCACAGGGAAAGTCATCTTGGGTTTGTGAAACACTTTCATTAATATCTTCTCCTTTAGTTCTTTCAATAATATACAAGGGAAACAACAACTCTCACTGACATGATTTTAAATTCTTTAGCCCCAAAATTCCTTTTCTGTACCCTTGTAACAGTTCATTTGTATGACAGTTTTATGGCTTCAGAACTCACCTTGGACTTAGGCTTAGTGGAATGAATAAAACTGTATACAAGAAACATTTTGCTATATCAACATATTTATTTATTTATTTATTTGTTTCTGATTCATGAAGTGAACCACTTACTTAATCCCTACTACTTACCTGGAACTTGATTTCAAAAGCATTCTAGATAATGGACCTCTTCAGTGTGGTCCCAGGACTGTCCCTTGGGTATTGTCAATAGTTGGTACCCTTTCAGGATGTGGCACAGATTTCCAGTGCAAATGGAAACAATAGGCCATTTTTCCTTGGTCACCATGTTGTTATTTTACCCACTTCTTTGGAAAAGTTTTGATAAATAATAGCAGAGATGTGTTGGTAAATCAGCACTGTCAGAAGGCTACTCTTTTATCTTAGCCTTTTATTTGCTAAGTAATAAATTGAGTAAATTGAAAACACAGAGACTTTAAATTGTCAAGTAAGTGGAAATTGGTGCTTCATAACATGATACACTCACCATGAGTTTGTGACAGTTATGGGAGAATCAATGCATTGGTCAGTATTCCTACCCTAAGTAACTGGTTTACAGCTGAATGGTAGACACACCACTATACCAGAAGGGAAGCTCTGTAAGGACACAACCTTCTGTCTTTTTTCCCACTGTCTTACCAGCTTCCACTATAAAGTTTGGCACAAAGGGAACATACACAGACTTTTTGAATAAATTAATACCCAAATGGTCAAATCAATTTGGCACCCCTTCTAATAATCAAATTCCTATTCTGAAGCCACTGTTATCCTACAGTGTGTTAGAAAGAAAAATAGAGGCAGGTTTCAAGGAAGGAAGTTGAACAGTCTCTTTAAATTTTCTCAAGCCTCCGCTAATGAAGCAAAGCAAATTTCAGTTATATTTTGTTTCTGTTAGGAATGGTCTGGCCACAGGGCAGAATGATATTTTTAAAATGCAAGGAAAATAATCCACCAGTTTAATCTGCACCATGTTTAACACAAATATCCTCTCCATTAACAATATGGTGCAAGAGAGAGGCTGGGAGTCATTAGAGGACCTGAAAACACCCGGCAATGTGTTTGTACAAGATTAGCCCTTCATCAAAAAGATGTATTCATTCTCAATATGGCCTTATGTCAGGGTTTCTGGCCTTAATGTGTGGAACTTTTCCAGTTCATCAAGGCAAACGTGCCCAGAGCTATTTTCTGGGCTTGAAATAAAAGAACAAGCTGCAGTAAGCTTGAAACCTTTGTTGCTATTTCTGTTCCTCACTTCTCTTTCCATTTCCTGCTCTCTCTCTTTTTGCCCACATGTTTTTGCCTTGCTTAGTAAACAGAGCAAACCATAAGGCAAATTGTGATAATGTTCCTCCAGCCTCTCACCCATGAACTTGGCTATGGTTTTAATACCAAGGAGTTTCAAAAATCATAATAGAAGCAGACATTCTTCTCTGCTTACTGTAGGCTCAACTCAGAGCTATTCCTCAATGATCTGAATGAACCCCAACTCCAGCTAGTGTTATGCTATTGTGGTTTGTTGACTGTCCTTCTCTTGCTCTGTCTGCAATATTGGGGCTTAGAAAATGATTCCCCAAATTATTCTACTTTGGCATGCTGAAAAGGCTCTGCAGGGAACTCAGACCTCCTTTTTGATTTCCTTCTGCCCTCCTCTTCTTGCCCATTCTTCTCTACCTCCTTATGAACAGATTCTTAGAAATCAGAATTCTTCTTTCCCAAGGTGGCCCATAACAACTAGAAATCATGTTTTAATATTTTTCTGCCTTTCTGTATTGCAGCAGGCCATGAAGAACCCCTGTTCTACCCTGCCTAATAGTAGTACCTCATAGTAGGACCAGTCCCTAATAAAACTCTTCATTCTAGGGGAGTCATGAGCCTTTCTCAGGAGGAAGGAATGGTACCCAGAGAAGTCAAGACGAATCCAAACAGAACTTGCTGTTTGTTTGTTTGTTTGTTTTTTTGGTCTGTTTCATTTAGATCTTATCCTTTTGTCTAGTCATATTTCTATATAGTTATCCATACTTCTTTAAATGAAAAAAGCAACTCTTACTTACAAAGGCAAGTGCCTTGGCTCTAGGAAACTCCCCAGGAAGCGATGGATCTCTAACACTGAGATTCAAGAGCTTGTTTTCCTAAGCATTGTGTTAGCATGAAGTAAAGATTATGACATTCTTTCTCCTTTTATGCCCTTTCTGTTTATCATTGTGTTGTTTTCATCCAAACACTGTGGGATATCCAAACAAGCATAGCTTACATTGTATTAATTATGTACATTATCAGTAGCAACCATTAATAGGGTTTGCTAGCCAATAACAGGGGACCTCAAATATTTTATTGAAGGTGTAAATGCACAGTTCATTTGAATGAATGAAGAATTCATTTCATCATTAATATCCTCTACCATAAATCAATAAAATACACTAAGATGGTTATATTTGAATTATCATTTATATAAATATAAATTTATGTCTAGGACAATACAAATATTTTTAAATTTTTTCCAATTAACCTTAATCTTTCATTTCTTATTAAATTACTATAAATGCCTCAGGGTAAGGCTTTTCATTTAGGGAGTCACCTATATTACATTACTCAAATTGCTCAAATATAAAAGTGTTTAATTTGGGGGAAATGTGATATTCCCCAAAATAACAATTTATTCAAGTTTGTGAGATAGCTAAAAGAAGGCAGTCTAAGAAAATAGGGAAGACAGGAAAACAAAATGAAGGTAGTGAAGAAACAAAGGAAAGGAGGAAAGAAGGAGCTGACCTATTGCCCAGAATGCAGTAGTAGAGGGTCGCCCTTAAGGACAGACCCTGGCATCAACACATGTGGATGGAAACCCCAGAACCTAACTGTAATGAATAGGAATATTGATTGAAGTGCCTCTTGTGCAAGTTACTTAGCTTCTCTATAACTCAGCTTTGTCATGCTCAAGTTAAAGAAAATATAACCCTCAGAAGGTTGTTTCTAAACTAAAAGAGAAAAGATAAATCTCTTATCACAAAGGCTAATGTGTTTTTATCTATCAAAAAGGGTTTCATTGTTTTAATTGGTGTGATTATGGGAAGCTACCTACAGCATGATTCTGATGATGCTAATAAAACACAAAATTGTCAGCCCTCCCTGTTCTCTTTGGAGCTATTTAGTATATACAAAGGATTTTTGTCCTATTCAGTAACCAATGTCCTTGAACCTTACTCAAATTTGGGGCTAAGGTTACATATTAATATGTACAATTATTAATTAATTATAATTAATTAATTAATTATAATGAAAAGAGCTATACATGTTATCCTGCCCCATAGTGATTTGCATGAGGGCACCACACTGATAAACAGGGCATAAAAGGGGAAAGAGGTCATAATAAGCTCTACTTTATGTGTGGTACAGTGCTTAGGAAAACAGGCTCTTGAATCTCATTGATAGAGGTCCATCATTTCCCAAGGAGGTGACTAGTGAGTTTCTTCTTCCATCAAGTGCATTCATTGCATCATCTACCTAATTGAGCTTACATTATTGTTCTTCCCCAAACTGACTGAGGACAAGAGAGGGCTTGAGAAGTTTCTGTATGGGATCAACAGCTTTTTATCCAGCTTGTGACCATAGCAGCCTTAAGGTCCCTCCCCCTCAGCTTGACTAGGTTTTAGACAGACTCTTTCTAACACTGGACCCCTGAGCTCCCTCTTCTTAGAGCATTTACCTACAAAAACTTTCATTTGCAATTCATTTTTTCCTTTTTATTTTTTTAAGGTATAAATCTTTCCCCAGACTCTTACCAGTTTTATAAGCCAGAAATGTCAGTCTCAAGGACCTGAGGATCATCCCTTAGAACTTCCCCTTTCTCAATGTCTTTGTGGGAGGAATGGAGCCCAGTTTCCATTAAAGCCTATAAGCAAACACAAATGGCCAGGGCATTGACTAAGTCCTCCTACAGCCCAGTAGGTCTCTAGTTCACCTCAATGCTTTTGTTTCACTGGAGTTCAATTCAACTTCTGTCCCTATTGTATTATATGTCTTTCCCATGTTGCAATTATCTTGAATGAAGATTTCTTTGACTGATTAGTTCTCTATGGTGCAATTTTTTATTTACACTTATAGACTCCTTTAGTCAAAGGCCACAGGCACTTTTCCATAGTTATCCTTGATTTTTATCCCCAGTTGTAAATCCAAGTAATAGAATAGGTTGAACATCAAGGCTTAGAGGTTGGACATTTCTCATGCCCTTATGTAGGCATCTGAAAATCATAACACTGCATCAGATGGTGATTCTGTGTATTACATCATTTATCTATAAATATCAAACTGTTAGATTTGCCAAATTTAAATTGGAGGAAAACTTGGATATTAGGTTATAGTCCCATTTACTTCTTGTTTTCTCATTCATTGTGAAGAAAAAGCCAAGCTCTTAACCCATTTTATTAGCTTTTGTTAAAATTTAATGCCACGAATACAATGACAAATAATGAAATATACACGTTAATACATCATCTCTTTATTTTACATTGAATATCATACCTAAAAACAGCCAGGGGGGCTGGGGATGTGGCTCAAGCGGTAGTGCGCTCGCCTGGCATGCGTGCGGCCCGGGTTCGATCCTCAGCACCACATACCAACAAAGATGTTGTGTCCGCCGAGAACTAAAAAATAAATATTAAAAAAAATTCTCTCTCTATCTCTCTCTCTCCCCTCTCACTCTCTCTTTAAAAAAAAATAAATAAAAAATAAAAACAGCCAGGCATCAGATGCTCTTAAATTAAAGAGCATGTATTTATTACCGTGACTCCAACATTCAGAAGAGTGATTTCTAAAATACTTCTGTGTTTTCATAAAATTAAAAGGTTTAGCACAAAAGTTTAAATATATCTATTATGTTCATACATTAATTTAGTCAGTATTGTGAGTTCTCAATAATTGAATGGGTGGGAAAAGAAAATGAGAAATATAAGAGTAACTTCTTTATAAGCTCTTTCCCCATTGTCTCTCTCATTTGTTTCTTTCTTGTAATACCCCAAGTCCTACAAAAAGCAACAATTTAAAGAATAGTTTGAATATTATCATGATTTCTAGGAAAGTTGAGCACTAAATTCATCATTTTCATCTTGGTGTATTTACTAACTAAAAACATGAACAAACACAATAACTACCAT
The DNA here is from genome assembly GCF_045843805.1 of Urocitellus parryii. Taxonomy (NCBI): domain Eukaryota; kingdom Metazoa; phylum Chordata; class Mammalia; order Rodentia; family Sciuridae; genus Urocitellus; species Urocitellus parryii. Next base: position 776,522 of record NW_027554113.1, on the reverse strand, counting down.
AAGTATTAACTTATTGATTTGTTTATTGTTGTATATATCCACTATTTATTTTAATGTTTATAAAATATTAGTCATTAAATGATATGCTGAGGAAGTATACTTTCTTATCTGACTATTGTAGAGAAGCTCATGGAAGACCAACAGTTCAATCAATGCATTTAGAAGAGCCATATACAAGTTTATAGAATCTAATTGAAAAGGTCAGATTGCTGCAGAGGCAAATGGGAGAAGGAGGCTTGAAGACAGAGGAGCAAAGGTCGTGTTCTCTTCAAGGTATCTGCCTGTTTTTGGTCTTGGGAAAGGTAGGCTGAGACCAGAACCAAAGCAGATAAGCTGAGGAGGTTTGGGCAATCACATAAGGGTAGTGAGTAGTTCTTATTTGGAACCATGAAGTTAAGGCCTGAGTACAATGATTGCTGAGAGTTTAGAGATGGGGAAAATGGAATAGTAACTACGCTATGGGTATTTCCCTTTGAGGGATATATTGAATCCTTGCTATGAGGTGAACATAGCAATTAGAATAAGAGGTAAATCAGATAGCTGCTTCCAGGGAGAGTAGAGTCTTCAGCAAACTCCAGTAGCTAAGGAAGCAATAATTGGAGCTCTTGTCTTGCCAACAAGGGGAGTGCCTAGTAACACTCCAGGCTCTGAGCTGGAGATCCATTAGGGACACATCTTAGGAATGTGGGTGAACTGAAAGTAGCGGAGCCTTATTAACACTATACATTAACCATAAATTTGATTGATCTTGAGTGGATTAGGGTGATCTGGACTCTAGTCAAGCTGCCTTCCAAAGGAAAATAATCATTGATGCAGGAAAAGAATTTGGCACAGAGGTTACACAGTTTGAAACGTAATTTTTCAGATACAGCCAGAAAGAACTTCTATGCACACTAAGACATGAAAGAGGTGTGGAGATACAGAAAACAAAATCTGCTATGATTGAATGGTATCCTCCAGCCAAATTTATACATTGAAGCTGACTCCCAACATGACTCCTTTTTGGAGATAAGCCCTATAAAGAAGCAACCAAGTTTAAATAAGGTTTGAAAAAAGTACAGGGCTGAACCAATGAGATCAGTGGCCTTATTAAGAAGAGACACTAGAGCATTAGTGTTCTCTCTCTCCTACTTCTTCCTTGCTCTCTCTATGGGAATGCAGTGGTCACATGTGCACACAGCAAGAAGGTAGTGCTCTAAAGGCTAAAGAGGACTAGGAGTCAAGTCAGCAGGCACATTGACCTTGAGCTTCCCAGCTTCCAGAAAATTGAGTAATAAAATTCTATTGTTTAAGCCGTTCAGCCTGAAATAAATGCTTTCCTACTGGGGCCTGAGCAGACTAATACAAAACATACCCGCAAATAATCCAGTGCACTGTTGATGCGCAGCTTAGTATTTGACAACAGATGGCAGGGAACAGCTGTCTATATTTCTGGAGCTGTTTGTGTGGCATCCTCCTCTCTGGTGTCACATCCCACAAATTCCAGCCGCTTTAGCCTAGTCAAACTCAAATATCAGGTCCTAATTCTGAGCAAGAATACTGTGACATTATCCTTGAGTTTCCCTTTCTTGCATTGCTTTCTTGAAATTTCCACCAGGAAGAAAGCTGGAAATTCAATAGGGGTCACCTAAATTGTTTCCCTTCTCGGGAATCACAGCCCCACATCACTTACTTGATGCAATGTCTAAAAGAAGTTGTTTTATAGACTTCCCAGTTTTTAAGTTGTTTACCATGGGCTTGAAACTTCTATACTAGTTACCTACAGTCAGAAGGTGAATTCTCACTATTCATGTTAAGAACTTTAATCAAACTAGAAATAGGTTTTATTAGATTTTAAAATATTACTTTCTATAAAACTCCTCCAGCAAGAATCATGTTAAGAGTAAAACATGAGACTGAGAAAGAGAGGACAAGAAAAACTGCTATAATTATTTCATTTGGAGGTTCTCACCATTCAATAAGACCTGAAACAAACAAAAAAAAAGAGTAACTGAAAATAATTCTAAAGAGTGTGATACAAGACACCAATATAAAGTATAAAATAATCCTGACAAAAATGCAAAGTTCTAATAAGCAGATATTCTGTTTTTATAGATTATGACTCAGAAATTTTAAAAGGCAGCTTTTCCTAAGTTAATCTATAATGGGTTCAATGTAATTCTAACAATTATGTTACTATCATAACAAGAATGTCAGAGAAAAATCTAGAAGGAAGAAGAATGAAACATTTACTCTTTCATACATTCAGATTTATTACAAAACTAGTCCTTGAGACAGTATATTTGGCATGAAAATATGCATAAAAATAAATAAACAAAATGGATATTTCAGAAAAGATATATATATATATATATATATATATATATATATATATATATATTCATATTCACCTGTTCTGTAGGTAGAGAGAATATAGATTTTTCCACTTTGTAAATCTGAGTATCTGAATATATATATATATATGTATATATATTTATATATACACACACCCTATTACTCAAAGCTTCTTATATACTCTGTAGAAATGTATCTAATGTGCCCCTAAACACACATATACAAGAATTTCTATAGCAATATTTTCATAACAGCAAAAATCTGGAAGCAAACCAAATGTTTATCAATAAACACAGAAATTATGTACAGATAGAATATGCATATGGATAAAATTATGGTATATTCATACAAAAGAAACAATAAATTCATGAAGGGAAATAAACTAATGATATATGAGAAACACTAATATAGCTCATAAACATATGCTAAGGAAAAGAAGCTTGACACAAAGAATATCTGAAAAATAATAGCATTTACATATAGTTCAAACACTGGCAATACTAATATATGATGATGGAAATCAGAGCAGTGGTCACCTTTGGCATGAGGTAATCACTGGGAAAGGACATGAGAAAGGATTTGGGATGCTGATTATATTTGAAAACTTAACTTCAGTGGTAGTTATCCAACAGTGTTCATGGTCCTAAATATTTGTCAAGGGCTATACTTGTGAATTTTATGCTTTATGCATATTAAAACTTACATATTATACTACAACAAAGTTCATAAAAGCACATTTATGTAGGGGTATAACCATGGAGTAGAAAGAATCTTGTGCACAGAAACTTACAATATCAAGCATTATATAAATTCATTATAAAATTACAAATAAATGATTGGTTCATAGTTTAGAACAGGATATAACAAGTTCCACTTTAGTGAAGGTACATGGAATTGGGCTATGGTAAGGTTTTAGAGAAAAACTTATATTTGAGATAGAACTTAAAAGAAAGGTGATTCATGAGCAAAAATGTGAAGGGCTTGGTCTTTCTAGGAAGGAAATTAACATTCACTTCCCCCAATTGGCTAAATATGTAATAAAAATTGACAGCAATACTATTCATTTGGATTATAATCAATAATGTGAAATTAGGTTGGGAAGTTGTCCTTTGGTTTCCGTAAGAAATTGGTTCCAGGATCCTTCAGTAATACTCATATCTGCAGATGCTTAAGGACTTGCATACAATGGGGTAGTGTTTGTTTATAACCCATGCACTTTCTCCTGCATCACATAAATGACAACTGGATTGCTTCTGATATTTAATACGATGTAAATGTCATGTAAATATTGTAGTGTTTAGGTAATAATGATAAGAAAGAAAAGCCTGTATATGTTTAGTACAGATGCATTTCTTCCAATATTTTAGATTCTTGGTTGCTTGTATCCACAGATGTGGCACCCCTGGATACAGAAGGCTGGCTGTATTAAAGTTAGGTTTTTAATGACTTTAAGTAATGGAGTAAGGAATTTGGATTTCTATAGACACTGGGGAGTCATTTCACATTTATGAGCAGGAAAAAGTTATGATGAAAATTATGCTCCAGAAAAATAAATCGATTGACCTCAATATTATTGGAAGGAGAAGAGAACTGATGTAACAATAAAACATAAATGGACATTATGAAGAGATAATTCATTTTTATTTAACAAACAGTTATTAAAGGTCTACCAACTGGCTCAGAAAAAAAATTAATGAAGATCTTCATGAGATCACTCTAGTGGGAAGGTGGTAAGTGGCATACATGACATCTTTATTAAAGAACAATTTGAAAAATTATTAAATCCTAGAAATAAAAATTAATGGTTCTATACAAGTTAAGGATACCTACTGTTGCCATACAAAGATATCTTCAAAAATGGTAGCTTGAATATATAGCACTTTATTTTTCTTATATAGTTAGAAGACTTACACATAGACATTGCTAATACTAATTCATCTTCTCAACAATGCCATTGTACCTCCATTTTTGCTGTACTGATGTAGAATTGATAAATAACCATTGTATATATTGGAGCTATACAATGTGGTATTTGATGTGTGCATACAATATGCAATGATTTCCACAATCAAGTTAATTAACATGCTCATCCCCCATGTAGTTATCTTATTTGTGTGTGGGGGGTGATAATACTTAAAATATACTTTTTAAAGCAGATTTCAAGTATACAAAATATTGATTTTCATGATCATGCTGTCCATTAGATCCTCAGAGCATATTCCTCTTATAACTGGAAGTTGGAACCCTTTTCATTTCCTCCACCCTGAACAATCAGGATTTTCAGCTTTCCTCCAACATTCTGAAGCTGCAGTCTCCCATGCTTCTGTATCATGCTGCATGGTCACAATATCTGCCATATCTTCATCACAGCTCTTTGGTCGAGGAAATTAGGGGCAATGACAGGGCCACACAATTCTGTGAACTTTTTATAAGAAAGAAAACTCTTTTTTAGAAATCTTCCCTCAGATTCCCTTACTGGAGCCCTTACTGGATCACAAGTCTAACTCCAGATGTAATGAGGACTTTGATAAGTGAGAATGAGAACAAGACATATATGACATGATACCCTGGGCTCAACATGTTGCCACTCATAAAATCCACATTACAAAATCCTGGTCTTGTTAACAAAGATTAAGTTGAAAACTAAGAGTGCTCTTAACAGAATTTTTCTCAGGTCACAACATGTTGGATATATATTGAATATGAGATCTTGTCTGTGAATGCGTGGTGAGAATATTTAAAATATACTTTTTTTTTAGCAAATTTCAAGATCATGCTATGGCAATGTCATAGATGCTCATTAGAAAAAGCTATACTTAATATGGAATTAAGAATGTCTAATATGTAGGTTTATAGTCTGTGTGGTTGCATATTTTAAATTAAGCTAGCTGATATGTTTTAGATATTAGGTATACCCCAAAAAGCTCATGTATGAGACAATGCAAAAAAAGGTTCAGAGGTCAGATGTTTGGGTTATGAGAGACTTACCTAATCAGTGTATTAGTTCTCTGATAGGGATTAGCTGGGTGGTAACTGCAGACAGGTAGGATATGACTGGAGGAAGTGAGGGCCATGGCTTTGGTGGTATATATTACATCTGTGTTGAGGGAAGTATCTCTGCTTCCTGGTGGTCATGGCCTGAGCGAATTTCCTGAACCACACTCTTCTGCCATGATGTTCTACCTTACCAATAGCTCCAAGGAATGGAGCCAGCTGTCAGTGGACTGAGACTTCTGAAACTGTGAGTGCCAAATAAATATTTTCTCCTTAAAATTGTTCTTGTCAGGTTTTTTGGTCATGGCAATGAAAATCTGACTAAAATACTAGTCACTTTTTTTCCCAAAATACTGTCTTCAACCACATACAGTGCAAAAGTTAAAATAAAAATGATCAATAGAGTCACTATAAATAATGGAAAAGGAATCGAGAAATAGATGTGACCTGAAATGATAAGGAATGAGTCCTGTGTTTGTGACAGCCTTGATAAAAATAAGATTAGGAAAGCATTTCTCATCATTTGACCTTTTTAATGTAAATAATTTTATTTTAAGAAATAAACTTCCCATCACTGAAACAAGAAGGACATGAATATAAACATTTTGTACTTTATGTAAGAAATATTAATAGAAGAAAGATAAAAGTTATTCCCTCGAAGGGAAAAGCTTCCTACAAACTAAGTTTTCAAGTGCAATTTCCCATTTTTTTCCCAGGGGATTCATTATCTGAACCTGATCTTTTATCATTTTTAAATGATCTTAAAGTTTTAATATAGCTATTTTTTTCACTTGCAAATTTTTCAAGATTGCTTTAATATACCTTTTCCTTGAAATAGGAACCATTTTTCCTTGAAGTGTGTACTGGTTTCCCACAACATTTCTATAGTACTCTAAGGTCAGTTGGCAATACTTTTGAATAAATGAGTATTTGAAATAAAAATGGGAATATTATGCATTTGCTTTAATAGTGATTCTAAAAGACACAATAATATTGTACAGATGGAAGATTTTGCTATTATCACTAAAAGGTTTTTGACTTTTGTTCTGATATTTCAAAGTACTCAGCATGGTATCATCTACATCTTGGGTCATTCAATGGATAATTGATGTTCCCACTAAAGAGACAGTTGGAATAACATTATGATGGTACATTATTTCTGATTAGTTAAATGTCAGGATAGAGTTAAACCTGAAAAAATAAAAGACTATCACACCAATGATATTATTTTTTCTTAAGTATTAGAAGCTTCAAGCAACCTATGAATAATGCTGGGTCAGAGCTAATTCATACTTTTATCTTGGACTTAGTGCCTGGATGGCATATTGTTGATTTAAAAAGAGTTGTATGCTTTTGAGACAAACTGACCAAGAAGTTGCATTAGGTGTTCTGCTGTCAGAATTGAGGAAGCTGATTTCTATTCCTGCCAGAAAGATGGCAGCCACCCTTCTTCACAGAGGCAGTCCACATTATAATGACTGTATCATTACTTGAATAAGATTAAGATTTTCTCCAAAGCAAAGCTTGGAATCTGCTAAGGTATTTGGAAAATAAACGATCTGAAATCTCAAATTTCTATACAGTACTTTATGGAAAAAGTGATTTTCCATAAAATTCTGGTATGAAAACTTTAATGGTAAGTGATCTTCAACTGATTTGACCATGGCAGAGTGCAAGCAAGTTTTCTGAATAATGTAACTGCATCCATATGTTTGATATACTCTCCAGTGTATTGTATTACACTATTAAGTGTAATACTTTTTAACCAATTTTTAATGGAGTGGGAAAGGCAGCTATGGTCAATAGAAAGAGTTGATAAGTATACTTCTGAAATTTGAATCCACGGATAAGTAAAATAATGTTTTACACAGAAATAGAAAAGTAAGGAAAAGAGTGTATACGCCATTTCAGAATTGCTATCTGCAATGCAATATGGAATTCTTGTTTCAGAATTATTGAAAACCTGAAATAAATAGAAACTATTAAAATAGAGACTATGCACCATATCTTCATTTAGAGAAAAGCAGTCATCCAGATGGAGTTCTGGAGAGGTACGGAGAGGTCCAGCTGAGTTCACCTCATCCTGAGCTAGCTCTGTGTGGTCCTGCTTTACTCTTCACCTCCCACTAATTTCCTGTCTTTATTTGCCTTCAGACCTCTGGCTTCATATTCCACCCCCAGTCCTGAACTTACATCCCTGTACCTGACAGCCAATTAAACATTGCTGGCCTACCAGACCTTGTCTCAGCATTATGCTCCTCTTATAAGCATGTGATCTAACTTGTCTATGGGGAAATTGGACAGAAAACATCTATCTTTTACATTTTAGGAGGAGGAAGTGTGGTATCTGTAATACCTACCCAGGAAGACCACATTTTCCCAAAATAGCACTCAAATAGGGCTATAAACAATGTGATTAATCAAGCTCTTACTTTATATGGTGTGTAAATGCATATACCTTAAAGAAAGAGATTACTTAGAACACTAGCTATGAATCACAGTGCTCCTGTGATACATTTCAGAATCCAAGGGGTGTAAAGATCTTTTGAAATAACAAATTATATTTGCTAACACATACTGAATATGTACCATGTATCAGATATTGTCCTAAGTTTTTGTAGGAAAATTACAGCTGTAAGAGTATCTGAAAATTGATTTCTGGCTGGTTTCTGGTCTCAAAATTATGAATATAGGATTAGTAATTGAATAAGTATCACATAAATTTATATATTTCAATATCACAAAATATTTTTTAAATTTACACTTTTGAAACTTGATGTTTTTTTCTAACCTGCATTATATGATATCCATAGGAAAATAAAGATTTGGGCTGAGTTTTCTAATTAGGACATGGTGTTTAGTGGTACCCAGAATGAATGGCTCTTTCAAGTAATAAAGACCATATATATAAACTTAAATATACTAAGTAGGAAAGGATTCGTTTGAATGTCATTCAGACTCAGTGCCTTTTCATGTTTCTTCCTTTACATGAAATGAGCTTATCTATTCTTCATACAGAAAATTTTGCTCTTTTGTTGGAACCTGGCAGCTAAGGTGACTACAGTGATCCTGAAGTACTCTCCAGCATTATTGACCTGCATGGTGGTTCTCACACTTGAGCTTATCAAATTGTTAAGACAGGCAATTGGCCCTATCCTTAAAGCAGAAGCTTCAGTAGGCCCAGCACCATGGAGCCACAGCTTTGTATAATTAATTCATTCTCAGGAGATGCTCCTGCTGTCGATCCAGAGACTACACTCTAAAAATTACTGAACCATGACAAAGAGATAAAAAAGACAAAGAGCATCTTCTTTCTGCCAAGTTTATTAGACTCCTTCAGTTGAATGACACATAGTTTATATATTTGTTAAATTGCTTAGTTGCATTATTAAAATAAACTTATTCTCATCACTAATATTTTCCTGGTGTCAGCCTGTATGTCTAGTAGATTCTTTATGCATAACATATCCAGAACTGAATTCTCAATTTCTGTCCTATTCCAATTCAAGACTGATCACTGGTCTAGTCCTGCCTAACAAATCTTAAAAACAAGTCCAAAAAGATCAGGCAAGTAATTTAACTGTATCCCTGTGAAATCAAAACAATAACAACAATGAAATCAGTAATACTTATAAAAATACAAAGATATCCAGACACAACAATGTAAAACTTACAATGCTTATTACTATATAAGCAAAAGTTCATAAATAAACAGGAAAATACACTATATTATGATGAGAATAATAATTGTAATTGAAAAACAATTCAGAATAGATACAGGTATTGAAACTAGTAGATGGATCTTTTAAAAAGTAATTTTAATTGTATTCCATATGGTCAAAAGTTAAGAAGAGATATAAAAGATAGTTTAAGAATCCATTCAAGAAATGAATCTAGGGTACAGTCCCATCCCCCACAGCGGACACTCCGCCGAGCCAGTCAGCGGCCACCATCCGGGAAAGCTGAAGGATACACCGCCACTCTCCTTCAGAGTGCGACATCAAAACAGGTCGGTGTCATTCAGCTCACCCCCCAGACAGCGGGAATTCGCATAAAATCTCTCCTAGGCTTGCCGGGAGAGGGAGTATCAAGCTGAGCCTCCATACAGGCTAGGGGGAAACCAGAGACACCTGACCTCCAACCCCTCCTCCCAGTAGCAGCCAAAACGAAACCTGGCTAGCCAGCGCTGGGGGAGGGGCAAGCAGAAAAAATCAAAGTGATAGAGTGCCAGGGATCCCAGCAGCCTGCAGCAGGGCCCGGAGAGCCAGGCCAACGGATTCGCGTGGCCTGCCCTGCGGCTACAGAAGGCGTGGCGCCTCAGTGAAGCCATTAATTGGCAAGCAGGGAGGTTAGGGAAGGCCATTAGGTGGAATCCCACCAGCCAAGCCCACACGGACCCTTGGGCCGAGCACGGGTTCTCAGAAGGGGAAGGAAGCAGTACAGTCCCATCCCCCACAGCGGACACTCCGCCGAGCCAGTCAGCGGCCACCATCCGGGAAAGCTGAAGGATACACCGCCACTCTCCTCCAGAGTGCGACATCAAAACAGGTCGGTGTCATTCAGCTCACCCCCCAGACAGCGGGAATTCGCATAAAATCTCTCCTAGGCTTGCCGGGAGAGGGAGTATCAAGCTGAGCCTCCATACAGGCTAGGGGGAAACCAGAGACACCTGACCTCCAACCCCTCCTCCCAGTAGCAGCCAAAAGGAAACCTGGCTAGCCAGCGCTGGGGGAGGGGCAAGCAGAAAAAATCAAAGTGATAGAGTGCCAGGGATCCCAGCAGCCTGCAGCAGGGCCCGGAGAGCCAGGCCAACGGATTCGCGTGGCCTGCCCTGCGGCTACAGAAGGCGTGGCGCCTCAGTGAAGCCATTAATTGGCAAGCAGGGAGGTTAGGGAAGGCCATTAGGTGGAATCCCACCAGCCAAGCCCACACGGACCCTTGGGCCGAGCACGGGTTCTCAGAAGGGGAAGGAAGCAGTACAGTCCCATCCCCCACAGCGGACACTCCGCCGAGCCAGTCAGCGGCCACCATCCGGGAAAGCTGAAGGATACACCGCCACTCTCCTTCAGAGTGCGACATCAAAACAGGTCGGTGTCATTCAGCTCACCCCCCAGACAGCGGGAATTCGCATAAAATCTCTCCTAGGCTGGCCGGGAGAGGGAGTATCAAGCTGAGCCTCCATACAGGCTAGGGGGAAACCAGAGACACCTGACCTCCAACCCCTCCTCCCAGTAGCAGCCAAAAGGAAACCTGGCTAGCCAGCGCTGGGGGAGGGGCAAGCAGAAAAAATCAAAGTGATAGAGTGCCAGGGATCCCAGCAGCCTGCAGCAGGGCCCGGAGAGCCAGGCCAACTGTTTTGCGTGGCCTGCCCTGCGGCTACAGAAGGCGTGGCGCCTCAGTGAAGCCATTAATTGGCAAGCAGGGAGGTTAGGGAAGGCCATTAGGTGGAATCCCACCAGCCAAGCCCACACGGACCCTTGGGCCGAGCACGGGTTCTCAGAAGGGGAAGGAAGCGGTACAGTCCCATCCCCCACAGCGGACACTCCGCCGAGCCAGTCAGCGGCCACCATCCGGGAAAGCTGAAGGATACACCGCCACTCTCCTCCAGAGTGCGACATCAAAACAGGTCGGTGTCATTCAGCTCACCCCCCAGACAGCGGGAATTCGCATAAAATCTCTCCTAGGCTTGCCGGGAGAGGGAGTATCAAGCTGAGCCTCCATACAGGCTAGGGGGAAACCAGAGACACCTGACCTCCAACCCCTCCTCCCAGTAGCAGCCAAAAGGAAACCTGGCTAGCCAGCGCTGGGGGAGGGGCAAGCAGAAAAAATCAAAGTGATAGAGTGCCAGGGATCCCAGCAGCCTGCAGCAGGGCCCGGAGAGCCAGGCCAACGGATTCGCGTGGCCTGCCCTGCGGCTACAGAAGGCGTGGCGCCTCAGTGAAGCCATTAATTGGCAAGCAGGGAGGTTAGGGAAGGCCATTAGGTGGAATCCCACCAGCCAAGCCCACACGGACCCTTGGGCCGAGCACGGGTTCTCAGAAGGGGAAGGAAGCAGTACAGTCCCATCCCCCACAGCGGACACTCCGCCGAGCCAGTCAGCGGCCACCATCCGGGAAAGCTGAAGGATACACCGCCACTCTCCTTCAGAGTGCGACATCAAAACAGGTCGGTGTCATTCAGCTCACCCCCCAGACAGCGGGAATTCGCATAAAATCTCTCCTAGGCTGGCCGGGAGAGGGAGTATCAAGCTGAGCCTCCATACAGGCTAGGGGGAAACCAGAGACACCTGACCTCCAACCCCTCCTCCCAGTAGCAGCCAAAAGGAAACCTGGCTAGCCAGCGCTGGGGGAGGGGCAAGCAGAAAAAATCAAAGTGATAGAGTGCCAGGGATCCCAGCAGCCTGCAGCAGGGCCCGGAGAGCCAGGCCAACTGTTTTGCGTGGCCTGCCCTGCGGCTACAGAAGGCGTGGCGCCTCAGTGAAGCCATTAATTGGCAAGCAGGGAGGTTAGGGAAGGCCATTAGGTGGAATCCCACCAGCCAAGCCCACACGGACCCTTGGGCCGAGCACGGGTTCTCAGAAGGGGAAGGAAGCGGTACAGTCCCATCCCCCACAGCGGACACTCCGCCGAGCCAGTCAGCGGCCACCATCCGGGAAAGCTGAAGGATACACCGCCACTCTCCTTCAGAGTGCGACATCAAAACAGGTCGGTGTCATTCAGCTCACCCCCCAGACAGCGGGAATTCGCATAAAATCTCTCCTAGGCTGGCCGGGAGAGGGAGTATCAAGCTGAGCCTCCATACAGGCTAGGGGGAAACCAGAGACACCTGACCTCCAACCCCTCCTCCCAGTAGCAGCCAAAAGGAAACCTGGCTAGCCAGCGCTGGGGGAGGGGCAAGCAGAAAAAATCAAAGTGATAGAGTGCCAGGGATCCCAGCAGCCTGCAGCAGGGCCCGGAGAGCCAGGCCAACGGATTCGCGTGGCCTGCCCTGCGGCTACAGAAGGCGTGGCGCCTCAGTGAAGCCATTAATTGGCAAGCAGGGAGGTTAGGGAAGGCCATTAGGTGGAATCCCACCAGCCAAGCCCACACGGACCCTTGGGCCGAGCACGGGTTCTCAGAAGGGGAAGGAAGCGGTACAGTCCCATCCCCCACAGCGGACACTCCGCCGAGCCAGTCAGCGGCCACCATCCGGGAAAGCTGAAGGATACACCGCCACTCTCCTCCAGAGTGCAACATCAAAACAGCGGACACTCCATCCAGGCAGTCAGTGGCCACCATCCGGGAAAGCTGAAGAATACACCACCACTCTCCAACAGCTTGTAACATCAAAACAGCCAGCAGCAGGACCCCGGAGATCCAGGCCAACTGATTCGCGCGGCCTGCCCCGCAGCTACAGAAGGCGTGGCGCCTCAGAGAAGCCATTAATTAGCAAGCAGGGAGGTTAGGGACTGCCATTAGGTGGAATCCCGCCAGCCAAGCCCACCGCCCACGCCCGGAAGAGGCCCAGCGATCTGCCAGCATTGTAGTCACGACACCCCAATTGGAATAGGGACAGAGCAGAGCCGCCTTCCACTCCCGGAACAGGCCCAGAGAGCCGCCAGCGTGGTAGACACGTCACCCCAATTGGAGTAGGGGCACAGCCGCCGCCCGCACCTGCAAGGGAGACTTTTCAAGTATACAAGAGCAACATAAATAAATAGGGGGTAAATTTCAAAACACAACAGTTGCACCAAGCAGAAAGAAACGCGGGCAGTATGAAAAGACAAGGAAAGAAAGGACCACAAGCAATGCAGGTCAACTCAACTTTAGAAGAGGTAATAGCTGCAACAGATGGAATATCAGATAAAGAGTTCAGGATATATATGCTTCAGATGATCTGGAGTCTCAAGGAAGACATGAGACAGCAAAATCAGACAATGAAAGATCACATTGACAAACAAATCCAGGAAGTCAAAGATCAATTTCACAGGGAGATAGAGGTAATAAAAAACAAACAAATTGAAATTCTAGAAATGCAGGAAACAATAAACCAACTTAAAAACTCAATTGAGAATACTACCAGCAGAGTAGATCACTTAGAAGAGAGAACATCAGACAATGAAGACAAAGTATTTCAACTGGAAAAGAACATAGACAGCTCAGCAAGTCTGCTAAGAAACCATGAGCAGAACATCCAAGAATTATGGGACAATATCAAAAGACCAAATTTAAGAGTCATTGGGATACAGGAAGGCACAGAGCTCCATTCCAAAGGAATAAACAGTCTATTCAGTGAAATAATACGAGAAAACTTCCCAGAATTGAAGATTGAGACAGAATCCCAAATCCTAGAAGCCTACAGGACGCCGAATGTGCAAAATCATAAGAGATCCACACCTAGACACATTATAATGAAGATGTCCAACATACAGAATAAGGAGAGAATTTTAAAAGCTGCAAGAGAAAGAAAGCAGATTACATTTAGGGGTAAACCAATCAGGATAACAGCTGATCTCTCAACACAGACTCTGAAAGCTAGAAGATCCTGGAATAACATATTTCAAACACTGAAAGACAATGGGCTCCAACCAAGAATCGTGTATCCGGCGAAATTAAGCTTCAGGTTAGAAGATGAAATTAAAACCTTCCACAATAAACAAAAGTTAAAAGAATTCGCAGCTAGAAAACCATCTCTTCAAAAAATCCTTGGCAAATCATTACAGGAAGAGGAAATGGAAAACAACATTGAAAACCAACAATGGGAGGTAGGACAGTAAAGGGGGGAAAGTAGTCATAGAAGATAACAAATCAGGTTTAGTAACATCAATAAACAAATATGGATAGAAGAACAAACCATATCTCAATAATAACCCTAAATGTTAATGGCTTAAACTCACCAATTAAGAGACACAGGCTAGTAGAATGGATCAAAAAGCAAGACCCAACAATATGCTGTCTACAGGAGACGCATTTGATAGGAAAAGATATACATAGACTGAAGGTGAAAGGTTGGGAAAAATCATATCACTCATATGGACCGCGGAAACAAGCAGGAGTGTCCATACTCATATCTAATAAAATAGATTTCAAGCCAAAGCTAATCAAAAGGGATATAGAAGGACACTTCATACTGCTCAAGGGAACCATACACCAACAAGACATAACAATCATAAATATATATGCCCCAAATAATGGTGCAGCCGTATTCATCAAGCAAACTCTTCTCAAGTTCAAGAGTCTAATAGACCAACATACAATAATCATGGGAGACTTCAACACACCTCTCTCACCACTGGACAGATCTTCCAAACAAAAGTTAAATAAGGAAACTATAGAACTCAATAACACAATTAACAACCTAGACTTAATTGACATATATAGACTATACCACCCAACATCAAGTAGCTACACTTTTTTCTCAGCAGCACATGGAACCTTCTCAAAAATAGACCATATACTATGTCACAGGGCAACTCTTAGACAATACAAAGGGGTAGAGATAATACCATGCACCTTATCTGATCATAATGGAATGAAACTGAAAATCAATGATAAAAGAAGAAAGGAAAAATCAAGCACCACCTGGAGAATGAACAATAGGTTGCTGAGTGATCAATGGGTTTTAGAAGACATCAAGGAGGAAATTAAAAAATTCCTAGAGTTAAATGAAAACACAGACACAACATATCGGAATCTATGGGACACATTGAAAGCAGTTCTAAGAGGAAAATTCATTGCTTGGAGTTCATTCCTCAAAAAAAGAAAAAACCAACAAATAAATGATCTCATACTTCATCTCAAAATCCTAGAAAAAGAAGAGCAAAACAACAGCAAAAGAAGTAGAAGGCAAGAAATAATTAAAATCAGAGCTGAAATTAATGAAATTGAAACAAAAGAAACAATTGAAAAAATTGACAAAACTAAAAGCTGGTTCTTTGAAAAAATAAATAAAATTGACAGACCCTTAGCCATGCTAACGAAGAGAAGAAGAGAGAGAACCCAAATTACTAGCATACGGGATGAAAAAGGCAATATCACAACAGACACTTCAGAAATACAGAAGATAATCAGAAATTACTTTGAATCCTTATACTCCAATAAAATAGAAGATAGTGAAGGCATAGATAAATTCCTTGAGTCCTATGATCTGCCCAGATTGAGCCAGGAGGATATAGACAACCTAAACAGACCAATAACAATAGAGGAAATAGAAGAAACCATCAAAAGACTACCAACTAAGAAAAGCCCAGGACCGGATGGGTATACAGCAGAGTTTTACAAAACCTTTAAAGAGGAACTAACACCAATACTTTTCAAGCTATTTCAGGAAATAGAAAAAGAGGGAGAACTTCCAAATTCATTCTACGACGCCAACATCACCCTGATTCCGAAACCAGACAAAGACACATCAAAGAAGGAAAACTACAGACCAATATCTCTAATGAACCTTGACGCAAAAATCCTCAATAAAATTCTGGCGAATCGGATTCAAATACATATCAAAAAAATTATACATCATGATCAAGTAGGATTCATCCCTGGGATGCAAGGCTGGTTTAATATACGGAAATCAATAAATGTTATTCACCACATCAATAGACTTAAAAATAAGAACCATATGATCATCTCAATAGATGCAGAAAAAGCATTCGACAAAGTACAGCATCCCTTTATGTTCAAAACGCTAGAAAAATTAGGGATAACAGGATCATACCTCAACATTGTAAAAGCAATCTATGATAAGCCACAGGCCAGCATCATTCTGAATGGAGAAAAATTGAAGGCATTCCCTCTAAGATCTGGTACAAGACAGGGATGCCCTCTCTCACCACTTCTGTTCAACATAGTCCTCGAAACACTGGCCAGAGCAATTAGACAGTCAAAAGAAATTAAAGGCATAAAAATAGGAAAAGAAGAACTTAAATTATCACTATTTGCAGATGATATGATTCTATACCTAGCAGACCCAAAAGGGTCTACAAAGAAGCTATTAGAGCTAATAAATGAATTCAGCAAAGTGGCAGGATATAAGATCAACACGCATAAATCAAAGGCGTTCCTGTATATGAGCGACAAATCCTCTGAAACGGAAATGAGGACAACTACTCCATTCACAATATCCCCCCAAAAAATAAAATACTTGGGAATCAACCTAACAAAAGAGGTGAAATATTTATACAATGAAAATTACAGAACCCTAAAGAAAGACATAGAAGAAGACCTTAGAAGATGGAAAAACATACCCTGCTCATGGATAGGCAGAACTAACATCATCAAAATGGCGATATTACCAAAAGTTCTCTATAAGTTCAATGCAATGCCAATCAAAATCCCAACAGCATATCTTGTAGAAATAGATAAAAGAATCATGAAATTCATATGGAATAATAAAAGACCCAGAATAGCAAAAACAATACTAAGCAGGAAGTGTGAATCAGGCGGTATAGCGATACCAGACTTCAAGCTATACTACAGAGCAATAGTAACAAAAACAGCATGGTACTGGTACCAAAACAGGCGGGTGGACCAATGGTACAGAATAGAGGACACAGTAACCAATCCACAAAACTACAACTATCTTATTTTTGATAAAGGGGCTAAAAGCATGCAATGGAGGAAGGATAGCATCTTCAACAAATGGTGCTGGGAAAACTGGAAATCCATTTGCACCAAAATGAATCTGAATCCCTATCTCTCGCCGTGCACAAAAGTTAACTCAAAATGGATCAAGGAGCTAGATATTAAATCAGAGACACGGCATCTGATAGAAGAAAAAGTTGGTTATGATCTACACGCTGTGGGATCGGGCTCCAAATTCCTCAATAGGACACCCATAGCGCTAGAGTTAACAAATAGAATCAACAAATGGGACTTACTCAAACTAAAAAGTTTTTTCTCAGCAAAAGAAACAATAAGAGAGATAAATAGGGAGCCTACATCCTGGGAACAAATCTTTACTCCACACACTTCAGATAGAGCCCTAATAACCAGAATATACAAAGAACTCAAAAAATTAGACAATAAGATAACAAATAACCCAATCAATAAATGGGCCAAGGACCTGAACAGACACTTCTCAGAGGAGGACATACAATCAATCAACAAGTACATGAAAAAATGCTCACCATCGCTAGCAGTCAGAGAAATGCAAATCAAAACTACCCTAAGATACCATCTCACTCCAGTAAGACTGGCAGCCATTAGGAAGTCAAACAACAATAAGTGCTGGAGAGGATGCGGGGAAAAGGGCACTCTTGTTCATTGCTGGTGGGACTGCAAATTGGTGCAGCCAATTTGGAAAGCAGTATGGAGATTTCTCGGAAAGCTGGGAATGGAACCACCATTTGACCCAGCTATTCCCCTTCTCGGTCTATTCCCTAAAGCCCTAACAAGAGCATGCTACAGGGACACTGCTACATCGATGTTCATAGCAGCTCAATTCACGATAGCAAGACTGTGGAACCAGCCTAGATGCCCTTCAATAGATGAATGGATAAAAAAAATGTGGCATTTATACACTATGGAGTATTACTCTGCATTAAAAAATGACAAAATCATAGAATTTGGAGGGAAATGGATGGCATTAGAGCAGATTATGCTAAGTGAAGCTAGTCAATCTTTAAAAAACAAATACCAAATGACTCCTTTGATATAAGGGGTGTAAACAAGGACAGGGTAGGGACGAAGAGCTTGAGAAGAATATTTACAGTAAACAGGGATGAGAGGTGGGAGGGAAAGGGAGTGAGAAGGGAAATTGCATGGAAATGGAAGGCGATCCTCAGGGTTATACAAAATGTCATATAAGAGGTAAGGAGGGGTAAGTCAAGAGAATACAAATGGAAGACATGATTTACAGTAGAAGGGGTAGAGAGAGAAAAGGGGAGGGGAGGGGAGGGGAGAGGAGGGGGGATAGTAGACAATAGGACAGACAGCAGAATACATCAGACACTAGAAAGGCAATATGTCAATCAATGGAAGGGTAACTGATGTGATACAGCAATTTGTATACGGGGTAAAAGCGGGAGTTCATAATCCACTTGAATCAAACCGTGTAATATGATGTATTAAGAACTATGTAATGTTATGAACGACCAATAAAAAAAAATAAATAAAAAAAAAAAAAAAGAAAAAGAAAAAGTAAAAATAAACTGTGAAACAAAGAAATGATATTACCTCCTCCTCAGGGTACATTGACTTATTAAAATATATGGTTTTAAAGTTTCTATTACATGATCCTACATTTTAAAAAAAAAAAAAAAAAAAAAAAAAAAGAAATGAATCTATAATGTGTGAGAAAAACACTGGATATAACTAAAGATTGTACATGTTGGAATAAAAAAAAAAGTAGTAGAAACAATTGAAATGAAATGCAGAGAGAAAATAGACTAAAAATTTTAACAGGTGATCAGGAAGCTATAGGACAACTTCACAAAAGCTTAATCCACATGTAATGAGATTCCTCATGATCAAAGAAAAGGGGGTAAGAAAATGTATGTGAATAATGTGGCTGACAGAATTTAACAGGGTGCCAAGTTTCCTCGATCCAATGAGTGAAATCACTCTACTTAAAGCTCAATACAACGAATGGGGTAGATTTTTAGTGTCCTAATTAGGTTGTTTTCTAGCACAACTACCCCTAAAATGTAGAGAGTATTTGGGTGAGCATTGCTAATCTCCTGAGGTCTTTGAAGGAAGAGAGCTTTCTCCATGTGGTTGCAGTACAGAGAGGCAATGCCTGATGCACAAGGATTCAGCATACCATTACTGGTTTGAAGATGGAAGGGGCTATGTGGCATGGAATGCAGGCAACACCTAGGAGTCAACAGTACCTCTATCTCATAGCTTGCAAGGAAATGGGGAAATCATTCCGGAAACTGAAAGGAATTGACTTCTTCCAATGAAAGGATGAAGAGGAAGAGGAAGATTTTGTCCCAGAAGTCAAGAGAGAGAGAACACAAATGAGAGAGAACTCTATCAGGCCAACAGTATAAGAAGACCAACTCTACATGCTTTTTTTTTCTGACTTACAGAAGTATGAATTAATAGATAGATGCTGTTGCAACTGCTAAATTTGTGCTAAATGGCTAACTACAATAAAGAGAAAATAATATACAAAATATTTTTCAGTTTCAGAAAAACTCTAAACAAAATAAAAATCTAGGCAAAACTATGTATTAAAAATATGAAGGATATGATACCAAATCATATCAGACAAATTGCTCAAAACTTGTGAAAGAACAAAAATAAAACCCAAGCACCAAAAACAAACATAGAGGAAAGAACTACTCCATATTAAAATTTCAAATACAAAAAAATCCCTGAATTTATCAATAAAATATGAAATGTCATGCCTGGATTGGTTTCAAATATTTCTTTGATCTTCTGGACTGCAGTTTTCTCTGTCTTCAGGGGATTATTTAATAGAAAACTTTAGTAATCACTTCATTTAAACATGTTATAGATGTATTCAAGGGAATGTTATAGATGTATTTTGTGAAATAAATTGAGATCTATTTGAACATGTACTTAGTACAGCTTTAAAAAAAAAAAACATAGTACCAAGTGGGGAAATTATGCAATGTTTTAGTTACATACAATGCTTCTTCCTTCATTCCCTGTTTCTTCTCTTTCCTTTTTTAAAAATATGGCACCATTTCTCCTAAATATAAAGAATGGTTGATACCTGGACTAATGAATCAAGGGACACAGGATATAATTCAGATATATCCTTCATAGTACTGATATGTTAAGCAACTTGGAACCTGCTGGAATGGAACTGGCATAGATCAGTGATGAAGGGGAAACATCAGGACCAGGAAAAGCCAAGAACAGAAGGGATTGAGCACCAAGGGAGCAACAGTGGTACTGTATGATCCTGAGGAATGTGATGGCATTAGGTTAAATGATTGTGATGTCCCCCTTGTATTGACTTCAGCTGTTGGTTGAAGATATGAGAAACAATCTCTAACCATCAATTGCTTAAAGCACCACACATCATGGTTGAGTTGACAGCATAGCTCCTATGGGTGGTAAGAAGCTAAAGCTGAAACCACCATGAAGGTTCAGTCTGTATAGGCAAGCACTATGGGTCCAGTAGCCTCTGAATTTTTATACAGTAGGTACGGTCAACTCTTCTCACTTTGGGGCTGAAATTTTGTACTTTGATCTGCATTTCCTAAACACCTTGGGAAGGCTGGTTCTGGTTCTAGCTCTGTGAAGAAAGCCATCATGACTAAGAATGTAATGACACCATCAGCTGGCAATTTGGAGAATAATATAGGAAAGAAGGAGAGCTTCTTCCTTGTATCAATTTTTCTTTAGACTCTAAATATCCTTTCTTGATGGAAAAAAAAAAGAAGGGGGTGGGTGGGTATGGGAATGGGACAGGAAAGCACTGAGAAAGGCTATAGTCTAAATAGTTCCAGAATACCCATTTATTTTTTATCATAATTCAAAGGAATGACATACCATTTTGTCACTTTTGAGAGAAAGAAAGAGAGGGAAATTAATAGAATTGAGAACACTGAAGATTTTGTCATGAATTAGCCACTAGATAGAGGCATGTTTAAATTGCAAATTACTTTTAAAGTCATTAACCACCCCAAACTTAATAAAGTAAAATCTTCACACTGTTAAAGAGAGTAACAGATGTTGTTTTGAATGTTTAATGAAAAATATTTATCTGCTGCTATAATGTAATCCTGTTTTCCTGACCCTTTTTCCCCCTCTAGTTAGTTTTTTTATGTTTCATTTAGAAGCTCTTCTGCAAGACTATCAGTGCATTTTCCCCTCATTACTAAGGCTCAATTTAAAAAAATACATATTATTTTCATGGAATTATCTATAAGGCATATTTGAAGAGCAAGAATAAATTTATAGATGCATGAGAATAAAATAGGAAAAGGAATTTTGTTTCCAGCCAACAGGACAGATGAAGATCTGTAACCACAGAAAAGTATGTCTAATTAGTGCAGCTTCACTCTATGACAGGGTCTGAGTGGCAAATGTGGTTTGTCTTGCATGATCCCTTTTTCTCCCATGGTTCATTCAAAGGGCAAAATTTGTTTTTGAAACCATAGGCAACAGGGTTGCAAGTAGTAAGCAAAACTTGTATCAAGAAAACAATATTTCAGGGTTGGAGAAAAACATCCTCTTCACCAGGAGGGAAAAATCGGAGCTTTAACTGCCACAATCTGGAAGCTTCTCCATAGTACCTGTTTACAGCTGATTCATGTTCTCTCAAGCAGCAGAATGTGCCAAATGAGTGGCAGGTGGGAAAGTTATATAGAACTGTCTACATGACTTAAGTGACTGTAGAGGTATGAATAGCAAACACAGAGGGAATGAACCCGCTTGAATTTTTTTTTTTAAATGAAAATTATGATAATCCTTCAACCAAGAGACAGAACTGATCTCTATCCATATAGGCCTGAAGTGAAGAGTGATGGCCAATGCAGATTGAGTGGCTTCTGGTTTGAAGCTATACCACAACTTTCTCAATTTTGTGTGATAATATGAAGAATACATCATTGACCTCACCTTCTAGTCTCATAACTGATCCTAGTCCTTTGCTTTCCAGGTACAAGAAAGAAAGATAGTGATATTAGGAAAACTAGAAAAAGAGAGAGGCATCAGAAGTCAATTGTAGCCTTCCTTGTACATGCACATTTATTCCCATAAGAGAGGAACTCTTTCCTTTTAGATAGATCCTGCAGGCCAGGTTCAGTGGCACATGCCTGTAATCCCAGCAGCTTGGAGAGGCTGAGGTAGGAGGATGGAGACTTCAAAGCCAGCCTCAGCAATTTAGCAAGGTCCTAAGTAATTCAGCGAGATCCTAAATAAAATATATTTTTTTAAAGGCTGGAGATGTGGCTCAGTGGTTAAGTACCTCTGGGTTCAATTTCCAGTTCTTGGTAGCAAAAAAAAATTATAAGTAGATCTTGTAGATTGAAATATTAAACAATAGAAACTTCCTCTTAATAGTTATATTATGTTAAAGTACCTGAGGAGCTGGAAAAATCACCCACAAGATGGTATGGAATATAAAGATTTAACTAAAGTTAAAATTAATATAAAGATCAATTTGACACCTATTTATAGGGCATGGCTTCCATTATAGGCCATGTACCATGCCAAGTAGTTCAGGATGGAAATGATCTCTAGAGGTTATAGCACAACTTCTGACTCAAGGAAGCTTTAAGTTTAAAAGTTATGTTAGCACAAGCACACATACTAAAATAGGCAGAAAAGAAAATTTCCTTTACAGATGCTCAAAGATATTTACATCAGGAGCTCTTAAATACAGAGGGAAACCACAATGAGGTTTGTGGATTGAACAGGGTCTCCCCAGAGAAGGGTGAGGTAGATAGATGGTCTAAGCTAGAAGATGGAATGAACCAAAGCAACAAGTCAAATTATTTGGATACGTGGAGATGACAAATTGTTCATAGAGATATGAGTGTAGCAGCTGGAGTCTTAAATGTGAGACTTGTTAACAAGAAGATTTTCCTGCCTCATATGTCTTCTATGCATTACATTAATGACTGATATATTTGTTTATTTTGAATTTGAATAAATAAAGGATAGCATACATAACAAAAAAGTGAACAAGTCTTACTCTACTTGTATCAAAGTTCCCAGAGAGTTTATAGCTTTATAATTGCTATCCAGATAAAAAGTGATCTTACTGTCATGCAGAGGCCCCTGCCTCCATCTACAAAGCCTCTTTCAGTCACTCAACCCCATGAAAACTGTTTTTACCTCTACCATTATATCACCATATAGTTGTTTATCTTAGAACTTCACAGAAAGTTAGTTTATATAGTAACTACCCTTGTGTTTGGCTGCTTTTTCTCAAACTTGTCTTTATCCTATGTAACTATAGTTTGTTCCCTTTTATTGTTGTTTCAAATTCAATTTAAGGAATGTAGGAAATTAAGGAAATGTACTTTTGTTAAAGTACATTTGAACAGTTCATTTTCACATTAACTTTCCAATCAATTAAATGGATTAAAACCAACTTAATTTCAAAATTGGTAAACAAATATAGTCACTGAAAAACTTTACTATATTCAAGTGTGAATATTATCACAGTTTTCCTTATCTGAGATGAGTAACATCTCCACTATGAGGACTTCTCCAGTATGGGTCATCACTTCTATGTCCTCATAATTTCTTTTAGTTGCTTTAAACACTGTTTTGTGTTTACATCCTTTTGATATCTGTGCTACTGTCTGTGAATGGAGGCATCTTCAGATACGATACTTGTATTAGCTACAGAGGGTTTTTTTCCTGCCCCAACAAACATTGAGCATTTTTACTATGATATACATAAACACACACACATTTATATATATATATATATATATATATATATATATATATATATATACACACACACATAAAATATCTTGCAAATATTTTGCTTTCCTATTCCAGAATAACTAACTGTTGAAAACTCCTTTCATTCTCTCTGATGAAAGAAGCATTATCTTTCTCTGGAGGGTGCTGTGTTTTGAACAGGAACAACTGACTTTTAGGTTTGGCATTTGGAAGATTTCTCACACAGGAAACATACAAATTCTGTATCTATTGTCCTCAGAAGGATCATCCATCTATGGATCTGTGATTCTCACCATGTCAGATGCTGTTAAGGTTCTTTGGGGGCGAAGGTAGCATTTATAAATATCAGAGGCAGAAGTTCCTACCTCGGTTTCCAAACTTCATCATTACTCCTTTGGTTCCTGATGTCTGCTTCTATATACTTTTGAGGAAAGTAGAAAGAAAGGACCAAGGAAATGAGGAAGGTGGAGGATGGTGAAATGCACTACATGTACACACAGAGAGTCAGTAAGAGGACAGACTGTTGGAAAAGCTACTCCAAGGGAGCTCCAAATACTACTTGTACTTGAAGATGGAGATCACTTAATTTATTTTTTTCAATTCTGGAGATGAAAAGAGTGAAGACTGGCAGAGTGAGAAACTTTTCCTTTTTATTCATTACTATTGCACATCTAGGAATTTCTGAGAAGCTGTAAAGTTCATTTCATACCATCCACCTCAGCTACAATTCCATTGTGGCTAAACACATTCTTTATATATGACTATTGTATCAAAAGACATATGAACCACTTAGGTGGGTCTTGCTGGTGGTTTGGAACTTAAGTAACACTAGTAAGATCTCTAAGGTATGAATATAGCACACATGTCTTTAGAGGAATGGTGTTGCAATTTACAAGATACAGAGGAAATTTTTAATGGAATTTTACTGTAATATTCAGTTTATTATAGAAAAAAAACTTTCCCTTAATAATATTCAACATAACACCAATGTTACAGAGGGGTGTTTTTTATGATTTCAAACAATAGAGAAAAAATTTGAAGTTAAATATTATAAGCAAAAAAAATAGAATTTTTATATAGTTAGCATCAATTGAATGTCCTTTCCTCAGCTAGTTACCTTAATTCCATAAAGTTTTATGGAGTGCTAACTATCCAACATTTGTCAGGCAGGTCTTGGGAATGTAAAGCCAATTAAGTCAATTGTTATGTTTCAAGGAATTTATGGTATAACCTAAGAAGCAGTGAAAAAAACAAAAAAAAAAAACAATTATGGTGAAATACTTTTTCATGATGGAGCTACGCAGGTATATTGGAAGCCATAGGAGAGAGATTTCTTTTTAATTCTTAAATAAAACTTACATGTAAACTTCTAAAAGTTTGAGATGATTGAATTTGGAAGATAGGATGATGTAAGTGGAGGTTGGGAGGGAAAGGCAGTTCAGAGATGAACTTTATCTCCTTAGTCTTCAGAGCAGTTTCTAAGTGATAGACATTATTATCCATGTTTCTCAGAAGAAATATTTGCACTATGGTTCTGATTTCTGGCTCAGTCTTTTGTGTACAAAGGCCTGTTCACTCTTTTACTATACAACTCAGATCTTGAATTGGAGGTTCCATATTTTAATACCATATTTTTTTCTCATACAATACTTCATAATTTCAAATCATCTTCATATGTTACTTTATTTTAAACTCCCAACAACCTCAGAAACATAGGTACATATCTTTATCCCCATCTGCATAGGAGAAAATAATCATAGTATGGTAAGGAACTGGCCTGAGATTACCACAGATTGAAGGAGTCATTTTAACTACTAACTTTATATTATTTTTGTGCTTTTTGCATTTCTTAGTCTCATAGTTAAATCAACTAAAGTATGTTTAATTTAACATGGAGTTTATGACTTCTTTTTTTTTAAAGTAAAATTAATAAAAATCTCAAAAGCCAGGACTTGAAACTGGGTCAATTCATTGAAGAATAGAAAACATAGAGGCACACATACTGGGAAAGGCTATAATAAGGTACAAGTGTCTTGGCAGAATACTCAAAAGATCTCACTAAAGTTCCACTTGTCTAAGCAGAGAAGCAACTTTTCCTAGCAGTTTCCTGGCCCATATCAAAATAGAACCAGCTAAAGTAAATATAAGTACATGTCTGCATAGTGTCCTTGTTTAAGTCCTTCTGTGGCCCAATTACTGTTTGATTTGGGGCACTTAATTAACACTGAAGAAGAAGAAAAGAAAGACTATGGGAGCTTAAATTTAAAGGAGGAATGCTTTGAGAGAACATGCTGTCAACTAGCCAAACTTAATATGCAGGATCATGTTAGACACATGAGAAATAATCCCACACATTTTTCAGTCCTGTCAGCTGTATCTGAGGAGTTAACAGAATACTATAAAGTTGAGTCAATCACCTGTGTGTTGAGATGAATGGTTATCAGGGAGAGCTAATGAGTTGATCCAAGGGATATTTAAAAACCATAGTCAAATTAGTTTAGAAGAGGTTGTAATTCTCATTTTCATCATGGATTTTATTTTCCTCTGTCAAAGATGTAATAGTACTGAATAGACTCTAAATGATTTAAGGCTCCATAAGAGTCTCACTCTTCATATCTCATTAATTACTTAATATTATAATGATGGCCAACCCCATAAATGAAAATTCAAAAATAGACTTGAAATGATGGACTATAAACCTTGCTTTTTGCTGAGATAAATTTCAATAGAGCACAATATTTAAGATGCTTCAATACTTAAGATTCAAGGTTAATTGTGCAAAAATTAAATTCAGTGCCTTTGAATGTATAAGGTAATGATAATTTTGCAAAGCATCCTAGAATCTTTTTCTCTAAGGTCAATATTATTTCTGACACATTTTTCAGTTCTGAAAACAGAATACATACTATATTTTGTCATGTAGAGTATCATATTGTCTCTTTCTTACGTTGCTTTAAATATATGGGAAAAAGGGGAAGCTAAAGTAGAAAATGGGACAATTGTTTCTTTTTCATCGAAAAAATAATATAAATTTTAATATTTTAACCACTATCAAACTCTTTCCCTAAGTGGATTGTGTGTAAAAATAGCCTGAGAAGTTGTCAGGATTCAGGTTTGTTGGCCCCTACCTTGTTCTACTAAATCAGAACATCCGTGTTGGGTGCCTGTAAAACTTTTTATTTGCAATACTCCCCATGGTCATTCTGATGCACAGCTAGATTCAAGAACCACTGTGATGAGATATTCATACCAGATATTAAATTTTTATACATATTTCCTAGTACATGTGTGTGTATACACATACATATATGATATTGCTTTGAAATCATTGAGTATATAAAAGAAAAGTCTATAGTAAGTAGCTTACAATCCAATATCACCATGTTAATGCTACAAAGCATTAGACCCCTAGTATAATGCTTCTCAATAGCTATTTGGGTTGGTTTGATACTCAGCCAGACAGTTTTTATGTGCCAACTTGATAAACTCTTCTATACTGCTATGAAAGAAAGCACAATGATGTCCAGGGGTAAAAATCATGTGTCATCAGATCAGCACTTTCCAAAAGAGGCCCTGATAGCGTTGCACATGCCTATCAACACCTGTAATAATAATCATCAATGATTACAAAGGTTTTTCTATGCTTTTCTTTAAAACGCTTGCATAAATTATGTGACAAACACACATATGCACACACACATACACAAAGATGAGTCAAATGTCATTAAATCCACCAAAGTTCATCGTCTGATCCATTACCTATATTTTTAAATGATCAAGAGAATGACAATCACACACAAATAGTCATTACACAGATAACAATGATAAAAAAATGCTGCCTTCACAAATACAGATAACAAGACTAACAGTACACTACAACAGACCTACTTTCCCCATTGCAGAGGAGGACTAAATGCCTCCTCCTGTGCCTCTGAAGAGCTCAGTTCAAGGAAGAAAGCCTACTTAAGTTGGGGATGACATCAATCAGGTGCTATAGGGCCAGTGGGCACTGGAGACCTTCTATCAAGTTTCTTTATGACTCACTAGTGAAGCATAGTAGTTTCCTGCCTCTAGCACTCTATAGAAAAAAAATCAGGAACAAAAGAAAACAGGCAATTTGCCCCTGTCACATAGATTAATCAAGAAAAGCATAACCTTTGTATCATAGCTGGTTTCTGAAAAGGGGGAAAGGTCACTGTGATAGATACAGACAGGAATCACTTCAATCATCTTTAGCCAGTCCAGGGATACATGGCAAGGGACTCAAAGCTGTCATTTAAAAAAATATTTTTTTCTATTAAAGTTTCTGTAATTATACCTGTGCTCCTTCTATCATGCCATATTGTGAATGATCTCAGAGAAAAGAAGCAAGTTCTTTAGATCAAAGAAAAAATAACTGGGGGGAAAAGGATCCTAAGAAAGCAGCCTAACTCTGACATTCAGCAGAGATTTTATTTTCGGCATTTACATTTTTAAGAAATAGCAAAGCTCTGTAGTATGTTCATTTTATGATAATCAGACACAAAAGGGAGAAGGACAGAGTGCTGAGGGAAAGAGACATCAAGGAAGAAAATATGTGTATTTAGGTTAGCAAATATATTAAAATTTAGCAAATTGGCAAAGCAACTGTTATCACTCAACTAACGTAAAACCAGATCACTTATCTGATTTGGCTCTCAACGAATATTTTTTCTTTCTGAGATTTCAAAGGCAGCTTTATGGTGCAATATGCTTTCTAAACTCTAGAACTCAAGCATCCCAGAATATTTTTCTCTCTCTGAAATATTGTGATTAGAGTTGGATCCACATGGATCAATTTATGCTTGGCTCCCAGAAAATATTATGAAGCTGCCAATATAGCATATTTAAAAGCATGCTGTGGCAAATTGCTGATATTTAAACTTTGTGGATCCATCTATCCATTCACACTTATAACTCAAACTAGACTTACAATAAGTGGCCACATAATTTTCATACTTGACTACCCAAAATCCTAAACTGCTGTCTCTAGGTGGATAATTGATTACTCTTAAAGCAAATTAATAACAATATTACAATACTTGTATAACTGATGTCTGATTATTACCCTCTATCTCAAGTGGTTTTAAAGTTTATTGCTAACAATTACCTATAAACTTAGTCTTTATCAAGTAGGCATAGTAATAACTACTTCACAGAGATACTGCAAAGATCAAATGAATTCACAGTCCTATATGTAATAGAGTCTCAGTGTCAGTTTCCTTTCCTTTTGTCTTATCTCTAGAAAAAGAATGGGAATATTATATATTTATAAATATGTTTTAATAGATCTTATCCTTTTGTTTGAATAGGAAGACAGGAGTATGTGGTATGGATTGGAATGAATTGATCATAAAATCCTGACTAGAGAGAATCTAGTTATGACTCATTAATGGATTTCCCCATATTTGGGGGTTATATATACTCCAGACATTTATTCTAGGACACTGTTTAAGATTTTGAATATAAATTCAATTTTGTTTACTTATCTATTTGTTCCATGAGAATTATTAATAAATCAATCATAGCATATTGTATTCTATGTTCACTCTTTAATCTATGGAATAATTTTTTCATGATCATATCTGGAAGAAGCTTTTGTATCTGGAAATCAAACTATTTTGTTTTATTATTTTCCTTATGTACAATTGAAAACACTGCAGTAAACAATCTTGCTGCATATATCCATTTCTCTCACAGCTCCCCAGTTACTGTGAATCCATAAATACTATGAAGGATTGCCTACATTGAACATCCTGAGGTCCACTTCCATAGCCTGTGAACAGCTTGAGATCCTAAAATTTTATGTGAAGTCGAAATGTTAAAACATTCTATTTGCCTTAGGTTGAGGGTTCACAGCTTTCAATAGACTCTCCAAGGGATTTTATAACTTTTGCAGGATTAAAATCCATTCTATACCTGTAACATGGAAAGAAAGGTCAGTCCAATTTGGTACCTAATAGAAGCCAGGGAGATTGCTAGAAGCTTTCAAGTTATGTTATTGTTTAATTTTTCAATAGTCATGTGATATGGTTGCTATAAATATTTTAATTTTCATAGCTTATAAATTGTTTCTCTCAACTCAAGGTTCCTTTCTGTCACCATGGGCAGGGTGTGCCCATGTGGGGGACTTAATCCCCCACAATGATACTCTTGTTCTATCACATAAGTAAAAATGATAATGCTTCTGCTGCTACTGATGATTGCAAATGTAACAGTGATAAGGTTCTACTATCAATGATCAACATTCCCAAGCTCAAATCTACATGACACTAAACCATCCTGCAAATAGTACAGTAGGCTGAGTATAAACACAAAAGGTTATTTCAGGGCCTAAACAGAATTACTGGGTGGGCAGTTCTAGCCAATAGTTGCCTTAAAGGAATATAAGACCATTGTTTCCAGACCCTCATAACATTTTTTTAAAATGCTATATGGAACAAGTGAGATCTGTCTGCTCACTGTACTTTGCCATTGTTTCTTTATTTATTGATTCTGTGCACAATTATTCAATCTTATATCAGGCACATAAAGAAGAATGATTTTTCCTTAATTTTTTAATGTATGGTTAACATGCTTAGTTAATTATTAAAGCAATCAGTTATTGGAGCTCTGGTCTGAAATTTAACAGATAGGCTAGTCTAATGTACTGTTTGTTTCATTTACAAAGAATGACTGATTAATTATTAATTAATTGCTTGAGGCTTTGAGTAAAGGAGTAATAAGACTTGATTCGCATTTTCGGAAAATATTCTCTGTGATGTGAAGATGGCAGGGAAAGGGTGCTATGTTAGGATCAAGATCTGCTTGTAGTCATGGTTGCAGAAGACAAGGCAACACTAACAGGAAGCAGACAGTAGTTGAGCAATCAAGGGTACAGTAAACTAATAAATGTAAAGACTGAGTCGAAAATAAAAACATGAGGATTCTTCAGGTATATCAGATTGTCTATGTTTAAATTCCAGCTCTGTTACTAAATAGTAGTGTAAGCTTGGAAAGATACTTAACACTTCCTTAGTTTAGTTTTACATTAAACAATATCAATACCTGACTCATCAGGTTGTTAGAATGATTAAATGAACCAATGTGGAGAACATACTGAGCCCATAGGGAGGGGAGCTACACTTATAGCTCTTGGTTTCAGTGACTCAGTGAATGACGGTTACCTTAACTGAGTTGAGAAGTATATAATCATGAGTAGGCTTGAAAGATGACCATCATTATTTCAACCTGGGATGGATGATGTTGAAAGCACCTATGGAAATCTAGTTGAAAGAATTTTGGTAATGATATATTAATAAAGATTTTCGATTTACACCTCTGAAATATTTTCATGATAGCTTACAAACTGAGACTATAATAAATGGCAGAGATAGAGAACATCTAATCACTATGGCCTATGAAATAGGTTGTTTTTGTTTTATTTTCACATAACAAATTATTTGAGAGTAGTTAGATGCTGCTTAGGGTTCACAGATGTCAGGGTCATGTCGGTAATAATTCTTTTGACCTTTCTTTCAAGACCACAAGATGATGTAGGTTCTTCCATTACTTCAATATTCAGAAAGGAAAAAAAATATAGCTATTGCTCCTTTGGTCAGAAAATAAAATGCTTTCCCAGAATTCTAGGTGATTTCTGCTTTTTCCGATTGTGTGTGTGTGTGTGTGTGTGTATACAATTTGTGTGTGTGTTGTGTGTGTGTGTGTGTGTGTGTGTGTGTATACTGGAACATACTGGCCTATATTATATGGCCAATTTTAACTATGAGACTGACTGAGATGGTTAAGAATTAATAAAGCACTTTGAAGTCTTGATAAGGCTTAAGATTTTGTTAGTGAGAGAGGAGTTTGAATATTGGTTGGAGGATTGTCATAGACAGAATTAACAGCCAACTTAATGCAATGGTTTAAAAGGGATTTTGCTACTAGGAGACTTGGGAGTGACTGGATGATCTCTGAAGTAATTCTTCAGTCATTGGATTCTGTGATTTAATCTACTTAATCTTCAAGAGCGTCATTATGTAGTTAATTCAACATTATCATTGGGCAATAACATTTTATTAGAAAACAAATCAGCAAAATAATAAATAGAAAGTAATTGCATTTCAGACCTCTGCTGGTTAAATGATACAATGGCTTAGCACATGTGTATGCACTTATTAACACAGGCTTTATTCCAATTCCTCTCATTCTCCCCCCACATCAAATAAATAAATACCTATGCCTGGTCATTTATGTAATTTTTTTGGTTCATTTATTTGCAAATTATTCAGAGGCATTAATGCATTATGATTCATTTTCTAAATGAATTGCAAGTATAGCTACTTCCCAGTACTATTTTCCTCCAGTATAATAGCCATGTGTTAGGATGTTTTTTGTTAAGATGTCAGCCTGTTTTGTAATATGTACTATTATCACTTATTATACTGTACCATATAATTTATGTATTAGAAAAGTAATTATTATAAATTAAATTTGTATTAACTGGGTAGATTGCTGTGCACAATAGTTAGCAACTAAGAGCTTTAACTTTTTGCTGTATTTTAAATAGTAATTAATATTTATCATTTAGTTAAAATCACAAACAGTGCTCAAAATTTAATATAATCTATTACTTTCCTCATTCAACATACTTCTAAATGAAATATTTTTAAAAAGAAATACAGCTTTCTGCACAAATCCTTTTGAAATGAATAGAAAATAAATAGTTCAAGTCCAGCTGAGAACTTTTAGCAGGAGAATAATTTCTCCAAACCTTTGTTTGACAAAGAGTCAACATGTAGAATAAATTGATATTAATGTGAATTTAAACAATGTATTTAGGCCATATTTTACTATTACATATTGGTTATAATCATAGGCTATGTAGGTACATTTGTGGTGATTGGTATAATTTTATGTGAAGCAAACCTAGTCATGCAGTAGTCTACACAGGCAGTGCAGTGTGATGATTTTATTGGTTTCGCCTACATGTGTTATTCCAATGGAGGCCTTAAAAAATACAGGAGAAAAAAGTTAAGCCTAAGTGGAGGATAATAAATAGGAGACCTTGAAAGAGAAAAAACTAAAGGATGTACTCTGCTTTATTTAGCCAGAGAAGTGGAAGCAGAAACAAGTATCCTTTTGAATGGAATATGGGGACTTTGTGATGAACCTCTTAGAGATCTCCTAGGGAAAATGGGGTTTGGTGAGGAATACAGATTCCTAATCAGTGAAAAATGAAGGCCAAAATTCTGTCAAATTTGTCTTAAGTGGTCGGGATGTAGGGTGTTTCCATTTTACTATAATTATTCAATATAATGTTAGGATGAAAGTTATCAGAAAAATCTTAACATGTAAGAGGGCATTTTAACAGTTGGACAAAAAGTAGTTCACAAATGTGCAAAGCAAATGCTATTTAACACTAAAGCCAAACTCTCTGTATATACAGATCATGATCATTCCCATCTCTTTTCTGGAAGCACAATAAAAACAACCGGGCTAAAATGATGAACTGAGTTTATAGGAATGAGAATTTTGTTTTAGCTTTTCTTATTTTTTTTTTAATTTGCAGGTAAATGGATGGAGTTAGAGAAGATAATGCTAGGTGAAGTTATCCAATCCCCAAAAAACAAATGCCAAATGTTTTCTGTGATATAAGGAGGATGGTTCATAGAGGGATAGGGAGCGGGAGCATGGGAGGAATAGAGGAACTCTAGATAGGGCAGAGGGGTTAGAGGGGAAGGGAGGGGGATGGGGTAATTAATGATGGTGGAATGTGATGATCATTATTATCCAAAGTACAGGAATAAAGACATGAATTGGTGTGGATATACTTTGTATATAACCAGAGATATGAAAAATTGTGTTCTATATGTGTAATAAGATTTGTAATGTATTCCGCTGTCATATATAAGTAAAAAATTGGATATTTATACTTAGTACTGACTTTCTCCTATGAGAAAGGCAAAATTGGAGGAACCAAAGTTTTAGTTTTCACACATACAAAAAGAAGAGACTAAAAGGATATTTAGAAACTTCTTGATCTTTATAATTTAGGATAATGGTCCTGAAACTTTTCTTTGCATAATAATGACTTAGAAATTTAGTAAAAAAGCAGTTTTGCATTCCATGTCCCCAGCACTCTTACTTTATTTCACAGATTATTTAGTAATTCATTGTTGTGAAAAGGGGCTTTGGTGATATGGACCAAGTACACTTTGGAGAACAATTTGAGATATTTTCATCTAGGACAATGGTCTCCAATTATTTTAGACTGTGATCCGACTGACTGACTAAATAAATTAATTAATTAAATAGTTATAAGTGCATTTAAAAACATAATTTGCATGTACTTCAGTCAATTCATATATTACCTAAATAGTTTTAGGTAAAAATAGAAGTTCAAATGTGTATTTCATAGACTATTTTTGAATATGCCCTGAGATTCCCCACTCCAGAGACATTGGTTCTTGAAATGTTTCTTTGACTTGATTAAAGTATATTTATCTAAAAAAACTATAAAATATCATACTTATCAACATATATAGGAATCAGAGACATTAACTTTTTAAGGTACAAACAAAACAACAATATGTTATTAAACATTTTCCAACAGGCCTTAGTAAATGAAATTTAAAAATTAATGAAAAGTAGAAGGTTATTTACCTATTATTTGATTAACTTTATATGAAACTAAGATAATTTCGAAACACTAACTTAACCAGATAATTCAACAATATCATCATATTTAATTTTTTTGCAGGGGGGTTATCGGGGATTGAACTCAGGGTTACTCAACCACTGAACTACATCTGCAGACCTATTTTGTATTTTATTTACAGACAGGGTCTCACTGAGTTGCTTGGCACCTCACTTTTGTTGAGGCTGGCTTTGAACTCAAGATTATCAGTCTCCCAAGTCTCTGGGATTACAGGCCTATCCCAAATCACTGGGCCATATGTAAATTTAATGTATAGAAAACAATTGCATTCTCCCACCAATAAGAAAATGTATTTTTAAAGAAATAGTTCTTACTAACTTACTAATAGTTGTGACTGAAAACAGAACAAAACACATAATTAAGAATGAATTGAGCAAAGTAGCAGGATATAAAATCAACACCCATAAATCAAAGGCATTTCTGTATAACAGTGATAAATCCTCAGAAATGGGAATGAGAAAAACTACCCAATTTACAATAGCCTCAAAAAATAAAAATAAAATAAAACACTTGAGAATCAACTTAACGAAAGAGGTGAAAGATCTATATAATGAAAATTATAGAACCTTAAAGAAAGAAGTCAAAGAAGATATCAGAAGATGGAAGGATTTACCTTGCTCTTGGATAGATAGAATTAATATTATCAAAATGACCATACTTCCAAAAGCACTATACAAATTTAATGCAATTCCAATCAAAATCCCAATAACATTCCTAATAGAAATAGAAAAAGCATTCATGGAATTCATCTGGAAAAATAAGAGACCCAGAATAGCTAAAGCAATCCTTAGCATGAAGAGTGAAGCAGGTGGCATTACTATATCAAACCTTAAACTATACCACAGAGCAATAGTAACAAAAACAGCATGGTATTGACACCAAAACAGACCGGTAGACCAATGGTACAGAATAGAGGACACAGAGACTAACCCACAAAATTACAATTATCTTATATTAGACAAAGGTGCCAAAAACATGCATTAGTTAAAAAAATAGGCTTTTCAACAAATGGTACTGAGAAAATTGGAAATCCATATGCAACAAATGAAATTAACCCCCTATTTCTCACCATGCACAAAACTCAACTCAAAATGGATAAGGACTTAGGAATAAAATTAGAGACCCTGTGTCTAATAGAAGAAAAAGTAGGCCCTAATTTCTATCAAGTGGGATTAGGCCCCCACTTCTTTAATAAGACTCCTCTGGTGCAAAAGTTAAAATCAAGAATCAATAAATGGGATGGACTCCAACTAAAAAGTTTCTTTTTAGCAGAAGAAACAACCTGTGAGGTGGAGAGAGAGCCTATGTCTTGGGAGCAAATTTTTACCTCTCACAAATCAGATAGAGCACTAATCTCTATTGTATATAAAGAACTCAAAAAGTTAAACACTAAAAAACCAAATAACTAAATCAATAATTGGGTCAAGGACCTGAACAGACACTTCTCAGAAGATGATATACAATCAATCAACAAACACATGAAAAAGTGTTCATCATCACTAGCAATTAGAGAAATCTAAATCAAAACCACTTTAAGATTTCATCTCACTCCATTCAGAATGGCAGCTATGATGAAGACAAGCAACAATAAGTGTTGGAGAGGATGTGGGGGAAAATGTACACTCATACATTGCTGGTGGGACTGCAAATTGGTGCAGTCAAATGCTGAATGTTTTCTTTAATATAAGGAAGTTGATTCATAGTGGGGTAAGGAGCAGGAGCATGGGAGGAATAGAGGAACTCTAGATAGGGCAAAGGGAAGAGAGGAGAAGGGAGGGGCATGGAGTTTGAAATAACGGTGGAATGTGATGATCATTATTATACAAGATACATGTATGAAGACATGAATTGGTGTGATTATACTTTGTATACAACCAGAGATATGAAAAATTGTGCAATATATGTGCGATAAGAATTGTAATGCATTCCACTGTCATATATAAATAAAATGAATAAATAAATAAAGAGTGAATCAATCAAAAGATACCATACTTTTATGAAATAAATGAATCAACTTTATTAAAATTATTTTAGGATATCAAATTGAGAGATATGAAGTATCATGTATAGAAATACTCTATCATAAATATTCAGTTGTCTCCATTTCAAATGAAGCTGGCTCTCTTTAAAATTTATTTATTTATTTATTTAGTCAAATTCATGTTTTAGTTATCTTTTTTTTTTTCACCGTGACCAAAAGCCCTAACAACATAGAAGAGGAAAAATATATTTTGACCCAAAGAAAGAAGGCTTTCTTAGTCAGTCCTTTGCTACTCTGACTAAAATATTTGATGAGAACAACATGGAGGAGGACAAGGTTATTTAGGCTCACAGTTTTAGAGGTTCAGTCCATGGTCAATTGCCTCCATAGCTCTGAGCCCAAGACGAGACAGCACATCATGGTGGAAAGGTGTGGGTGAAGAAAGCACTCAGGATATGAAAGCCAGAAAGCAGAAAGACAGCTCTGCTCATGAGGAACAAAACATAAACCCCACATTTACACCCCGCTGGTACCCTCTCTTGTAGTTATAATCTACCTGCCTATAGTTACCACCCAATTAACCCATATCAGTGGATTAACCCCCCTATTGGGTTACAGCTCTAATCTAATCTTTACCTCTGAACATTCTTGCATTGTCTCATGAGCTTTTGGGGGACACCTAATATCTAAACCATCACAATTAATGTGTTTATTCTAAAGTTTATATGGATTAGCAATGTGAAAAATAAAATCTCCTGAGGTAGAGTGGTAGGTGGAAGGATCTCACAGTACCACATATCACAAAGCAATAGTGATTAAGCTATAGTAAATAAAACAGTTCACTAAATTAAATAAGGCAATTCACAAGGTCATATTGATATATATTTCAGAAGTATTGAGATAAGAAATATACAGATGTGTGAAAAATAATTATTTCACAGAAATAGGATAATTCAATTATGCAAGTAAAAGACTTAGTGTTCTATAAAGGATTTGGGACAATCAATCTACAATATTGAAAATTAATTAATAAATAAAGCCACTAATTTGAAAGGGCTACAATAACAAAGTACTACAAACCAAGGGACTGCAAGAATAGAAATTTACCATGTCATAGTTATGGAGGTTGGAACTCCAAGATGGTTCCACTGAGTGCTTTAGGAAAGCATCTTTTCCATCCCCTTTTCCTATCTTCAGTGGTTTGCTGATGGTCTTGGGTAAGTTCTTGTCGGCTTCTGCCTTTATTGTCCATAGTATTTTCCTATGTGCTGTATCTGTCCACAAGTTTTGCTTTTCATAAGGAAATCAGTCATATTGGGTTAAGGCCTATTTTAATGACCCAGTTTAACATGAGCACTTCTGGACAGATTCTGCCTCCAAATGAGGTCATATTCTAAGGTACTGAGGCTGCAACTTCATGAAGGAACTTGGAGAAGGCACACTTCTACCCATAAGACTCCTTTATACCGTTCATGATAATCATCTTGTAAGTCAAAAACCTAAATTTGGAAAAGACCACTTCAAAATGTTTGGAAGAAAATACATTGGGTAGCGAGTTGTGGGAATAGCTCAGTGATAGAGTTTGGCTAGCATGTGAGAAGACCTGGGTTCAAACTGTAGTACTTAAAACAGCAATATCAGACCACATTGGGCTGGGATGTAGGAAGCTAGTTATGTAGTTTTGTTGTAGAGTGCTTGCCTAGCATGCAAAAGATTCTGAATTCAATCCCAACATATCTCAAATCAAACATAAACACATGGAGTGCCTAAATGTTGTTTAACAATATTTTAAATCATAAATTATAAAGAGAAAAATGTTTTTTAAAAGTTTAAACTTTTTATAACAGACTGATAAGACAGACCACAGAGAATAAGTTGAACTGACAAATTAATATCTATGCCATATAAAAATTCTTGTAAAAATTCAAGCAAAAGACAAACAGACCAGCAAAGAAATGGACACAGTATCTATGCAGAAAATTCATGTAAGAGAAAAACAAAATAGTCAAAAAGTTCAATAAAAACTTCTTGAACTCACTAATATTCAGTGAAATGAATAAATTCCACAAAAATACAAGTTTTCTCAGACATAGGTTGACAAAAACTGAAACACTGAAAGTGAAAAGTGTTGGGAAATACAGAGAACAATTGAGGCGTCCATGTTGTGCTGGTGGGTACATAAATAGTTAAGTCCATTGGTCTTCATGATATGTCAGAAAGTGGTGAACATCCCTCATTATCAATCAACTCCTCCTTGGTACATTTTTTAGAGATATCTCACATGTACTTATGGAGATGACTAATAGATAAATAGATACATAGATTATCTTAAATAGCGAAAGGTTGAAGAGTTATCTAAATGTTAATCAATGGAAGAGAAGGGATAAATTAAAGTGTACTTATGTAATGAAATACTATTAGGCCCTTAAAATATTTGAATATATATATATATATATATATATATATATATATATATATATATATAAAACAGCTGAATCTTGTGAATCTTGCATTCACAACAAAATTTTAAGTTGAAGGATAATGCATATAGTAGGATTTCATTATATGAATATTAAAAGTATATAATATAATCTATATAATATTAGTATATAATATATCTTATATACATATACATGTATATTTGTGTTGTAAACTGTAAAGATTACTTGAGAAAAGTGCATATCAAATTTAGGATAGTCCTTTGCTCTAGAGAAGGTATGTAAATTGAAGTAAGGGGGCTTTGACTTTATTTTAATGCTCTTTTTACCTTTAGCAGTGGCTTTATAGGTGCTTTTATTTTTGTTTTAAATCCTTTTTTGTATGTCTGAAATATTTCATATTGAATAAAAAGACATTCATACTGAAAAGCTAAACAAAGAACATAAATAAAATGAAAAATGAATCAACGTGTAAAAAATAGCCACAGTATGAAATGGAAGAGGAACAATTTGAATAAAAATAGACAAAGATAAATGAGGATAGACAATAAAATACATTGGAACTTATTCCAAAGTCTGTTCACAGAATCAACACAGCATTATTAGAAATATGGACAACAAACAATAAAGAAGGACAAAATCAAAGAGCTCTTTATCTGGGAAAGCATTGGGGAATGTGGGCAAAGCGTATCCACAATAGTGTGAATTCACTGGGCTGTAAATCAAAACTTTTAGTGGAGGGGCTGGGGTTGTGGCTCAGAGGTAGATCACTTGCCTGCCATGCGTGAGGTCCTGGGTTCAGTCCTCAGCACCACATAAAAATAAAATAAAGATATTGTGTCCACATATAACTAAAAATAAATAAATAAATATTAAAAAAAATTTAGTGGAGCTGGTCATTTACCTCAACTTACTGCTTTTTCAGGAGGATGTGAATACATAGTTTTAAACTTTAGGTGACATTTGGCAATTTCCTTGTCTTCTTTTCTAGAGTTTTGAGTAGATAGGAGTTCTCCAATTTTTGCACTAAAAGTCTCATTTCCAAGAAATACTTTAGGCCTAGACAGACTGGGATGGTTGGTTGCTTTATTAGATGAACATGAACAGCATAGTAATTTTTTTATAGAAATAAAACAGCAGTTATTAAAATTACTTCATGATATTTTCAGATATACAAATTTCAGAATCTTTCAACAATATTCAATTCTCACAACTTTATTAATTCCTTCAAATAATGTGTGATAAATATAGCAAGATCCCCCAGACTAATTATTGCCTTCCTAAATTTGTGTCAACATGCTTCTTAACATGCTTTGATCTTTACTTTCTTATGAGTATTTTGCCTTTATGTTAGGTTGCGCCATGTATCTTACAAATGTGGGCTTTGGTAATGCTTTCTCCATAGCTTCCTACACAAGAAGAAAGGAGGTGAGTTTTTCAGGTGTTGGTATTGTTTAAAAGCAGTCCTAGCAATTTTAACATGGCTGGGATGAGATCTCTGGGCTTACAGGATGAAAGAGCAATTTTAATAGATGAACACGTCTCAAGTTTCTTCAGGTGCCTTACTGTTTATGAGGAGAAAACAATTATTTCGTTTCAGAAATGTCTTTACAAATTGGTTTGGTGATAATAATTACTATGTGTATGTTTAATGTATGTATATGTGTGAATCTCCATTGTTATTAGGATACTCCATAAATTATTTAAGTATTCAATATAAGAATATTATATTTGACTTTTAGAGTTAGGTGTTTGTACTGTTGGATTATATTAATGATTAATTGCCAAAGTTATTTGATTATAAAGTTCTTGGACCATTCTAAAGCAAAAGCGGATTTTGCTTAATTTAATTTCTCCTTACTAGAATTATAGAATTATATCAAATGTAGAAAAATATAAGAATTTATTATTTTCATTTAACAAAATCAATGGTGTACAAAAATCTCCTTCCTTATTCTTTCCTGTATATTCTATAGTACCCAATAAAACTAGCTCGGCTAAATGATTAATTCCTAAATTTAAAATGGAATGTCTGCTACAAAACTAAATCATGGCCAGTAGACTGCATGGCATAAATCCTTCACAGGGTGCTATAACCTTTATCGTTTTTGAAATGTGCCCTATCAAGGAGCCCTCAGGGGCTGGGGATGTGGCTCAAGCGGTAGCGGGCTCGCCTGGCATGCGTGCGACCCGGGTTCGATCCTCAGCACCACACACCAACAACGATGTTGTGTCCACTGAGAACTAAAAAATAAATATTAAAAAATTTCTCTCTCTCTCCTCTCTCACTCTCTCTTTAAAAAAAGGAGCCCTCAGGCAAATGTACAAAGGACTCATATGACATTTACATAGCCAATGTGTCAGATTAGACTTTTTGATCCTCCCAGATCATTACACAGAGCCTAGACGGAGCAGAAGCCTGACAGATTGCCCAATGCCTAATGCCTAGGAAATGAATAGAGAAACAACAAGAATTCTTTTACCCTTTTTGCCCTATGTTCATTGGGTGCCCTGATGGGGTACAATCTTCAGATTCAAGTCCTTCCAACCAGAGGTTCAGGAGGCATTCAGTACCAATTCATTTTAGTAGGACATAATTACCCATTAACAGCAAGATCCTGCTACCCAGAGCTAAATAGCAGGAAGCAAATATTTTGCAGCTGGTATGTCCTGGGTAACTAAAAGACTATAGTGAGTTCTGTTTGATTGATGATTGATTTTTCTTATGGTGAATGAATTATGTTACCCCTAGTCTATAGCAGCTGTGGATTTTTCATTTATTAAAAAAATCCCATACACATCTTTTGATGTCAAAAAAAGACAATACACACTAGTGTAAAAGGAAGTAAACAGAACATTTTGGTTTATATCAGGTAGGAGATGGTTCATGTTGGAGAATTTATCTGCCTCTTTTATTTTAGGTGGTGGTGGATTTGCCCTTTCCATCTGTGTTCTAAAATCATTCATGAATTGCAATGCAAAGAGA
The DNA here is from genome assembly GCF_045843805.1 of Urocitellus parryii. NCBI lineage: Eukaryota > Metazoa > Chordata > Mammalia > Rodentia > Sciuridae > Urocitellus > Urocitellus parryii. The sequence continues at coordinate 734,749 of NW_027554113.1, read as the reverse complement.
TATAAAGTAAGAAAACCCTGAAGTGCTATAAGTAGAACTCTAGGAAAAGATTAAGCTGGTTTGAATTTGGCCCTAAAGACAGAAGTAAATAATTATTCAAATTTGGGCACATCTCTTAACTTCTATACCTTATTTTCCATATAGAATTTCCACATGGAATGCCCTTGCCATTTGTCATACAAAACTAGTTCATGTTTAAGAGTGAACAAAGGTGTTAGTAATAGTTGTACCAGGATAACAGATATAAACCTGGATAGAAATGGACACATCAGGGGTTTCTGTTATCTTACCCTAAGGCTTGAATGTGTATGTCCCTCCAAAATTTCCATGTGGAAATCTTAATGCTAAAGTGATGCCATTAGAAGCTGGGGCTATGAAGAGGTGATTTAGTTGTGGCAACCAGGAATCATACCCTTATAGAAGGGGCTCCAGAGGACTGCCTCCCTTTTCCATCCTTCCATCTCTTCTGCATGTGAAAACACAACGTTAACCCCTTTTGCCCCCTTTTCTCTAAAGGGCTATGATTTTAAGTCAATCACCTGTAGTCTCAAAAAATGGAACATGAGAGTCAAAAGGGGGTACACAAAATAAGTAGGATGAAGGAAAGTCAAACTGGAGGACAAGACTTCCTTGTGCGCCCTTTCATACTCAATCTATTTATTATCAGAGGAAAGAAGATTCATATCAGTCTTTTATATATTTTCATTATTTCATAAAGTCATTTTATTCATAAGGTCTGGCCAATTTATCAAAAGTCTGCTGAATTTCATGATAATTTAGTGACTATAAAGCTATCCTTTAGTTCTTCATTTTTCCCCTCAGGTATTACACTTTCAAACAATATTGTCATAATAACTGCTCCAATCTCCCCTTCATCCATCTCTCTCTCTCTCTCTCTCTCTCTCTCTCTCTCTCTCTCTCTCTCTACACACACACACACACCACACACACACACACACACACAAACATACACACAGCCCTGCCCCAGGATGCAAGAATGGGAAAAGGTAAATGGAAAAAGTACATAATTTCTGAGAAAGCAGTTCTTAAGAGGAAAAAAAGCTTAGGAAATAGCAGAAAGATTTCCACTTTGCAGCTGGTATATCCACACATTTAACATAAATCAAGTGAATTGAAAAGAAGTACATTCAAAAGTCTAGAATATTTATGTCCCAGTTCTAGGTACTTCTGTTTCCCATTTACCATTAAAGAACTTGGCAGAAAAGAAGCTGTTCAAAAAGTGCATTTCAAGCCTCTGAAGGAATCAGCTTTAGATAGAAAAATCTCATCTTATTTCAAGATTTACTGGCAGAATTTGTAACCTGAACAAAGATCCTTAGGGAATTGGGGCTCTTTAGAATTGATCTGTGAGGCTGAAATGTGCCTGAGGCACACTTGTCATTATTTTACATTTCAAACTACATCTCAATAGTAGGAGCTTCATTTCTCTTCTCTAGTTGTTATAGTAAAATTAATGGCCATGTGTGTCTTTCTGTCTTGTTTATGTTTACTAAATGTTACAATAGAAGAATTGAAACCATAGACAAAGGAGAATGAAAATTAGATCAATTGTTTTTAACAGCATGGCTGGTCTCTATTGTTACTTATTTCCTTAATTTGAAAAGAACCAGAAGAATAACTTATGAACAGGTGGCAGAGTAGTATAAAGGGCACACAAAGAAAGAAAGTTGCCACCTGCTGCTGAGTCAATATAATCCATTCCTTAACCCTACATCTGCCTCTGCACCTCCTCTGAGGGTAATAGAAATACAAAAATATCTCCATGTCGGCAAAACGGAGTGCCAAAATTCCTTACCCTCATGCAACATTCACGTTACTGGGAATAAATATAGCTTATACATTATTGAACCCAAAGTGGGTAATGATTATTACCTGTGGATTATCACGGATACTTAGTAAATTATATAAGAAATTGTAAGATATTTCTAAGCAGAAATTGACTTACTCTGATGAAGAACTACAATGAATAAAATGCACAAGAGAACGTTAATCCTCCAGGAAGTACATGTCCACTGGAGAAAATAAAAAGAGAGGGCTCAAATTTATATAAACAGAACAGTAGACATCATCATTCTTGAACCATCTTTTTTAAGTAAAAATGTATTTTGGGAAAGAGTACTTTGAAAAGCTGAAATTACCCACAATTCAAAATATTAACCCTGAGAAAAAGAGACAATAGTAAGAATAAAATAGGGCTAATAAAAAGAATTGAATTGTGATCTGAACTTCCCTTCCCTCTCCTTGGCAAATAGAAAGGTATTTTTCAAAGCCAGGTCCTCAGGCTGTTTTCAGCCAAACCTAAAGGATTGCTTCTTTAAATTCTTGAATTCATCCCAAACCAATAGAAATATAATCTCTGACAAGTGGACTAATATCCATAAATGAATTTTATATACATCAAAATGGGGGCATACTATGAACTTTGTCTACCGTGATTCTTCCTTCTCACATATGAGAAATAGAAAATTCGGTGGTGTCTTTTCATAATGCAGTATTAGCCTTGAGTATAAAATTGGGATGTATGAAAAGCAGCCAGAGGGGAAATAGAGTGGAATGAAAAGTTGTAAGCAGTTAACTCACAAAATAACACCACAGACTATGAATGTGGCAGATCCAAAGTCCCTGCACCTCAACAGCCCCTTGATAAACAGGAGGTGGGGGAAGGAGTTGATCTGACCAACAGAGATAGAAATTTCTCTGTTCAGAAATAGTAACGTAGGTAAAGAAGTAAGAGCTGCATTCAGAATGCATTCACCACAAGAAGACTTTCCTGACCCAAGAAAACAAAGGGAAATGGGAACAACTAAGGTTTATTTAAGAGACCATAAGACCTATGGGAAGTTTGGGAAGATTGTGCATTCCATAGTACTCAGCCATGAGCAACCAGGGGAGGGATCTTATGCTCTAGGGGCTAAAATGCTGCTTGTAACTGCTCTGAGTGTGCCTGACCACCAGGTGCTGGATTTTCTGAGATTGTCATTAAAATCTCACATTTTATATTTAGCTGGACCTCAAGTTTTCCAGCCCATTCTTTGGGCAGTTAAGCATGTTTCTCACATCACATAACCTATATTCATTTTCATCTAGAAGATAAAAATTATATTTTACTTTTCTTTTTTTCTTTTTCTTTTTCTACCATTTTCCTTCTTTCCCTCTCTTTTTTCTTCCTTCTCTATCTTCTTTGTTCTCTTTATTCCTTTTACCTTGTTTTAATGATTTATGAAAGATGATCAACATGTGCATGAAACAAAGTACCATGTGGGTTTTGTAGTTTGTTTATCATCAAATAGCTTCCTAATATACTTAAGTGCTCCAAACATGTACTATAAATTCTACTAGTGTTTATTATTGTGGAAATTCACTTCCTCAGATACATAAACTGCTTATGAGAAAATTGAATTCTATTGTCTATTTCTATTTTGCAAAACTCTGTATAGAAAATTCTAAAATGCTATTGTCTAACGAAAGTAAGTGCACCTTTCTTACTTTGTGTTACTTTAGTATTTAGAAGCTTATAGACTTTCTTTGCTAATTGATAACAGTAATATAAGCTCCTTTTCAAGAAATGTTTTTCTTTGCCATTTCTTAAGACCAAGTCCCTATCAGTATATACTGTTTGGGAAGAGACAGAGGAAAGACTGACTAGAACTTGAAGATAGTATTGTCTGTATCACATGGATCCTGTATATTATTTGGATAAATTTGCTTACAAAATGGCAGTGTCTTGGATAACAGATGATATTCCTATGAATATGAATCTAGTTATTATTATCATTTAATAAAACATTTATTTTTTTAGTTATAAGTTATATCTTTATTTTTGATTTTATGTTTTGCTGAGGATCGAACCCAGTGCCTCACACATGCTAGGCAAGCGCTCTACCTCCAAGCCACAATCCCAGCTGGTATTATTATCTTTTATTAAAAAATCTGGTTGTAGATGGTCATAATATTTTATTTATTTATTATGTGGGCACTGAATATCAAACCCAGTGCCTCACACGTGCTAGGCAAGTGCTGTACCACTGAGCCACAAATGTATTTCCCCATTACAATCTTATAAAAATAGGTCTGATGAACTTCAAAAAAATATTTTCTTGGTAAAAAAGTTAAAAGGAAAGACCTTCAAGGATTGCTATTGAGGTTAGGTTTGCTTCTCCTAAAGTGTCCTGTATGAATGAGATGTCAACTCTGTAAATATTAACTTTCTCATTTCTGGAAACTTAATGTTCTCATATAGGCAATCAGGTCTGTTGCTTTGCCCCCTGCCCACCTCAATCCAAGGATGAACTGAGATCTTTTCTGGCATTGCCATCTTGACAGTTTCTCACTTTTGATGAGTCATTATCAAGCACATTCAGATCTGCATTATCCAAATAAATATCTAATAACCCCTCCTGGAACATTGGCAATTCTCAGAAACTAAACTTGTATTAAAATGAAAAAATTGAATTTGTTAGCAATTTATTTTCTTTCTTCTCTCTCTTTCTAGTAAAGAAATAAACATGACTGACTTCATTCTAACTGCCATAGTGATGGATAGCAACTTCCAAAGGAGAAAAAAATATTCATATGTAAGCTGGCTCTTTGAGATACACTCATACTTTCAGAACTTAACAAAGACTTTGCAGCATTATAATATTTGAACTGTTAGGTTTAAAAGAAACTTTAAGGTTTTATCTATCAGCAGAATTCTCTAGGAACTTGCCAAGTGTTTAATAAACAGGTGGCAAATCCTTCCCCACAGAATCAAAAGGATTAAATATCATGGATATAGCCAGATTGTGCAAAAAGTAGTCAGGTCACTTAGAGAGAGTTAAAGTGATAAATTTAGTTTTTAAAATATATGTTCATATTCGTTTTCTCAAACATAAATTTGTGTCACTGTTTCATCAGGTCAATTTCAAAAAATGTAGGAATCCATAGTATACAATAGCCAAGAAAACCTAGAAATCTCCTGCATTTTCTTTTAATAATTATTGAAGAGAAGACATAAATGGCTTTTTGTCACTCAGAAATAAATGATGTACTTTCATGAGAAAAATCATTAAATAATAAATAATAAGGAAGAAGGAAAAAAAGAAGGATGGAAGGAAGGAAAGAAGAAAGAGAATTTGCTGAAAAATGCATTTTCTTCTTCAATATGTTTTTTTTATTCCTTCAGAGGATAGAACAATAAGAGGGTTATGAAATTTGTCTTGGTACTTAATCCTAGAAGAAGGTCATCATTAGATTAAAAATCAAATTATAAAAGAACTTGAGATCCTGAAAGTTTATGAAAATCAAAGTCATTGATTCTCTGGAACAAGGACAATCCAGTGGTACATGACAATTCATGTACCCTGTTAGTTTTACTAAGTAAAGATAATCAAGTATCAAACACTTGAAAGTGAGGAGATCCTGAAGGAGAAATAACATTGGTTCAGAACTGCATAGTCATGTTGAGGAAAGAATAAATAATATTTGGATCTGTCACTTCCTGGGCATAAATGTCTGGTATGGTATCTTAATCCATGCCCTGAATTCCACTGACCTTCTTAAGTCAAAGAATTTGTAGTATAGAAATATTAGATTACTTTTTCTAATACTCCTGACACTATGGGTCTCAATTTTCCCTTTGTTTCTTGAATAAGTTTAAGATTAGTCACTATGACCCAAGGTGAGTTTGGTTCCTATCCCCTGTCCAGTAGCAGTAGAACCGTAGGCCATAAGGAGTCAAGTACCTTTTGGAGATCTTCAACCTGTGCCATACATAGAACAAGGATTCAAATAAGACTTATACTAAATTAGGTGTGATATGATTGATAATAAGGGAATTTTGAGGTCATCTGAAGAATATGGATTATTAAATCACATAATAAATGCCTCCCGTTTAAAGTGGCCAAAGTGGCATTAGAGAAGAAAAATGTTTCCAAGTGAAGGGATAAAGATTAATAATTATTGTTTGGGAGAGAAGGAGTGACTGAGTGCTACTGTTTGGTTAATTCGATAATTCCATAGGAAAGGCATAGATTTAATAGTGAGATTTGTTGCTAAAAATGTACTCTCTGTGCTTACTAAAAATAATAGGAGCTAGGTATGATGGTGCACACCTGTCAACCCAGCTACTCAGAAGACTGGGCCTAGAGGATTTCAAGCCAGTATTGGCAACTTAGTAAGGACCCATGTAAAAATAAAATAAAAAGGGTTGGGGGTGTAGCTGAGTGGTAGAACACCTACCCAGCATTCATGAGGGATGGGCTTTGGTTTGATCCTCAGTACCATTAAAAGAAAAAGAGAAAGAAAAAAAGTGATTTTGCTAAATAATAGGTGATGACAATTTTTAAAAATTAATGGAAAAATTGGAACTGAAGCATAACATGCTAGGTAAGTGCACGTTAACTTTTAATTTTTGGCCAGTGGAGAGCAGTTAGTTATTCAAGTGCTACTTTTGTGAATTGAACATTTACAAAATGTGTGGAAGGAATTAGCGCTGGTAGTTTCAGGTGACTCAAAATCCTATTCAGGCTTTTCTTTTTGTTGTTGACATGCTAGGTTTTCATGAATGTTGTTTTCATTACAAAACTCCATCTGTGTCCTATCATTTGTAGAATCATCAAATTTGTGGGTTTTATTTTTTTACATTCTAATATCTTTTTATGTATGCCTAAGAAGTTCAAAATTACATTCTAAGGGAAATGTCAACAGTCGAACCAGAAAGCCCCTCTGTTTAGGTTTATACTTAAATTTTCCTTTCAATTTTTTGCAGGTAAATATCACTTTTACCCCAGTTTATCTACTTAATAGCTGTTTTACTGCTAAAACTGAACAGCTAGATGTCACACACTTGCCAGAGAGTAAAATCTTGGCATCATTAACTCAGTAACTTACAAAACATTGGCTAAGACAAGCAATACTTATGCAGCATTTTTGGAGTTTATACAACATATTCATGCATCTTAGTTCTCTAAAACAAAATTCGAAAACTGCTGGCCAAATCTAGTTTTCATATCCAAATCTGTGTAAATGGTTTATTACATTTAAAATTGTATTTATATCCCTTGGTTTGGATGTGCTCAGTAAGATATTTAATACCTACTTGTCTTATTCTAATATCCCTTATTTGCTTGAGTCATGATGAATTTTTGTGGTCTCTACAACCCATTCTTTTGTCAACCAAGACAAAGATATCACTTAGAGAGAGCATATTAAATTGATGCCACTACTAAAAGAATTGTGCTGATTTTAATTGTGGCATATAGATTATCAAACTATATTGGATAACATCAAAAGCAGTTGGTTACATCATTGCTTTTATACTGCAGAATTATCTCTGGAAAACTCTATAGAATAAATGTACTTCACAGTAACTGGAATAATTCATTCCGTTCCCAAGTATAGACATGCTTCTACCCTAAAGGTGCAATGACATGCAGCATTGACTTTTTTTTGTCTTCTACCACTCCTAAAAAAATCTTAGAACTAATTTTTGTCTTCCTTGACTAAGGATGCAGGGCCTCATTTGCCAAGAATTTGTATGTTCAACACTTTCCTGTTTCTCTCTTGCTTTTGTACAATTATTTACTCTTAATCACATTTTCCTTACTTATAGATACATCTAGTTGTGCAGTATTTATGCAGCTATGTATACCTTCATAAATCCTGCCTAGGTAAAATAAGATGCCTACATGAATATCATATTATTCCCATTACCTTTTATGGATTCAACCTTTATATGTTGTTACGTATCCATACCTGAACATAGTGGTCCTCATTGTCCATTAGAATCAAGAAACTACTACCCAGATTGGGCAAAATGTAGTGTACTTATCAAAATTTTGTTTTAGGAACTTATTTGTATTTGAGTATGCTTCACATTATAGTAAACAGAGAATTTGAAACAATTAAATAATTTGAATTATTAATTCTAGCATGAATTTATTTTCAAAATCTCTCTTTTCTGATCCCAGGTCTCTGAATGTGACAACCTAATGAAAGTCTATATAAGTATTTACTTCTGAATATACTTCCTCAAAATTAAATAGTGTTTTTACATCTCTCAATGCCATCAATGACTATGTAAGAATATATATGATACCATGAGCTCTGTTAACACAGCTGATTTTGATTAAATTGAAATAAATAATTGCGTTATTAATGAATTAATTTGGCTAAATTAGCAGCTCAAATATTCTGGATCCCCACCCCCAAACACCCCATACACACAAAAGTGGCCTGTAGTTTTTCTTAGTTGACTAAAATCACCAATTGTTTGAGTGTCCAATAGTAAACCTCATGTGTGCACCAATAAGTTCTCTGTAGTGTATACTACATCACTTTCTGTCACTCCTGTCTGAACGTGCACACACATGTACATGCATTTCAGAAATGTGACTCCATACCTTTGTGTCTAAAAGAAATAAAATCTAAGTTCAGTAAAACATATTTCAGGGCCTAGCATACTTATACATTCTAAGAATATGAACAGTACTTTACACAGACACACAGAAATTGTAATCAGTGTCACCAAAATGATGTGAGTGATTATGGAAGCCCAAGTTCTCATTTCCCAAGTAAGAAAAATCAATGGTGTTCTCTTTCAGTGGTAGTAAAATTAATAACTAGATAAATCCACAAGTTAGGTCTTATTGAATTCCAGACACTGTACCCAATGCATATACAGATGTGAGGTCCACACAATATTTAGGGTGTTAACAGTCTAGCATGGGAGACAATAAACTGAGGATCATAGTAAAAGTGGGATGAAAACTAAAACCAAGGGACACCACGTACATGTATGTTATTGAAATAGGAAGAGGGGACACAAAGCACAAAGGCACTTGTGTCACACTGTGGTGTCAGGGCATGCTTTGCACAGGTGTCATACAGCAGGGGAATCCTGAATGCAGTGAAGTGGACATGTAAGGATCCAGGAAGTGAGCATTCCAGCAGGAGGAAGACCTTGCTCTAACCACAGGAGTAAGAGAGCCCCATGCTTTGAAGGCTTGCCAGCACATCTGTATGGCTGATGTAAAGAGTGCATGCATCCCAGCTAGAGGACAGGAGGAGGAGCTTCAGACTGATCATGTGACTGTTACAGAGCTAGGGCCTTTGGAGAAACTGAGTCAGTGAACAGACCCTACTTCAAATCCCAAATCTTGAGATCAATTTAGAAAGATTTCAAACATGCCACTCAAAATAACGACATAAATTTATTGAAGGGATAGAAAAGAGGAATAGGAACACTCTCAAGGAAGAGAGTGGTGGGGTCCTTTCAGAGAGGAGAGGGACAGCATGCATTTACTGTGTGCATGTCGTGGGTACCAAAGATTGAACTCAGAAGAACTTGACCATATCCCCAGCCCTATTCTGTATTTTATTTAGAGATAGGGTCTCTCTGAGTTGCTTAGCACTTCTCTTTTGCTGAAGCTGGCTTTGAACTTGTGATCCTCTTGCCTCAGCTTCCCAAGCCACTAGAATTACAGGCATGTGTCACACAGTGCCTGGTTGCACTCCAGTTTTATTGGGGATTCCAGAGAAGTTTCCAGATAATCCCACCAGGTCCACCTCTTGATTTTTGACTGATTGCAAGATGACATCAGACTTTCAAGTTTCCAGTGCCATAACAACTCTAGGTTATTTTGGTCCATGGTGACCAGTTCTAATTGTATTCTTAGCCATAATTTCTTACAGATTTTATGGTTAGGAGGAATAATTCTTATCTTCCCAAGTTTGGGGATCTGATCTGTGAAAAGGGTCACAAAATATCCCCCCTTAAAGGTAACCAGGATTCCTCTTATCAACATTATTTTGGGCCTGCATTTCTCCTGTAGTTCAATGGTAGCTTGCAGAGGAGTATGCCATATTCTGTTCACAACAATCTTTATGCCTGTAAAAGTCATTCCAATGGTGCTTTGAAGACAGATTTAGGAGAGGAAGTGAATAAAGTCTAATGCCAGTTAACAATTCCCAAAATTTTAGGGCTATATTTAGTCACTGGAAATGGGAGTCAAGAGGAGGGGGCTTATTAAAAAAAAATCTAGGTGATGAAACAACCCAGATATTGATAACTGAGCATATATGAGAGGTGAAGAATAAATATGGTTAAGGGAAACACTTTGATATTACTGACCTGGGGACTGAGAATACAGTGTGTGATTAAATAAAATAAGAAGAGCAAGAGAAAGATCAACTTTAGTAAGAAAAATAAAATTGACACTGTAGTACCAGGGTATACGCAAGAGACATTTTATGAATATTATTTAAATGTCATAGAGTGATCCACACAAATGTATACACATGATTTCTATTATATCTACATTAGACAAGGAATAGTGAGAATAAGATCGTTAAGAAGTTTATGTAAAGTGAGAATAGGAGAAAGCCAAGGTAATGGCACATCAAAGTGTAAAAAAAAATGAAGCAGATTGAAACAAGTGGAATTTTAGAAAGGAGAAAACCAGAAAAATCAATCATTGAAGCAAAGGAAAGAGTGATTTTCAAGAAAAACATCATTCCAGAGTCCTATGCTGAGAAATGTCAAGGAAGGTAGGATTTGGAATCCATAGTTTTAGCATTTGGGAGATAACCAGCAATACTTACAAAGCAATTTCAGTGGGGTAGTAGAAGCAGAATACAGTTTCAGAGTGAATGTGACTGGACTATAATTACTTCAAGAAAAGGAGAGAAAATAAGCTATAAATGTTATAAGGTCATTGAAGGGTTTTAATGAAGACTTGAGCTAGCATTTATCATTATGACCAAGAATAAAGAGAGATTCAAAAAAACGTGGAAGGAAAATTTATGGAACATGAGTCAAGAGTAAAGGAGAAGATAAGATCCAGAGCACAGGTTAGAGGATTTGACTATAGAGGGGAGGAATGACATCCTGACACACAAGAAGGGAAGAGTTAAGATGGGATGGTTGCAGACAAGGTAATATGTGGGGTACCAGAAACTGAAGAAGAATATATTATTAAGGAACAAAGCTGTAAGATAACTTTAAGAGAAAATAATGATAAATATTTCTTTTATTTTGCCTTAAAAAATCTTCATTAAATGATAAGCAGTTTCTCAATTTTATAGCTCTAATATTTTCAAAATAGGGTGAGAAAATTATCACTTATCCATACTCTTCAAGACTTACCCATGTAAAAGTCTTACTTTTTCTAACTGGTTTTGAGCCATTTAGTGAAAACTTCAAATGCTTCTCCTTACCTCTACATTTATTATGGTAATATAAAAGATGCAATTTGTTATATTTCAAAATTAAAAGTACATTTTATATTTCACAAAAAATTGCAAGGCAATACCATATGGCAAAATTACAATGATTTATATTCTTTGATCTTCCTTTTTCGGTATATATTACCTTTCAAGATATATTAAAATTGCAACTTAAATTAGATCATTTTTAAAAAATAGCTTGATCAAATATAGGGAAATGAGCAGTGGCCTTAAAACAAACACATGAAGAAAACAAATAAGCTACTAACACTGAAAAGCCTTTGTATTTGTACAAATATATCATGAGCTAATTTTTATAGCATCTGTGATAATTTTTATAGCATCTGTGGTATACATGTTATGAAAACTTGTAATCATTCATTATATTCAGTAGAAGAGAGGTAAGAAAGGCACAATAAACTCCTTTGGACCAGATTTATGCTGACTGATCTATCTGGAAGAAGCAAAAAGCTTCTTAGACTTCCATGAGCTAGAGGGTATATATTAACTATGCTTCTTTTGTGTGTGTGTGTTCTCTTTATACATGACAGTATAAACTATTTGATATATTTACATAAACATGGAATATATTTTATTCTAATTAGGATCCCAGTCTTGCGGATGTACATGATGTTGAGGTTCATAAATGTACATAGGGAAGTTGTGTCAGATTCATTCTACTGTCTTTCCTATTCCTATCCTTCTCCCTTCTTTTCATTCTGTTTTGTCTAATCCACTGAACTTCTATTCTTCTCTTTCCCCTTTTTGTGGGTTAGCATCCACATATCAGAGAGACCATTTGACCTTTGTTTCCTTGGAATTGGATAGCCATTCTTTATGGCTGAGTAATATTCCATTATGTAAATATGCCATAATTTCCTTATCCATTCATCTGTTATAGGGTATCTAGATTGATTCCATAGTTTAGTTATTGTGAATTGAACTTTTATAAATATTGATGTGGCTGTGTCACTGTAGTATGATGATTTTAAGTCCTTTGTGTAAAAACCAAGGAGTGGGATAACTGATTTTTGAGAAATGTCCATACTGTTTTCCAGAGTGGTTTCACTAATTTGTAGTCCCACCAGCAATATATGAGTGTACCCTTTTCCCCATAGCCTTTCCAACATTTATTATTGCTTGTATTCTTGATAGTTGCCATTTTGGTTGGAGTGAGACGAAATCTCAGTGCAATTTTAATTTGCATTTCTCTAATTGCTAGAAATGTTGAAAATTTTTTCATATATTTGTTGGCCCTTATATTTCTTCTTTTGAAAAGTTTCTGTTTATTTTCTTTGCCCATTTATTGATTGGGTTCTTTGATAACCTCTTTAACAAATGGTGCTGGGAAAACTGGAAATCCCTATGTGATAGAATAAAATTTAACCCCGATATTTCACCATGTACCAAACTCAACTCAAAGTGATTAGAGACCTAGGTATTATACCAAAAAACACTACATCTACTAGAGGAAAATGTAGACTCAACATTCAATTGAGGAGTCTTATTGAGGAACCAAGTTCTTAACAAGACTCCTAAAGCACAAGAAATAAAATAAACAATAAATTAATGGGATGGTATCAAACTAAAAAGTTTCTTCCTGGTAAAGGAACCAATCAAGTGTGTGAACAGAGAGTTTATAGAATGGGAAAACTTTGCCATTCACCCCTCAGATAAAGTGTTAATTTCCAGGATATACAAAGAACCCCAAAAGCTTAATCATGCTTCTTAATTCATGAAGGAGAATTGCTTTTAATTCTAACATTCTAGGTTGAATCTATGTATTGGCATATCTTCAAGTATTCCTTGGAATATTTATTCAACCTGGAAAGCATCACCTCAGAAAACAGAGCTAGGATTTGCCAGTTAAGACACAGGTGTATAATATTGACAATTCACCCAATGACTCTAGGCCTTTATTTTTTAACTATAATTACAGACAATGATTAATGCCTAGTTGGCAGCATTATGATTGAGATTCAAATTAATGAATGTGTAATGTCCAACAGATATATCACATAAAAAGTTTCAAAATAATGAATCTGTAATGTCTAACAGATATGTCCCAGAGAAAATGTTCAATGATTCTTACTGATAACTCTCTCAGAAAAAGTTTTCAAATCTATGAGCTTAAAGGAAATTTTGGAAGTATTAAGTCCAAGAGAATCTTTTGCTGATACATGGCATGCCTTGATGTGATTGCAGAGTTCCAGAGACAGTACACTGAGTAGGTCATAGGCCTAGATTTAGTACTGAAGTTACCTAAGTTATAGATTCTATAATTATTTCTATTAGCTGATTGCCATAAATCAGCATTTTTCAATATCTAAATCCTCAAATATGTGTTTATTGTGTAATATAGATTCTAGCTTGGATGATTATGAAGAGCAAAAAGCTACATACATATTTTGAAATCAAACAGCTTATCAAACAGACAGTCCTCATTTTCTCAATTTGATAAATATTCATTGTAATTATCTTAGTATAAATAATGCAAGTCTCCAAAGATAACAACCCAAATTTCATTTAGCATCCTATCTAAAATACAAGTTATTGCAAAAAAGGGTTTTGCAGCTACATATTCCATCTACAAACTCATCTACAAATAACCATTATACATCATGATCAGTGACCAATCACTTTACTTCTTTAAGTGTATGCCAGTGATTAATCATGGTGAGTCTGTTACTTGGTTTGTATACAGACATTAAAGTGTATGGGTGTGTTGTCTCCTTGTCTTCTTAAGATGAACCCATGTTACATTTTATAAAAATGGATAATCAAAAGAGGAAATTGGCCAAAGAAGACCAAAGAGTAGCAAAGAAAAAGAAGTGGTAAACCTAAGGATGGAATGTGAATCAAATGTAAATGATGTTACAGAAGAAGGAGGTAGCCCCTTGGAGGTTAATCATGGTCTAATTCTGACACTGTATGCATGTCACCAGAGAACTGAAGGAAAACTTTATTGACAGAAATGAGGAAAGTGGCTGTGATGAAAAGGATCCTGTCCAAGGGGAAGTGATGGCAGCCAAAACTTACATTAAAGAAATTCTTGGAAATATTTTATGATATGTACAAAGAGTAAAATGTTGGAACCTGGCCCAAATATAGAAAGGAGCATGACAACTTGCCAAGGCATAAAAAAATTCTCAGTTTATATTGAAAGTCATCCAATATGAAGAAAGCAAACACTGTTCAAACTACTCAGTATGAGTTTCTACAACAAAATTAAATATTTTTAATTTTCAATGTGGCAGTGTTTAAAAGTATAGTGTACTAATGAAATGTTAATGTTTTTTTCATCTCCTTATACTTTAAAAATTTTCTGTGCAGCATTATTTAACATCATGCTTTTAAAAAAAATTTATTTATTCTTTATAGACATACAAGTGTGTATTTTAACATACAGGGACTCCTTATACTTTTGAACTCACAAGATTTTAACTTTTCACAATGAGTTTTCAAGCCGTAGAAAAATATTATAAATATTCCCATTGATTGCTAAGATTGTGTCTTTTCAGCCTACTAGCTCATTTTCTGGCTTTTACTACCATGCAAAGCAAGAAATGTTTGTACCTATTGATTAAACATTTTGAATAGGTTGACCCACCACATAGTGTAGTCTTTGAATTTTATGAAGTATTTTTATACATATGTAGATATGTGAAATATTACCTTATCACTTTTCCAAAAATCAGAGCATCCATTCATTAACCATTGATTCTGTACATGAGTAAGCAGAGAATTTGTGACAATAAATTATATGGCTCAAGTCAGAAAGCAAATAAGCAGCAGAGCTTCAATTTGAACTCAGATATTTTGACTCTCACAATATCCACCTGGTATATCTGCTGGCTCTACTTCTCAGTAGCAACATTATCACATCCAAATTATTGGAGACAAATCAATTTTGTTAATTAACACATTGAAGAATGACAAACACAGATTATCTCATCATCCCAGAAAGTCATATACCCTCTCTAAGCATTAGGTGTTTTTTGTTTTTGTTCATTTATTTCTCATGGGAAAAATCAAGAGAATGCTACCTGTGTTCACATGGATGTTGAAAGGATTAAGTGGAAGTATAGAGCTTAGTACATATCATTTGATAAACATTAGTAACTGGCTCCCTTCTTTCTATCCATAATTACAGATAGTGAAAGCAATCAATTTGTGGTTGGTTTCATATTTGTTACTTGTAATAATAAGGAATTTATCCACTTAAGTAGAATCAGAGACATTAATGACAGTCTAAAAATAGGCAACCCAATTGACCATTATTTAGGCAATATTTCCATTGGATAAAATTACCAGTGCTCAAAATAGGGAAATAAGTGCACAGGTGACTATCTAATACATAAATGACAGTGTCTGGATGGCCCAGGAAAGAAACCCAGATATGAGGTACCATTATTTTCATTCCACCTTGGCAACTTGTGTGAAGCTTTACCTTATTTTTCCCATTAACCATAGATCCTGCAGAAGAGAAAACAGAGAATCAGAGATAATAAATTATATAACTCAAGTCAGAAAGCAAATAAAAACTAGAGCTGCAAGTAAAACCCAGAATAACCATGGGAAAAGTATGTCGTCTCTACTTCTCACTTTTGGATGTAGTGCGTGACTACATCCAAATTGTTTAATGCTAATCAATTGTTAATCAACAAATATTGGTATGGAGACCATGATTCCTAGGAGGTTGCAAAGGAGAAATGTATACAATAAATAGGAAATGTTTCAGTTGGGATTACATTGAAGATTGAAATAAGAATTAATTTTGACCATTTTTTTTACAGGTGATAGAATCTTTAATAGGGAGAAAATTGTAGATGAATTAATTCAGTTGCAATCAAGCAAACACAGCTCTTAGGAAACTTTCAAAAATAGATTAAAATGCATTTAGACATCTAATGCTATTAATAATTATGAACATTTCATGAAAATACAGTTATTCACCCCAAATTATAAAATCCTTTCCTTTAAAGTTTAATAAATACATTCCTTCAAAGTTGTATTGAGTTAATCAATACAATGATTTCTTCAAAAAAATTATTCTGGTCTCTTAAGTAGCCTTCATTCTTTCCTTTCTTCCTTCTTTTTTTTGTTTATTTTGTTGTTCTTTTTTCCTTCTTTCATCTAAATGAAAACTCAGTAGATTAAAAGTAGCTAGTTACCAGAGATATTCAATTAAAACTTCTAATGATGAGATTAACTATAAATGTAATATATCAGATTATTATTGCATATATCTGTTATGTTTCAGGTGATACATTCTAATCATGGTATAGTCAAATATATGCAATAAAAATATTTCATTGAAATATTTTACTTAAATTATTTAATTAAACATTTTTTTCTTTTTTAAAAATAAAACATTCTCAAACATTTTAAGAAGACATGTGCCTTATAGCAGAGGGGAGAAAAGTCCAAGTGATTATAGCTTTGTTAAATATAGAACTTTGTAAAATAAACATAATAAAGGACAACAAAGAAATTCACATATACATAGAAGAAAAAAAATTCTATAGACATTCTGAAGAAAGCCCCTAAAATCTTTTGTAAAGTGAAAGGAAAAAGAATAATAATATTTAAGTATTTACTAAAGGACAATTTTTTTAGACTTTATCTCATACTAGAAAGGTGTTATTGCTTCTACTTCCTAAATGAATCATAAAAGATATATGCTTTGCAGGATTATCCATTGAGTAAGTAGAAATCCATCTTCTAACAATCAAAATTCCAAAGCCCACAATCTTTCCACTGCCTCATGCTGTTTATGAATATTTATTAACTGAAGTCTCAGAATTGATCATATTATTCAAAAGGTAAGAATAATGTGGCTTGAAAAGATAGAAAGTTAAAAAAAATACATATTTGGGCAAATTGACCACTATAAGAAACATTATTGTTAGTGACAGACATACTTAATAAATAGGAAGAGGCAAGTAAAACTCATTTTCAGAGTTTGGCCAAACTTCTATACCTTTTCCCCAAGTGGTTAAAAACTGGAAATGAGACAGCACAGTGTCATTTTTCCCCCTTCCAGCTATTGTGAATCTGAATGAATGCCAAAATATTAGTAATTTGTTTCTTACTTGTGTATCTTCTTATCCAAGTTAATTCATCATTCCAGATTTTATGGATTTTTCCCTGTCTTAAAAGCTATTTTTTTTCTTGGAACAATGGGTATCTATTATATAATTCCCAAACTAAATGTCACTCTGTGCAGAGGAGTTTTAAGTCACATTTTGCTGGAGGAAAAAGATGCAGTTGCATGCCCTTGCTAGGAGAGAGTGGAAAAGAAAGAGGAAAATTAAAACAACCACCCAAACAACAAAAATTCAGTAAGGACTGAAGGAGCCTCAGCTCACTAGGATGATGCTAAGAAATGATATTGAAAACACATTTTAGAAGATTAGTTTATATTTTTCCAAACTATTAGCTGAAGAAAACTGAAAGTAAACTATAATTATTGTGGCAACCCAGGTACAATGAAAAATATTCATATGTATCCTCAACCTCTTCAAAGCCACTGATTTTCCAGATTATTAGCCTATCGTGGTTTATTCCAAAAGAATAAATTATGTAATTAGTAGATTTGAATTTCCTTGTCTCTCAATGGTTTTCATTTTCTCTTAAATTCATTATTCAATAAAAATCTGTGAAGCTGAAATTACAGGAAAGATGTGCACTCATATATGTAATGCTGCTCATGTTTCATCTGTAAAAGTGTCAAAGAATAACAAATCCAGGATTTTCTTTTTGAGTAAGAAAAATCTAATGGGGCAAAATAGTGCTGAATCCCAGCAGATTACATAACATCCTGAGGATTCTAGCTGTCACTGGTGTAATGTCCTAATTAGTTTTGTTGTAGGAGGAACAGTGTGAGAAAGCTCAATCTTTATTGAAGGCTGTAGCTAACTTAGAGTGTAAAATTTATATTGTCTTCAGTAATGACATCAAGCAACACCAATATGAACACTGGATGTAATTTATGTTACCATTTAGAGGCTATGTGTATTCTTCTAAAGTCATATTAACAACATTCTAGTCATTCTTACATGACAGCTCCTGTATATATTAATAATAACATCTTAGCCATATTATTTTCCCTCTATACTCCTCCTCAGCTACATTGTAAAGAAATTCAGTAAATAAAGTTTATGGTTTTAAGAATATATTAGCTTTCAGTATTAAATGATAGGAAAATCAAAGGTACAGAAATTGAGATGTCTGCTGAAACAATCAATTCACTCTTACATCTGACTTTCCCCACAATACAGAAAAGGACATGAAATATAAACAACCTGAAATTACATATACATTTCCCTCTGTAAATCACCATATAATATATACAGCCATATATATGCAAATGTCTAGATGTATCTGGGAAAGCACTGCTAATTCATGTCCTAAATAAGAGAAAAAGAGAGGAGAAAAACCCAACTTTAATTTTAATGATTTTTTCAAATAAAAGCTTCATTTCCTCAGGGATACAATTGTTTGTTGTTCTTGTTTGCATTTTTACTTTAGTTCAACAGATTTTTTTTCAGTACTCACCTAAATAACATTGTTAAATATAGGGGATGCCAAAGTGAATGAGACAGGATCTTAATTCTTAAGGTATGTATTATGTAATTAAGGAAATGCTATAAAATAAAATTAGATAATTTCTTCAGATATTGGCAGTGGTATAGAAGACCATGGTGATTTTTTTTCAGGATATTAGGCCAATATTTGAGTAATTCATCATTATTATTTGGTATCTTATATAATCACCTTTAGAATCTTCTCAATCCTAACTTTGCTCTTTCCTCTCCACTATTTATTCAATACATGAATTGATGTGTTTGGTAGCCAGGATGTAGTGACAGAAAACAGAGTGGCTGGTGTGCATGCAAAGAAAGATACACAGGAGATACTGGAAGACTGAGGGAAAAGATTGCAGGGCTGATGGCTGCCTGTGAGGTGGCAAGCTGACAGGTCAGACACTACATAAGGGAGATGGTTGATGGGATTTCTTCCTTTTCCCTTTTGCATTCTTTGATCCTCCACTTTGATACAACAAGATACAATACAGCATTAATTTTTATGAAAAAAGCATGTGACATCACATTTCTTAAAGATGGAATGACTTCTGAATAAAATTCTGAGTTTTTCCTTTAAGTAGTAACTTGTGTGGCCAATAGTCAATTGAAAAAAAAAGTTAAAGATTTCCTTGTGAAAAAAATTTTAAATGCATCACTGACCATCTGATTCACATTCTTTGAGAGGAATAACTAAGGAACTGCTAAGGATTCTCAAGTCCAATGAACCATGTTCCTTTAACCTCAATAGTGCTCTGAGGAAAAAAGTAGAACATAACAAAGTGAGGCCTACATAGTGATTACACATAACCAGGAGTAATTATCACTCAATATAGTACAGGTGCCACTGAAGTAACAAACTGAAGATCTTGGTTGCTTTCCCATACCAGGGGATGATTTCCTCCTTTTATAGATGCTCATTTCAGGTTACCTTAAGTTTGATCTTGTATCACCTGCCTTCTGAGAACTAGGCCACTAGAGCTACTCACCCTGGAAAAGGAAAAAGAGAACTTGGAGAACCACACCCCAGCTCTTACCGCTTCTGTCTGAAGGGACATATGTGATATGTAATCACACTTCACTGCCACAGATCCTCACATGATGTCAAGGAAGAAGAATACAAAATTGTCCTCCAGGGAGAAGTAGCAAATAAAAAAATCAGTACCCTATACAGTGTATTGTGATGGAGATCTTCCTACAAGGCCCTATAGGAACAGGTCCTTCCTTCCTTGTCTTGGACCACTTCCTGTTACTTTCCTTGTTTGTGCTGCTCCTGACACTTGGATTTTTCATTCTTCCTCTTCCACCATATGTTTTGGTATATACGGCTCCTCCAAAATTTATGTTCCCCAAATAGGTACATGGCTCACAATTTTACTTCCTTCAGGTCTTTGCTTCAATGTCATCTTCTCTATGAGAACTTTTCTACCAACCCCAATAGAGAATTCCAATAGAGAATTTATCTTTCTTCCTTTTTTTTTTAATTTGTCTATATTCTCTAACATACTATAGATACTATTTATATTACTTATTATTTGTTTCCTTTGCTAGATAATGTTGACTGCCTGAACAGTATTTTTTTTATTCCCTTCTGAGCCACCATTACCTAAAATCCTTTTTGGAATGAGTTAGATGCACAATAATAGTTTCATGAATGAATGAATTCATAAAGGAACAGGCTTTCAGCTTTACTGTTCCCTTTGCCACTTTAGCTCTCTCTTGACATAAACTGTGGCCTGAAGGTCCTTCCCCCTCCCAACCTAGGTTTCTTCCTTGTCACTTGACCTCCCCTCATCTACCAGAAATGTTTTTGAAGCAGCATGACCTAGAGAAGAAATGCAAAAATGGATATTTTGAAATAAGTGGGGTATTTTGTTTGTGTTTTGTTTTGTTTTAGTTTTTGCCATTGAAGTAAGTATGTAGGTGAGATATTTCAATTCTGTGGGTCCAGATAATGCTGTATAATAAAAATGCCAATCACTTATAATCAAAATATCTGAAAACAAGTTCTAGCCACTTACCAACTGTTATCTTAGCAAGATATTTTGATTATGTTTACTAGGTACTTTATTTTATCACATCTTTTGTAATAAGGCCAAGAAACTTTCTCTTCTGGTTACTTTGTTCTTGGCCTTAACCTTCAAATTCTCCTGTGTGCATTTGACTTTGATATCCTGGAGCTGGGATCTATACACTACATTTTTGCATTGCTCTCTGGCTGTCTATTAGATTCAGCCAATAGCAAACATTAAAGGGAGACCTCAAGCCTGGATGGACTGAGAGGACTGACTTCTTCCTTCTTGTTTTCTGTGGACTTCCTGTGGTATTTCCTACATATTAGAGTCTGTAAACAAGTCAGGATGGCACCTGGCAAAATGCCAGAGGGGAGTGGTTTGTGAAGTAACACCAGGGAGCCATTAAGTGCGGAGACTCCTTATCTAGTTTATGCTAATTAAGATAAGCTGTGTGGAATGTATAAATATCACTCCAGTCCTACAATAAACAGCTTTCACTCCTGCTGTATCAAGGTACACAAGTTGTTCATCACCCCCCCACCCCCTCCTCCCGTTATTTTGCTGAAGCTGGACTGCGGCACCTACATGCCAAACTTTAAGTCTTCTTTACCTGACAGCAGTCTTTGAGTCCCCATTTATATTATTCAACACTTGTAAACCAGCTTTGTTCCATCTTTCCTGGCTACAGAAGCCAGCACCAGTTGCAGATTACATCTTTGAGGTCTGTTTATCCCAGCCCAAAAGGATCCCTCTGTGCTCAGAGACACCAAGGCTACTGCTTCAAAGGACTGACTCAACCTCTATGAGCCCTTCCTCCAATTAAGCCCTAAGGGTTAGTATTTCTTGTATGTAGTAGCTACCTCTGTGCAGCCTTAGCGTTCTCTTTTTATGCCTTTCAATGGTTAACATCGAATTCTCTGTGCTATCCTCTGACATAATGCTTATTGATATAATACCTGTTCTGTTAAAGTCATAGGGTTATTATGAGGATAAGATGAGATCATGTCTAAGGAAAAACACTGCGTGCAACTTAGGATTGTCTGAAAACTGAAGTGATTGTAGGCAAAAAATTTTAAGCTAGAATATGAGATTGGAATCAGTCATGCAGTATGAACTTCATTCACATCTAACAGCTTTCCCCAAACCACTTAACTAAATATCACCTTCAAGAGTTAAAAATGTTAGGTCAGAATATATTAAGTCCACTCCCAGGTGCCTCAGAGGAAACAAGCAACCAACCAAACTAACTGGAGCCTGCTGCGGCCACTGCTGCCATAGAGTGGATTAGGGGGATAGCACAGGTTATATCCATGACAGGAAGAGTGGGTGAGGTCCAAAGTGTAGAGCACCATGTTTAACAGAACACATTAATCAGTGTCTGGATTTTAAAAAGGTAAAAGTAGGCCTGAAACTAAGTTTTGGTTTGGAGCTACGGGGAGCTGAACTTTGGAATTTTGGGGGGTAGAAGGAGAAATTGGATTAAGTAACATGGCAGGAAAGACAAAGACAGAGATGGTGGAATTGTTCTGAGTCAGAAAAAAATCATTACCAAACCACAAGGAAATCTCAGATCTTAGTTTAATGTGTTGCTGCTGCAGCCCCTCTGCATTGCCACCTTTAGTGAAGTCTACTGTGGGCATGTGCCTGTGCAAATGGTTCTGGGTGTTATGTTTGTTTGTAAATCAAGGAAAAGTAGCTAAAGTTCAGATGCAACCATCCCTAAGAGGTGAGAATGAGAATCCCATGGGAACAGGAGCTCTGGTTCCAAAAGTACCAATTAGAATTCAAGGTCCATGAAATGATAATAGAAACTGCTTTCACTTCAGGACTGAGGCATGCACAGAAGCTGCCTTCAGGGAGGAGGCATTTAGAGCCAAACAGTTCTCTCATGTTGCACAACAGACATCCACAATGGGAAGTTTACATGGAAGCAGAAAATATGTAGTAGCCATGGCAAAGTTTAATCTCCTCTGCCCTCCCACTCTTGCTTCTAATCATCTCTTTTGATGATTAAAATCAATAAAAATTCTCCCTCTTAATAATTGTTTGGAAGTAAAAGGTGAATTTTCACGTTATTTTTCATCCTCCTCCTACCCCTGGCTCTTGATGACTGCCCAGACAAACTTGCTATTTTCTGCAGAATCCCCACTGCCATCCTACAACCCATGCCCAGTGCCCACATGCCATTATGACATGCCACTATGTATACCCTCTTCCGGCTTCTTTAGGACTTGTGTTTTCTAAGAATGCTGACTGTGGTGTCTTCATAGATTAGCTGAATGCTGACACTTATCATTAGTTCCTATATGTTCCTCCCCAATCTGCCTCTAATACTTTCTCTCTCTTTCTCTTTCACACACACACACATACACACACACACCAGAAAACATAGGTCTCTCATTAGTTGATTACATATTAGTTTTGTGAATTTTACATTTTCCTTTCCCTGAGAGAAAAGGAAATTCTTCAGTGCTGGGAGAAGACCTACCACAGCTGTAGATGTTGCCTTGTCTGAATTAAAGTTGCCATCAAAGGGTCAACTGGGGCTCTAGTCTACTGGGAGCTTGACTGGGTTGGAAGATTTACTTCAAAACTCCTTCATGAGCCTGTTGGCCGAAAGCATCAATTCCTCACCACCTGGTTTTTCCATTGGGCTTTTATGACATAAGCAGCTGGATTTCCCCAGAGTAAAGGATGTGAGTGAGTGAGAGAGAACAAGAATGAACCTAGGATGGAAGTGCAGTGTATTTTACAATCTAATCTTGCAAATAAGAAACAGGGAATTTTTGGAGATTGCTACGACAGAAGGTATCATACTTTAAATAAAATGTTCTGATTAATGAGTTTTTTGGTTAAATGCAGAGTCTTCTAAATTGAGTCTTTTTAAAGTAAACTGTTCCGGAATTTGCAAGAGGCAAAAATCTGTTAGAAGAGAGAAAAATCCATATTCAGTTCTAGATCCTTTCAGGGAAATTCCAGAACATATAAATAGCAACCAGAAACAGAGTCACAAAGTGATAGGATTATCTTTCATGACCCTAAATCAGACTTGGTGACATGAAATATGAAGTTGGCTTAACATGAAAAATAATTTACATATATATTTTAAACTTATGCTAAGTTCACAATTAGTGTTGTGTATGAAAAACAGAGAAGGTAATAACTTCTTTGGTCTGTAGTGAAAATATAGGAAGCATGAAATTATAGTAGTTGTTACCTGTATTAACATTACCTGAAAGATTATATCCAGCGTAAATATGGGCATGTATATGAAGTGACTTGTGTCATGTCTCATGGTCATTCGTTAAATATCAGTGAATTATACTTCTGAGAATACTTGAAATATTACTAGTTATTCTTTTATGGGAGACAGTTCATTAGCATTTCACTTCTTGTGAGAAATATTTCAAATTATGCTATATTTTGTTCTCTGAGGGTACTTAGGAAAAGTATAAGGAAAATTACATTGTACTTGACATCAGGAGATCAAAACCGCTGTTCAAAGCCAGTTTTGTCCTTTTCTTTGCCGCTGTGGCCAAGAATAAGTCAAAGCATTCCTCTGTACTTGTAAGAGGCTCACAAGTCAATACAGCTTTGTGGGATCTCAGACTCCTTCTTATTTTTCATGAGCAAATACCAATTTGTAATTTATTTCAGCTACCAAATATTATCTAATATAGTAATTAAGACATGGAGGATATAACTTTAACCACTATAAAATGATCTTTTTATAATGGAGTATGCTAAACATAGATGCTAATAAAAAATGTTGAAAAGTAAATTTATGTTTGGAAGTTAGGATTATAGTTTGAAAGGATTCCTGATTTGTTTTTGCACATATGGCCTAGTCTGCCAGTGGCCAGACACACTTGATGAGATCCATGAAGAGTCCTGCTTAGAATCTCAGGACAGATGGGGCTTTGACCTTCTCTACAGATAGCCTTTGGACAGAGGACATGCACTCCAGTTCCTGCTGTTGTGTAACATCTGCTGAGATCTATAGAGATTCTACAGCTGCCTAGACTGGAAGAGAGAGGGATCTCACTGATAGTAAGCCTGAGCTGCAAGGCAACACCCAGGCTGAGACTGCGGAGACCTACGATACGCTGCCTTCCTTTGGGCTGGTGCTCTTGCTTTCTGCCCAATTTAGGGTCAGTCATTCAGTCACTAGAAGGATGCAAGAAGCTTATGTTATTTTTCTCAGAGGTGCCACATCTTTTTTTCTTTTGTTATAGCTCTCTTAGTTAAAGGGAAATCATTCTTGTGTTAATACCCCTTGGATAAGCATCAATAATTTAATGTTCTCATCTCAGAACTTTAAAGGAAAAAGTTTGCATCTTAAACACCTCCCTCAGTCCTGCCCATAAGGATAAAATAAATTATATATGCTAGGAATGGTCAGAGTTTTGTTATTTCTTTTCTTTGTGAAATGAAAGAAAAGGAGGAAGGGAGTAAATTGTTTATGTTTCTAAACATAAATATGGATTTATATATTTTTAAATAAAACTTTAAAAAGTTGGAAAAAAGTAGTTATAATACATTTGCATTTTGCTTATATGCTTGTTTTTATACTTACAAGGAGGGGTGACTCTAGAAGGTATGTGAAAGAAGCACCTTGCATTTTCCTGTTGGAACTTGGAAATGAGAGCATGTACACAGAGTACTGCTGCTGTCACTTCTTTGACATACACCCAAGGAGCGTCTGCCTTATCAGAATCCAAAATACTTACCATGGAGAGCAATGTGAAATTTTTATCCTTTTTCTCACATAAAGAACATAAAAGCTATACTGAGGTAAAAGCTCTGTAAATAGTCACAAATGACAAAGCAGTAGGTGGTTGAGGATGCTTCTACTGGCTTTGGATTTTTCAGGGCTTAGATTGCTGGCCTTTGACCTCCAGGGCTTGTGCTAGTAACGGACCAGTTCAGGACTTCAAATGTAGTTGTTCTGTTTACTTTTAATTAAACCATAAGTACCTCATGCCTTTCATAGTACTCTTTTTGCACTTAGTTAACAAGTATTTATGACTGTTTAGAAAATTTCTCCTTATTTTCACTTATCATTAGCCAAGAATACTAGGAAATCACAAAAACACTCAATAGTGCAATACTTGAATCTGGATTTAAAAGAAGGCAAGAGAAACAGAAAAATTTTGGAATTTCCTGTAATTTGAGACATTTCAGAGTTCTTTGTGAAGCTTAAAAAAAGATTTCCATTAAATAATAATAAAATTACTATTATTATTAAGTATTGATATCTGACTTAATAGTATCAAATCATGGATTACTTATGCTCATAGACATTTTATAAAACATCATGAATAATTACCAAACAATTTTGAAGTCACTTTGTGCTATATTTTTAAGTACAGTATTTTAAATGATCCCACTGCTATGTAGTATTTCTTAATCTTTTTATATTCTATATACTGAGTTAAGTATTTTCAATAATCTTTGCAAGTGAAGAGGAAATAAAACATAATGAATTCTGATAGATTTTCCCCTCTCCTTCTCCAAATATTCTAATTCCACTACCATCCATATTTATATATGAGCAAACTGAGGCTTGGGGTGTTATCCATGGTAACAACTATACAACTAATAAATGAACTGGTCTTTAACCAAGGGTCAGTCTGTGCCAAAGTGCTGGCTCTAAATTATTCACACAGAGGAGATGCTGTGTGCTTGGAGAAAGAGGCTTTGCTTTCCACTAGAAGTTGAACTGACTTTGTATGGTTCATGCACTTCCTAGGCTCTTGTGTTAATACCCCTTGGATAAGCATCAAAAATTTAAAGTTCATTTTCATAAATATGTCCCTACACCCCTATTATCACCTTGCAGCTGGTTAATAAACATTTATTGAAATAATAATGGTGGAATTGTTGTTACATGTAGACACTGCATGAGCAGCAAAAGTCAAAGAAAGGAGAGGTTTTAGTAAGACAAAGAAGTAAGGATACAAAAGCAGATTTGAGTTTTGTGGATGCCAGAATAGTACACAACTTGGGGGGGGGTTAATTAAAAAAAATAAAAAGGTACAATCTAAAAATATAAAAAAGGTACAAAATGCATAATGATAGTGAGATAACAAAATTTTAAATTACAGCAACAAAAACTTAGTAAATACCAGATATATCACAAAATTCAGGAAACAAACATTCATGTTTTTATTGCCAATCTTCCTTTTTCCCTACATTTTTTTTGCCTCCATTCTCTTCATGTCTTCAACAATAATCTTATAATGTCGTTTTCCAAAGAACGAATAGAGAGAGAATTCAGTCTTTTGGCACCATGGTTGATCAGAATCTGTTTTTATTATTGACAGTCCAGGTGCATAAACCTAGAGTGTGGCACAGAGACATACTCACTGTTTTTAGAACTGCTGAAAGTTTGTTCTTTACAAACACAGGAATGCTGATAAATTCTACTTTAATACCCATAAAAGTATGTTTGTTGCCTAATAACACTTTCTGCCTTAGAAAATATATTTCTGGCAGGAAAGAACTTCCACTTTGAGTAGACAGGAAAGAAATAAATCATTCACTTAAAATTTTACAAACTGAGTGACTGGAAGAATTTTCCATAGAATAGTTTTTGATTGGGGCAGTCAATCGGTGTTTCTCTTCTGCAGTAGATTTCCAGTGCTGAGAATAACAGACATTTTCTTTTCTCCTTGGCATCTTTGGCCTGATGCATTATCTCACAATACCTGTAGGTCCTCGGTGCATTCCTGGAAGCCATTTTTATGAAAAGATAGTAACCAATCATGTAGCTGTCCCTGGACATGACTGCAAATCACCTAACTCTACCCTGCTAGTAACAAACTGAATTTATTGACCTCAACTTCCTTTTAGTTGGATCTTCAAAATGCCTTCAGCAATGCTAATGACAGAGAAAGGAGGGAAGTCAAAGTCAAAAGACAGTGGAATTCAGCTAAAAGATCTTACTTGCTGTGGTTTAAATGTGTGATTCCAAAATTTATGTGTTGTCAATGTGCTAGTACAGAAAGTTGGTGCCTTTAAGGGACATGGACCACAAGGGCTCTTCCCTGTTGAATGAGATTCAGATCCTTATAAAAGAGACTACAGGCAATATTGGGCTAACTTGCTCCTGGCTCCCTTATGCCTCCTGCCCAGGGAGGACACATTATGGCTCCCTCTTCAGGATGCAGCTCTCACTGGAAAATTAAGGCTGCAGGAACTTTGATCTTAGACTTCCAGCCCTCAGAACAGTGACAAATATGTTTCTGTTCTTTATGAATTACCTAGTCTATGGGATTCTGTCATACATAGCAACATAAGATGCTCATATAAGTTCTTCCAAAATATAATTCTGTCTACACAGATTCTGAGGTTTCTCCCAGGTGTAAATCCACCTTTGGGCACTTTTATTTTTAGTGAAGATACTTTTTATTCTCCCCAAATCATAAGTGTATGGCTTGATAAATGTTTATGTGAACACACCCATGTTATTAATTTTCAGATAAAATCAACATAATCAGTACAAACTCTGGCAGGTTAATCTTTATTCTGACTTTTTAAAAACATAGATTTCATGTACATTTGTCTTTTAAATTTATATAGATTCATAAAATATGCACTATTTGGGTTAGATTTTCTTAGCTTAAAATCTTATTTGTGAGGTTCACTAATATTGTTGCATATTGGGCTACCTCTGTTTTCATAGCTGTTTATCCTTTTGTAGTATTGATAATCCAAAATTTACAGACTCATTTTATCTTTGATAGACATTCTGACAATTTCCAATTGAAGTTATTGCTATTGATGTCATTGTGAACATGCTTTTATATGTTTTTGGGTGTAGAATTAAATTTCAATATGTATATATGTAGAGTTATAACTACGGTATTCTATAGTTGTTCGGTTTTAGTTTATTACCAGTTTTCCAAAATGTTGTACTATTTTACACATAGTTTTGCAGAAACTTAGTAATATCTTTCTTTTTCATTTTAGACATTCTGTCAATTTATTAATTTTTTGTTGTAAGTGCCGTTTTCATGATGACCAATGAAGTTTATCAGGTTTTCACATGGCTATTAGCCATTAAGATGCCCTGTTTTCTGAGGTATGTGTTAAGTCTTTTGGCCATTTCCATATTTTATTTTTCTATCTTTTTCTTACATAGCTTTATTTTTATGTATTTTTAGGTTGGTAGTATTTTTTTGAAGTATCTGAATGAAATAAATAAAGTTAAGTGCATTTGTAAACTAGGGAAAGGTTATGACTTTGTTGAAAATAAAAGGCAATACTTAGTTACAGAAACTGGAAATGTACTTCCATTCAAATATCTTTTGAGAACTAACTTTTTAAAAAAATGTGAAAGTCATGAAAAGTTGCACACAAAAATGTTATATAAGGATCTTACTCTGATTAGAATATTGGGAGTAATATGTTTCCATTTTCTAAGTCCCCAAATACTTTGAAAGGAGTTTGTTGTGAACATGTTGTTCTTAAAAAAAAATACATGGAAAGGTTTGAATTCAAAAATAATTACAGTTTTCTCATTCTACCCACATTTTTCTTAATTGGCTTAATTTATGTGGTCACATCCAAAATAAATTTTAATGTGATTTTGCCACAACTAATGTGTTCACAAATTCAATAAAATTCCAAAACTAAAACACAGTCCAGGTTTCCTGACAATATTTTCTTCATACATTTTATAGGACTTCCAGGAGTTGCCCATCATATTAAAAAAATTTTTCAGGACAGTGCTAACAAAACAAATATTTCCAGAGTGTTAATATTCCTCTTATGCTTCTTTTTCTTTCTAAATGCTTACTTTGCACACCTCAAAATATTCCCTCTATCAATTATCTCACTAGATAGAGTCAAAAGTGAAAAATAATATGCTAAGCACACTTCTCTCAGGGTAGAGTAATCCAAACCAGTTGTTCTCAGAAGCAGGGTATGGTGAGAACAGTATGGAAGAAGGTTCACTTGTTTATGTCCTAACCTTCCTAAAAGTTTGAAGAGAAAAATTATCAAAATTTTGTCATAAATGATGAACCATGAACCATATCGTTGCTTGGTTTCAGAAATTTAAAATTCACACACATTTGTCATGTCCAAAGATCTCAAAGAATTTCCAGCTGAATATAATGGAACCCATGCTGAGATCATTAATCAAATTAAACCCACGATTCTGGGAATCACTATTTTTATGAAGGAAGTTGCACAGCTGCTTTTTTAAGTCCTGTAGCTTTACACAGAACAGGAACAAAAAGAATCAGAACAAAAGCTACAGAAGATGTAAAGATATGATGATTGCCATTATTTTTTGTCTCACATAGAAGCACTGGGGCAAAAACACCTTTTAGAACTGTAAATTGTTGAAGTTTAGATTCCATATTCCTTCTTTTTAAGCACATCTGTGAGAAGGTCAAAGTAAAAGGCTTTTGTTAACTGTACATGTTGGATTGTCCTAGACTTCAAAAATGTGTTTTAAATAGAGAATGAATCATTATGGATGAGCATATTGGATTTGCAAGCATTTGACTGTTTTGGTACTTTATGTCTGAATGTTTTCCAACTCTCTGCACCCGTGGATGCTTCCCACTCATTCAAATGTCTTACAGTTGTATTCATAGTAATGGAAACCAGGCAAGAACGTCTATCTTGCTGAGAGAGTCCCTCTATATATAACATTCATTTGGCTGTCACAACAGAAAAAGGCTGTCTGACAAACGTCTAAATATCACAATGTTCCTCTGGGCTCATTGTCTGCAGTTTGTGTTTTACATTTACATTTAAACATGTTTATTTTATTTATTGCCCATATATAGATTTCTCATTTTAATTTTAAATGATGGGTTACACTATTTTTTGCAGTTATGAAAAGTCACATTTTATGTGGTAAAGATAAATTCATTGTCATTAGTGAACTGGAGTTTTATGTATTCAGGAGATAAAGAATAAATTTTTAAAAAGTTTTATACTGTTTGACTTGTAACCTTTAGTGAGACTTGATAAAAATACAACCACTATAAAATACTGTTTCTGTTTTTCAGATCATTATCACAAATACAGCCATTAAAGGTCTGTCTTTCTCTGTTCCAAATATCATTAAATATTGTGCTTTTCATCTGCAAACCTTGCTTGGAATAGATTGTAGCTTGACAAATATGCTAGAATCTTCTAAAGGCTCCAAAGTGCATTCAAATTTTTCCCTACACAAACTCAGAGGAAAATGTATAAGATAAGCAGTAATTCTGAATTCATCCTCTCTTTTTGTGCACTTCTTGTTCCTATTTTAAGATCTTTACTTCCACAAGCCCAGTAACCTGTTCCTATATTAGTTCCTTTCCTTCTTCAAGGAAAACTATAATTGGCAAGTTCTTTCAAATAATGAAACAATGGTCTCATAAGGATTCCTTATGTTATTTTGATCTAAATAGAAAATTCTGGGTGATTGTGGTGCTTCATTCAAAGAAATAAGCATTGGTTTTCTAAAGTCTTTCCTCCCTCCCTCTTCCTTCCCTGCCTTCCATTCTTCCTCCTCTCTTTTTTCCTTCCCAACTCTTCTCCATCCCTCCCTTTTTCCTTTCTAAAATAAGAGAACTCTGCGTTCTTCTGGGGCTAGGAGAATAATGTACACAGAAGAGCTTTAGTGAAGAATGAATTGAAAGAATTGAACATGAAGGAGGTATTACCTTGATTTTGAGGTGATAGCACAGGCTCTGAACAGTAAGAAATACTCTAAGGAGGCCAGAGTTTGAGTCAAAATACAGTTTCTAAGGTGATCTCACAGCTGGAGTAAATATATATATATATATATATATATTTGGGGCTGGGGATGTGGCTCAAGGTAACCCACTTGCCTGGCATGCACAGGGCGCTGGGTTCAATCCTCAGCAACACATAAAAAAAAAAAAATAAAGATGTTGTGTCCACCGAAAACTGAAAACTAAAAAATAAATATTAAAAAATTATCTCTCTCTTTAATATATATATATATATATATATAATGAATATATTTAATATATATATATATATATTAAATGAAACACACACACATATATAATATATATATATATATATATATATATATATATATATATATATATATGAACAATGTAGAGAAGTTCTGGCTAGTAGTACCCAGAAAGAATCTACCATATTCTTTAGAGACTGACAGAACTAAAACAATACTGTAGTTCCAGTTTCAGCCCTAGATATGGCCAAATTCTACTTCTACCTTTAAAGGATGTGGATTATATTTTGGTTCTTCTAGAAATGACACCTATTCTAGGCACAGGAGTACTTTGAGGCAATTCTATTTTTTTTAGTTTTTTTTTTTTTAATTTTTATTTTGGCAGACACAACATCTTTATTTGTGTGTGGTGCTGAGGATCAAACCCAGGCTGCATGCATGCCAGGTGAGCGCACTACCACTTGAACCACATCCCCAGCCTCTGGAGGCAATTCTAAAAAAAAAAAAAAAGAACAAAATGCCAGTGATGAACAGGAATTTAACCAAAGACTCTTAAAAATCTCAGGTGCCTTTCTTTTTGAATAGAAGGGTTTTCCTGGTATGTATTGTACAATTATTTGTTTACATCTTAGCTTGTTTATTCATCCATACATCAATATAATCATTATTAGTTTGTATCAGAGCTATTAAGATAAATCATCAAATGAAATCTGTAAGGTTCTTGTTCTCATAAACAGGTCTGAACAATGAACAAATAAGGACAGTTATCGTACTGAATCCTAACTTTGAATGACAAATTCTTATAATTTCAACATTTTTGCTCTTTGATTATTCAAGGTTTAATTTTTGTTAGGGGACAAATTCTAGAATAATTTATTTACAAATATTTAATAACATTCAAATGAACAATACTGGATACATAAAAGTTATAGAGACAGCTCATTAAATGTTATAGTTTTATAAAGGATCAAAGGAAATTAGATTGCCCATCCCCTGTTTAATGCAATCAGATGTAATTATTATAAATTTACATCTGCATTTAGTCCCTGAGACAGGAATTCAAGATTAAAGAAGATAATTTTGACCTGTTAAAACTTTTACATTTTGAAAAAGACAGATAATGTATGGACATTTTAACTTTTTGTTTGTTTATATATACAAAAGCAAGAATTTCAAAATTCTTGCTTTTTTATATATAAATTAATGGACATATATCAAAATAACTTTTTAAAAAATTCCTGGTTACTTGTAAACTGAGATGGATCTTTTCATTAGACTTGTGGCAGCATAACAATATTGAATTTCTTTTGGGGGGGTAATGGAGATTGAACTCAAGGGAATTCAATCACTATGCCACATCTCCAACCCTATTTTGTATTTTGACTTAAAGATGGGTTTCACCAAATTACTTAGTACCTCACTTTTGCTGAGGCTGGGTTTGAATATTTTATCTTCCTGTCTCAGCCTCCAGAGCTGCTTGGTTTATAGGCATGTGCAACTTCACCCAGCACAATATTGAATTTTTAATATAGGCTACTTTCCTATCTTATTAAAAGATGGGATTATTTAGGAAAAATAAAGCTATTCAAAATATCAGCCCATGGCATAATTATACACTTCAGACTTACTTAGATCTTGATTTCTGAAACTGTTTTGCAAGTCTTTTATGTAGAATGATTTTTCTATCCTGTTCATCTAAGTAACTTTCAATATCTAGCTCAAATTTCCACAATAGTTTGAACAATGTGAGTTCTTTGAAAAAGATTGAATACTTAACTTTTCAGCCCCTAGATAGAACTGTGATAATTTCCTAATAACTTTAGAAATATGTCAATTTATCTTTTTATCTCTTTTTCTATGTATATTGCTATGTTTTGAATGTGTGTCTCCCTCAAAAAAAATCATATGTTGGAACTTAAACCCCAAAGTGATGGTATTAGGAGATGGGTTCTTTTCGGAAGTGAGTGAGTCATACGGGGCTCTTTCCCTCGTGAATGGGATTGACACCATATTAAAGAGGACTCAGAAAGCTGCTTGATCTTTTATTTCCCTTCTGCCATGAGGCCACAGATTTGTTCCCTCTGGCAGGTGCAGCAAAAAGGCACCAAGTTGAAAGCAGAGTGATCACTCACTGGTTACCAACATTATTGAAAACTTGATGGACCTTTAAACTCCAGAACTATGAGAAGTAAATTTTTGCTATTTAGAAATTACTTAGGGTTAGGTATTTTGTTAGAGCAGTGCAAGTGCACTAAGACAAATGTGATAAAGCCATGCTGATAAGCATGCACAGATTCATGAGTGTTAAAGTTTCTTAGTGAGTTTTCATGGTCAGTTCATCATCAATTAACAGTAGTGTGTATATGTGTGTGTGTGTTTGTGTGTGTTTGTGTTTACATCAAGTTTATTTCAAATGACAGTAACATGATTTAGGGGTGTTCTTCATGTACATGTGTGCATATGCACAAGTGCTAATAGATTTAATCTCTTTGTTTTAACTTTTCTGTACTAACAGATGTATTTTGTTAAAACCTTTTATGATATAAAAGTATAACCTGGGTTTTATTTTAGAATGTTTCTTTTTAAAGACAAAGTAACCAATGTCCATGTATTGTGATTACTGATATATGCTTATCCATCACCTTCCTTTAAAATGTTTTCTAGTTGTAATTCATTCGTTTATTTCTCATGGTTTCTTATTTATAAAATTGATCAAGTGTATGTCATTCCTTATTTTTCCTCCTTTACAGCTTTGGAATATATGGGATATAACATACAAATTCTGCTTTTATATTTTTACAATATATATCACGGATAATATACACTGTTTGCCCACAAGGAACAGGTTTCAAGACTCTAAGTAAATGCCTGAAATTACAGATTATACTGAATCCTGTAGAGACTATATTTTTCATGAACACACATAAAGTTTAATATCTAAGTTAAGCATAGTAAGAGATGAATAATAATAAATAACAAAACAGAATAATTATAACAATGCTATATTAAAATTTAAACTTATGAATTATTTATTTCTGGAATTTTCCATGTAATATTTTTAAAATATATTTTAGATACTTTTTGTATATTGCAGTTAACTATAAGTAGCAGAAATTATGGAAAGTGACCCTGCAGATAAGGGGGACTATTGCATACATCAGTTAACACAATCTAAATCTACTTTGTCTCTTAATTCCTCCAGTACCATAAAAATCATTATAATAGTTTCCACTTCAGTTTACCTCTTTCCATCTCCTATATTATTGTAATTTGGATCTGGACTGTCCCCAGAGGCCCATGGGTTAAAGGCTTGGTTCCCCATTCTGTGGTACTATTGGGAAATAATGAATAATTAAGTGGTACAGCACAGTGGGGGGTCACTGAGGATGTACCCACAAAGGGGATATTGTGACCCCAGCCCCTTCATTGTCTTCCTCCTTTGCTCCTGGTCATAGTTTTGTTCTGCTTTGCACTTCTTCCATGTTGTGCTACCTGACCACTGGTCCAAAGCAGGGTCAAGCAATCATAGATTGAAACCTCTAAAACCATGAACCACTATAAATCCTTTCTCTTTTTAAGTCAATTATCTTAGGTGTTTGTTATAGTAATGAAAAGCTGACTAACACACAAATTAACATTATCTAGTGCTTTTCAGTTTATATTTCTTAGTGTTTGCAGAAGTAGAAGCTCCTGTGAGTATTTATTTCTTCTGCCATGTAGCCAGAATGTCCAAAGTTTCTTTCAAACTAGTTAATCATTTATGAGTTGGCAATATTATTAATTTTCCTGTATATAGGATTTAAAAAATAGGTCCTAAGTAATTCAGGGTAAAGATATTTATTGAGTACACACTATGGTAGTATGTGGCAGTAAAGTGCAGAGCTGGGTAAGATATGAACCATATACTGAAGAAAATTAAAAAAATATATATATATACTTTGGCCTTTTTTCTACCAGATAAATTGGCAAAAAAATTTCTGCCTCTTCTAATACCCGTCATAGTGCCTTGTTTGTATGACCTGCTCAGCCACTGTTTTTGATTGAGTGGGAAGTAGGTGGAAAGATGGATGACACAGTCATAACTTAATGGGCTTGTTCTTTCTTAGAAGGGAGATATTTATACATGCTCTTTGAGACAGATGGAGATGATAGACTATACCCTAAAGCATCTAAAACTCCAGCCAAGTTTTTATCTCTGAAGGAAGTATTCCAGGATAAGGATAACATCCTGAAACATCTCACTGCAGGTTGCTGGAGAAAGTACTTGGGCCATCTCTTCAAAGTGGCTCTAATGAATTTCCTGCCAAGGCTCTTTCACCGCCTCACTGCCAGTTGCAAACTTTACTAGTGACTTCTCCAGATTGAGCCAGACCAAGTTTCCTCTGAGGCCTATAGAATTTAGGCTAGTTGGTTAATTAACAAGCATTTAATAAACACCTACTGTGTGTGGAGTACTCTGTATATAGGTCTGTTGTCTAGTATACAAAAGGTACTTACACATTAAAGCTTAGCTCCAATTTCCCCCTTTTGCTTCCATTATTGATTCTACATCATGTCAATTTTTTCCTGGAAAGATGATTGTCTGAATCATTTGATCTGGCATCTTAATATACTGCTATTATTTGATCTCTTATTGATGTCTAAGATTAAACCTTACTTCCTCAGCACAAATATAAACACAAAGACTTTTCTATATCTTATACTTAAAGATTACTTAGTGATTGATTTGCTGTTACTTAATATACATTTCTCAGAATATGTTCCAGAAGATACTAGTCCTTAAGATATTCTGAGGAAAAAGAGAATTATTAGTAATTTATATGACCAAATCTACTTTATAACATGCTATCTCCTTTTTTCTTCTCTTGAAACATATAATACAATTTGAAGATAATCAGGATTTTGATTATCCTGAGGGGATTTTGAGGCTTCACATCATAAGGAAAACCTTTATGTTAAATATAATCTGTCACTATCTTGGCAAACGTACACAGATTAAAAGAAGATGCTATGGCTTGAGTGTATATACCACTCCAAAATTCATATGTTATAACTTAAACTCCAAGGTGATGATATAAAAATGTAGGCCTGTTGGGAGGTAATTAGGCCTGGGGGCTATCTTCATAGTTAATATTAGGCCTTTGAAAAGATATTTCAGAGAGCTGCCTGGTCTTTCTGCCCCGCTCCACCCCCACCACACACATACACCTCTACCACTACAATAAGGCACAGTAGTCATACCTTCCTCTTTCTCTGTCATATGAGGTTTCAGTGAGAAAACATCATCTATGAAACAGGACTTCACCAGACACCAAATGTGCTAGCACCTTGATCTTGGACTTCCCAGCTCTAGTCATGTGCAAAGCAAGCATCTATTATTTACAAATTATCTAGACTGTGTTATATTATTATGGCAGCAGAATGGACTCAGACAAAAGATTAAATATGAAATATCCTTTTTAAAACTCAGCATAATTTATTGCTTTTTGATTTAAAAATTATTTCAAATTCTAGTTTGAATTTGTTAGGTGAACAAATAGAAATGAGAAGATTACACTGAAAGAAGTAATAGAAAAGTAGTATAAGCATGTGTTCAGTGTTTCTGAGTCTTCCTAGTTCATATGCACAAAACCCTTTGTTGCTCCATTTCATTCTCTTCATCTTTATAATTTCTCACCAACTCATTAATTTTAGAGACAAAGTAAAAGTAAAACCCCTAAAACTCAACTCTAAGTGGAAACACATTATTTTTCTCTTCTTCCAAAAACATATTTTGAAGAGAAAGAGATTAAGTTTTCCTAGAGATGAATCTAATTGTTTGGAAATAATTTCTGGTCCTTCAAAAATAGGACTAATTATCATCATGAAGGCAGAGAGGCTTAGGTGGCAATTTGTAATTTTTAGCAGCTTTTTACTTGCAGCATTTAAAGTTGTTGCAGCGGGAGGTAAAGTACAAAATCATGTTTATGAGAATAGAAATATCTAAAATGCTGTATTACGGAATCACTGAAGTAGA
This sequence comes from Urocitellus parryii, assembly GCF_045843805.1. NCBI lineage: Eukaryota > Metazoa > Chordata > Mammalia > Rodentia > Sciuridae > Urocitellus > Urocitellus parryii. The sequence continues at coordinate 696,952 of NW_027554113.1, read as the reverse complement.
GGTCAGAGGAAATGATGTATCCATTCTCTGTTTATATTATTTAAATTTTCCATGTATTTTATAAGATGGAAATTTGAGTCTCACTTCCTCTAACATCTTCTTAAATGTGCTATGTCTTACATTGGTGTTCACTAATACTAACCTGATCTGTATGTTGGACACTAGATAAATGTGGCACTTGAATATCTGAAATATAGATAATGTGGATTGAGATCTGATCTACGGATAAAAAGAGGATCTAAAACATATAGAAAAAAGTAAAATATCACAATTGTTCTGATATTCATTATATGCTAAAATGATAACATTTTAGATATATTAGAGTAAATACAGAATTAATACTTTTTTTAATGTTTTAGTATTGCAACAAGAATATTTGAAAGCACACATGTGACTTGCCCTAGTATTTATATGGAACAATGCTGAATAATAAGCCCAAGTTACAGTGAGATTATTTATATCTCCTTTAGAGCATAATTATATATATATTTTTTTATTAATGCACCTTTAAATCCAGTGTTTTTTAAAAACTACATCACACAGCTTAGGTATGTACTGAATTTGTCATCTACTAAAAACCCATGAGCTCCATTTTAGGATAACTGCTGAAGTACTTTAATTTATATCTTAAAAATTTATATATTCCAGTTATGAATAGTTTTTAAAGTTTACCCTAAACATAATTATATTCAGCAATTGAAATAAAGTCAAATTAAAATTTAAAAAATAAAAGAATAGATATCATTCAGAGATAAAATGTTTACTGTGATTGATTAGTCATTTAGCTCAAACTTTCTTATGAGGGGAAATATGACATAATTTACCCTTATGGTAGAGTAAAACCAAAATGTTTTATCACTCATTATTAGAAACTACATTTTCAAATAAAGTTGCTTCTAAAAATTTATGTATGGTGAAAAGTAAAGTCCAGAGAATCCTTGTAAGTTACCAAAAATCAGAATTCCTTAAGAATCTAGATCTGGTACATCCAATTATCTCAGTGAAGTCCCTGTGTGGTCTTAGTTGCAGATATTTGTCTTGGATCTGAAATGATGATGTAAACAGTACCACCAAGATCTCTCTTCATCAAATTCCATAAGCTACTTCAAAAATCAGTAATGAAGATTTTCAACACTATTAAGAGTGATCAAAAAAATGAAATATGAGTATTGGGTTAATCCAAATCTTAACTTGAATTCAATTAAAGAATTACACAATACAAGTGAGGAATAGTACTATTAGCACTATTAAAGTACATTAAAATGATAAATTATATATGCATGGTCATAGTCAAGTCCAAAAGATATGTAAAATGATAGTGAGCAGAGGAAATTAAGAAAAATGTGGTTAGGAATGATGTAGGAATAGCAGCTATGAGCCAGATCTGCCCTGTATAATCTGAAAATTTAAAAAAAATTATATGTTTTTCTAAATGTGATGACAACCCCTTGATTTTGAACCTAGTTTCATTTTACATTCCAAAACATCAATCTGGCTGCTGTGGGACAAGTCAAGGTGGTACCTTTTAGATATATGTATGGAGATTTATCATAAATACTTGGATATAAGGTTATGAAAGTGAAAGAACTGAGCAGGGCTGGACATGAAGATTCATGCATATTGCTATTAATGGTAGAAGAAATCTTCTGGTGAGGAAATATAAGTAGGGAGAAAGAAAAGGTGCCCTGGTCTCCTATATTTTGGCCCTGAACCCCTACACACAGAGAGATACTGAGTCAGAAGAGATGGTCAGTGTGATTCTTCATGGATGTCAAGAGCCTGTGGCAAGAATGGGGAATAGCAAGTGAGCCAATTACAGTGAAGGGGTTGAGACAGAAGAGAAGTGCCTATGAAAATTGCCATCACTGAGGCCACTAGTGTCTTTGACAAGAAGGGTTTAAGGAGTTCAAGTGAAAAGAAAGATGGTGATATAAGAAAGTTGATCCTGGATGACAGATTTGTGGACTACTCTCTCAAGCCTGTTCTGATCAAATAAGCTGCAACAACAAAAAAGATATAGTAATGGTAAGTATACAGGATCAATAGAAACTTGCTTTATTTTGTTTTGCTTTGGTTTTAAATAGTGGGAATGATAACACAGAGAAGGAAAGATTGATGATCCTGTAGGAAGGAAAGATGAATAGAAAGGAAAGAGAGAAAAGAGAATGGAATCCTGAACAGATTTGGAAAGACTGGCCTTAGGAGGGAAAAGGGACACTTCATTCTCATCTAAGAAAGTGTGTTAGGCAGCTTTTCATTGTTGTGATCAAAATACCTGACATGAACAATTAGAGGAGGAAAAGATTATTTTAATCTCACAGTTTCAAAGATTTAGTGCTTGGTCAACTGACTCCATTGCTCTGGGTCTCAGGTGAGACAGAATGTCAGGGCTGAAGGGTGTGGTGGAGGAAAGATGCTCTGCTACTGGCAGCTGGGAAACAGAGCAAGAAAAGGGAATAGACTTCAGGGGATTCTGGTGCTCCCTTCCAGGGAATGCCCTTGGTGACCTATGACCTCCATTCAAACTGGGTTGGACTGATCAGGTTACAGCTTTCATAATATAATTATTTCACCTCTGAACATTTCTGCATGAACACAAGAGCTTTTGGGGGACACTTCATGTCCAAACTGTAACAGAAAAGGAGCAGATAATATGAGAAGAGACACAGGTGAGTTGGCAGATTTATTGTAGGGACTAAAGGTTTTCCTTTCTTTTTCTATTTTGTTCACAAAGTGTGAAGCAAGGTCATCAGCTGAGAGGGGAAAAAAGAGTTTGTCACAGAGAAAGAAGAAAGCAGTTGACTCTAATAAAGAGCAAAGGTCTGAGCCGTTTTTGAAGTTGGATACTTCATATTACTTCTGAGAAAACCGCAGCTGTGTATCTAATTTAAAATGTTTGGAGAATTATGTACAAAGTAGATGTTTAGAAGTTCTGTGTCACTTCTTACTGTGGCAGAGGCTTGGGTAAAGGCTGGAGTGTATATTAGGTACTTTACTCTTACTTTCCTATTTTTTAAGTCTTTAATATTTGCAGCAATTCTGGAGGCTAGCCAAGAGATGGCCCATATAAAGCTAACCTGAGGTTTAAAATAAATGAGGTTAACATCTATGCTTCCCTCAAAGAAATTTATGTAGAAATTGAAATGAGAATCTATTTCTATTCATAGACGTAAGAGCCATAAACGCATGTCACAACTAAAGCATACTAGATTAGTAGCATCTATTATATTTTCATGGAGCTACAGTAAATCTGAATTCAAAGACAAATATGAAATTGACACTTGAATTGTGGTGATTATATTTTATTGCAATTTGTTTGTAGGAATAGTCCCATCTTGATATGATATTTTTAGCCTGAAGTATAATCAGTGTATGAGAGAGTGCTCATCTTTTGCAAGTTGAGCTTAAGGTAGTATTGGAGTTCTTGTCTTGAGGATAGTGATGAAATCTTTAAAAATCAGAGTGTTTTGGAACAATCCCATTGTAACTTATTTTATTTTAATGTTGAGGGTTTTCTTTAAAAATATTTCTTTTTTAAATGTATGATATGTCCACTTAGTTGAGGAAACTAATCCCTTAAAATCGCTGGGGACTACATGTAATGAGAAAAATCTTGGTCTCAAATGTTGGGCAACACTGAATTCCAATTCTGCCATCTCAGCTTCCCTGTTTTGTGATTTGAGAGGTCACTTTTCTTAAATTAAGTTTTCTCCTGTGATAGATGGGAGAAATAACAGCAACTCCAGAGTTGTTGTCATAAACTGAGGTACAGAATAATAAGCACATCTGCAGAGTATTAACACTCCTGTGTATCACCAGCAATGGCATAAGCATATGTGGAAGGAAAGAAAATTCTGCATAGAATAAGGGTAGTGGTTCTTAGGTATTTAATTTTCTCACCTTTCCTTTTGGACTTTATATTTTTTATTTTAACTTTTAATTTGTTCTAATTATCTGTACATGATAGTAGAATGCATTTTGATACATTGCACACAAATGGAGCACAACTTCTCATTGCACTGGCTGTACATTGTGCAGAGTCAAGAGTCACATCAGTAGTGTAATCATGCACGTATATAGTTTAGGTATTATGAATTGAGATTCTATAAACATTGACGTGGCAGTGTCACTGTAATGTGCTGATTTTAAATCCTTTATGTCTAAACCAAGGAGTGGGATAGCTAGTCAAATGGTAGTTCCATTCCAAGTTTTCTGAGGAATCTCCATACTGCTTTCCAGATTGGTTGCACCAATTTGCCACCCCACCAGCCATGTATGAATGTAACTTTTCTCCCACATCCTAACCAACAATTGCTATTGCTTCTATTCTTGATAATTGCCATTCTGAGTGGAGTGAGATGAAAAAGGAACTGAACAGAGACATCACAGAAAAAGAAATACCTTCAATCAACAAACTTACGAAAAAATGTTGATCATCCCTAACAATTAGAGAAATGAAAATCAAAACTACTCTAACATTTCATCTCACTCCAGCCAGAATGATTTTTATTTTTGATTATTAAAATGAAAGTTGTAATTATTAAAATGTTAGACTATAGCACTTAACTCTAATAAAGAGCAATGGTCTGAGTCTTTTTTTAGGTTGGATACTTCATTTTTCTTCCAAGAAAAAATATGAAATATACATATTATATATAAATATATATATATATATATATATATATATATATATATATATGTATATATATATATATATATATATATATATATGATGCAATATGTAAACCATAACAACAAAACTGACAGCTGTGAACTCATCACTCAATTTAAGAACTAGAATATAAGAAAAAATGCTTCATGAAGTATGTGTTTGTTTAGCCCATCCTACTTTGTGATCAGAATAAATTGTTAATTTGAAGTTTGGATTTATCATTCCCCCTTTTAAAAATATAATTTTATCATACATAAAAGTGTCTCTAAAATGCATAAGAAGTATATCATACATTTACATAGTCTCTGTTAAAACTTATACATGTGTGGCACAGGTTTTATTTATGTTCTCCAAAATAATCCACTATAGATAAAACAAATCTCATTCTGTTATCTATTTCTGAGGATTGAGCATTATTCAATTTGCTGTGTATGATGTATCTTGTAACATTCTAAATGATTAGTTCAAGCTTCTAAAAAAAGTGCAATTTCAGGGTCTTGGATTTCAATTTATAGATTGTGCTATTTTGTACCTCAAACTGGTCATACCAGTTACATTTGGTTACATGCTGTATAAGATTTTTTGGTTATTCATAAATTGACTATCATTTAAAAATATATGAGTATTTGCTTTATTGCAGCTCTCCCTATTCTTTCTCTCTTATCAATCTACCGATTTTTGATGTATTTAAATTAAGTTGAGAATATCAGCATTTTTGACACCAAACACTTCATCATATCATTATATCATTAATGATATTTCAATGTTTGTTTAGATAAACATTTTCAGGTAAAATTTGCATATAGTAAACTGCCGCAAACTGCCCGGCCCCGGGCCGGCTGAGTCCCGTTCCTGCTGCCGAGCACTGCCTGCGGCACCCCTGCTGAGCGATCCCCTGCTGAGCTGTCAGTGCACACGGGCTTGCAATCTTGCAACCCGGTTGGGCACAAAAACACAAGCCAGTCAAACTGAGACAAAGTTTTATTTAGAGAGAGGCCGTGTGCGTCCCCTAACAGGTGGGTCCGCCACGTGTGTGTTCTACCTGAGCCAGGGGGGTTTCCTCTTCCCCCGGAACACCCTCCTACCATCCTTTCCCAACCAATGGGAACTCTCCCATTACAAGAGTGACATGAGTAACCTGAGTCCTGAAAATGGGCCCAGCTAGACAGCATGAGTCCAATTACCATATGAATGTGAATTGCTGGCTGGCAGTCAATAAAATCCAAAGGTGCCTGTATCAATATTTTTGCTGTGGCTCCTAACAGTAAACAAATGCACAAAGCATGTTGTACAATTTGATTACTTTCAGGTATGTATACACCTTTTATGTGGCTCAAATGGCTATCAATTCATGGAACATTAGCATAATTCAAAGAGTTCTCTCAGGCCTCCTCTAATCACTTTGTGTATTTCCGTAGGATGCATTCATTGTTCTGATTTTTTTTTACACCAGAGATTTATACTCATATACATGGAATCTTTTGTTGAGGCTTTTGGGTTCCTTTTTTCATAGAAGTTTCAGAATAAACTTGTCCAGTTACCTCCAAAAATAACTTTATCAGAATTTTGATTTTTATATTAAATCTACATAAATTTGGATATCTTAAGTTCAAGAGAATGATATATCTCTCTAATAATTTAAGTCATCATTAAAACATTTTGATAAAATTTTATATATTTCTATATAACATTTACAAGTTTTTATTAGATATTTCTTAACTGTCTTATTTTTGATAACTATTTTAAATGCTAGATGATGGTGATGATGTGATAACATTTATTATATTTTGTTTCCTCCTTGTACATAGAATTTATTTTATTATGGCATATCAGCCATATATTCCGATTCAATGTTAAACTTTTATTTATTTTTTCCACAGATGCCTTTGTTTTTATGTAGTCATTATAGTATTTAATGATAATAATGTTTTTATATTGCTTACAATTATAATAATTTTATTTCTTTTCCTTCTTTAGCATACCAAGACTGTCAGAAGTGTGTTAAATAGAAACAATTATCATATATATCTTTATCATATTCTTCACAAAGATTTAAAACTTATTTTACTTTTTCTTCTTCTTTTTTTTTCTTTTTTATTTTTCTTTTTTTTTTATACCAAGGATTGAACTCAAGGGCACTCAACCACTGAGCCCCATCCCCAGCCCTATTTTGTAGTTTAATTAGTGACAGGGTCTCACTGAGTTGCTTAGCACCTCACTTTTGCTAAGGCTGGCTTTGAACTGGTAATTCTCCTCCTCAACTTCCCCAGCTGCTGGGTTACAAGCTTGCCCCACCAAGCCCAGCTTGTTTTAATTTTTCTAAATATTTTTTTCTCCTATATTTTGTAAGAAATATTATCAAGAATTGGTGTTGAGTTTTCTAATTTTCTATAAAGAATGAAACTACAGTGTTAATTTGCTAATAAGTTTAATAACACATAGATATTAAACCACCCCTACATTACTGCATTAACATGGATCCATTGTGGTTGTCTGTCTTTTCCAAATTTTGTTTGAAATTTTGATTGCAGATAAAATTTGGAATCTATGTTCAAGAGTGAACTTCAGATTAGTCTTCAATTAGTTAAACAGACCTGATCATCATATATTAAAATCTGCTTTTTCTTTCTTACACTCCTTTCACACCTCACTTAATCTGTTACCCTTATTTTAACCTGGTTATATTTTTCAGAGTTTCAAAGTAAGTTAAATAGTCCTTCAATTTCATCAGCTGGGCTAGTTTGAATTGGATTTATGTTCTCTTAATATTGTTTGACCTTTGTCCCAGATAGAATGATATCTTGTGAGTTATGAAGAAACCTATAATATACACAGTTTTCTTACCTGGGAAATCCTTTGGTAGTCTCAAAATAGGACTAGTTTGACTCAGATTTGCTTAAATCCAAAAAAAAAAAAAAACCACGACAGTGCTCTTTTTTTTTTTTCTTTTTCTAATTTACAGTGGGGTAGGATGTTTACATATTCATCTTTTCTAATTATTTATTCAATACATTCTGGTGTTTATAACCATGCCTCTCCTCCATTACAAGTTATTAGGTTTGCTAGGAAAATACTTGTATCCTCTTTTCTTTCCCTCAAATCTAGCACATTACCTTCAGTTGTGCTCTGTTAGGATGTCAGGAAGCATTTCTCTTTTTATTCCTGGCCAAAGCTAGTAGAAAAGACATGTCTGTATGTACTTAATGAGTTATTTGGGACTTTCTTCCCCTATATTCTTTTCTTTCTTTAGTGATAATTGAGGAATAGCAAAATAGAAGTAGGATGAGTGTATTTGTGCATGTATAATCACAAACTAATAAGTTTTTAATTTTTTTTATTAACCTATATAATTTTACAATAGGTTTAATTATGAAATAGGAAGTTATGATTTTTTTTTTCTGATGAAAAAGGAGAAATTTACCTCAGAATCAGCAGTCATGAAAATATTATTTTTCTTCTTGTTTAGGTATATAGGTACAAAAAATACAAATATTTAGGTTAATTTGAATCAGCATTATTATCAGTATTTAGCTGACCTGTGCTATGAATAAAGAATCAAATTTCCATTTGTGCTTTTATAAGTGTTCAGGAATAACATTCTATTTCCTGCATTCTCTTTAACATTCAGAATGATATTTTCATAGCATTGTTCTAATGTTGTTGTATACATGTATATGCCTTTGTACTTTTATGAAAACTTATTGTCACAAAAAAGTGAAAATTGAAAAGAAAGTCCTGTCTTTTTGATCTTACAAATGCCTTTAAAAATTATTCAGTGATTTGCAGCAGAAATTATGAAGTGTCTGTGTGGAATCAATACATATGTCTGATTAATTTATCTATTATGAAAGTTAAATTAGGCAATTTCTTAAATGTAGTCACTTTAGCAATGTGCCCAGCACTGTGTTAAGTATTAGGAGTGCTAATGCTAAGAAATTAACCAGGAACTACCAGTAATAGATTTATGAAGTATAATTGTGCTAGTTTCTCATTGTTGCTATAACAAATTGCCACAGAATTGGTGGCTTAAAACAAGATAGATTTATTATCTTATAGTGCCTGATATTAGAAGTATGAAATGTGTTTCAATGGGACATGGGTAAGGATGGAGGTGGTGGCAGTAATTGTGATGCTTCTGAAACCTGTAGAAAATCATGTTTCCTCGAATTAAAGTGTGAACATTTTGGGGGAGGGCATTACTCTGCCTACCACAAGCTCCTTGAAATTAAGTACCATGCCAAAAGTGAACCTCTAAAATGAAATGAAAGAATAACATGTAAAGTTTTTGTCTAAAATATCTTTTTTATTTATTCATTATATGTGAGTGCTGCAGAACTTTGTTTTTGGTTGATTTCTTCAGATAATTATCTCTAGTTCTCCAGTTGATTTTGCATAAGTTAAAATAAAATAGATTTAAGCTCTTAACCAAACACGAGCTCCATTTTTAAAATTGTATTAATTTTAGTAACAAAGAACAGGAAGGGAAACCTATGAATATTAATTAAGTCAGTTCTAAAATAAATTATAAGTAAATAAAATTTCAGAACCTAATAATTCAGCTTCTGTACAAGATACATTAAACATGACAGTATGGTTTGACAGTACTGTTTTTTTTTTTTCATTTCTTTCTGATCTTATTTATTCAACTTAACAGAGTCAAAATTTATATATTTGAGTGTATGAATTTTTAGCTTAAGGGTTTTCGATGCCAATTCTGTCAAGACCTCCTGACCTTAAACCTTGGAGTGATTTGATTTAGTCAGACGTGATAGTCATTGTTTCATGTATAAACAAAAGCTACTTTTTGCCTTTCAAAGTAGATCTAAAATTCACTGTCATGGTAAAATAGAATTTAAACCAAATATGGTTGAATAATTAACCTTATATTTATGTTTTGATAAAAATTACCATTTTCATTGATGCTGAGTTAAGACAGATTACAGCATGAGTTGCTAAAAGATCTTAGGACTCCCATTTAATTATCTTCAAGATCTCCAGGTGTATTTTTGTTAACTCATTGATTGGAAGATTATTTCAAGAAGCCTGAATGCTTAAAGTCACAGGTCTCATTGATTAAGGAATCTTTATTTTATTTGTTTGTGATAAATTTGCAGCAAGTGTAAGCACAGTAAAGGGATTTGCTTGTTTTCCTAACTCTTAATAAATAAGGACACTTTAGAAAATGGGGTGATTCCATACTCCTTAAGGCTGTATTTGCTACTATTACTGCTATTTCAGATATGACACTAAATTGAGTTTGCATTTCTCACTTCTTGCTATATTATGAGATTTTTAGATATCATGTTTTAATTCAAATTACATGGCTAACTGTCAAATTACAAACATCTGTTGCTGTATATATTTTGTGTACTCAACATTTGTTTAGTGAGAAGCAACTGTTTCTCTTCTTTTGGTAGGAATATATTTGTTCACCAAATTAACATCCTATCTTACATGTTTAACCTAAATTTTGCAAAGAGTTTAAAAATACAAGGTCTCTACATGATGCATTAATTATATAAATTACCTTTATTCATTTTCAAATTCTTTTTTATTTTGCTTATAATTTGATTTATTAGTCACTGAGGCCTGTTCTTCATATATTTATTTAAGTTAATTTTAAACATATTAAAATTAAAACTGTACTTGGATTTGAATCTCAGATACAATTTTTTAAGACTTCTGATTTTATTTTCCTTGAGTATAAATGGAAAAAAAATATTACACCCACTTTTCTTAGTCATAAAGATTAGAAGAAATAATATATAATAATACAGGATCTTATTCATAATATATACTCATTAATTCTTTTGGATTTTTTTTTGGTTGTTTTATTTGTTTTTCTTCCCTTTTGGTAGGTACTAAGCAGTAAATTTAGGTTACTTTTCCAAATGGTGTTGTCTTGTGTTCTGCTTAGACTTCAAGGTTGCATAGAATGAAAAATATTGTTCATTAACATTTATTGTGGTGAAATGAAAAGTGATTAAAAAGACAGATAAGGGATTTTTCTATACAGTATTCCTCAGTATAAAGAAGAATTGGATTACCTTACTCCTTGCTAACCAATGGTTAAATCTTCAGGATTACATCAGAATATCATCAAGATAAATGTATATGCATTAATTTCTTAAATCACATTAATAGCTTGTTCTGTGGTGCTGGCCTAGTTAGTAGTTATATTTTCACTTGGACTTTGCTCTTAAGAATTAGAATTGCTACATTTCTAGCAGTTAAAGAAATGCAAATTAAAACTTCAATGAGATTTCTTCTTATTCCAGTCAGAATCAATTATAAGAATATAAATAACAATAAATGTTGTGGAAGTTATGGGGAAAAGGTACACTTGTACATTGGTGGTGAAACTGCAAATTGGTGCAATAACTCTGGAAAACAGTATGGAAATTACTAAGAAAATTTGAATAGAACCAACATTTGACCCAGTTATCTCATTTCTCATCATTTACACAAAGGAAATAAAATAGGCATACTATAGTGAAACAGCCACATCAATGTTTACAAAAGCTCAATTAACAATAGCTAAGCTATATAACTAACCCAGGTACCCTTCAACAGATGAATGAATAAAAAATGTAGTCTATATACAGAATGGAATATTACTGAGCCATAAAGAGAATTGAAGTTATGGCATTTGCAGGTAAATGGTGGAATTGGACAATATCATGCTAATTGAAATAAGCCAGTTCCCCAAAAAACAAAGGCCAAATGTTCTCTCTAAAATGCAGATGCTAACTCACAATAATGGGTGGGGACAGGAAAGAATAGAAGTATTTTGGGTTAGGCAAAGGGGAATGAAAGGAAGGGAGCAGGTATAGGAATAGGAAAGATAATAGAATGAATTGGACATTACTTACCTATGTTCATATATGAATAAACAATCGGTGTAATTCCACATCATGTATAACCAGAATAATTCAAAGTTGTTCTCCCTGTATATATAATATGTCAATATACATTCTACTGTTATGTAAAAAAAAAAAAGAAGAATTAGAATCGCCTTCCTTTTGATTCCCTTGCTTTTCACAAAGCACTGGTTTTTTTGAGTTATAATGCTGTTTGCTGAAAAATCTTTTAGTAATAAAGGCTAAGTGTAGGTATTTCAAGGATAAAGAGATAGGTTATAGGAAGACTTGAACCTCTTACTCTAGCTGAATTTGTGTAACTTCAGCTTCAGTCACTGGTGAGAAAAGGGAAAGTCAGAAGAAAAGAATCCTCCTCCTGTATCAGAAAGACTGATGAAAGACTCTTGTTGATGGCTTACAAGCATAATTTATTTAGCACTTATTTCTTATGAAGTTTAAACCCCTTACATTTACGTAATACTAATTCTTATGTTTTTAAGTTCTCAGACTATTCTTTATCTTCTGAAAAAATTATTAATCTGATTTTAAATTGTTATGTTACCCTTTTTAACCAGTTAATATAATAATATTATTTGAAAATGAAAGAACTGGACAATTGGACAAATGAGTGTAAGGCATTAATATGGTGATGCTAATGCTGATACTGATGATGATGATATCTGATGCTGGTGATTATGAGGGAGGTGATGATAACAATAAAGTTTATTGGATTTAAAGTGGAAGAGTATTGAACCAAACAGCAAAGAAGTGTGATACCTATTGTTAAGAGGTTACTATGCCAGGTATATTGGTACAGGTACAGGTCTTAAAAATATGAATAATCAAATATATAAAGGAATTTAATATTTCCTGCTTCTTCTTCTGTGGTAGATACTGAGATGAAGAAGCTGCCATTACTATATCCCTAATAATAATAATTAAAAATAAACTACTTGAACACATATAGAAATAAAGAATCTTTACTAGTGTGGTTTAGAGGAAAGATGAGGAAGTTTTTGGCTTGAGAAAGGGGATCTGAAATTTTAAAAGAAGGTATCAAAACAGATGCTTTTCCTAGGGAAAGCTATAGCTTTAAGTGACTAAGTGTGAGGATGAAGAAGAGAAAGAATTCAAGAAGATTCAAAAATTCTTAGCTTTGGAAGACTTTGCCAAGAATAGGATATTTTAGTAGATGAAAAAAACTGTAACATAGATATATTTTAAGGGTGTTTGGAGAAGAGGGGACTTTGCTTCTGTTTGGAAGTTACAATTATACAACTGAAAAAAGAGACATCAAACCTGAGTCTCTAAGGAAGAATGGTAGGATGAAGTAAAGAGATCAAGGGACATTTTGGCATAGAGGAGAAAGTAGGTACTAAAGAACTCAGGGAGGAACTTTTGGAATAATTTTGCCCAAGATTTGTCAAGTCCAGATAGAGACGTTGAGGGGTTGGGGTGGGAGGGAGGTAAATTACCATTTAGCATTTGGGAGAGGACTCAGAACTGGGAATACAGGACTCTGAACCATCTGAACAGAGATAATAATTGAAATGTTATGACATAATGGATAATGGATAAAATAATAAGCAATAGGAATAAGGCTCTGGAGGCTTACGGATACCCTATGATGAAGAGTTGAAAGGAGCATATAGGCAAATGCAATTGAGCAAACAGAGTAAGAGGAAGCAAAGTAGAATAGATAAACTAGAAGTGCTATGTGAAACAGAAGCAGGAGAGGGGAAAGGATTTAAGGATAGTCAACCCTAAAATGTTGAAGGGGTCAAGACTTGGTTTTTGAATGAATTGATGTTGTTGGTCTTGGAGTTGAAGGTAGATGTATGCAAATGTTGCTTACATACCTTTGGCTGCAGTAACAGTGAATGACAAAATTGATGTCTGTAAATATCTTTTCATTTTTATACCTTAGTCCATGTATTTGTATATATTTCAGAAAAGAGAACCCAAAACATATGTGCTCCTTTTAAATTTTATGTATCTTTGTCAATACTTTCTCAAGTGTCTTGTACACAATTTTACATTCTGTTATAACTACAGTTGTTCTATGCACAAAAGATTTGCTAAAAGGAGTTCTGATTTCTCATGTGAACCCAAACATTTCTAATTAAATGTGTGTTTAGTATCTTTCAGAGAAAACTTCCTAATGCTTCCTTTAAAATTAGTTAGCAGTACATGTCTGCAATAATAATGACAGTTTAGTGACTAATCTTTGAGTAGAAAACTCCTTTTGGTAATTAAGTAAGAAAGTCTTCCAGAATTCTTGTGCTTTAATTTCTATAATGCTAGTTTTGATAAATTGTTAAACCTAGAGTGATTGAGTGATTAAGACATCTTATTCATAGCTATAAAGAAAAATTTGGGAAGAAAGTGTGTCTCTAATTGAAGTGATTTGATTTTTGCTATTTTTTTTAATCTTGATTACCTAGCTATGTCAGTACATATCTCTTGTTTACCCAGTTCAATGCAAGATTATTGTGATCAGAGATCATTTTTCCTTTTTTTAAAATGAGTAGTCTAGTAGTTCAATACCTTATTTATGAGATACAGTAAAGAGTTAAATATCTGCTAAGTTGATCCAAAATAATATCCTGCAGTTATATATCCCTCTTTGTTAATTCTCTACAACTTGAGCAGAATTTAGAATTTATCACAAATCATATGATGTTTTGCAATAAAAACTCCAAAATGGTTGTATTACATATACACCTAAAACTAACTCAAAACCAAGGAAATAGATAAAAGTGGGATGTTATATATTACAACAAATCTTTGTACAAAGGAAATACATCCCAAATAAGAAAGACATATAAGGTCAAGACATTGCAAAATGGCAGTGGAGTATCAGAGTGCTCTTTATTTTTGTTTAGCTTTCATAACTAGCAAGTAACTCATTCTTTTTTTAACTCTGACAGTAACGCTTATGCATAAAGGTCATTTTCATTAACCTTAAGTTTGTAATTTCCAGGCTCCTTGCCCAAAGGCATTGCTGTTATTTACAATTTTTCTTAGTCCTGTGCAAAACCAAACAACCATCAGTGTAACGCTAATATATGTTAAGTGCCTCAGGCACATTTCAATTAAGTATTAACATAGATTGGAAAATTTCCAAAACATTTAGTGAATATTACTTTCAATCATTTTCATTAAAATTAATAGCAAGTGTTAAAAAGAAATATACCAGGGAACTGGGGGAATTGAATTCTTAACTTCTAAAGGACTACTTGGGCTAACGTAGAAAGAATTTTAGTACAATTCAGCCAGATATTACCTACTCCCATTAAATTCTGTATTTAATGTTGGTAAAGGATGGGAGTTATATGCAACCTAATTTTGTTTTAATACTTTTATATACTGACTTCAAATTATAGTATTTTCTTGATACCAAAAATAAAGAACTGGTATATAAGCAAACTTAAAACTTTAAATTATTTGCATCTATAATTCACCACAAATTCCAGAAATATTTAGACATTCTTTGAGAAACCAGTTTATAGATGTAAGAAAAACTGTTGTTGAAAGTAAAGATTATTATACCAAACATAGAAATAATAAAATTGCTTACAAGAAGAACTAATGACATAATTGTTTGATTTTTTTGCATATGTTGGTAAAATATCAAAATAATTAAGAAATCATAATGACAAAATCTACCTCTCAGAATAGTTTTATATGTAATATTATCTTTAAGATAAAGCAAAAACTTTCACTTAACATTTTTTGGGGGGTACCAGAGATTGAATCAAGGGGCACTAAACCTCTGAGTGACATCCCCAGCTTTTTTCTTACATTTTATTTGAAGACAGAATTTCACTAAGTTGCTTAGGGCCCCACTAAGTTGCTAAGTCTGACTTTGAAATTTTGATCCTCCTTCCTCAGCCTCGTGTAATCCCTGCTGGGATTACAGGCATGTGCCACTGTAGTTTTCTGGACACTTAACAATTTTAGTTTCTTAATTAAAAAAAGGTTTTCAATAGAGTAGAAGAAGGGGATCAAGAAGGAGGGAGAAGAGAAGGACATAGTAAACTATGGGGGAACAAAATCTACCAAATTATTCTATGTCCTTGGAGAAATATACCACAATAAATCCTGGTTTTATATGTATATATAGAAATATATAAAATCATAGTGTACTAATTAAAATAATAATAATGATAGAAGACTGTGGAGTCAGTGATAGTTTAAGAGTGAGATCATGGCTATGAAGAGCAACCTTGAGAAATCAGTAGAGATCAGTAGAGTAAAACAAGCAGATCAGAGAAGAAGGGAGGAAAAAAGGAAGACTGGGAAATGAAATTTATCCAGTTATATGCATGTATAAACATAGCATAATGAATCCCAAAATTGTAATTATAATGCAGCAGTAAAAAAATATGAACATCTGCATCACAGTTTACAATATTACAGATATTTGTACATTTTAAGAAGGTGATATATCAGCTTCAGTGTGTGCTATGTATACATATGTGTGTATGCATATTGTACAATATATGTAATTTTCAATTTTAAGTAATGATTTTTTCAAATTTTTAAAGATCTTATATATGAACACTTATTTCTCTGCATTTTAAGTCAGTGCCATCTATATAAGCTCTTCACAGTGGAACATGAACAAATTAAGTATTTTGTAGGGTTTTGCTTCTTGGACAGCAAGGACACTTAGGATGTTAACATTTTTAGAAAGGTTTGATTACTTTGTTCTGTGTTCCCTTCAAATGTAGGAGAAAGAAAAGGATGTTATACAAAGGACATAATAAAAGAGCATAAAGATAAAACTCTTTTCTTAGCAATGGAGATGGCCTTCTCATTGTGTTTTTAGATGCTCAACCTTTGCAAAAAGAAGCCACTGAATATAATTAAACTGCCATTCCAAGAAGGCAGACTATTATGACCAGAATAATAAGCTCTGAAGAAAATGGAACAGATGACTGTAACCTGACTATTGAGTGAGGGGTGATGGGCAGAGTGAGGCACCATTAGCTGAGTCCCAAATGGCGAACATCACACCTGCTCTGTGAAATCAGAATGGTTAGCGAGACTAGATACTTGCTTCATAACCTGTGGATTCAGTGACAGTGTAAGAGTGAGATCATGGCTATGAAGAGCAACCTTGAGAAATCACTGAAAAATATGGCCTAAGAAGAGTATCCCGACTGATGTTTTCCACTGGTGAATATTGCAGGCCAGGTGGTGCAAATAGGATGGATCAGACTGAACATGTCATTTCTCATGTCTGAAATAATTTCTTTCTGAACTCCCTTGTTTACTCTGGAAACTTTTTACATGCTTCAAATCTGGAGACACATGTTTTGCCTCTACTTTTCATTCCCCAAATTCTCATTTCCACTCATTTATCCCTTTAGTTTTATTAAGAACATGTGTGTGCACACACATCTCTGTCTCTCTCTCTCCTCTCCATTCCACAAATTAAGCATTCAACTTGTATCTTTGGCCCCTAGGACACTTACTAACATGTAACAGGTGCTCAAATATATTTAATGCATACATTAATAATGTAAGCCTGCAGACACAGTAAGATTAAAGGGTAACAAATTCAGAAGAGTATCAAGAGTTTTTAAGGCAAAATGCCTTCCATATTTGAAAGTGATTCTAAGTAAACTCCAACAGAATTTGAAAAGCTTCTGGATTTACTATGCTTCAAGGTTTACTGCTACAAACAGAAAAAGATGACTGATTCATATGCAGCTAAGTGGGGAACACCTACAATTGATACTTTGCCATACTTACCACTCTTTTACTAATCCTTAATAAGGAAGGGTTGGCAAAATTATTAGTATTATATTTACACTAAAAATGCATTTAGCAAGAAAGGCATGTAAGTTATAAGTTGGTAGATCATTTTAGTTGTCAATTATTCCCATAGTGCTAATTGAAAAAATCATATTATCAGAAAAAATTGTAAGTTTGATATCTTGATAAATTATATGGTAAATGAATCTTCTAGCATGACCCACATCCTCATAGATGACTGAATAGAGACAGTTTCAATTGGATTGTTTCCAAAGAATCACATCTTAGCTATATCATATTTTAAAAAATTATTTGAAGTCAATAAATAATTTAGCTTTGAAATATAAGATAGTTATTAATAAATTAAATTGTATGTATCATAAAAGTTAAAATATATTCTGCTATGATTGAGATATGGTTTGTTCTCCAAAAATTAATATGCTGGAGGCTTGGTCCTTAAGTACAATGGAATTGAGAGGTGGTAGAAATTTTAAGATCTGATGCGACCTATTGGGAGGTTATTAGGTCCTTTGGAGCTCCAACATTAGAAGGGATTGGTGCCTGGCTAGTGGGACTGGATTGGTTAACCGGAGTGCATATTATTTTAAAGTGAGTTTGACTTGCTCTCTTGCTTCTTATTTTCCATATGTGTCACTTGCCACTCTACATGGGCTCTAACCATGTGATACAATCTGCAATGTTATGATGCAGCAAGAGGCCTTGGCCTGATGTTGCAACTTGATCATAAAATTGCTGGCTTTCAGAACTGTGAGGTAAATAAACCTCTTTTCATCATAGTGTACCTAGCTTCAGGTATCTTGTTATAGCAGTTATAGCAACACCAGCCTAAGATATCTTCCATCTAAGGTTGCATATTGAAGATACATTAAGTAAAATTAACTTTATATACAAATTTAGAGAAAGCTTGAATAGTTTTGTTGTTGATTGTTTCTCCTTTCATCTCTAATTTGATCTCTAGAGAGACTTTGGTCACTATTTCAATAAAAGCTTTTCCTGTGTTATGTTAGATATTATTTTTTTTCTGAAAATATAGTGACTGAACCCTCCCTTTCTTCTTTCCAGTAACCTTCAAAGTGCAATGTTATTACAAAATTACTAGTTTATGTTGAGGTTGAGCTTGTAAATTTTAGACAAAAAGTTTTATATAGGCAATCTGTTCTCATGATGCCTATATTTTATTAGGTGTTTACCTCTTGGGTCATCAGTGAACAGACATAGGGAATTTGCATGAACATAGTTTTAGAGTGTTAAGTTTAGGATGAAAAATGATAAGCAATTCAATTATTTTAAGACTGATGATGCCACAAGAAAATATGCCATATATAGTTTCTGGTAATTTTACTAAGTAGTTATGATCTATGGCCCATGCAGTTAACTCTTATTCATATCACATTTTAATTTTAACTTTCATTCTTAGTAAGTTATATTAACTAGGTAAATATCCATGGTCCCTATGGAAAAGAATGAGCACTTAGAAATATATTTCTTTTAATCTTGACTTAAAGATTTCAAAATATTAAATGAATAGTATGATATTTACAATTAGGTTCCTTATGCCTTAATAAGTGAAACCTAGTTACTATATGCATATATGACTATTGAGGTATGTAGAACCTTCCTGTGATACTACATCTCTTACCCAGTTCATAACTGTTAACTGGTGGTTGTCCTAGGAAAACCTGAAAAGAACTTATGTAGGTTTAATAAGGTTTAATATGGATGAGATCTATCCTTCCATGAAAACTGAGTCAAAAACACTGGATCATTGAGCCTCTTAATTCCACTTTTATGTAGATGAGCAAAGAAAAACTCTTTCTTTCCCAAATTCTGTCATTGATACCAGGATGACTTGGCTAATTAACTCCATTTAAACAAAGGTTTATACCAAACACGACAGAAAGTCCTATCTAAACAAATTGTTCTCTCTCTCTCTCATTTCTAGGTGTAAAACATGCAAGAGCTCATTACAGTACTCTTGGTCAATATCTTCAGGAAAGATAACTTAAGAATGGATACTATTAATAATATAGTAATCACATTACTTGTCTAAACAGCCCATTTCTTTTTTTTCATTTAGAAATCATATTTCTTTCTTTGGAAAAAATGTAATTTTTCTTTCAATAATGTAGTGGAAACCTCCCATTTTAGCATCCAATTCTCTTAATAAAAATCTGACCCACTGGGAATAGTGGTGCATACCTATGATCCCAGCAACTAGTGAGGCTGAGGCAGGAGAATCACAAGTTTAAAGCCAGACTCAGGAATCTATCAAGGCCCTAAGAAACTTATTGGGACCCTGTCTTAAAATAAAAAATAAAAAGGGCTGGGGATGTGACTCAGTGTTTAAGTGCTCCTGGAGTCAACCTCTGGTACCAAAGTAAAACACCACCCCCCACCCCCCACCCCCCCAAAAAAAAAACCAAATTACCACCATCCCTTGGCAAACAAACAAAAAAATCCTACAAGTAAATAAAATAACAACAACAACAAAACTCAGTATAGCCATTCACAGATGTTTTCTAGAAGTTTTAAAAACTAGAAATAAGAAAATAATTTCAAAATTTGTAATCAGGAAAAAAAAAGTTTTCTTCTAACTCCAACCCCAATATCTGTAAAATAAAAGTTTAGAAAAAAAATGGAGTTGGGAAATATTATACATATGGGAGAAAGAGTATTTGACTCCAGTTCTAGTGTTCATGTGTCTTATTAGGAATTTTTAAATAAAAATATTTCTGATAGTTTAAACTAGTTTTGGTTGGGTTTCAATTACTTCTTGCCAGTACAGTCCCAAAAATGTAAAGATGGTTAGTTGCTTACAGAAATATTTCTGTTAGGGACTTGTACTTTCTTTGAAATTAAATGGATCAGTGGGTAAGTTTCTGTCCTAGAAATCTTTATTTTATTTGAAGCAGAAATGTACTGTCCCAAATTGTTAATGACAAACCTATAAGGCTAACTTTAGCACCATTAGTGAACATAGAAATGCAGATTAGCAATCAAAAGATAAAGAAAATGATATATTACAATGTTCCACATTTGAAAAAGTATAGGGAATGAACATATCTTCATAATCTCCTTTACAATTATATATTTTTACATATTTTTGTGAATGTATGTTGATAGCCTATGTCCAAACACTTAAAAATGTATGTACCTTTTGACTCAATAATTCTATTCTCATGTATTTATCCTACTCAGGAGAAGATGGATATATAAAGGGATCTTTTTTAAAGCCTGCCTGGCCTCCCAGGACCTCTCAAATTGGTTCATATCATTGCTTATAATAATGATGATATATAAAGAAAGTAAAAGTCAATATTAGGACAAGTGATGTACATTGTAGTATAACTATAAATGGAATAAGATACACTATTAATGTTCTAGAATTAAGGCTTATTTTAGGAGCAGGAAGTTCTCTGAATTGGGTTTTAAGCTCAAGTCAATTCATGAACTTTAGGACATTCATTAGAAATCTTATAGTAGTGTATTGATACAAGCCAACAAAAAATAATATAACTTCTCACTCTCAATTTGTATCTATTAATATTATTCATTTCCATTAGTTCTCACTCTCCATTTGTATCTACTCATACTATTCATCTCCATTAGGAATTCTCCAGGGAAGAGTGAATGTGGTTTTTGGAAGAATTAATTACTTTTAGGTTTCCTGGCAAAATTCATAAATAAAATCATCAACCTTACTTACCATAAAATTAGGAAGCTTAAGTCCTCCAATTGAAAAGAATAATAAAAATCAATTTTAATTCCCTTCCTCCCTAACCTCGCTACTGAAATGGCATTTATTGAGTAACAGGTACCTTGAATATGTCTAGACTTTAGTAAGTATTGCATAAATATTTGTGGAATAGTTTAAAAAATGAAAAAAATCCATAAATAACAGGCCAGTAGTGACCATTACTGAAATTTTATTATGGAAGTAGAAAAGCTGGATTGCCATAGGAAAATGATTGTGTATGCAAAATGACGAATAAAAGGTTTTTCTGTATATTTTATGTTCCCATAATCTTTGACTATTTCTTATTCCTATACAAAATTGTTTTAGCAGTTTCTCCCTTAATCTGCTGTCTTACTACTCTGTTAAATTATAGAACCTCAGCAATACTTTCCAAGCATGCCCATCTCAGGTTCTCCAAAAAAGGAGGATATATCTATTCTGAAAATACCTACCAGGTTTTCATACTGTTTTATTTCCTTCTCCAGTCTTCATTCCTCTCTCCAACCTGAAGGATAATGGCTTCCTATTATAGTATTCAGCTCCTTTGAAAGAGGGTATTGCATGAGAAGTTTTAGTGACATGAGTAACATAGGTCTTTAGATTGTATCACATATTTCTCTTCTTCCCAGGGCATCTATCTAGGTTCCTGGGGACAGTGTGAAAGTGTTCTCAAGAATAGATTCATACTTCATGTAGATCCAACTCCTCTTTAGAAACTAAGACTGGGCTGCTGAGATTGGCCCACTGCCTTAGACCATTTTGTGTTGCTCTAACAAAATACTTGAGACTGGGTAATTTATAAGGAAAGATGTCTATTTAGCTCAAAGATTTGGAGGCTACAATTCAAAATTGGGTCACCTCATCCAGCAAGGGTCTCAAGTGGTGATATAACATAGTGGATGGCATCACAATGGCAGGAGTGGTGGAAGTGAGAGGAGCACAACATGTGGAAGAGGCCTTGTGGAAGACAGAGACACAGGAAGTACCAGGATGGCTTTATAACACCCCGCTATTGGTAACAAACCCAGTTGGAACTTACTTCCTCAAGAAAAGGATAAATCCTGCTTAGAGGTCCCACTGTCTCTCACTACTATTACATTGGGGAACAAGCTTTCAGCTCATGAAACTTTAGGGGATAAATGAGATCCAAACCTACTCCAGGGAAGTCTCCATCTTCCTTGGAGACATAGAGCTCTTTCCTATGATCAGGCTTCTTCTAAGAGAAAATATATCAAATATGTATGTATCTAATCCTGTTTGTAATGAACCATTTTTTCCCACAGCATTCTTGGACATTAAATCAAATAATTTTTTTCTGGTTAGGCATCCTTGATCATTCTGCAATCTCTCTACCTGGTGCACAGAGTCACTGCAACTGTCACATAACTTTCTTCAATCAATCATATTTGTCAGTTTTGATCCATACAAGACTCCTTTTGGGCTTTAAATATCAATATGTTTGCTTATAATTTGCCTCTTGTGCAAATAATTTAAGCTATCTTATAATAAAAGGCATATTTAATAAGTTAATAAAATATATACTTCAAAATCGAAGAGATTTCAAAATAGGTCAACACAGGTAACATGATTCATATTTATAAGTATACAAGAAAAGCCAGAATCAAAAGGGAAACATACATAATTCAAGGTATTATAAAGTAGAATGAATAGCTATTCTTAAGGGAAAAATATACATGAAAATTATAAATTCAATAGTAATAATTTGTATTGAGTGACAGAAAATATCCCAAATAAAATGTTAACACAGTAATTAATTAAAATGCCTCAGAAGCATGTTGATTGTGTCAAAGTCTTTATCCCCCTAGAAACATTTAGCATTATGGTGAACTCACAAAATACCATATTGCCAAAATTAACTAACCTACAAAGATTTTACTTCTCAATAACACGATGTGATGAATTGGCTTATTTACATGCAGCAAATATTTCTGGCATGTTTATTATTAGTTCAGTGCCCCATTATATGCCAGGAAGCAAAGCAAAGGCTAAGTCAGGGATTCATCATATATGGAGCTTTCAATTTTACTTAATATTACATTCTTAGTAATAGAATGGAAGATTTATGTATTCTTTTGACTATAGATTAGTGGTATAGGGGATAAAAATGGTCAAGACTTCACTTTTTGTGTTTCAAAGGATTTGATCACTGCAGGATTGGAGGGAGAGGACCATGAGAAAAAGAATATAATCAAGTATGGTGCCTAAGATTTTGGCCTGACTCCCAAGATGAACAGCAGTGCCATCTACTGAGACTGTGAAAATGGCTGGAAAAATCCTGAAGTTCTCTTTTGATCATGTTAAATGAAAGATGCCTGTTAAACATCCCTATTTACTTTAACATTTGTAATATATGATAGTGTCTGGCATTCAATAACTTCAAAGTTTGGCTTTATTTGACTGCTTCTCCTTGCTCTTTAGTTCTTGTTTCTTAGCATTTTGGTCTCCCCACCACTTAAATGCTGCCTTTCTCTGATTTTATTGTTATCCCAACCACATATGACTTTAACAATGCTAATGACTCACAAATCTACCTTTTCATCATAAATCTTCCTCCTGAACTCTAGAGACTTACTGAGCAACTGAACCTCATAGCGTATGTGTCCAAACTCTACTCACAGATTTATCTCAAATTCCTGCTACACTTCTCCATTTATTGAAAGGTAACTTTGTATCCGTCATTCTGCAGAGGACTTTATATGTCTTTAATTACTGCTCACATCTTACTTAGGAAGATGTTACCCCACATTACTATGCACAAATTCAAGCACTTAGGTGAGTGGTAGATGTGGGATTCAGATTCAGGCTTTCTGCCCTCAGAACCTGTGACATATAACACATGTGCTCTTACCTTCTATTAAATTAAGTCAGAAATCCCTTTGTTCTGTCCTCACTGTTAATGTCTATCTTTGAATCTTCATTATTTCTAACCAAAACGATTTCTATAGCCTCAAAATGGTTATTCCTTTTTCAATAACTTATAGCCTTCATGGTACTGTAAATAAGTGTTTTGTTTTTAAGTAAAAGGGAAATTTGATGATTTTTTTTTTACTTAAACCTATGAGTGGCCTCCATTAGTAGGCTCCCTAAGCATAGTGGTTAAAGACTTGGGATGACTAATATTGGACTGAACCGTATTACTTACTCTTAGGTTATTTAACTTCTCTACCCTTTCTTAACATATTTTTAAAATGTGGATAAGGGCATACCCATGTCATTTAAAAGAATGCCTAGTGATAATTTTAAAATATATTATTATAATTATTATTATTATATTGAAGATAAAATTAAAATTCAGTCTGGCATACACAAATCCCCAAACCAATAATCCATCTCTATCTCTGTAGTTTTATCTCATGCTACTTAACTCCTACCAAACTATTACTGAACTATTTCAGGTTATATCTGTGCTTTTGTTCACCTGGCCTTTCCGGTGGGGATGCTATCTCCTGGCTTACGGACCTGGCAAAATGTTGCAAAGATTTTCAGACTTAATTTGAGAAGCACATTTTACAAATTTTGTCCTGCTACCTCCTCTCACTCTACTCAGGGTTGATCATTTCCTCTCTGGTATCCCTCCTGTATATCACAAACTTCTCTCCATAACTATGGAATATCTACTGTGGATGGTATTTGAATGTAATATTCATTTATATGATCTATTTACCTCTTTTGTGTCTAAACTCATCAAGGTCAAAGAACACTATTGATCTTTGGATTCCTGGCAAGGAGCTCAATGCATGGAGTAGAGTATCACTAACATGTGAGCAACATATATAGAGTCATACTCTTGCAGGCAAGGCCATCCTGGACCACCATGCAGATTTTCAGCTCATAAGACGCAGGAGCAAGCCCACTCTGCAACATCAACACTGTCAGGTTGGACTGAAGACTTAGGAGAAATAAGAGATGTCCACCTGTTGTTTTACATAGTAAATTTGGGAGGTTTGTTTCAAGACAATACCTAATTCATGAAACTGTATAAACAAGACACCAAGAAAAGAAAATTATGAATTTCAATTCTTGATTTTCCATGAGTATAATGCAAAAGGAGACCCTGAAAGAAAAACTTTGTTTTTATATGTAGGGGAATAAAAATGTTTCATGACTGAAGTAAAAACCCATAAGATTAAGGGCCTTTTCATTCCAATTACAGAAGTTCTAGCTCCACATCATCACTCCCTCCTCCTCTGTTTTCTTAGCAGGCTATTGATGAGAGTCATCAGAGACTCCTAGGCATCCAGTTATTTTGTAATAGTAGAGAGCAACTGTGTGTGATGAGTGTCTCGGGCACAATGGAAGGCAGCAGAGCTACATGTACAATGTCAGGATTTTTCACAACGCTTCCCAATTAACTTCCAGAGAGCCTGACTACAATATCACCAGCTGCTCACTCAATCAATTTCTACACATTTTCCTGAGTTAAATGGGGCTTGCATGACTGGATTTGCATAGGAGTTTTCTCCAGTTGCAGTGTTATAACTAGCGGGTGAAGTATTTGGAAATGACTTTTTTCTGCTTTGTGGGACATTCTCTTTGATTTTATATCTTCTCTGTGTCATTCTCCAACATTGCTTTACATCTGTAAGATTTGAAAGTTTGAAATGAAAGTCAAAAGGTGATTCTGAGAGTAATAAGATAGAACACACTTTTTGCCATAATTAATTTATTATTAATTCATTTTTTTTCTTCACCAGATACTGATCGGTTGCCTATTATCTATAAGGTAGTATGCTATATGCTGAGCATACAATGAAAGAAAAAAATCTTGAAACTATCAAATTAATATTTTAGGGAAGAATTTGGAAATACACAGGGAAATTACAGATAATGAAATGGAGTTTAATTTAAAGAGGGTAGTCAGAAGAATACTTTGTACGTAGGTACCATATAAGTTCAAAGTAAGACAATGATCCAAATAAGTCTTCACTATTTCCAAGGAGATTATAAGACTTGAAGAATAAGTGAATAAATGGATGCTCAACAGAGATCATGGAACAATGCTGTGACTTTATCCAGCTTGATCTTCTTGACAAGTAATTTCAAAGTCTGAACAAACTACCAAATATCCACAAAAAAGGCAACATAACGTTTGTGATACTTCATAAGTCAGAGGAGGTAGATTGACAGGAAAAACCTGGAGGATCACTCAAAGGACAGAAAAAAAGATCTATCTGGAAAATACATAGAATAAACTAATGGATTAAACTAATAGAATGGATTCATTCATTCATTCTTCACAGAGACTTTGCTGGGTAAATATGTTAAGTTTATTTTACAGGTAACAAAACTGATTTTAAGAGAATTTTTAAATGCTTCTAAAGGGCCACATGGTTATTAATTTGTGAATGAAGACATAATAAAGCCTCCTTCTTTCTATTCTAAAATTATTCTTTTTCTTAGGAATTTTATGTGAAATTCTAATATCCAAATGGTAGTGAACTCTTCCTTCCTTTTGTTTATAGAAATAATACATGAAGCAATAACCAAATGGGAAACAGCAATTTCCTTTGCTATCTGTATCCCCAGCCCATCATCACTCAATGCATTTTTTTCTGGTAAAAACATACACAGAACTTGGTTTCAAGCACAAAATCTAAGTATGTAAGCCTTTCACACCCTCTCCTCTGGTTTCATACTGTCAAGAATTGCAGAGGAGTTTTAATCTAATTTATTTTTAGTGCGAGTAATGGAAAACTTGGAAGACAAATAGAAATAAATACATGGATCTACATCAATGATATAAAATATGGCCAGTGGATGGCTTAGGCCAAGAACAATTTAATATGTATTTATGTATGTATGTACACACACACACACACACACACACACAAACACAATTGTTAGATATAAGTGTATGTGTCTAATAGTTTATGAATGTTATGCTTTAGATGTGAGGTGTCCCCGAAAAGCTCAGATGTGAAAAACTGCAAGAAAGTTTAGACATGAAATGATTATGTTGTAAGAGGTTTAAACTAATCAGTGTATTAATTCACTTGAATGGGTTAACTGGTTAGTAGCTCTAAGCAGGTAGGGTGTGGCTGGAGATGATAGATCACTGCTGGTGTGTCTTTGCCTTGGGTGAGCAGAGCTCTATCTCTGCTTCCTGGTGGTCATGTTCTGAGCTGCTTTCCTTCTCTACACCCTTCTGCTATGATGTCTTGCCTTACCATGGGCCCAAAGCAATGGAATAGGCCATCTATAGACTGAGACCTCTGAAACCCTGAGTGCCAAATAAACTTTTCCTACTGTAACATTGTTGTCTTCAGGTATTTTGGTCACAGTTAGAGAAAAAGTAGAACAATAAATATAATATATACATATATATAATCGTTAGTGTGTCTCATATATATTTTAAAGAGGAATTTATGAACATACATAGAAATATCAAAATCTATGAAGCTTGTATAGCCTGGTTACCTATAAGTTTAATTATTCTTTTAGAATATTTTGCAATGGAGTCATGGCTTGGTCTCATGACAGTAATTTCAGCAGTAGCTTGAAATCTATAAAGAAGGAATTTCTAATGGATAATTTCAGGCAAATCCTTTATAGGTAACTTTATCCCCACTGCAACTATAACTTCCACAGCCAACAGTGTGAAATAACTCTTTTCAAGACAATTACAAGATTTTCTATTTTCACTAGTTCTTTTTAATTTCAATATTCCTCAAAAAAAGAAGCTGAAGCTGCAAATGTACCTGCATATTTTTTTAAGAAACAAGGAGGAAGAAAGGGGATGCTTCATCAACAGCTACTAGCCATGGTACTGCAGCTATCCCAAAGCCAGGGCAAGCATCTGATTAATAAAATTGAATCACTTGTAAATCAGTGGTGAAGTGTCAGGTCCTTGAATAGGTTGGAGGATTTATTCTAAAGAAAGAATGGTAATAAAGAGACATTTACAACTGAAATGGGGATGGAAGTAATTAAGAGCTCCTTTGAAAACAGAAGGATAAATGAAGGAGTTGGATAAGGCTAGAGTGTTAATAGGAGGGGAAAAAAACAGCTGCAGACCATTCATCTTCTTGATTGGCTAACTTTATGGATTTTTTAAAGAGAGTATTCTGTTGAAAACACTATGATAAACATAAGCATATCTCCAAATGGCATGATAATGATTTCTGGAATCAGACATCAAATATGAGAGTAAAGCCACATTTAAAAGTCAATGGTAACAAAAATTATTTTTCATAGAACCAGATTTAATATAATCTTTGAAATTCTTTAATGCTAGTGTATAGAAACAAAGGATGGCAAGCTGTTTAGAATGAGAGAGCAAAGCTACAAAAATTGAAATTTTTGAGACAGACTTAAATTTATTTTGGCTCACATTTAAGTATTTATTTATTTTAGTTTAAATTTCATTACCCTTTCAGACCCAAATCAAATCCTTGCCTTAAGCACCATTGGCTCTATTGTCACAATTGGTTATTTGGGGATATAAATTGGATTGTGTACCTAGTTCACTTTTTATTTGTTTCTAGTTCCTATTCCAAAATGAATGTAAACTTCTTATGAGAAGGATACCTGTTGAACTCTTCAGAGTTTTTTAAACATGAGAGATTATTGGCCAGAAATCTTCAAGTAACTCCCCAGAAAGACCTAACTTGCCTAAGCAGAAAAATGAAGGAAAAGTATAAAGAAGAAAAATGAGAAAAGAAATGTATTTGCTTCCATAAATCAGTCAAAGGTATATTTTTTTCATATAATACTGGATTTGGGACTTAAGATAATTATATGAAAACCCATTTTTTCCTCTCCATTTTGAACAGTTTATCTGGCCACGTTTAACCTTCTTCAGTGTTGTGCTGGAGTTGGCTTTCAACTCATTTTCAGGATAAGATTTCTTTTTCAGACCAGAAAGGAGAGCTAGAATATTTCCCATAAACACAATAGGACACATTTTCACTGCTTCTCATTGGTTTTTACTGTGATCTCTTTCCCAACTTTAAACTAATTATTTTGGTCATGGGTATATAATAAAATAATTACATAGACTTAGTTCATAGGTACTAATAATGATGAACTAATATTGCCTCCTGCAATCAAATATCCAATATAAGCACGCATGGGGATAATCCAACCTGAAACAAGTGCTGAGATTGGAGAGATGGGGTGGAATCACAGAGGAAGATGTTAGGCTTTTATGGCCAGAGAAAGAGTATATAGTTTTTATATGAAAAATAGATTCATTTTCTTCAATAAATATAACCTTTTTTTGTCTTGTTGTTTTAAACAACTGTGACTTGTAAGAGTTGCCAATTATGCTTGACAATGTGCTCCATCGGGCAAATTAAAGTTGAGATTATAGGATTGGGTCAGATTAGAGACTGTCGTGAATGTAGCCTGAAGTTCTTGGACTAATGCTCTTGCCAGTGGACAATTACAAGAATTTTGAGCATAAGAGTATTAGGCATGTGAGGTAATTTTCTTAATTCCTATGGAATTATATAGCAAAAAATGAGGATTAAATCTGTTGCCACAACTCTGTGCCTGGGGTATATGTTGTCTGTGATTCCCCTGACTCCACCCTTTATAACCTTGTGGATAAGTTAGAACTGTCACTCTAAAGGAAACTGAATCATAAGGAAATGACATAGTTTACTTAGTTCGAGTGAGTAGTGAGTGTAGCCACTCCTTACTTTGTGCTACAAAGCACTGTGAAGGGATTCCCAGTTGAGTGGCCATTGATTTTAAATCACACAAATTAGAATATATGTAAGGCATGAGGGACTGAGATTAATTGGAATATGTTTCATAGAGAAACAGAAATGTTTCTCTTGGAAATCTAAGAACATTCTAATCTTAGCATTAAGACAAAGTATTTCATACATACCTGGAGCCTTTGATAAGCCTAATTTCCAAAATAGGTCTTAGAGATAGCAGAAGCTCTTCACCTGAGCTGATCAGTCCCCTCATTATTGTACAGGATGCAGTCCCTAAGCATCCCAAGGCTAACTTACAAACGGTTTCTAGGCTTCCATGTACTTCATCATCCTTCTTATTGCTGTTGACTCAGTTTCTTCATTTTATAATCAATGATCCTATTGTGTCAGGGCATATTTTATTTTACTTATTTTAAATATAAGGTATTATGCTCTCTTTCTTACCTGATTATAATTTTTAGTGGTCAGTAAATATGTATTGCATGAATGTTCGATGGTTGGCTTTCAACTCATTTTCAGGATAAACTT
This sequence comes from Urocitellus parryii, assembly GCF_045843805.1. Taxonomy (NCBI): domain Eukaryota; kingdom Metazoa; phylum Chordata; class Mammalia; order Rodentia; family Sciuridae; genus Urocitellus; species Urocitellus parryii. Next base: position 666,682 of record NW_027554113.1, on the reverse strand, counting down.
AGGTTTTTAAGTACAGAAAAAAGTTGAGGTTGAAAGTATGCTAATCCAATGAGAGTATTAACATACATATGTTGAATAGGATTTAAGCCTTAGTTTCCAGAAATCTAAAATAAGCATAACAACACTCCTTTTGTCACAGGTTCGCACTGGACTTTAAGATAATGTATTTATACCACATAACATAAATTTGGCATAAAGTAGACACTCCCCAGATGGTACGTATCAGTTTTATAGTACTCAAAGCAAAACAAACAAATGTTAAAGGATCATGGGAAGTATTTTAAAGGAGATTCCATTTCTATGTTTTATGTTTCCAAAGTAGTAGTAAAACACTGTTAGTATTTTTTATTTTTATTTTTTGCAAGGGAAATCAATTCTAACATGGGAATTACCAGTTTTGAATAAAGTACAAAGACCTCACATATTCCTTTAAAATGTTAATCTGCATTCTAATGTTTCCATGTAAAAGAAAAGGCAGTTTCTATTATAGTGGGCCTTACATCTAGGTGGGTGGCAACTATTAAATAAGAATACAAATAAATGAACAATGTGCTTCCAAATACTTATATGAAAATGGAAAAGAATACAGGTATATGCTTATTTGTAAAAAAACAACAAAAACAAAAATCCCTCTGAGAACAGCAGAGCCAGCCATGGGAAAGAATGTGTGTGTGTGTGTGTGTGTGTGTGTGTGTGTGTGTGTGTGTTTACTGGAGATGGTCCTGAATTTTACCAAACATACAGAGGTTCTAAGGGAGGTGAACCTGTAGTATGACAGGGAATAGAAAATAAAGTCAGAGGGGTGAGGTTCTACAGACATGGTTCAGAGTTTAACTTTTATTCTAAGTATCATCGGAAGGCATAGGAGAGATTTTAAGCAGAAGACTGCATGATGTGATTCATAAGATGTATCTGAAAGTTTTGAAGAAAAAGAAAAGTACAGAAGTGAGAGCAGATGCTTGGTGGACATTTAGGATACTCTTGCAGGGATTCAGAGGAAGAAGGTGCCACAGGCGGGGGTGGAGAAAGAGTGGCATGGACATATTTGGTCTGTTAGAGCAGAGCTGAGAGGACTGGTTGGTGGAATGAATATGAGGGATGAGGGAAAGAACAGAATCAAGCACAGTGATGCAAGAATTTGACTTTAGTAACCAGATGGACAGTTGTGTCATTTTCTGAGAGGAAGTAACTTAATAATATATACCTCATGTTTATATCAGTGGGTGAAATCAACAAATAAAAAATAGCTCACTTTTGATAAGCTTAAAGAAAGGAATTGGACACTATTTTTCTTTATTTCATGCCATAACAATTTATTAATTTCCTGTTCTGTATTTTTGAAATCACCAAAGACCACCTACCATGCATTATTTGCCCAGAGTCATTCATTTTTCACTAAAAATATTTAACTATTTTATTCTATTTCATTAGATTTGTATTTAAAAATCCCTTCTCAGTTAATTTATCTTTTGCATTTTACTATTTGTTCATTTGAATATTTATTGAGGACCTATTCTGTGACACACATTACATATCCTGAGGAAGTAAGCGTATGAGCAAAAATTATTACATCCTGGGAGTTTCATTCTAATTTGTAGAGAGAAGAAAATCATAAAATTAATTCAATAGAAAAGTATACTATTGTTTGTTATATTAGAAAGTGATAACTAAAATGCAATGACATAGAGGAAGATAAGGCAAATGGACTGTGCTGTTTCAAGACTGCATGGCACAGGACCAGTCTATTCTTTTCTGGATTTGTACCCTTAGAATGCCATGGGGTGTATGAAGTATTGTTTCCTCTGTCCTCAGTGGGTACTCCTATTACTATAGCTTGCACTCTGACATGTGAACTCTGGGCCTCCTGTCAACAGGTCCAACTCTCCTCTGTTATTGATAATGGTGTTGGCTTACACTAAAATATTCTGGGAAAGGCAGAGAAAAATGTTCCACTGTCTGACTTTGCTGATGGCCAGACTTGGTCTTTAAGAAGGAGTTTCAAGACTCAGCTGTAGCATGTCCCTAGAACTATATCACGGTGTGGGCTGGTAAAATAATCTAGCATTCATCTAGCCATTTCTTTTATATCAATACTTTTCTATGTGATTTATAAATTCATTTAATTAAATATAAGATTATTGCACTTAGTGGCACAATTTAACAGAGGTGGAAAGTGAGATAAACTGAAATTTAGTAAGAAGACCAGGATAATACACTTGACAAAAAGGTCCAGTAAGAATTGGACCTCAGGAATTCTAACCTGAAAATCCACTAAGGATAAAATAAGTTATTTATTAGAACTTCCTAAAAGTATAGATTGCCTAAGCAAGGCAACCACAGCTCATCTCCACTCTCACAACATTTGGTCTACCTCAAACTGGGTGAGAGACAATCTTTCAGGTATAGTATTTCTTTATACAAAATGGTCTTCAATCCTTAGGGACATTCCCCAAAGTTGTTTTACTTTTATGTGACTAAATAGGACTTGGGGTAGCTTAGTCTGCAGTATTAGTGTTCAGAAATGGCCTTTCCAGTACATCTACAAGATCAGGCAATAGTGGTTTGCCTCTGTAGTTATTTCCTAAAATAATGGGATTCCCTGAGTCTAAGTAATAATAATAATTTTCCAAAAATAAGGCCTAAAAAGCAAACAAAAATAAAATATTTCCTTACTGGTCAACTACCTACTCTCTCTCTCTCTCTCTCTCTCTCTCTCTCTCTCTCTCTCTCTCTCTCTCACACACACACACACACACACACACACACACACACTTGTCAGAAAATTAAAACTGTTTTCAACCTAGGTGAAATACTGTGTTTGTATCACACATCAGTATATTTTAAAATATAAAAACATCAACAGAACATATTTTTAGAAGTTAAAATGAAGCAAATAATGGGTTAGAATAATAAAAAATAAATTAGGCTACATTACAAATAAGGTGCAATGAAATAAATGGACTTAAAAGTAAATAAAGTAAAAGCTAAGAAAAAAATCATTACACTGGTTGAAATATAATAAAATAGAGAAAACCCTAATCTAAAAGATTATAACGATAAAAGGTAAAGTGTTACATATGTTGACTTAAAACTTTAATGTAAACCTAGTAAACATTGTTACACAAGAAAGCAATTTAAAAATTATTTCAAAAGAAATGTGGGTAACATATTAAAGTAAACTACTAAGAAACAAAAAGCATATTTTCAGAAGAAATTGGTTTTAAAGAAAGTTCAAAATATAAATAACAGTTATTCGAGGTCAAGCTCACATTCTTCATAGAGATGCAAGTTCCAGAAGACCCCAGCATTTTTTTTACATAAGACTCAGAGTTCCTTGTTCTCCCACTAGTGAACACATGTCCTGAATGTCAAGATTCAATGACACAGAACAGGGTTCTTGTCCTCACCTCTTATTGTAACCCAGCTCCTCTGGCCTGTCCTGTTTTCATGGAGCACCTTGCATATGTCCTTGGAATGTCTAATCAGCTCACAGAAGACAAGGCCCTTTGGAAGTCTGCTTCCCTGCACCTTTTTATTCTCTCTTTGCCATCAAATGTGCTACCCCTGAGTTTCCACCCATTGTTGAATCTGTTTTTTTTTTTTTCAAGATAAAATGTAACTTCCACAGCAATAGTGGTATTTTTGAAAACTAAAAGAAATTGTAAAAGCCAGTTCTAAAATAACTTAATCTGACTTTGGGTAGAACATATAAAACATTGATGAAAGCACCACTTTTTCAGGTGAGAGACTAATATAGAGAAGCCAAATGTCTTGCCTAGTGGCCTTCTGTTTAAGAAGTAAAACCAGTATTAGCCTATTGTTTTCTAATTCAGTGTTTACTATTCCAACACAACCCTTAGAATGGGGCAACTCAGTTTTGAGATTTTTTTTCTGAAAACCATTTTTAATAGAAACTAACAAGTCTCCAATATGATGTAAAATTACACATTAAGATCAATTTTAGGGGCTGGGTTTGTGGCTCAGTGGTAGAGTGGGAGGCCCTGGGTTCAATCATCAGCACCACATAAAAATAAATAAATGAAATAAGGATATTGTGTTCAGTCACAACCAAAAAATAAATATTTTTTAAAAGATAAATTTAAAGAATGAAAAACACCTTTGTCCTTTCATATCTATATATCTGAAGCAGAATCAAACAAATTTCTTTGGTGTCATCATGAAATTTTACTTTGAGAATTTTTGCCAAATGAAGCATCACTACATATTTAAATCCATGCCAAATAATTTCCCATTTTCACGTTTTATTTTTTTAAGTGCATTGTTTTAAAATAAGTGTTTTCAAACAGAAGGGCTCTGGCACTGTTGACCTGGACAAGCATTTTCTGTTGCTGGTAGAGTTTGTTGGCCATCCACCAGGGGAGTTTAGAAGTGGTGGGAGTATTTCACTCCACTCCTTGCAATTAACAATGGCACTGCAGAACTTTGTGGTGTTCACTCAGAAACCCTTCCCCAGCCACAAACCAAAGCCAGGCCCTGAGGGAGAAGGGTAATGAAAGGTATAGAGAGTACATTCACAGAGGAAGGGAAGGAAGAAACCAAGTTGTCAGTCATAATTGCCTATCTGAGCTTTAGTAAAAGAACTTGGTAAGACACAGGCAAGGCCCCAAGGTACAAAGGCAAGGCCCAGAAGAGCAAAGCCAAAAGCTGCTCTATCTGCCTGAGTCCCAGAGAAACCATTTGTTTCATTCCAATGGGATATTTAACTTGATATCTTCCTTTTGTGTTAAATAAGAAACCCCTGTAGATGATGTTTCCTATCTAACTTTCGAAATGCAAACACTTCACATACTCAGTTAATGCGATAAAACCTTAATACAGCAATGACCTGCTTTGGGTTCTTTGACCTGATCTCACAATCAATCTCAAAGTGCCAGGGTAAGTGCCTATTAAGATAAATTATACTCATGTTATTGATTTCTTATATGTACTGTGTGTAGGGTGTCAATCAATACAGACCAGAATTAATAAAAAAAATTTCCTTGAGTTAAAAAATGACCTATATGTTTCTAGGGAAATGTATATATAAAGAAAACATTATTGGTCTTCTTGGATTGACATCATCAATAAGTTATAATACATGATACATTTATCTTAAAATATTTTAGAAAATGACATGAATCTCAAACATTGACAAAATGTGAATTTCCAATGATTTTGAGTAGGACATCAGTTTAGTAATTCTGAAGGACTCACAGAAAATTTATAATTAACTATCATGGTCTGGGAAGTCCAATTTTCTCCTTAAACTTTAAAAATATAAGCTCTCTGGTACACATTTCCCACACTAGGGTCAATCTGCAAAAACAGTTAATGGACAGGCATTTTGCATTGTGCCAAAGTAACAACAGGTGAAATAATCAGAAAAAGGGAAAATAATCAGAAAAATTCAGGTAGTGAAAGTGAAAGGAAGTGTGAAGTGAACTATCAACACTATAACTGCTGTCACTCTTGACATTTCTAATTCTTAGACTCAAGGGGGCACCAATTAATACCTGAAAATAAAATCTAAAACCCACTTAAAGGATATTATATGGTAATGGAAAGACTTGTTACAGAGCCCAGAGAACCGGTAGCCTCATGACCCAAAACAAGATGACTGCCATTATACTGATATTACACCTCATGCAATTAGTGCAAGTGCAAATTAGTCTCTAGAAATGGCACAGCAGGTATACTTTCAGCTGTTAAATAGCGAAATGAATTGGAAAAGACAGAGAAAGAAGTGACACATTGCTGCACAGAGCTGCGTAAAGCAGATTTGGACATAAAACAGATTCTTATTATAATTTCATAAAAAGAGAAACAGCTTGAAAAGAACTGTTTTAACAAGTTTTTTTCCCTTTTAAGTCTCTGGTAACTTATTCTATGATTTTACATTTCTATGACTTCCTTTTCCATGTAAATTTTGGCCTCATTTTACAAAATGGCATTTAATTTCTGCTAGGTGAGTCTAGCTTCAGTTTGTAAGTTCTAATACCACACTCTATGGTAGAATAATTATATTCTGAGGTTTAAAGAATGCCAAGGCATAGTAAGATGCTAGCACACCAAAATGTAATCTGATTAGACTATAATTTTGTGACAGCATATACATTAAAGTAGGTCAAATACTCTAAAACAATCACTAATTTTAGTGGCTTATTAAAATAGGTGTTTATTGCTCTCACATCATAGTACAATGTAGGGAGATATCAGGAAAGAATTTAAACATAATTATAGGGACTGGATGATTCATTCACATAGAAGGTAAAGGAGTAAATGACAGCTACAAATTTTGTATTAGCAACTTGGGTGTATGGTGATATCAACTAGTAAAATGAGGAGAATTGATAAAGGGAAAGGAAAGGATTTCAGTCAGTTCACCTTGGGATCAGGATGATATCATTACAGAATTAACAATGGACTTCATCAGGAGGCATCAGATGGCTAGAATTATTCATATGCTTAATGATAGAGAAGTTTGTGGGGGAATTTTTCTTTCATTATGGGCTTAGTTTGGCAGTCAAAACAAAGAATGACTTATTAAAGAATGACTTAATAGAAAAATTACATGATCCTTCTTAGAGTAGGAAGTAAACTATATCTCTGCTAGAGGAAAATTCTACTTTATAGTGTAAGCTTGTAATCTCTTCATTTTATGGAGCATTCTGACTTAGCATGGGAGACTTATGTGTTATTAACAAACTCTGCACACAATGACAAAATTGAAGGTCATAAAGTAGAAGGAAATTGGAAGCTTATTACAAAAATGCCTTTTGACTTGAGCATTTAGTTGAAGTTCATTTGGTAGGAACAAAGTAGGCAATATTAATTAGTACTCTGATAAAACTTTTCTGCAAATAAGAATTACAGAAAATTGTCTCTAGCACCTCCTCCACTTTATTGTGAATTAGCATCTGCATATGAGATAAAACATTTGGCCTTTGTTTGGGGGGAGTTCACTTTACCCTGTGAATAACATTTATTTCATTTTTTGAAGTGTTTTTGTTTTTCTAACTATGTTAAATAAGATAAAAATTAAAATAGTCTAAAATATTTTATTTTATAAGTCTAAGTTGTTCATGTGTGCTAGTAGATAAATTAACAGTATTTTATTTATCAGAGTTTGCTCTTACATCCATGTCATGGACACACAGCTTTTGTGATGCTAGTATTAGTTTAGTTATTGCATCTCTGCTGATTATTTATAATAACTAAATATTCATCATGCTGCATACTTTTTTACAAGTGGTTTACAGAGAAAGTAAGCAGCAAGAGAGACAGTGAAGTATACTTGAACCTAAGTTTTTGAATGTGTATCCATTATTGTAAAGTAGTTTAATAAAGAAAATTACTAAAGGGAAAATTTAGTATGAAGTTCAGAAATAGAGAACAAAATTATTTAATATTATATCCAGTCCAATTTGACAATAGAAGTGAAAAATATATTGTAGGTGTAGTCCAATAAATACTCACATATAATCCTCCTCTATTTTTCTTTCTCTACCATAAGCAAAATGACTCCAAGGATGTATATAAAAACAGTATGAATTCTGGATGACTATAAGTAATACACTTTTATTACAGTCAGCCACTAAAATTAGTAATGATTTTAGAGCAGTGAAGTTGCCTTGATTATATATCCTCACAAAGTTATAATCTAGAGGAATTATAATATGGTGTGATAATACTATCTCATGTTTTGACATTATTTTAGTTTCAGAATACAATTACTCTACCATGGAGTGTTATTTCAGAACCTATAAACTAAACCAAATTCATATGAAAATTATTAAGTTCCAGTTTGACATGGTTTCTATATTGGATAAATGGAAATGATACCTCAAATACATACCTTACACAAGGCACCATGAAAGGTAAATTTTTGGATAATTTCAGCATTACAGGCATTTTTTTTTTTTTAGATTGAAAGAGCATTTTTCCACTTCCATATTTCATAGTTGGAAAAAATATATTTTACAAGGTCAAGTTTTGAGGCTTATTTATGTATTGGTCAAAAAGAGCATAAATAAAATTCTCCATTTTATAAATATGATAGAATCATGAAATCTTTCAAGAACAGGAACAACTTTCTTTAGTTTAAATGATTTCCTGAAAGTATTAATACCATTTTGAACTAATAAATGAACTGATTTTAAAATTATTTAGATTACCCCTTGCTTCAAGTTGAATTCTTCTGGATGGTAACTTCTAGTTATAGAACTTATTTCTAATATCTACTGATTCAAGAAATGAACCAGACAGATCATCTACATTACTATCTATAGGGACATTATATACCATGTACCAACATACAAAAGTTATGCCTCCTGATCTAAATTTTTTTATATATGCTCCTAGTTTCTTAAATTTTGAAATATGAAGTTTCCATTCAATTTTAATATCAGATACATATTATTCAGTAAATATTGCTTTTAAAAATTCATTGTGGGCTGGGGATGTGGCTCAAGCGGTACCGCGCTCGCCTGGCATGCATGCGGCCCGGGTTCGATCCTCAGCACCACATACCAACAAAGATGTTGTGTCTGCCGAGAACTGAAAAATAAATATTAAAAATTCTCTCTCTCTCTCTCTCTCTCTCTCTCCCCTCTCTCACTCTCTCTTTAAAAAAAATTCATTGTATGTTATGTTTAGTTAATATTTGTAAAAGCCAAATAGTATCAGCTTGTAACCATTCATTTTTTTTTACCAAAAATTTGTCAATTTCTTTAAGTTAAAAAAAAAAAAAACAAAGAAAAAAACCAAAACAAAAAAAAAAAAAAAAAAAAAAAAAAACAAGTGCTGAGTGTAGATTCTTTTTATTGGCCATTTACTTTCCATTTTACATAGTTTTTCTTTTACTTTTTTTATTATCATATACTATTTTGTTCAGGCTATGTTATTGCTGGTCATTTTCTAATATCTTAAGTTAGTTATCTCATTGTGTGGCACAATTTTTAAGTTTTGCGAAGTTCAAGTTTACTTTAGCTACATGTTTATCAGGGTTGCATGAGTTTTGGTCATATTCATTTCATGTATTAAATCATTTTCACTGGCTGCAGTGGCACACTGCTATAATCAATCCCAATGACTCAGGAGATCGAGGCAGGAGGCCGGCTAGTTCAAATCCAGCCTCAACACTTAGTGACTCCCTTTTTCAGAATAAAAAGTGGGCTGGAGATATGGCTCAGTGGCTAAGTGACCTAGATTCAATTCTTGGTACCAAAAACAAACAAATAAACAAACAAGAAAAATCCATTATATTTTCCTCCTTGATCCATGGTTCTTATGCTAATCTCTGAAATTTGTTCTGAACTGCTGTATGCTCCAACATTTGGTGATTGATTGTGTGCTATTCTTAGCTTATGGTTATTTTCATAAATGCTTGATGAGCTCTTCAAATGAAAGTGAAGTCTCTGCTCATATGCAATATTTTATACATATTTATTACACTAAGCTTGTTAATTGTCTTGTTCAAACAATATACTTACTGTTTTTGTCTTCCTGACTTTGTAATTATTGCATAGGTGTTGATATCTCTGGTTAATATGATGATCTGAATTTCTCTTTGGAATTCTGATACTTCTTCCTTCAATGTTAAGTCTATTCTTTTAGGTCTATCTAAGTTTCAATTTGCTTTATCTTCATGGTGAATTAAAACATCTCTACATTTTATTGGAGATTTTATAAAAATTATACATGTTGATTTTTAATGTTCTGTCTGCTTAATTTCTTTTGGACTTGAGAATTTATTTCATTCATACATTGTAATAACTGATAGGAGTTGAATTTAATTGCATCATCAAATTTTGTACTTTTTATTTTCTTAACTATCTTTGGATTATTATTGCTTATGTACTTATTTACCATTATGTGTCAGAAAGTTGAATACAATGTTTCTGTTCTCATAGTTATTTCCTTGGAAATTGCATCACAGTTCCTTAATCTAAATGAAAGGTTAATGAACATATTTGCCCTCTTTAAGTAAAATATAAAATATTTGAAACACTTTAAATTCAACCATTCTCAGCAAATTATTGGTATTTCCAAGATAATTCAATTCAATTTTTAAAAAAGTAATCAGGATTTTATTCTTGATTAAATAGTTGATATATGTTTAAGTAAAAATTTTATCATCTAATTAATCATTTGATTTTGCATCTCAGAACTCTGTTTTGTTTCATTTCCTTCTAATAAAACTAATCCCTTTAGAAGTCCATCTCATGAGGAAAAAGGCAAACTCATTTTCATTTATTAGTAAAATTAATTTGAGAGACATTTTTGCTTTACAGTCTTCTTGGTTTACATTTTTTTTTTTTTTGGTCAGGACACTAAAGATAGTACTACCATTACTTGATTTTTTTTTAAGATAACTGCAGTCATTAGTTTTTAGGTAACTTACTTTATATTTTACCTAATTTCTCCCTCTCTGCTGCATTCTTGATTATCTTTTACATCTTCTAGCTTATTAATTCTCTTATATATTATTTATAATGTTTTTTAATATTATGATATTTATAACATTTTTATGTTTTTCATATTTTGAAGTTGATACACTCATCTTTCAAATCTGGCTTAATATTTTTTATCCTTTTTCAACAATATCCAACTTTTGTCTTCTGTTTTTATTTCTTTAAATATTTGAATATTAGTTTTTAAAAATATAAATCAGATAATTCCAAAAGCTGAAGTAGAAAAACTAAAACCAAACAGATAAAGCCAGATTGAGACCCTCTAAAATATTTGGCTGAGAGGACATGATAGGACCAGGCTCTGTACGTCCTCATCAACTTTTGACCCTGTGTAAGCTGTACATCCTTTTCCTACAACATACTGAAGCACCACGGGACCAGAACTTGTTACAGCCTGTAGTTTATGTATAAGAGCTATAGTTTTTATTAAAGCAGAACATTCCAGGCCTTACATAGCCTCCTGGGTCATCTTGCCCCTAACTTCCTTCCTTTTCCAAGAATGTCTTTGCTTTTGTCCATTCCTCCTCCTTTTCTGAAACTGCTTTGTGCATAGTCTTTAAATTACTCAACCCCTGTCTTACAAGACAGCTTGCTATCCTGACTATATCAATATAAATTCCTGGTAAAAAAAAAAAAACTTCCTAGTTGTGAGTTTGGCTTTAAAACTTATTTGAATTCCCTAAGACTCATATTAGCTGCTGGAAAATTTTGTCTCCTGAGTTGTAAATCTGATCAGTCCAAATAAGCTCTTTTTGTTTCTTTATCACTTTGTGCCTCTGTTTCTCCTATGAGTCAAAAAATCTTGGTGAATCTGGTTGGATTTGTTTGTAATTAATTCATTTGTGGTGTCTGATTTTCTTCTGCATTTTACATTTCTTTGCCATATTAACTGATGCCTTTGAGGTATAAATTAAGAGTATGAATTCTTCCAAGAAAGATAGTCTCCCTGGCCAGAGACCTAAGAAAACTACCAATATAATACGTCTTTATTTTCATTTTACATTATTTTAGTTTAAGCAATAAGAATAAATTCAGGCTGAAAAATCTTATAAAGACTAGATTGTAAGTCTGGGTTTATAAGATGTACCTTTTCCTCTTATTTTTTTCCCTCTTTTCCCCTCTCTTCCAGATTTTCTTAACTATCTTCAGGTGGGCAAAGAGCAAGAATATTTCTAGCTCATTCAGTGACATTTTGTGTCTGCATCTTCTATTATTTACCACATATTGGATAAATTCTAAACTTTGTCTTATCTATGTTCCATGAAAACTAAATTCAAAGTAACAGAGCAATAGGAAACTTTCTCAAGATGAAAGCTTCATTGATCTCCTTATCTCTTTTGGTTCTTTGCCTCCTTTTATTTTTGGCTGTAAATATTACTAACTATATTGCCTATGTAGCAAGTAACTATTAAACTATAACTTTTATGTTTTATCCAGTATTATTTAAAAAGTTTTGGTGGGGGGAAGGTCTTCCAGAACATAAAACATATACAGTATGCAATATTACCAAGAAGAAAATGGGAACAATAAGAACTGGGTAGTGAATTTGAACTTAATTATTAACCAGGAAGTATAAAATATAGGAACAACTATTGAGGATTTTAGAATTTTTAAAATGTGGAAGAAAGTATAATTATTTCAGAAAATAATTAACAAACTAAATACGTATAGACATGATAAAAAATAGTGGACTCATATAGCTTAAAACAAAATTTAACTGTGATCCACAGGAACATGTTGATATAAAATAAGCTGAGCCTCTCTTCCTTTCTTTTGTTTTTGTTGTTGTTGCTGTTGCTACTGTTACTGTTGTTACTTAGCCATAGAAAAAATGCAGAACCAGACCAGCAGCTTGAAACATTATCAATTAAATTTTCTCATTAGCTATATTTGGTTCCTTAATTGGCCTTTTTGATTGTGTAATTTCAAGTGATAATTATTCGTGGCACTAGCCCATTCCTATATCAATGTTATCTCTTAATTAATTCAAGAAATTGACTTAACATTTTTTTCCATCTTCAGACACAGAAGTAATTTGTGAGTTACTATTCCTTAGACGGCACAGTCAGCAGCACTTTGAAAAATGACACTAAGAATGTCCAGTCTCACAGACATTAACCACAATAGCATTGATAATGATCTTAGAGAAGCTCTTCTCAGGAAGAAGTGTATGTATTTGGTGTGAAATCAAAAAAAGAACATGCATATAGATGAGAAGATGAGAGAAGCACAAAAAATTAGACAAGATAATATTAATTCATCTTCAAGAAATTATGTTCTATTCTCTAGACACACCGAAGGCCAAAAACTCTGTTTCTCCTGCTCCTCACTCTTTCCAAATCATTCCTAATAATTATTTTGTTGTATTTATTGTTTGCATAGTTTTGCAAACAACTTAATATAACAAAGGGCAGAAATGCTTCTGTTAGTTGCTAAACTGGAAAAATGATGGAACTTGAAGTTTCCACACAACAATGTCTTGGGAATTGCTATTTCAAGGTACTGCTTCCTTTGCTGTGGCAAAGAAAGAAGTCCAGGCTGCCACAGATAATCCAGAGATTCTCTTCTCAGGATAACACACTTGCAACATGAAATAACAAATAAGAAAAGACTGAATGGTAAGCTTGCAATACGAGTCTTAAATCAAACTGACATGTTGTATAAAGGTGATATTCTATACAAATTTCCATAGAAGAGGAATATGATGAAAAGTGAATAACCTAGAAAAGAATCAGTATAATAAGTAAAGGAAAGAAATATGCACTTAGTAGAAAGCAAAGACGGAATCAATCAACATTAAGAAGGAAATAAATGCATATAAAATAATACAATTGGGGCTGGGGATGTGGCTCAAGCGGTAGCGCGCTCACCTGGCATGCGTGCGGCATGGGTTCGATCCTCAGCACCACATACAAACAAAGATGTTGTGTCTGCCAAAAACTAAAAAATAAAATATTAAAATTCTCTCTCTCTCTCTCTCTCCTCACTCTCTCTTTAAAAAAATAATAATACAATAGAATCAGTGGAAAACTAATTTGTTAAATATGGGATTTAGAAAGGGTGCTATTTATTGGCAAAGGGAAAATAAAATATAAATAGTTATCTTTTAAATTCATCATACTACTTAGATTATTTAATTCCTATAAATAAATTTTTGTAAGAAATGTGAAGCAACATAAAGAAGGTAAATGGAAATAAAAGCCATGTTTTTGTTCTAAGATTTTAGAATTATGAAATTATGTCATAATTCACATATTAATTTATAAGTAGAATTCAATTTGAATTAGTGGAATTTTTCTTCTTTTTTTAAAAGAAATTTTGTACTTGAATGTACTTCTAATGTTTAGCTCTGTTATATAGTCTATAATAACCAAATATATTTTGGAAAAAAAAAAGTGATAGTTATTTTTAAATTAAATCTGAATACTTTTTCAATGAGATGCCCATATGGAAGAATTGCACAAGAACAGATACACTAGCTAGAAAATAAAAACAAAGCATTACTATATATATATATATATATATATATATATATATATACACATAAATGCTTTCTTATAAATTATACAATACAATATCACACACATTATTTCAGTAGGATAAAACAAATTCAAAATTAATAATTACAATTAAATTTTTTAAAGCTCAAACAATATTAATTTAAAAAGTGAATAATCAAGCAATAATTAAATACTGTTTTTTATTAATTAAACTGATAAGATAATAAGAAATAACCTCACTGTTATGAACAAAACAAGATATCTAGTACACGGACATTGGAATTACAGTTTGTTAAGGTATTTTTGAAAGACATTTTTGTAATGTGGAAGAGCTTAAAATATAAATGACCTTCTAGTTTTGAATATTCACATGTTATGCAGAATGGGGAAAGTGAGTATTAATATAAGTAAAGTGCTTAGAACTTTACCAAGATTATTACTGATATACTTTTTAAAAATGTTTTCTACAATAATTTGGCTTTTCTGCTAAGCATGTCTGATAAACTCAATTTTTGTCGTTTTTGTTTCCTTCTCTAATTATAAACATTTATTTTCTTAGATCAGGAAATTACTAACCTGATAAAAATCTCAGAGCTGCAAAAGCCCTTATTCCAAAACTGGAATTCACAGACTTTCTAAAGACGTTATGTTCATCTGGTTTAAACTATCTTCTTTTCTGAAAGGGTTAAGGATTACACCTTACATTTCCTTGTTACCAAAACAGAAAGATTAATTCTGAATTAGGATGTAGAAAACAACACAAGGTTCCCCCTCAATACTTTCGCACATGCTCTAAGTGTTTGGGCCATCAGCAGAGTGAAATTCAGGCATATGAAGTGATCGCACTGGCTGCATGGTGGCACAGGCCTGTAATCCCAGTGGCTTTGGAGGCTAAGTCAGGAGGATCTTGAGTTCAAAGTTAGCCTCAGTAAAAGAAAGGCACTAAGCAATTCAGTGAGGCCCTGTCTCTAAATAAAATACAAAATAGGTCAGGGGATATGCCTAAGTGGTCAAGTGCCCCTGAGTTCACTCCCCAGTACCAAAAAAAAAAAAAAAAAAGGTGATTACACTGATATTACACAAATAGAACAGTGGGGACCTTGGGACCAAAGGCCTTCCTAAAAATCTGGGTCATATGAGGATTGTGTTCCAAATAGATTAAATTTCACAGGTTTCACTTATCCCAGCATAAATTGGAAGTGAAAGACTGTAACCTTAAGGTCATGATCTTAAATAGCAATTTATAGAATATAGAAAACTCTTTTTGATTAATTAAGTTTTCTGAGTCTAGCTGGATGCCTGAGAAAGAGGTCAGGTGGCTTTAGATTGTAATGAACATTGTCAACAACAGATTTGCAGGAGTTGACTAAGGTATGAGGGGAAATTCTAAGTTTTTTTCTGCCTTCTGGCTTTCAAAATCTCTTTATAGTCTTTTACTGGTTTTATACCCAGAACTGTCTTTCTTAAGGACCTGGGAGCCCTCTCTTGAAAATGCAACCCTCAAGGAAGATGGTGTCCTTATCTTCTAGTCTCTATGGGGAGGTAGGAGCCCAAGATTTCTGAGCACCTTGTTTCAAATTATGAAACTTTCGTCATTTTAGTAAAACCAAATGGCAAACACAGATGGCTTACAATCTCCTTCCTGTCCTTTGAGTCTTCAGAATTGATATCCGACTGTCTTGAGTCTCCTCTATTGCAATAATTTTGAATAAAGTCTTTCCTGCGTTTATCCATTACAATTTGCTTTGATAGCAGCATACCACCTCATGTTTCTAGAGAACATCCTTTTCATTTCTAGATAAATTATTAAAACTACTTCATTTGATATTACCTCAGTGTTTTTAAAATCAAAAGATAACATTATTTCTTCTTTGTTTCTGTACCATTAATCTTCCTCTTACTTCTTATAAGAGTTCTCTAAACCCTGCTGGGGTTGCTAATTGCAAAAGCAAAGTAAAATCTGATTTGCAAAACTTAGCATCTGAAAAACCACTGTCAAATTGTCAAATTCTTTTACAGACTATTTCACCCTTTTCCTTGTTGTCCTTTATTAAACATATGCACAATTTCAGGCCTTTCAGAGCCTTAATTTTCCTCTCAGACTGGGATGTGAAGAAAAGTAGTATGAGATTAGTGGGCCAACATCCTGAAAGATTAGTCCGACCACTCTATACACATAATTAGAACTAATTGAATTAGTCCCACTCCTAGCAAAGAAGTAAAATCAATATTATAATTAAAACTGTGTTTCTGTATAATTGGATTTTCAAATGAAACCTGAAAAAGGGGGAGGAGTGGAAAGTGATTCTTATGTGTAGAAGTAATTAATATTTGTATTAAGTTTATATCTTTAAAATAATCCTACAGGAATTTGTGGCAATATCCTCAATTTCATTAGCCAGAGCTGATTGCAGGAGTTCTTCACTTTAATCCTTAAAGAAATCATGCTTGCAACAAAAGCCTTCCTGTCTGTTGCCAGTGAACTGCCTAGCTAACTGGTTTGCCTCTTCTTTCCTACTTCAACTATTTCACTCAGATTCAGCATTGAGGGTTTTAGGACTGTTATTGTTTGATATAAAGTATCCCCCCAAAGACTCGAATCAGAAGCTTGGATCCCAGTGCAGCAATGCTTAGAGGTGGGGCTTTGGAGAAGTGATAGGATCATGAGGGTATTAACACTATCAGTGGATTAATCCACTGATCCATTCACAACCTGAATGGAATAATGGTAGGTAGGGCAGGCAGTGAGAAGTGGGATGTAGATGAAGGAAGTAGGTCCCTTGGAGACATCCCCTGGAAGGGTATTTCTTATTCCTAGCCCCTTTCTTTCTTTATCTGCCTCTTGGCTGCCATGAGCTGAGCTGCTTTCCTCCTCCATGCCCTTTTGCCAGAATGTTCTGCCTCACCTCAATTCCAAAGCAATAGAGCCTGCCAACCATGGACTAAAATATATTTGAGTCATGAGCCAAAATAAATTTTACTTCCTTTAAGTTGTTTATGTCAGGTACTTTAGTCTCAGCAGGGAAAAGTTGGCTAACACAAGGATCATTTTATTCAGTCTAATTGTTTAAAAGTTTTACTTGAGATTTTTTTTTCTTCCTAGAACAAAATATATCAATCTGAATAGGACTGGGCAGCTTAACTCTTCATCTGCTAGTTATTTTCCTGGAAATAACTGGCATTTCTTCAAGTGCTTTTGCCACATTCTTATATACAAATGAAATTCCCATTTTCAGTGTAATGTTAGAAGAGGGTCACAATTCATTTAAAAAAACAATAGTGACATGATTCAGATTACATGAAGAACACAGTTTGACATGGCTCTTCTCTCAGAACTTAGTGATTTAAGAGGTTTAATAAATTAGCATGTAGATAGTTTCTTAGGTCAGGAAGATTGTTAAATCCTGGGTTGAGAGGGAGGAAAATACATAGAAAATTAGATGTACTCTCAAAAAGTTCTGTGTAATTCGGAAAAGTATATATTATGCGCCAAAAGGTAAAGATAAAAAAAAAAAAGTATAGTTCATGTGCCAAATGAGCATCACAGAGCTATAAGTACACAAATATAATAAATTGGAGACATTCTTGAAAAAAATTTGAAGACCTGGTTTCTTTCATTGATAGCACATAAGCCAGTTGATCCCTGGGCACATAAATCAGTCATCTAAGGTCCTAGTTTTCTCATTTGTAAAGTGAATTGTGGAACTAGATTAGAATGTTCCTTCCAATTCTGAAATTCAGTGGAACTCAGAAGAGGGAGATCATACTTTGAGATGATTTGCTCATGCAAGATTACATGAGGCATATGAAACATGAGCTGAACACTGAAAGAACGAGGGGATAAAAAGGAGACAAAACATGAGCAAAGGAAACAGTTACCATGTCTGTTTTGTTCACTCTGGTATCCTCAGAGCTGGCCACATTATCTGACACACATCTATCAATTTTATAATATCTACTTAATGTTTAAATGAATGAATTAGGAGCTAGCTGCTCCCATTGCTTACCAGAGGTGTAACATCTAAAAGATCACATTCTATATTCACTTCAAAACTCCCAAGCTTGGAAATAACCAAAGAGACAGATTTTCATGGGAACATTCTTCAGTGCTTCATATGGATGAAACAGAATTTTTTTCATCTCAGTCCATTTTGCCTTCTAGTTTGTATGCTAAAATCTTATGTTGATATTCCTTAAGTTACATAATTGATATATGACAATATATGAAATTTCTTTTCTGACATCAGTTTCTAGACCAGGAAAGTCCCTAAATTGTCTTTGAACTTGATATGCAATATGTACTTGACTTTACATTCCTTTTTACCATGTTCTTTTGTCAAGCTCTTGACTTAAGTTCTGCATTTCCATTGCAACTTTTTAGTTCTTCAGTCTTCAGAACTAATCCTCACATAAATTAGCAATATGTTCTAAAATAACCCCAGTCTGCAGGCATCCCCCACAATCACTCCTAGAACTCTAGTTTTTGCTGTACCTTCTTTCCACTCTGATGGTATCTTGGGGGTGCTTTTAACCAGTTATCTGAAGGATTGATTTTGGATGCTAAAGAAAAGAGAACATTGTTTTGATTTCCCCTGAGCTTGCTGAAGTTCTAATGCCTAAAATAAAAGTGTTCTGAGATCACTTCTTGGCAATAGATAAATTGTTTCTTCATAGTTTTCTCTTTGAATTTTATGTTGGATCAGTTTTTAACTTAGAAAGCATTCTCTTTTGAGTAATACATTTTCCAATGTGTCACACCTTGAGATTTATTGCACTAATACATCATCAGAGTGGCAGCTGGCCCTGATGATGTATAGCTTAATACATCATCAAAGTAATTTCTCATTCAGGTTACATATTACATAGAGGTGTTAGTGTTTTATTTTTTTAAAAATGTATATATATATATATATATATATATATATATATATATATCAAATAAAAATATTACAATACATAAAGAAGCTTCCAGAAAGCTGTCAAACTCTCAAATTTGTTCTGAATCTACATGGACAATAAAACTAGCATCAAGTCCAAATAATAAAAGTGTCTGCCGACACCTCTCTGCATCACTCTGCATATTTTCTTTTAAGGTTTTCTTTTTTAAAAACCGGAATTTGTGCACTGTGTAAAGAATCTAAAACTACTAAATATCCCTTCTCTTCATCCTTCTCTTCATAACTGGTAGATATCCATAGCTCTCTTCAGAGGGAAAAACTTAACACTTCTTTTGGAGGAAATAGAAAAATGTAAAGACATCTCTTCATATATTGGCTTTGCTTCACGTTTTAAAGGCAATCAATAACATACTCCTCTGCAATTGTTTTTCCCTGTTAGTGGTGTAAATTTGAAATTTCTACATATAGGCACATAGACTCAACTCATTATTTTTGGAGATAGCATAGTAAACTATTTAATGGATGCTGTATACTTTAAATATTTCTTTGGTTCTAGTATTCTACTACTATGAATATTGTTACAATAAAAATTCTCACATAAACCTGGCATATAAGAATGCATATATAAAATTCCAAAATGTGGAATTTGTGGGGTAAATGTTTTGTGCATACATTTTTAAAAAATATTTTTTGCCATAATTAAACTGATGTGTTTTATGGAGTTTGGACTCCTCCAGCAAGGTTCAAGAGTTCTTCACCAGTGTAATCCATCTTGTCCTCAATGTTATGAAAACCTTTATTTTAAAAAATTTCCACATGAATTTGAGGTTATTCTTTAATTCTATACTCTTTTCCTACA
Organism: Urocitellus parryii; assembly: GCF_045843805.1. Classification (NCBI taxonomy): domain Eukaryota; kingdom Metazoa; phylum Chordata; class Mammalia; order Rodentia; family Sciuridae; genus Urocitellus; species Urocitellus parryii. Next base: position 646,953 of record NW_027554113.1, on the reverse strand, counting down.
TGTCTCTTTGATATTTTTCCCCTAGAAACCATACCATAAATTGTAAATTACTATAGATTTCAAAATGTTTTCATAATTCATAAAGAACTACTAATTTCATAATCTTTTGTTTCCAGAACTTTCTGGTGATACTTCATTCAATATTTTTTTCCATGTCAACCTTAAAACTTGTATAGTTACAAGAGAAAATACACCTGTGTTTTAATTGGTCATGTGAAATTTACAGGATAACTTAAAGGAAATTTGACAAATTTATGATAATAATTATTTCTATCTAGGATCGACTCTATTTTTCAATTCTGCTCTCTTACTCATAGAAGGTTTTATGGATGTTTTAAATATAGATCATATTTAAATTTTTTATTCATTGGAAATAATTTTTTAGTTAAAAATTTCAAACTATGACAGAAATTACAATGAAAGACAATATATAGAGTAGTTTGAAAACAACGAATCTCTCTTGAAAAGCATAGTATTTTTATCATGGCTATCACTATTGTAATAGGCAAGTCGGCCCTTCACCAATCCTTCCTTTAATTTTTACATTGATGGTTTCTGAGAGTTATTCTATATATCCATTACAAATTTGATTTTTAATTGTTTGCTAAGTCACTTCCTTTAACATTTACTTATAAACCTAAATCCACAAAGAGAAGCAATTTTAAAACTGTTTAACTAAGTATCTTTTTGGTGGATGTGTCAGACTCAAGTTTTATTTCTCTGACCTCCTTGGTTTAACCACTTTAATACACTTTAAGGGTGTACAAATTTGTAGATATTCAATGACTGTGATATTCTCTCTCTCCCTCTTTTTTTTTGTAAATCTTTTAAAGAGATGACATGTATCAAGCAATGCTGCTTGGAAATTTACATGGATGAAATTGTATGTGCCTGTACATGTGACTATACTTATTTCCTATAAAAACTGAAGAGCTGGTGGGAAGAAATTAGTTTGGAGAGGATGGGAGAGAAAACATTTTATCTAAGGACATATTCATCTCAAGGCACACTTGAGAGTAGAAGTTGTTAACAAGGGTTGGGGAGTATAGAAAAGAGGGTAAGACAGAGCTCCCTGAGAAAGAGATGGAGGGGTAATAATGACAAAGAGCCAGAAATAGAGGAAACTGACCATTTTGATGGCAGTGTGTACTCCTCATTGTTCAATAACTTTTATTAAATAAAGCTAATGTTAACTAACTTAAAATCTAACTTAGAAATCAATGTTTTTAGAGTTCTATCTCTTTGAATTTTTTTTCTGGTTATGAAGTGGAATAAATTTAAGATTAAAAGTATGCATTAAGTCCCAGCCAGACATCATTACCTTGGAAAATAAACATTTTTCATTAGCAGAATTAATGGCCATTTTAAGATGCTAAGATCCATTCTTTTTTAACATAATGAGGTAATCCTTAAAGACTGAATTTGTAAGACCTTAGAGACCACATCTTCCCATCTCTGCTGGTTTCATAAGTTGCATGATTCATAGCCAAGCAGGAGTAGTAGAGAATAATCCAAGGTCTGAGGTTCCTTCCCCAATACCAACATTTAATACCTTTGGCCGATTTAGTAATTCAAGGGATCTCAATTTTCTTATTTAATTCTTACTCCAATTTCTAAGTTTTTTGTTTGTTTGTTTGTTTTAGGATTAAGCCGAGTATTACCTGAATTAAAAGCTAAGATTTTTGAAATTCACTTAATTTGTTAATAAATCTTGAACTTATTTTTGTACTTCAGAAATCAATAATTTGCTAGGTAGGAGGATGACAACTGTATAGACTATTTCCTTTTGAATTCAGTTCATAAAGTACTAGAAGGCAATACTACATAGAAAGGAAGAAAGTATTAAACCACATTTGACAGAAATGTGTTTTTTTGCTGAATACACCCGCCTATAGTGTTTCTGATTATTCACAAGGGTTTATTGGAAAAAAATTGTACTCAGATATATTGTCAAATGACTTTAAAGGAAACACTTGTATCACGTTACTGTATATACTTACCTTCATCCTACACTCCAAACTTCAATTACTTGTAAAAAGTATAGTCAGATTTATAGAATAATATATCTTGATTTTTGTTTTTAAAATAGCCATAAAAATGAGTTAGTGCAGAAATAATCTTGTATATAATTTATGAACTAACATAAGAGCAAATAATGTCATAAAATCATTCTCTGATCATTGAATATGACATTATTCATATGCAGTTATAAGTTGAAATTTATAAAATAATTACATGTTTAATTCAGCCATAGTTTGAATTTAGGCATTGAAATTATTTCTTATAAAATCTGAAAATTTAATAAGATAGTATACCTTACACATTTCTTAACATGATTAAAAACAAAATCATATCTATTTGTAATGAATAAATTTAAGCACTATTTTTTTATTTTGATTGAATATAAGAAAATATTAGTAAGCCTTAATACAAATACAAATTGTCATTTTTAGAGGCAGAAATATTTTTATTGTTTGTTTTATTCACTTCATTTTTTGCTTTTATTATTCTAAGTGTTAATGTTTTTATACCTTTAAAATATGACTGTTTATTTTCCCATTCTCCTCACAACCTCTTATATATAATTTTGTATAACAATGAGGGTCTCCCTTCATTTCCATGCAATTTCCCTTTTCTCTCCTTTTCCCTCCCATCTCATGTCTCTGTTTAAAGTTAATCGTTTTTTCCTGCTCTTCCTCCCTACTCTGTTCAAAGTTGTTCTCATTATATCAAAGAAGACATTTGTTATTTGTTTTTTAGGGATTGGCTAGCTTCACTAAGCATAATCTGCTCTAGTGCCATCCATTTCCCTGCAAATTCCATGATTTTGTCATTTTTTAGCTGCGTAATATTCCATGGTGTATAAATGCAACATTTTTTTTATCCACTCATCTATTGAAGGGCATCTGGGTTGGTTCCACAGTCTAGCTATTGTGAATTGTGCTGCTATGAACATCGATGTGGCAGTATCCCTGCAGCATGCTCTTTTAAGGTCTTCAGGGAATAGTCCAAGAAGGGCAATAGCAGGGTCAAACGGTGGTTCCATTTCCAGCTTTCCCAGGAATCTCCAAACTGCTTTCCAAATTGGCCGCACCAATTTGCAGTCCCACCAGCAATGTACAAGTGTACCATTTTCTCCACATCCTCACCCGCACTTGTTGTTGTTTTACTTCATAGTGGCTGCCAATCTTACTGGAGTGAGATGGTATCTTAGGGTGGTTTTGATTTGCATTTCTCTGACTGCTAGGGATGGTGAGCATTTTTTCATGTACTTGTTGATTGATTGTATATCCTCCTCTGAGAAGTGTCTGTTCAGGTCCTTGGCCCATTTGTTGATTGGGTTATTTGTGAAATGAATTACAGTAGATGGGGTAGAGAGAGAAGATGGGAGGGTAGGGGAGGGGGATAGTAGGGGATAGGAAAGGTAGCAGAATACAACAGTTACTAATAGGGCATTATGTAAAAATGTGGATGTGTAACCGATGTGATTCTGCAATCTGCATTTGGGGTAAAAATTGGGAGTTCATAACCCACTTCAATCTAATGTATGAAATATGATATGTCAAGAGCTTTGTAATGTTGTGAACAACCAATAAAAATAAAATAAAATAAATAAAATAAAATATGACTGTTATAATTTAACTAGCCATATAAATTGACTTAAATCATTTAATTAACTTTGCCCATACATAAGTTTGCCTTTATTGAAGCTTGCTTATAAAAACTGGAGGAAAACTACAGATGTATCTCCAAACTTTCTCCTTTCCTTCTATGAACATACTTACATTTGTGTATGGACATTAGAAATACCAAAGTGTTAGACAGCAGTAATGGCTAACTTTGTTAGCATCATTACTATTTACTTACCAGATACATTTTTTCAGTATTTTCTATGTGTAATCTTGACAATAAGACTATGGAGGTAGTACTATTGCCCATAATTTTACATAAGAAAAGTAAATACTTCATCCAAAGTTATTTATCTTGTAATTGACAATGACATGATTCATAATGACATAATCTGTCTTATGAAGTGTGGCAATTAGCCACCAAAATTTACCATCTTAGTATCATCATATGTCAGATATATTACAGAAAATATTTGGAAGTGTTATGGAAAGCTTTATTTAATACTATCCATGAGTTTTCATTTTTTCAAAAACCGGATGTTGGAAAAATAGAAGATTAAAATATATCAAATAACCCAAATACTTATAAAACTATATTTCAGTTGTGTTAAGTATTTCTGCCCATTAAAAGAATTTAAAAAAAGCTTTTCAGTGGCTTCTCTTCTCTGTTTTGGTTTTATTTTTGTCTTAAGAAACAGAACTAATTCTTAAGAAAACAGAATTGTTTTCATTTTTACACTCACTAGACATTCTAAATATGTTTGAAATGTCACTGCACAATGCTTACTAACTTGGTGGTAGCAAGTGAAGTCAGAATTATTAATGAGAGACCTTTGCCAACAAAGGCAAGGGATAGTGAGCAATACCTTTCCATAAGTACAAATGAATGCACATTGCTGGAATCTCATATAAGATGACAAATGTCCTACAGTGCTGATAGGAAGGATAAAAATCAGGACTGTGGTGGAAAAAGAACTCACCACTTATGTACATTTGAAAGAATTCATGTAAAGGAGAAAAACAGATGAAAAAAAAGATAGAGGGGGAATATTTAGACGTTGAGGAGGAAAAGGACAATCAGGAATTTAAAGAAAAAGTAGGCTAAATGCAAAGGAGTGTAGATTAACTAAAGTAAAGGAGCTTAGAGTGTAAGGAAGAACGAAATAGAGAAAAGGGTCTTAAAAATACTGTGTCTCCAGTTTTTTGCCTCCCATTTCTAGCCTCATTATTTGGTTCTCTTTCTACATATATGTAATGTTTGCCATTATAATTTCATTAGAAAGTGCCTTGAGACACTTTTTAGTGTATCAGAGACTTTGATTTTCCTTTCGGGGTCATAGATAAAAGATTTTTTAAAAAAAATTATTGGGTAACATCAAACTTTTGAGGAAACATCTTTTTGGGCAATGCTGTTAAGATTTCAGAAGAGGGGCTGGGGTTGTGGCTCAGCAGTAGTGCACTTGCCTGGCATGTGGGAGGTACTGGGCTCGATTCTCAGCACTTCATATAAATAAATTAATAAAGGTCTATTTATAAGAACTATTTTTAAAAAAGATTTCAGAAGAAACCATTTTTTTCCCTAAACAAACTTAATTTTATACCAAAGCAAAAGCATAGAGAGCAAATTTGGAAAATATAAACTGGACTCTGATTTGAAAAAGCAATATAAAATCTAGAATTTTAAAACTGCTCCTGTCCTCTCTTGATCACTAATAAATTCCTCTATGTACCAATGTGATCTCTGAAAGAATATTTCCTCACCTCATCACTATAATCATCCAACTCCTGCCAGGACACTGGCCTTCCTTGTAACCTTATTAAGTAACATTATTTTTGCTCCCATTCTCCTTACTTTGGACCTTATAGTTTGCACAGGTATTCTTCATTCTTTCTTCTAGGCCATTTCTCACCTTTATTCTCTAAGGCACACTAGTTTTGATCTCCCACAAACTTCTCTTTGCTGCAATCATTCCCATTTTCCACTCACACAAATGAGGTCCTGCTTCAATTGTTCACATGTCTTTTAGTAGTAATTTCATATTTCCAAACACTGTGGCCAAAATATTCTGTAGTCACCCAAGGGGATTGTTTGTTTTTGTTTGGGGTCTCACACCTTTCATCAGAAAATTCAGTTGGTTCTCTCTTCAAAATATATCTGGAGTCTTCCCATTTTTCATCACTGCTCCTACAATCACCATAGGTCTATCTCCATATACTCCTTGCACTGAATTTTGAAATAGCTTCTTCTTAACTGGTCTTGTAGCTTTTATCTTATCTGTCTATTCCATAAATTGAATTCTCAGCAAAGCATTCTGGGTAGATCTACTTATGCATACACAGCAGGTCACTCTTCTGCTCAAAACCCTCCTTCTATCTTCAGATTTTCCTTTGAATGAAAGCCACTGTCTTTAAAATAGCTTAAAATCACCTATATGATTTGTCTCTTCACTCTTTACTACCACTATGATTTCCTTTGCCACTACTTCCTGTCCCTCTCATTCTTCTTCAGTTATGCCCATCTTCAAATATGTTAGGCAGACTACTGTCTCTGCATTTTACCCTTGTTTATGCCCAATACCTATGATGCTATCTCCCAAGATACCTACATGGTAAGCTTCCTAACCTCCCTTACAGTCTTTGCTTAGCTTTCATCTTCTTTACAGTGACTATCCTATTTAAATTATACCCCACTCTTCAAGTGTGCCCTAGGCTTCCTTTACTACTTTATTTTCTCAGTACCACTTTTCATCTTCTAACCTACTCTGTAGACTAAACAAGTTTTTCATTGTCTTTCACACAGAATCTCTGTGAAGACATGGAATTTCTTTTTTATTTACTGATGTATATCCCCAATACCTAGAAAAGTGCCTCTCATACAGTGAGCACTCAATGTGTACTTTTAGCTATTGACAAAATGGGTGAGTGGTCAAATAAATGAATACTATTTCTTTAACTGAAAATATAAGTTACAATGTTCCTTCATTTTGAATGTGTCTTCCAGAACTATCCATAAAATATTAGGGACCATCATTGTTTTACCTAACTGCTTAACTACTTGTGTTTTATGAATACATGGATAATAATATGTTGTAGAGCCCTAAAAATTTAGGTTAAGAATCATAGCTGTTAGAATAGATATTGATTTAGAATAACTTTCTTAGTCTCTTCAAATCCTGACATTTGAAAGGTATTCTGAATTCAGTGGCAAAACATGATAGTACTATTCATAGACAAAGACATACACACTGACTGTATCATTCTTCTTTTCACTCATTTTTATCAATATTTTGAAGGCTCATAGACATCATTTACTGCTACTCATTTTATACTTGTTATGGTACCCGAATAAAGGTTACTGTGATAGCCAATAGTAGTAATTTTGTTTTTAGCATTTCCCCTGTGATTCTGATTCTTAAACATGCTTATAATTCAGTTTTTGATGAAGACCATTTTTACTGCTACATGAAATCTTGAAGTTGGGCTAAAGATCTTTATGTTTTATAAAACTGCATCATTCAGAATTCCTATTAGGTCATCCCTCACACTGGAAATGTAGGTACCCAAAATCATAAATACCACAGATGGAAAAGGAGGAAAATTAAGAGATGGCTGGTCTGCCTCAATACAGGCACCTGATTCAGAAAATATGTGTATTTGCACAAAAGTTCTGGCCCACATGCCATCCATCACTGTCCCTGAAAGGGAAAGGATTTTCTGAAGTTTTTTTGAGGAAGGGAATCTGGTTATTTCTGATGACAATAAAAGTTCAGTGATAGGGAAAAATTCTGTTTAAAGAAAATTTCCTGGACTTGTTGATCTGTCCAAGATTCTTACTCTTAGAAGCCCAATTATTCTGAGTTCTTAATTATGAACCTAATATTCTTGATGTATTTTCTGAATTCTTTACCTATTTTTTCCTAAAAAGCTATTCTGGGCAGAGACCTGAGTTCTCATGCTAGTTAATATACTCAGGTTCCATTTAGACCATAATATTTCTGAGCAATGTACTAAATATTTATGAAAACATTTATTTTAAATGGCTTTTTTATACTTTGGTATTATTTGAAAGCCCATTACTCATCCGAAAAAGTCTACTATGATACAGCATATGATTTAGTAATCAGTGTGCACTTTTCCAGTTTGGGAATAAAGGTTTATTTTGATTCAATCATGTCTTACACTCTTAAAAACTCAATATAAGTAATTGTCAACAGAGATTTGCATTTCCTCAAGCCAAAACAGTGTTGCAGGAGAGACAGTAATATAGAAAGAAAACCAGTATGTAAGCTACTTGCTGAAATGCAGATAGGCAGAGTATTCTTTAACTGATATTGTGGTATTTCAACCTAACAGTGGCAAAATCCTAGTCTTGATGGAAATATAATGATGAATATGGCAATTTTCAATCATCACACTTATATTATCTGTATGATTATTCCAACCTGATCTTAACTTTTTCTATGTTGAAAACAAACAAAAAAATGCAAGGAAAAAAACTTTTAATTACACAAACGGTGCATTGCAAGGATAAATTACACCATTTCTATCCATAATATTATTGAATTTTTAGACAACTAATACTATGCAAATGCAAAATGCTATTATAGTTTCTTTTACAGAAACTGAAAATACTGTACAAAGGATTGAGGATGGGAGGAAATGAACCATTTATGTTAGTTTTATTTCTGAAGAAACATATTTGGAAATATGTAAGCTTGAGCACTCTTAGTTTTTCCTCCTCGTCATTCAGAATGCATTTATCTTTGTTCATCCACAAAGAAAAATAGTTATTTCTAGCACTTGTTCAGGATCTTGATCTCACACTCACAACGATACTTCAGCTCTCTGCACAGAAAGAGCCATTTGACAAATTGAGCATTTGAGTTATCGCAATCTTATGTGATCTCCCCACAATGCTGCACACCTCTTATCTGATTCCGATAGCTCAGGGACAACTTAACACATTGCATTTATCTTTATTGCAATTTAATTTTGAACAGTCAGGATTCCGAATGAAAGAAGAAACTGCCAGAATTTTGAAATCAGGTTGTTCTGCTTGTAGTTTGCTTCCTCTGTTAAATACTTGGAAAGATACCCACTATGATGTTTTGACACCCAATCCATTAAAATCTCCTCTTAGCATTCTTGACCTTGACTATGGATGGTTAATTTTTTTTTGCTCCATTTTCCCCACAAGTGGTGCCAGCCCTTAGAACAGAGAAGCTGTCATGATAGAGCTGTCCTCAAAATGGCTGCAGGAGCAACCCCCACTTCATCCATCACCATCTTTTGTACCTGCCACTACAGGGGCTCACCTCAACTTCTATCTTTTCCTTACCTATAGCTATTGACAGGCACTTCTCAGGCTGAAGGATGGTCTTAATACAAGATAAAACTAAAGATCAGAGAAGAACAAAGAAACCATTTATTGGAAGTGAAAGTGTACTCTAGTGACAAGGGGAAGAAATTGCAGGAGGATGAAATTCAAGAGATGACTTCCAATAGCAATATCATTATTGGAAGTTATATAATATTCAATCAATAGCTGTGATTTTTTTAAAAAAAATATGTTCTCCAAGATTCTTGGTGTAACATGGAGGTAGTCCAGATAGTTTTCAGGTTACTAGTGTATCAATGTCTTGTAGATGCTAAAAAAGAAAAAAAAAAATGTAAATCATATGAAAAGTTAATGGCAAATATTAGATATAGCTTCAATTTACTCACAGATAAATCAATGTGTGCCTTATTCAAATTTATATATTTGTCATAAATTTAAATGTAATAAACATGTATAATCAAAATTGGCCTTAATAATGCCTTTAAAATGCTCCTTCTCAAAAAGGTATTGTACATGAATCTATGTTATGTCCAATGCCTGGTAAAAATGAAAAATAAATTTAAATAGAGTCACATTCTACCTAGTAAAATACTCATGTTACAAAATGCATGCAGGAGAGGAGATCAGGATTAATATCTCCCATTCTGTAATCACTCAGAAGCATGTGGGATCAATGATATAAAGTTGCTCATATGTTTGGTAGCTTTTCAATTATAAAAATGCCAGTTTCATACAGTTTAACTTAGTAGATAAGAAGATTACACTTTTATTTCTGACTGTGTGCAACTAAATATATATAAATTAAGTATGGGTATAATGAAAATTTCTTTACAATGGTTGTGACAGTGAGTATTGCTTCTGGTTTTTGAAACATCATTTAATGTATGTTTATTATTAAATTATTTCATGCTATATCATGACTTTTGAAGTTTCTTCTTCCATCTTAAGTGTGTCTTTACAATACTTATGTATAATATTTACATTTCAGGGGCTGGAGGTGTGGCTCAGCGGTAGCGCGCTCGCCTGGCATGCGTGCGGCCTGGGTTCGATCCTCAGCACCACATACCAACAAAGATGTTGTGTCCGCCAAGAACTAAAAAAAATAAATATTAAAAATTCTCTCTCTCTCTCTCTCTCTCTCTCCTCTCTCACTCTCTCTTTAAAAAAAATATTTACATTTCAATAACAAATGCATCTGTCGAAATGATTTTTGATTATTATATAAGCAAATTTTGTTGAAAGTGGGAGTTATCATTCACATAGTGTACAGTGATTAGATGGGATTAAATGTTCTTATAGGTTCTTTGCCAGCCTCAAGATTTTGAATTGTTTCACTTCAGAGTAGATTATATGGTAGAATTTTTGAAACCTATAAAGTAATGGAGAGGTGCACAAGTTTACAATTTTATAGAAAAAGCCTCAGAACTGAATTTCAGGTATAGATAGATCAGTTAACAGCTCCTTGTGTGCAGTGAGCATTTTACTTCAACTTTGTGAGTTTAATTTTTCCATTTGTAAACTAATAGAGTATAATTTGGTGATTATATGTTTTGTTTAGTTTTAAGATTCTAGAAATAAGTGAGACTTTGACCTGAATTAAGCATGTACATCACCCACTAAGAAAAATAGTGGATATGGCAAATAGTGGCAAAATTTTTTATGTTCTGTAAAAAGGAAGAAAGTATGCAGAATCTATACAGGAGAGGTCCAAGAACATTCAAGAACATTTTCCATTACCTTTGAACCCTCTGACTCAATGAAGAGCATAAAATAAATGGAGAGGGAGGATTTGCAAACACATAAAATGCTAAGAGTTGTGGCTATGCCCACTCTTAATGAGTCAAAGCTCCCATTCTATCAAAGGGTACTTCACTTTCTGTGACTAACACCCTCATTCCCATCCTCAGTTGTTCATGGATTCTGTGCTGTATCACTTCCTATAGTTATGCAATATGGAGTCTCCTCCATATTATATTCATCAGTTTGTAGTGAGGAGGGGTACTGCCTTATTAATTACAAATTTAGTGAAGAGGTGATGAGATCACCTTTGATAACAAGTTTTCTATGGCTTCATTTATAATCCTTATAATTTTAAAGACATGTTTTTATTATTTTTGTTCTTGGAGAAATAAACATTTCAGCCATGTGTTCCATATTTTATTGGAATCAAGTTTCTGAAGTGATCTAGGAATAGTTAAAACAGAGAGAAAGATAAAGAAAAAGGAACTGTATATTCAAGGTAATATTGTCACATGTAAGAGGAATTTTCAATCAGTGAAACATTACAAAGTTGGGAAAAGAGAAAATCTATCTTACCCAAATTTAACTCTTCATAGGACCTTCCTGCTAATAATTTGACCAAGAAAACCAAGTTCATTTAATTAGCAATAATAAATGCATTAATAATTATAATGATAATGCAACAACAGAGTAAAATAATTACATTAAAATAGAATGTAAAGGCTGGGCATGGTAGTGCACTCCTATAATCCCAGCAGGTCAGGAGGCTGAGACAGGAGGATCATGAGTTCAAAGCCAACCTCAGTAATGACAAGGTGTTAAGCAACTCAGTGAGACCCTTTCTCTAAATTTGAAAAATTACAAAACAAGGCTGGAGATGTGGCTCAGTGGTTGATTGCCCCCTGAGATCAATCCCTGGTACTGCCCCCTTCCCCCAAAGGGGTAAAGGTCAGAAAATCTCAGTAACAAGAAGCAAATTCATGAGAAAAAAAAATACTTAATGGATCTGATAATACTATGAAACATCATTCCAATGTGAATTTAAATGACATTCTCATGCCAGGTACTGTGGCACATGCCTCTAATGCCAGCAACTGTGGTAGCTGAGGCATGAGGATAAGAAATTTGAGGCTAGCCCGGGAAACTTAGCAAGACCGTGTCTCAAAATGTAAAAATAAAAATTATGAATAAAAAGAAAAAATTCTCATGTTATATTTATAACCATAAAATAACATTAAGAAACTGAAAACTCTAAGAAAAAAAATGGTTAAGATAATTAACTCTAAACAAAAATGGATATGAATTAATAATCATATAGAAAAAAATCAGTCATTGTGAAATAATCACTAAATAGCAAAATGTCAGATCAAAATGCCAACAGGTAAGAAAATAAAATGCAATAAAGGAGGGTATAAGTGGAGTATAAAACAAAGGGAGAAATACTAAAGATATACAAAGGTGATCCAATAAATATACAACTGGAATCCAAAAAGAAATAGCAGAACAATGGAACAAAGCAAATATTTTAAGTTACAATTAGGAAAATGATCTTGAAATAAAAGAAAACATGCATCTAAATAATTAAAGGGCACATTCTGCACAAAAGAGAATTGATCCAGAATCATCAATATCAAGGTAGTTTCTGATGAAATTATTGTATATATAAGGAAAGAGAGAATACTGTCAGTGGCAAGCCAAAAACATTTTTTCAGGATGTGCTGTTTAACTACAGTAACAAAGGATCCCAAAAGATAATCTCGTTGTAACTTTATAGTTGAGAAGGAGAGGTTTGCAAGAGGGAGAGGAAAATGATACATTCTAATTTTATTGTTTATCAGTTTGGGGAAAATATGCAATCAAAAATATAGAAGGGAGAGTATCATGGGATGGTAGTAATATAAAGATTAACAATTTGATACACTAAAAGAATATCCTAAGTATTAGAAAATCAAAGGAAAAATGAGAGTATTGAAAACTATCTCATAATGAAAGATATCTAAAGCAGTAAACACATAACACAGTAACATGTCAGAACTGACAAAAATTGTCATATCAAAAAATGGAAATGAAATTAAGTTGCTTATTAAAAGACAAAAAACCTTCAGGTTGCTCACAAAGCAAAATCTTGGTCTCTTGTTTTATACAAGAGACAAGTGTAAGCAAAGGCATTCAAAAAACCTCAAGGTCAAAAATATAACAGACATGCCAAAAAGCAGGAAGGATATAAAATTGGTTACAACAGGGTAGAGTGCAGCCACAGAAGTGTTAAACAAGCAAAGGAAAGAAGTTTATAAATCTGAAGTGTGTGCCTTACAATGATGACATGACAGTTATGAATATTTATCTACTAAACAGCAAAGCAGAAGCTGTCATAAAGCAGAAAGTATAAGAGATTTGAGGCAAAATGGTCAGATACACAAAAATAATAGGAGACTTTAGCATACTGTCTCTGCCAAAGCCAGATCAAATAGTCAGAAAAGCAAGAATATTCAAGACCTCAACAATGTATGTAATAAAGTAGAGCAGCTTTTGTATGTACAATGAACTTTGTGATCTAAAAACTGAAAATAATTAGTAAATTATTAAAAATATTAAAGTAGAATTCAAGGTAGAAAACACTAAAACTAGTAAGAGTAATTTTGTTGACAAAGAGACAAATAGAATAACTAAGACATGAGTTGGTGTGAATATACATTGTATAGAACCAGAGATATGAAAAAATATGCTCTATATGTGTAGTAAGAATTTTAGTGCATTCCGCTATCACATATAAATTAAAAAAGAATAACTTAAGCAAATAATGGAGAAGAAATAAATAACAATAATCAGGAGCAGGCAGGACATAACAGTCAAAACATGAGGTGTTTTGCAAAACTCTATGCAGTCAATTGCATGATTTTTTTTTTCAGTAAAACATACTTTACCAAAACTCATCTCAGAATAAATGGGAAGTTTCATTTTATTGACACAATGAAGAAAATTACCAAAGAGCAGTCCTCCCAGGATTCAACATGTATCCAAAGTGAATGCTACAAAACTCTGAAAAATAAGTAATTACTATGTTACTTACAGTGTTTCAAAGCATCTTTATCCTCCATACAAACCAAGTGGAGCATTTATAATAAATCTTCATAAACAATACACTAAAAAGAAAATTAAATACAATCTTATTTTCCCACAGATCACTGCAAAGTATAAGTAAAATACTAGTAGAGTTCAATATCTTATACTTTGTTTTAAAGCAATAAATAACAGTTAAGTTTTATTTTAATATAAGAAGTGAAACTAGTATCATCCAGCATGCAGACCAGAAGCATTTGCCATCAATTAATATACATTACAGGAATTAATGTATCTATGAGTGTGAGAGACAAGAAATGGTAATAATATGATATCATAGTATATTATAGTATTTTAATGAAGAAGTTATATAAGAATGATTATCAATAATGTAAGAATTTTAAAGACCAAAGTAGGCAGTTTATAAACATTAATATGTTATTATTACAACATCAGTAAATGCATAATTTAAAAAGTTAAAAATAATAAAAGGATATCATGTGCTCACTACCTATTTATAAGACTTCTGTCCTACGTAGTTTACATTTATTTTTACAGATATCTTCTAAAGTGCAGGTGTGTTTTAGTATGTGTGTTGTATGTGTCTATGTGTTCTGTATATGCCAGAATCAGTCTAAACTTTTTATTCCAAATTAAAACATAGTACTACTTTATATAATATCCTACTTGATGGTTCTATTTCTGGAACTCCAACAAATAACACCACATTAAATGAAATTAATTTTTTCCAATAAAGATATATAATCATTTAATGAGAAGGGAAGAATTATTTAGTTAGTGTCTGCTCTATGCTAGTTGTTCAATAATTAAATGACAACTATATCATTTAATCAAAAGTAATATAAAAAGAAAAATACCAAAAGATATATAGCATTATCCAAATTCATTGAAAATAATGACTCAAAATCATTAATCTCCTCTTGTACATCATTCTAGTAAGAGAATTAAGATTTGCAGCTAGTCATAACTAAGCCTGAGTTGTATTTCTGCTATAGCTTTCTTCCTCATGGAAACTTTCTACACATTTTTTCATCATTTTCTGGATGAAACCTGATATTTTCTTTGAATATACATGAGGAACATTTCCCATTTGTGGTGCACCTGTTGTCACTATTGTGATCAAGTATCCAGTCGATCACCAGAACTTGCATTCTCCATTCACATGTTGAACTCTTCTCAAAAACTGTGCTATTGCTCCATATAAAAAAGGGAAAAACAAAACCAAACCCTCTCTAATTCTTTGAAAATAAATAAACTCACATTAAATTAAAAA